>NC_140255.1:11451769-11461769 GCF_949987555.1 Borostomias antarcticus | reverse complement strand
TTAATTTGATTCAACTTTGGCATAATTCTTTAGTGAATCCTTTAAAGTTTACAATGGGAGAAAACAACTTATTACAGACTCTTAATAAGGCACATTTTTATCAGTACTTTCACTACTTTCTGATTTATTCAGATTTATCTCTGCATTGTCCCTTTAACCTGATATTATCAGATCCACACTAAATACTTTCACAGCATTACAGTAACTCTGACAGTATTACACACTACAGCTGCTGCTTACACTTTTAAACTTAGTTATGGATTTAGATTTTAGACGTTAGTTGATGGTGCACAGTATCAACTTGCTTCATAATTGATTTTAAGCTGAAAATTTTAATGAATTTTAATCAGTGTTTTACCTTTGTCGAGTAGCCAATCGTCAACTACTCGACCGAGCCGATAGGGGATTCGCTGTCTGGCGATGGCCAGGCGCTCGTTATCAATGTTGCCTTTAATTTAGAGATGAAAACACAGTAATTACGCACATCCAAACGTGGTACAGGAGCTGGATACAACAAGAACAGCAATGAAAAGAAAGTAATTGTCTGCTCATTGTTTGCTGATTGTAAAGTGTGATTCTTATCAAGGCTGGTGATGCAGCAACGCCGTCTCAACTTTATTGACACTGTCAGAAGGGTACAAGTGAGCAGACTTTTACTCTCTGTTCATTGGCTTTGATTTAAAGAGACATTTCAGGGGTTAACATCTGCAAGAGCACAGGGAAAGGTAACAGCTGTCACATGATCCTGGAGGACTGCCTGGGTTTAGAGACAGAGCTCCATAGGAGCCTCACACACACCTCTCAACAAACTAGCGTTTAGCATTTTGTCTGAGAGCTATCTAACCTCAGTAAAAGTTAAAGCTGAATATCTAAAATTACAACTTTAAAGATGAAATAGGAAAACAACAAATATGAAACGTTTCAAAACCAAAGACTATGTTCAACCAAATACATTCATTTTCCTTTGGTCTTTTTCATTTTAGTTATACATTTACTCAACATATGTAATGATTTTAAGTTGCTGTTTGTCACAATGCACCAACTGTTATTAATTTCTTTTATGATAAAAAACAAGTGATACCTGAATTGAGTATTTTCATAGATAAGGTACATTTAACACTATTTAACATAACACATAACCATTCATATGAGTAAAAGCTACTGTTGAACAAATGGCTCATTTTGTTGTTTTAAACATTAAACATGTCATAACATACATTCATTATCTTTAGTAGACCACATGTTTTCGTAAAGAACATACACCAGTAAATCTGTTATCAACATTACTATACAGTACAACATTGTAAAACCATCAACTTGAGGGCTTGGGTTTAGCCCAGGACAGTGCTGTGATTGGTCACCCCCTGGAGGAAGTAGTGCTGTGGTTGGTGGGTGCGGTGCTGGGGGCGGGCCTACCTGAGGGGTAGCGTTCTATGACCGGCAGGTCGTCCAGCTGCAGGGTAGCGTTGCCTCCGCTGCGGGTAAAGCGAACTATGTGGTACTTCCCATCGTTGACAAACTTAGAGCTCTCCTCAATGTTGATGTCGTCGGTGCCGACGTTAAATACTACCCTTATGTTGCCCTTGTCCTGAGGAGAGACACAGGCAGCACAGGTTAGGCTTAGTGCCAGACCAAATTACTGAGAAAGAGAAGATGGGTACTGTGTGTGTGTGTGTGTGTGTGTGTGTGTGTGTGTGTGTGTGTGTGTGTGTGTGTGTGTGTGTGTGTGTGTGTGAGTAATGAGTATGAATGGGATGTGCATTGTCCCACATCTCACCTAGGTGCAAAACACAACAATTCAGGCGCTCCTTTGTGCCAGCGGCCAACAGATTCTATTACAGTGCCTGTGTGTTCCTGAGTGTTCCCGAGTGTTCCTGAGTGTTCCCTAGTGTTCCTGAGTGTTCCCTAGTGTTCCCGAGTGTTCCTGAGTGTTCCTGAGTGTTCCCGAGTGTTCCTGAGTGTTCCTGAGTGTTCCCGAGTGTTCCTGAGTGTTCCCTAGTGTTCCTGAGTGTTCCCTAGTGTTCCCGAGTGTTCCTGAGTGTTCCTGAGTGTTCCCTAGTGTTCCCGAGTGTTCCTGAGTGTTCCTGAGTGTTCCCGAGTGTTCCCCAGTGTTCCCGAGTGTTCCTGAGTGTTCCTGAGTGTTCCTGAGTGTTCCCGAGTGTTGTGGATGTGTGCATGCATGTATGTATATTTGAGTATTATTAGACTGTATGTATGTATGTATGTATGTATCCTATATTTATGCATACTGTATGTATATATTTCTTGTAATTAAGTTTGATCTATTATGTATATTCTCTATGTATATTCTTTATTCCGCTGTACTTTTTTCCCACTGCTGCTGTACTTTTCCACTGCTGAAACCCCAAGTTTCCTCCACTGGGATTACTAAAGTGTCTATGTGTGTGTGTGTATGTGTGTGTGTGTGTGTGTGTGTGTGTGTGTGAGAGAGAGAGAGAGAGAGAGAGAGAGAGAGTAATGAGCATGGGTGGGATGTGTGTGTGTGTGTGTGAGTAATGAGTATGGGTGGGGTGGGATGTGTGTGTGTGTGTGTGAGATAGAGAGAGAGAGAGAGAGAGAGAGAGAGTAATGGGCATGGGTGGGATGTGTGTGTGTGTGTGTGTGTGTGTGTGTGTGTGAGTAATGAGTATGGGTGGATGTGTATGTGTGTGTGTACTCACTATCTGCAGCTGTAGGTAGTCTCCCAGGCCAGAGGCACTGTCCACACGGAGGAGAGTGGACTGTTTCTGCTGGGTGCTGAAGCCCAGAGCCAGGCGGTCCGCTCGCGTGCTCGGACGCTCGTTAGGGGGCCATGTGTACACCACCACACCCCCGTCACGCCCAAATATATAGGTTGTACCAGCTACGGAAACACACAGCATACACACACATACACGCACACACACATACACGCACACATGAGCAAACAGATACAAGGAACTGTACAGTGCACACTGCCCTCTGGTGGCGATGATGTGTAGTATGTGTAACTGCAGGGCTGCGTTCAGTACCGCTGCAACGTGAGGAACTGTTCAGAGTTCAGAGATGCTGCAGAGCTATCACCCCGGAACAGGAAGTGGGAAACAATTATCGAGGAGGCTCACCGTCGTTGCAGAGCGGACCTCCGAACGACGTCATGCTGCAGTCACAGCTGAACCCCTCCCACAGCTGCAGACACACCCCCTGGTTAGAGCAAGACTCCTCCTGACAGGTGGTGCTTGGACCTGGGGGAGAGAGAGAGGGAGAAGGAGAGAGAGGGAGAGAGAGAGGGAGAGGGAGGGGGAGAGGGAGAGAGAGAGGGAGGGGGGTATAGCAGAATTAGAATAAGGACACAATTACGCCATAAGCCACTCAACGCCACTCAACCCCAAAATCTGGAGGCCCAGAGCACCAGTGGGTCTTGTGGGGTGTGGTCCTGTAGGGTTTGGTCCTGTAGGGTGTGGTCACGTAGGGTGTGGTCACGTAGGGTGTGGTCATGTGGGCTGTGGTCCTGTAGGGTGTGGTCATGTGGGGTGTGGTCCTGTAGGGTGTGGTCATGTAGGGTATGGTCCTGTGAGGTGATGTAGGGTGTGGTCACGTAGGGTGTGGTCACGTAGGGTGTGGTCATGTGGGCTGTGGTCCTGTAGGGTGTGGTCACGTAGGGTCTGGTCCTGTAGGGTGTGGTCCTGTGAGGTGATGTAGGGTGTGGTCACGTAGGGTGTGGTCACGTAGGGTGTGGTCATGTGGGCTGTGGTCCTGTAGGGTGTGGTCACGTAGGGTCTGGTCCTGTAGGGTGTGGTCCTGTGAGGTGATGTAGGGTGTGGTCACATAGGGTGTGGTCACGTAGGGTGTGGTCATGTGGGCTGTGGTCCTGTAGGGTGTGGTCATGTGGGCTGTGGTCCTGTAGGGTGTGGTCATGTGCCGTGTGGTCACGTAGGGTCTGGTCATGTAGGGTGTGGTCCTGTGAGGTGATGTAGGGTGTGGTCACGTAGGGTGTGGTCACGTAGGGTGTGGTCCTGTGAGGTGTGGTCATGTAGGGTGTGGTCACGTAGGGTGTGGTCATGTGGGCTGTGGTCCTGTAGGGTGTGGTCATGTGCCGTGTGGTTCTGTAGGGTGTGGTCACGTAGGGTGTGGTCATGTAGGGTGTGGTCCTGTGAGGTGTGGTCATGTAGGGTGTGGTCACGTAGGGTGTGGTCCTGTAGGGTGTGGTCTTGTGAGGTGTGGTCATGTAGGGTGTGGTCACATAGGATGTGGTCATGTGGGGTGTGGTCCTGTGAGGTGTGGTCATGTAGGGTGTGGTCCTGTGAGGTGTGGTCATGTAGGGTGTGGTCATGTAGGGTGTGGCCCTGTGAGGTGTGGTCATGTAGGGTGTGGTCATGTAGGGTGTGGTCATGTAGGGTGTGGCCCTGTGAGGTGTGGTCATGTAGGGTGTGGTCATGTTGGGGTGTGGTCATGTTCAGACTGAAGACTCCTCCCCCTCCCTCCTCCCTCCAGGCTGATATCCCTGTCCTGAACTGTCTGTGTGGAGCTCTTCACGTAGCTGGGGCAGTACTGCTGTGGTGTTAGTGGCGTTAGTGGCGTTAGTGGTGTTAGTGGCGTTAGTGGTGTTAGTAGCGTTAGTACACATATCTACAGGAGCTCCTGGGTGGAGTTAATGTAAACCCATCAGTAGTGTGGGTGATAACATGTGATCCTGTCACTTTCTCTCCATCTGACTTCAACTGCTCTATGGAAGACATCCTGTATCGTTTATTCTACCGCATTTGTGAATGAGCACATTGTATACTGTGGGCTGAATTCCATTTCAAATTCTGCTAAGCCTCCTGATGAGTCTCGGAAATGAGTCTCGTTGTGCTACTGATATACTGGAGATACTGAGATGTTGACAGCATGCATCAGTGTGGCTCCACTCAGCAGTCAGGGTTGTGGAGGGGCAGGGGGGGCGGGGTTATTAAACATAAGAGGGGCTGTTATGTTTAAGGGGGCAGGGTTAGAGGCACATGGGAGGGGTTAGAGACATGCCACTACTGTTGGTGATCCGGGTGAAGGAGGCGTGGTCAAACTCTAACTCGAGCAGTTGTGGTGTGATGTCACTACCGTGATGACGTCATTAAGGTGGGCCAGGAGAGGACAGGTCAGCGCCGGGTCACACCCCATGACCCCTGACCACACACCACCCCTGATCACATGGATCCACAGCGAGGGGGGGGGAGTAAACGCACACGCGCACGCACACACGCCCACATGCACACACATACACACACACACACACACACACAGTGATCTACCTTTCAAGTCAGCTTTCAGCAATGCAACTTTTGTAAGCCAAATGAAAAAACAAGCAAAATAAGAGATAATAGAGAGAATAGATGGTTAGTAAAAGCAGACAAATGCTAGTGATATCCATTCAGAGAGAGAGAGAGAGAGAGAGAGAGAGAAGAGAGGGAGAGAGAGAAGAGAGAGAGGGGGGATAGAGAGGGAGAGAGAGAAGAGAGAGGGAGGAGAGAGAGGGCGAGAGAGAGGGAGAGAGGGAGAGAGAGAGGGAGGGGTGAGAGAAAGAGAGGAGAGAGATAGATAGAACATGTGCATCATTTGGAAAACATGAACATGAGGAAAAAGAAAAAATAATAATCAAATGCTTCCTATGCGGTGTGTGTGTATGTGTGTGTGTGTGTTTGTATATCTCACCTTCGCAGCCTCTCTCCACCTGCCCTGTGGTTGCCAAGGCGTCCGCCAGCAGGTCAGGGAGACGGCCGTTGAGGTCGACTGTTGCTAGGCAGCCCTGGAAGCCCTCGCGGGAGTGGACCAGCTTGGGCAGGTCCTTGTACATCTCCTTGGCCACGCCTCCGATGTAAAGGTCACCTGTAGGGGCACAGCTCAGCCTGAGTAACAGCTTCATGAGGCTGTACTGCCCAGATACGCTCTCCTTCTGCAGGATACCACATGTGTCTGCTCATGTGTGCACCAGCGGAGGCTCGTCCATTGAGGTAGAGGAGGACAGTCCTCCTCAGTTTTTGGAGAGAAGAGAGGGATTAAAATATAAATATATGCATTTATTTATTTATAATTAATATTTAATATTATCTCCGGTTTGTTCATACATCAGGTTTTCCCTATGGATAAAAACCCATTATTGAAATTACATCTATAACATGTGTAACAACAGTGACATCTATAACATGCAGCTGAAGGACCCATAGATATCTATGGAAGGGAGGAATTTCTCCCTTGGGCGTGTCCCTTTGGGGTCTATCAGTGTAATGCAATTTTTTCATGCTAATTTGTGATTGGCCAAAACGCTGAATAATTACCACAAGGGAGGACAGTACTCTGAACAGGATTTAATGATTGACATTTTTGTTAGTCCAATCACATTCCAGATTCCAGATTTACCACAGTGAAGGCCGATTGAGTCGGCGTTGATGTCTGTGTTTCTCTTCCCTGTGCCATTGAAGACTTTTTATGTGTTCGTAGCTCCATAATATAATACATCCGAAAGTATTATGGGACATATTATACATCAAACTGTTCGTCTATTTGTCTTGATTCTAGCCATCTAAATATCTAAGATGACATAAATACTTTTTGAGCTAGAGCCGTCTGAACACGACAGTTCCACTGGCTGGCTATAGCTGATAAGGTTAGCTACGAGGTGCACGTCAGGCTACGGCATAGGCAGGCACGCAGATTGGCTGGTGGTGCAAACTGTCGGCAACTCGTCCAAAACATTTCTAGACACTGGGTCGCAACACCGGATCGGAGAAATCCACAGCCTGGCTCCTGCTTGCGTGAGAATTGATCGCTTTGCGGTGCTTATTCCTCATCCAGTGATGGATGGGTGGATGGAAAACTTTCAACTAAATGTTCATATTGTTCTGATTATTGTAGGCTATAGCAACATAACTGTTGGATACTGCATTTGCTGTGCAACGTATTCCATTGTCCAGTTGTCAAATCTATTTGCCAACAAACTGTTTGAGAGCCAGCACACCTGTGTCCCCTAATCAAAAACATTTTCCATATATCACCTAACCTCTCCAGCACCTCACCAATATCAATTATTTTCTCTCTTTAGAGAAGAGTACAATCCATTACAACAACTATTGCTTACAATGTTTTATTGTTGTTTTGTAATATTTTATCATGAATATGATAAATAAATGCTGCATGTAGTTAAAGAAAGTGTTATTCCGTTTTTCATATGCTAAAATTGACTGTAAATCCACATTTTAAAGCTGATATTTCAAATAATTACTGACTGAGGGAAAGTGCCCCTCGGTGCCCATGGGCGGTTCGCCTCTCTTCCTTCTGTCCTCAGTTTTTTGAGTCACCAGTCGCCTATGGTGTGTACTAGTACTGTATGTAAGTAAGTGAGTGAGTAAGTGAGTGAGAGAGAGAGATTGAGAGAGAGTGAGAGAGAGAGAGAGAGAGAGGGAGAGAGAAAGACAGAGAGAGAGAAAGTGTGTGCATGTTTGTGTGTGTATGTACGTTAAGTGAGTGAGCGAGTGAGAGACAGGGAGAGAGAGAAAGTGTGTGTGTTTGGGGGGGGGGGGGTGCCCCTCGTACCCTTCAGGTCCAGGTTCTTGGCCCCCATGGTGGTCTGCGTGGTGACCTTGGTGTCGATCTTGACCGTGTGCAAGTTGTTGGTGTCCCTGGAGATCAGCACGTTGTGCCAGTGGTTGTCGTTCAGGGGGGTGTTAGAGTTGCCTTTGATCAGGTGGGCACCGTTGCCCAGGTCCGAGATGTAGTGGAGATAGCTGGTGGGGGGAGACAAGCATGCACACGCGCGCACACACACACACACACACACACACACACACACACACACACACACACACACACACACACACACACAACCATGCGCACACATGAACGTCAGGCCACTTCACTTTAATTCAAACAAGACCAACAACTTACCCTATATCTGTAACTGGCCATATTGTACAGTACACTGTAGTTATATTTTGTCTTCATATATCATATTAGCAGCTAGGTTAAATATGGGGGGATGTGCATAGCAGTATTATAATAAGGAGAAAATTACAAAACCCTAACTCAACCCCGAAGTCTGCAATGATATTGCATGTTGAGTTTTCCTGGTCAGTCCACACTGTTTACAAAAACTCAACGTGCAATGTCATCGCTAGTCACAGCCTACGTGGTAAAGGAATACTTAACATCTATTCACTTCTGCAACCCTGCAGATTTAAACCCATTCATTCGTTACAGTAGATATACTACTGTATATCTACTGTAAGCAGTATTAAATGTAGCACCTTTAAGACTCAGATCTGTGTGTGTGTGTGTGTGTGTGTGTGTGTCTCACCCCTTCACCAGCTCCACCACTATGAAGTCGTTGCCGTCGCCCCTGTTGAAGAGGATGAGTCCATCCGGGGAGGTGGTCTTAAACTGCAGGAACAGGTGCATGGAGTAGTAGGCCTGCAGCGTGGGCAGCGTCACGAAGCTGCCACGCGACCGGAAGGTGACCGGGTCGGCCACGATGCTCTTGTAGCCGATGACGGCGTTCAGTTCGCAGTAGTCGATGTCGCCGTTCTTGCAGAGGTCGATGTAGGGCATGCCGTTGAGGGTCAGGCCCTGCAGGTGCCCGATGAAGTTGGACGGCACGGCGGGCATGAAGCGCTTCTCCGTCACGATGCCCGTCTCCACGTTGTGGAACTCCAGCTGGGTGTGGTCCCCTGCCATCTGACCTGGGGCGGGTTCAGGGGTTAGGGGTGAGAGGTTAAAGCCGGACAGGGGAGTGTGTTATTTTTAGGGAACATCTTCCCATGGGACTACAGGTGGAAATTAGCCTCTGGCTACAACCTGGCTAGTTTACAATCTCTGTTTGTATTGCTAAAATCATATAGTGATTGTTCATTAACTTGTCACTCAACAAATAAATCAATCAAATCATAACAAATCACATCAAATCCAGCATCCAGACACTGAGCTTTATAGAGGAATCAGATCAGATATTGCTGGGAGGATCAAGACATCGTCACTGGAAAGTGACTTGAAGTTTGAGGTGAAAGGTGACGCTTTTAGAAAAGGTGTGTTGTCTATGATCTTTACACGCCTTTCCCCACTTGCTCCAGCACGCATGCGCACAGGCCAGCGCGCAGACTGGCTATTCTCCGGCTCACATTCTCTGCGCTACGATCGGATTGTTGCTGACGAATGACGACGACAATATTCTCGGCACCAACAACGATCGTAGCGCAGAGAATGTGAGCCGGAGAATAGCCAGTCTGCGCGCTGGCCTGTGTGCATGCGTGCTGGAGCAAGTGGGGAAAGGCGTGTAAAGATCATATTACAGAGGCTAAAGACCCCGTATTTGAAAACCACAACAATGGCTCGCGTTGAGGAATCTCAACTGTCGATTCATCCAATCTGATTGATGAAAACAACCGTTTAGCCGCCGAAAATAGATTTTGAGAAACTGCATTCTCGGTGCCCCGATCACCGTCATTACATGGATATACTGGCTCGCGCTGGATTTTAAATTTCTTCTACAGGCCTCCGAACTACACAAAAGTGATCTCGGTGAGTCAAACTTCTTATAATATGTCGTAAATAAGGTCCAGGTTGTCAAAAACGAGCATTTCCCTTTAAGGACAATATATCACATCTGTGTGTTTGGTTAAGGACAATATAACACATCTGAGTGTTTGGTTAAGGACAATATAACACATCTGTGTGTCTGGTTAAGGACAATATAACACATCTGTGTGTCTGGTTAAGGACAATATAACACATCTGTGTGTCTGGTTAAGGACAATATAACACATCTGTGTGTTTGGTTAAGGACAATATAACACATCTGTGTGTCTGGTTAAGGACAATAAAACACAACATGTGTGTCTGGTTAAGGACAATAAAACACAACATGTGTTGTTTAGAACATCTGTTCTAAGACTATAGGGGTCTGGGGTTGAGGACCAGGTGTTTGGGTATGGTTTCCATGGTTACCTTCGGCAGGCTGCAGGTCATCAACGGTGAGTTTGAGGCTCTTGCCGCGGCG
>NC_140255.1:11434269-11446769 GCF_949987555.1 Borostomias antarcticus | reverse complement strand
CATAGGACAGGATGGTAGCATCTAGAGATGGAGAGACGGAGAGAGAGAGAGAGAGAGAGAGAGAGAGAGAGAGAGAGAGAGAGAGAGGGACAGGGCGATAGGGAGAGAGAGAGTGATAGAGAGAGGAAGAGAGGGACAGAGAGAGAGGGATATAGAGAGAGAATGAGAGAGATAGAGAGAGAGGGATAGAGAGAGAGGGAGAGATAAAGAGAGGGACAGAGAGAGAGGGAGAGAGAGAGGGATAGAGAGAGATATATAGGGATAGAGAGAGAGGAGAGAGAGATGGGGAGAGAGAGAGGGAAAGAGATAGATAGGGACAGAGAGAGAGAGAGAGGTGGAGCAGTGTTAATAAATAGATTGGCAGGTCCACAGCACACCTCAGTGTTAAAGCCTGACATGCTGAGGCGATCTCCAGTAAGAGTTTATCGTCCAATCATTCCTCCTCGGTCCCAGGGTGCTGCGGGGCCAATCCCTGGCCACTAAAGTGTTTACAGCTACCAACGGACCCTTTTATTGGCCAATTACATTCGGAGCTAGACACACTTTCACTATTCCTTTGTTTCTCTCTCTCTCTCTCTCTCTCTCTCTCTCTCTCCTTCTCTCCTTCCTTCCCTCCAACTCCCCCACCTGTCTCCTCAGACAGCGCGCAGTAGAGATGTGAATATTGCGGATATATCCGTGACATCCGCGGGTGGGTGGGCCAATAAAAATCAACATTGTGATTAATTTCGGGTGGATTTCGGGTGGATTTGTCAGTTATATTCGTATTTAATAACCTTTATTTATATAGCTGCCCCCCCCCCCCAAAAAAAAAGGCGCAAAATGACCAACTACTGTAGATGTCAGACAGACGTCACGTAGGCAACGCCCCACATGAGGGGTCCTGAATCAAACAAGCGCCATAAACCTCCTTGCCATGGACGCCAAAAAAGTGAGAGAGAAATTAAAATCAGGAGTACTTAAAACTAACAAAAAAGGAAGGGAAAAGTTCCGTTTGGGAGCGCTTCAGTGTGATTGTTAAAACTCTGATGAAGAAACTGAAGCTGGGTTTGCCTTTTGCAACGGCTGCAGAGCCGTGTGTGTCTACTGATCCTATAGGCCTGCCGTACCGTGTGTGTCTACTGATCCTATAGGCCTACTGTACCGTGTGTGTGTACTGATCCTATAGGCCTACCGTACCGCAGCAGAAACGCTAAGTGAATCCCTGTTAGGGAGATGATGTAGTGCAGAATTAAGCGATAAACCACTCGAGGCCGTGTGTTATAGTGATTTTATAACAGCTAGGGGGCGTTGTTGCCTAAAACCCCCCTAGCTGTTATAAAATCCCTATAACACACGGGAGTGGTTTATTGCTTTTATACAACGGTTACTACAGCTATTATTGTAAAATAGACACACAGAAATGTAAAATATTAACATTTATTCAAAACGAAGCATAATTCCCTCAATTCCTCCAAGCAAAATAGTTCCCCTAACAAATGGGTTGCCAAGCAACAACAACAACTACAATGCATTGGATCAAATGGGAGGCGCATTAATACTGAAAATGGAATGATATGCGGTCCCAGGTGTGTGTTACAAAGTATTTTAACACGGCTTCCAGCCAATCAGAATGAAGAACCAGAACTAACCGTTGTATAATATTGGAATAAACACTGAGCAAACAATTCAGCAAAAAGGGATAAAGCCTCCCCGTATGAAAACGGGAGGGGAGCTCACACAAAAAAAAACAGGGCACAAGAGGACTTGACTTTATTATTAGAGCAAACAATAGGATATTAATATAGAGTCATTTTTACATTAGAAATCTGAACACATTCGAAAATAGCCTATAATCTTTAAATTGTTTAAGTTAAGAAAATGTGCCTATATGAAAAGCGAATGAGCTCGAACGGCTGGACATAATTAAATGTAAATACAATAACTTCATGTTTGGCGGATTGGGTGCGGGTGGGGGTCTCTATATTTTAGAAGATAATTACGTCGGGTAGGTGGCGGGTGGATGATTGATGAGTGCACGCGGATTCGGGTGCGCTCAAACTCCATCCGCGCATCTCTACCGCGCAGACCCAGCGCTCTCTTGCTAGCTCTCCATCCTCCCTACCCTCCCTCCCTCTTTCTCTCTCCGTCTGCCTGTCTCCATTTCTCTCTCTCTCTCCCTCCCTCCCCTTCTCTCCATCCAGCCTCTCTCTCTCGGTTCCGTGGGAGACTGTTGGAGCCCAGGCAAAAACAAGGGAACAGGAAGAGAGAGAGGCCTTGTGAATACTGATGAGCTCAGAGAGAGAGAGAGAGAGAGAGAGAGAGAGAGAGAGAGAGAGAGGTGGAGTTTGTGTGTGTGTGTGTGTGTGTGTGTGTGTGTGTATGTTTGTGTGTGTGTGACAGAATAAGAGTGAATTTCAGACGGAACAGAGGAGTGTTCAGTAAAGCGAGAGAGCGTGGGGAGAGAGAAGCAGGGAGTGAGGGAGGGAGGGAGGGAGAGACAGAGAGAGAGAGGGAGGAGTGAGGGAAGAAGAGAGGGAGAGAGAGAAAGACCTCTTGGCTAAAATGCAAATGAATCCTCATTAACTGGAGGAAAAAGGAGGTGGTTGGCCTATTATATCACAGATAACTCACACACACACACACACATGCGATTTTAAGTTAAAGGAAGACAGCTGACTAGATTTTCTTCACCACAGCACCTGACTCACTAGCTCACGGTGGAGGGGGTGTGTGGGGGTGGAGAGAGGGAGAGAGCGGTGGAGGAAGAAAGGATGGAGAGAGGAGGGGAGAGAGCGATAGAGAGAGATAGATAGAGAGAGCAGTAGGTAGATATGTGGAGAGAAAGACTTTACGAATGAAACATGTTCTTAGGACCACGCTTTACAAAATAGAACTGGAAAAATGACTGCCGTCTCTGTTCATTGAAGACAAGATGGAGGGAAAACGAGAGAGAAGGAGAGAGAGAGAGAGAGGGAGGGAGAGAGAGAGTGTGTTGGAGAGAGAGGAGAAACCGCAGGTAGAACGCGTAAACATGGCCAATCACTCTCTCCATCTGTTTCTCCATCTGTCCTTCCTTTAATCCACTGAACCACCAGTTAGTGACCCTTGCGCGCACACACACGCACACACACACGCACGCACACACGCACACACACACACGTATACAATATACATCTCAGATCTATGCTGTATTATATTCTCCCAAATGAAGACAGTGTGTATGTGTGTGAGTGTGTGTGTGTGTGTGTGTGCGTGTGTGTGTGCGCGCAAGCGCACGCTGTTGTCTGGGTACCTCCTGAGATGATAACACAATCATAGCAGCAGCATTATTAGCTGCTCTTGCAACATCACGCTCCTACTCTGTACTCTCTACAATGTTTTTAAATTACTTTACCATTCTCCCATCAGCCCCCTTCCATCCCTCCATCTCTCCCCCTCTCTCTCCCTCTCTCCATCTCTCCCCCTCTCTCTCCCTCTCTCCATCTCTCCCCCTCTCTCTCCCTCTCTCCATCTCTCCCCCTCTCTCCATCTCTCCCCCTCTCTCTCCCTCTCTTCACGCCATCTCTCTGGGTAGAACATGACTTTCATAGTCCAAAATGAGACAATGCATACCTAATCACATTTATTTCTCTCCAAACGCCTCCTCCTGCTCCCTCCCTGTACAATTCCCTCTCTCAAATCCATTCCTCCATCTAAGCCCACTCCCTCACTCTCCTCTCTACCCATCCCTCCCTCCTCTATCTCTTCTCCTTCTACCCACACCTCCTTCCTTCCTCCCTTGTGCTCTACTTTTCCTACCCTCATCACCCCATTTCTCCCCTCTCTTCCTCTCCTCTCTCCCCCTTTCCCCTCCTCCTCCCCCCTCTGTCACCCACCTCCTCTCCTCTCTACCTCCCCCATCTCTCCTTTCTCTCCCCCTATTCCTCTCCTCTCCACCAGCCACTCTCTCCTCCTCTCCTCTCCACCTCTCCCTCTCTCCCCTCCTCTCCACCTCTCCCTCTCTCCTCCTCTCCTCTCCACCTCTCCCTCTCTCTTCCTCTCCTCTCCACCTCTCCCTCTCTCCTCCTCTCCTCTCCACCTATCCCTCTCTCTTCCTCTCCTCTCCACCTCTCACTCTCTCCTCTCCTCTGCACCTCTCCACCTCTCCTCCTCTCCTCTCTCTCTCTCTCCTCCTCTCCTCTCCACCTCTCCCTCTCTCCTCTCCTCTGCACCTCTCCCTCTCTCCTCCTCTCCTCTCCTCTGCACCTCTCCCTCTCTCCTCTCCTCTCTCTCTCTCCCTCTATCTCACCTCTCTCGCAGGAGCGTCCCAGGTAGCCGGTGCCGGAGCAGTCACAGACGTAGCGGTTCCAGCCCTCCCTGCAGGTGGCGCTGTGTTGGCAGGGGTTGGACAGGCACTGTTTGGGCGCCTCGCGGGAGCAGGAGGGCTTCACCCCCACGGCCCGCTGGGCCTCCGCCAGACGCCGGATGTCTTTGCTCTGGCCGTCCACAAACAGGTCCCTCACACAGCCCACGTAGCCGTAGTTCAACAACGCCGTCCACACCTAGAGAGACCCACGCGTTATACACTGTGGATACACACACACACAGGAACAAACACACACAACCACACACACATACCTATATATACAGACAAACACACACACACATACACACACACACACACACACACACACACACATATATACAGACAAACACACACACACACACACACACACACATATATATACAGACAAACACACACACACACACACACACACACACACAGACACACACACACACACACACACACATACACACACAAATACAGACAAACACACACACACATATATACAGATAAACATACACACACACACACACACACACATATATACAGACAAACAAACACACACACACACACACACACACACCTCTGTGGGGAAGATGAGTCCAGCACGGTCTTCAGGAAGCCCCCCCAGGTATAGTGTGTCATCCAGGTCGAGAATCTCACTGTCGCCGGGGGCTGTGTACGCCGTACGCACTGAGTTAACAGAGATGGTTCCTAGACACATACACACACACACACACACACACACAAACATCATCATCATCATATCCACCACTGTCACCTTCATCATCACGGTGTAGTGTTAGATGTTAGGGGTCACCTAATCTCCAGCCAGACCTATCTCCACACTTCTTTTACGCTGTGCCAGCGCTGGAGAAAGATCTGGTTGAATTACCATTCAGGGATAAGGGGGGGGGGGGGGGGTGATGCAGTATTTCTTTAAACCAATCACAATCATCTAGGGCGGAACGGTCGCTAGGTTGTTGTCGTTTCACGTGGTCTGGATTAAATCCGATTGGGCGGGGAAAATCGTCCGCCGCCACTGATTGGCTAGTGATAAACGAATGACGAGGCTTATCCCCGAAAAACCTACAGTACATACGATGAGTCGGCGGAGGGGGTTTTACCTGACCGGCCGTCCCTCTGGAAGTCCACGTGATACCACTCGCCGTCGTTGACCTTCCGTTCGATGGCCTTGGTCTTGGTGGTGCCGGAGCCCATGTCCAGCAGCAGGTACAGGTGGCCGTCCAGCATCTCGATCGCAAAGAAATCCACCTGCAACGTGGACGACAGCGGCACCAACAGCAGCAGCATAAACATCCAGTCTGTGGACGCCCGTACACACACATCTACAGTATACTGTGTCCAGTGAATGGTACCCACTTCAAATAGAGATCCCTCGCAATGACAGAATCCACCTGTAATAGAACACCCTGTATGTATCGGTGTGTGTGTGTGTGTATCAGTGTGAATGCGAGGCCTCACCTTCATTGTGGGCGGCGTGCGCGGGTCCTTGCGCTGCTGCTGCCGCGGCTTCCCGTGGCTGAAGAGCATGAGGCCGTTGGGCTCGGTGGTCCTGAAGTCGAAGGAGATGGACCCCGCCTTCTTGGCGGTCCACTTGCTCAGCGCCACGAAGGACTCGGGCGTGTCGAAGGTCACCGGGTCCAGGGTCGCCACGCTCTCGCACTTGAAGGCCACCACCCCGCTCACCTGCGGCCAGGGTGTTGAGCGGTCAGCATGTCAGCGATCCGACCGCTGTACTACACTGTACGATGTAGCTTGTGGCAGTATAATGATGTATTTACTTATGGCTTGTTGTGGTAACCAGGGCCCACTTGGGCTCTACGTAGGAGTAAACAGCCGATGTGCCATATGGGTAATAAGATGTCATTTGAGACGTACCGTAGCCAATAAGAAAACACCCTTCTCTCACCTTCATCTTTGGATCGCCCTGCTTGGCCAATCGAGAAAGCTCCAGTCGCACGTCGTTGTTTTTGTACACCACCTTCGGCGTTGGGGTTCGGCGTGAAGAGGCCATGGGGCGCCGAGTAGACGAGCAGAGGGAAGAGGACAAGCAGACAGTCATCACTACGCTCAAGCGCTGTCCTCACCTCATCCCCTCCGACCGATGCACGGGTGAAAGTTAAGCCCTATCAGTTAAGTATCTGAAATTAGACTTTCTATTATGCTGGGGTTTTTTCCCTGTTCAGCACAGGTAAGGGAGAGGAGACGAAGAGAGGAGTAGGCCACTTCAGAGTATCTCGACCTATGAGATACGAGACCTCCTTTCATTTGGATTCAAGTGTTCTGGCAATAGTCTCTCCAAACAAGGTCTCTCTGCCTCTCTTGCCCTGTCTCTTTCACAGAGACACTCGTTCGCTTCTACTCCGTGGATCCGACTCTAACACAGAGCTGGGTGTTTCTGCAGGATCTGTGAGCAGCATGTTGATGTCTACAGGCTGTCACACACACACAAGGTCTGATTCAATAGACCGGATCCCCATCTGTGACCCCCACGGACCTCAGCTACACACACAGCTATCCAATAGACTGTTTTACACGTGTTTGAACATGTGTGTACTGTATCTCTTTTGCCCACATGTGTGTATTTGTGCATGGAAAGTTGTGAAGGCACGATCACTCATGCACGTGATTTGTTGCATACAACCTAATTTTTTCACATGGGTTATCATATTGTTGTATTAGATATGTTAATGTGTTAGCCGAGAAGTCGTGGTGAGAGGCAACCTCGTTTAAACACCATCAGTCTTAATGAATCCAACACACACACACACGCACGCACACACACGCACACACACACACACACACACACACACACACAAACGCACACATTCCCAACCCGGATACAGATATCTCTCTGTTGGCATATCATCTGTCATTTTGTTTGTTTGTTTGTTTGTTTATGCATCTGGGTGTGTGTGTGTGTGTGTGTGTGTGTGCGTGTGCATACGTCTATATATTATATAAGTGTGTGTGTGTGTGAGTGTGAGTGTGTGTTTGTGTGTGTGTGCTTTGCGGTGCTGTGGCCCATTTTGAGCCGAGCGGATGGATGGATGGATCATCTCTGTGCCGAAGCTAATTAGCATGCTAGCGCTTAGCGCTGCGCCTACTTTCCCCAACGACACTCATCAGTAATTCTCTCTGATGCTGGGGAGGGAGTGTGTGTTTGTGCGTGTCTTCCAAAATGTGCACATATCGCTTTTGTGCCCTGTGAGATAATGCAGTAGTATGTTTGTATTCCTGTGTTTGTGTTTGTGTGTGGGTGTGAGTGTTTGATGTGCGCGCGTGTCTGTCTATCTGGGAGTGCACAGATCCAGATACACAGTGCGTGTCTGTATTTTTAGATGTAGGGTGCGTGTTCAGGAGGTCTAATGCTGTGTTCACACCGGGCGCGGCGAGAAAATTTGCACCGCCCAGTTCGCCCAATCTCGCCACGGGATCAATGGGTTGCCGCGCGAATCCGCCGCAGAAAGTTACAAAAATGTAACTTTTGCGAATGTCGCCGCGCGGCGAATCCTGGCCATCGCGCCGCCGAGTTCGGCGATTCGCGCCGCCCGTGCCGCCCGCCTGTAAACTCGCCGCGCCGCAGGAAAAATTTGCGCCCGGTGTGAACACAGCATTACGCCTGTCCCTCTACAAAGGTGCGGTCCCCACCTCTTTGAGGCAGCCCATGAAGTTGTTACTGACGGGAGACCCGGGCAGGTCTGCGGTGCTGGGACTGCCCCCCACGTAGAAGAAGTCGTCGGAGCCCAGCATGGTGTAGTCTTCCTGGGTGTAGCCTGTGGTGGTCAGGATGCCGTCCACAGAGATCGTCACCTACACAACAAAGCACAGGGAAAGGACACGCTATATACTCACACCAAACGCAGCGCTAAGCGCTGTAGGCTGCCGAATTAGCCCCCTACTGGCAGGGTCTGGTCGGGGGGAGATGGTCTGGTCTGGGTGGGTGGTACTGGGTCTGTTTGTGGACTGAACTGGATTGGTGTGTGTTTCTGTGAGGTGTTGACGAGCCTGTCTGCGAGCCGCAGTAATATAGGGTCAGTATACTATTAAGATGGCAACTCTAATAGACTACCTCTAGAATGGGAGCGATATCCCATTGTCCACAATGTGGTCAGTGGAGTGGGCATCCGCAGCTATCCCAGTGGAGGTAGACTGAGTTTAGGCTAGACTACTAATCTACCTAAAGTAGCAGGAACAGTGGAGACTTAGCATCATGGCTAGCCCACTCTACTGTCTTCCTATGGTGGTGGTGGACTTTGCATTGGCAGCTAGTTCACTCTAATCTGCTTAAGGTTTGTACTGTAGCGTCCACTGCTACATCAGCCCACTCCATCATCTGCTTGCTGTGGTGAATTTAGCATGACCAGCTAGTCCACTAGTTTGCAGTGAGCATAGACTATGGTGCTACAATAGTCCAATTTCTCATCTGCCTACACATTGTGGTGGGTGTAGCATTAGCAGCTAGCCCACTCAACGGCGCCCTCTACTGAGGGTGGTCAGAGTTAGTAGCGTGCCCAGGCAGGCAGATGTTAGTAAAGCCTGCGTTAGAGGCTCAGCACAGTCAGCTGGTTAGTGGTGTTAGTGATATTACGGTTCAGATCAGCAGCAGTGTTAGTTAGGCCAGGCTGTGTTGAGTTGTTAATGGTGTTTAAGTCGGGGTTAGTGGTGTACATGGCGTTAAAAGTGAGAATGGTGCTGATGTGTGGTGTTAGGGTGGGTAGTGATGATGGTATTAGTGTGTGTAGGGGTTGAGTAGAGCGGGGGTGGGAGCAGTGTTAGATCAGCAGGTCTGAATGGGGTGAGACGCGCTCGCACACACACACCCACACACACACACTGACACACACGCACACACATATAGTGTTAGATGGGTTAGCATTAAAGCTCATTCCACACACACATACATGCAGCCTGCCTCCTCTGTCAGCATGCGGCCACTGGCAGGGGGGAGGAAAAGCAGGAAGTGAAAAAACTGACGACAACCATTAACAGGGAGGACGAGATGAGACCGGGCTCAGAAGCAGCATGGAGAGCGGGCAGCCAGAGGGTGGAGGACAACAACGATCAACGGAGGGGAAAAGAAGGGAGGGAACAGCAGCCTCTCCGTCCGTGCGACGGACCAATCCCGAGAGAGGCAGGACATTAGGTTGGGCCATGCAGGGGGTGGTGGCCAATTGCGTGCAGGTGGAGGATGAGCCAATCGGGAGACGCCTACATATCAATCACGGAGTGATGGGGTGAACGGCAAAAAAGGAGAGGGAGGGGAAACTAAAAAAGAGGGTTGGCGAGGCGGGGGCGGGGCTTGTTAAGCGTAAAAGAGTACCAACCGCATTAATCCTTTTTTTCTTTTTTTTGGTTTTAGTTTTGATGCCTACGGCTCCGAAAGGAAATAGACACGGGGCAAAACCCAAACTAAGAAACAATTAGAATGATATCTACCGAACAATGGAGGGTGTTTACCATAGCGTGTCCAATGCCTGAGTGCTTTGAGGAGAGGGGGAGAAAGGAAGGCAAAAACTGTGAACAGAACAACTTCTGGGAACGGAAAAAGAAAAGCTAGAAGGCCTCTGGAGATGTTAGTAGGTAGGAGTGGTTCGCTAGGAGAAGGGCACAGGTTAGTAGAATGAATCATTCCATGGATGAAGGTTAGTTTCAGTAGCAGGTTAGTAAAGTTAGTCAAGTTAGTACAGACAGGCAAACGGGAGAGAAGACTAGGTACCAGGACCACAGTGCTCCCAGCCCTGACTCCAGCACACACACACACACACACACACACACACACACACACACACACACACACACAGTCACTCACACACTTGGTTTAGACAGACAGCCACACACTCACAGACTGGTTCTGCCCATCTAGGAGATGTTGAATGGGGACCAAACCTGACCCTAACCTTCGCCCACCCCCAAGCCGTAAGCAGCTCACCGTGGTGTCAGCTCCATACTGCCATTCTCAGAAGGGGACTGGGATTAAGTCTTAATCTGACTTTGACTCAACATGGCAGTAGCTGTGCTGTCAGCTCCATATTGTTCTTCTTAGAAAGGGACTGGGATTAGCTCAGAGTCTTCGACTCACACCCACACTCACTCATTCAGTCATACTCTGAGATCACTATTACTAAAGTAGATAGAACATTCACTCTCTAACTGTCTGTGGTGAATACTCTCTCGCCATTCATAAGGCAGCCAATCTCCTCCACAACAGTGTGTCATTTGACCTGGTTATTGGGCCTATGAGTATCCATCTGTTATGAACGTCTATCTGTTATTCTAGTTCTTCTGAGACGGTCTCTCGCTACCACTGCTACTTACTCACACCCTTTCTTGCTCTCTCTTCCATCTATCTGCCCACTCTCTCCCAACGCTATCTCTATCTCTACTCCCTCCCTCTCTCTCTACTCTCTCCCTCTCTCTCTCTACTCCCTCCCTCTCTATCTCTACTCCCTCCCTCTCTCTCTCTACTCCCTCCCTCTCTCTCTCTCTCTACTCCCTCCCTCCCTCTCTCTCTACTCCCTCTCTCCCTCTCTCTCTCTACTCCCGCTCTCTCTACTCCCTCCCTCTCTCCCGCTACTCCCTCCCTCCCTCTCTCTCTCTACTCGCTCCCTCTCTTTCTACTCCCTCCCTCTCTCTCTCTACTCCCTCCCTCTCTCTCTCTCTACTCCCTCCCTCTCTCTCTCTCTCTACTCGCTCCCTCTCTCTCTCTCACTCTACTCCCCCTCTCTCTACTCCCTCTCTCTCTCTCTACTCCCTCCCCCTCTCTCTACCCCCCCCTCTCTCTACTCCTTCCCTCTCTCTCTCTCTCTACTCCCTCCCCCTCTCTCTACCCACCCTCTCTCTACTCCTTCCCTCTCTCTCTCTCTCTACTCCTTCCCCCTCTCTCTACCCCCCCTCTCTCTACCCCCTCCCTCTCTCTCTCTCTTTACTCCCTCCCTCTCCCTCTCTCTCTACTCCCTCTCACTCTCTCTCTCTCCCTCTCTCTCTCCATCCATCCCGCCGTTGCCTGGTTACCTGTCTCAGGTTTCGTGTGACCTTGACGTCGTGCCAGGTGTTGTCGTTGAACTTCCCGTTGACGGGCTCCACCAGGGCCTCGAAGGCCCCGGAGCCCAGGTTGATGACCAGAGACACGGCGCCGTTCTTCAGCGCCAGGTTGACGTAGTCGGCCGACTTGCCCGTGTGCAGCATCAGCCCGTTGCGCTGCAGGGTCTTGAAGGAGAGCGTGATCTCGTCACTGCTGCTCTGGATGGGGCTGGGAGACAGGTCGTAGCAGAAGTACTCGGAACCCTTGAAGGTGGCCACGTATTCCTCACGGGCTGGAGGGAGGGAGGGAGGGAGGGGAAGATGTGAGGAGGTGGAAGGGGGGGAGAAGGGAGGAGGAGGAGGGAGCGAGAGAGAGAGCAGGGTACGGTTAGCACGTTGTGGTACCGAAGAGGCGTAGGGATTGTTTACAGCGGGGCCCGTGTCGGGCGCATTAAAGGGGCAATGCCAAACGAGACCGCATCCCACGAGAAGCAGTGTGTTTTAGATTTGATTGACAGTACATGACAGTACATACGTTAGCCCCCCGTCCACATCCTGATCAGTCATGCAGGGTTGGAGATTAAACGCTCATGGGATGAGCATCCGCGTATACGCCGCATCCCAAACTCATTATGAAACCTGCCATCTCTCTCCGAGATATCGGAGAGAGAAACACTGTGTTGAGAGTTTCAAGCGATGCGGTCTGTTTTGACAACATTGCTGTTTTGTTTTTCTTACTCTCTGAAATGCTACAGTACAATATTTGTTTGTGTGTGTGTGTGTATGTGTGTGTGTGTCTGGAGTTAGAAGCCCCGCCACTGGTGAGTGAGGGATAGTAACGTGACGAGAAAGAAGGGAAGTGTCCTACCAGCCATGCCAGCCAGAGCAGACGAGCACCAGGCCGGCCAATCAGTGCTCACGCAGCCAGAGCCAATAGAGACTTACCATGTGCACCTTTTGCGACCTCCAAGGACACTGGACCAAAGCTTTCGCATGCGCGTCATCCACCACAGGCAGTCGCACGCTCGCGCACATGCACGCGGCACGCCAGGCCGTCACACATTCAGATTGTTCATTATGCCGTCGTGCTGGCAAGCCCGCGCTCACACAGGCTATGTTCTCCTTCACACCCTTCCCCCTCTCCTCT
>NC_140255.1:11419269-11429269 GCF_949987555.1 Borostomias antarcticus | reverse complement strand
AACCAAACAAAGCCGGCATAATGCCGCCCCAGCATGTGATCTTAGATAGTATGCCGGCGCTCCAGAATCAGAGGCCTGACCCTTTTTAAACGCAATGTTGCAAGCTGCAGTATAGGCTTGGCTGCATTTATGGGCCCAGGCCCGGTTTAAACCAGAAATTGTCTTAGTAAATTGTCTTAGTAAATAACTAGACTAATTCTCAGTTGTTTGAATGACAAATATCTGTTCAGAATTACATACGGGATTACTAAATAGTCTACTTCTTCTCACAAAGGACTCGCAAAGCAAGTGTGGAGCCGTAGCCAGCAAAAACCCAACACTTACATTTCAAAAATATGCCTAACCTTTATTAACTAGTGATAAAAATAGTAATTGGAATAAGGAATTAACAATTAGACTTTGGGGATTACAGAGAAATTTGAATGACAGAAATCTGTTCAGAATTACGCATGGGATGTTAATGAATAGCGCAACACAGAAGCGCAACTGCATGTTTGGATAGCAAAAAACAAGGATTAGCCACACTGCAATACATCCAGGCCAGTTTCCAGTCTGGCTTATGTGTGTGGCTGGCTTGTTTCTGTTCAGGACTGGTCGAACGGAACAGCGTTTCCACTGGTAAGGTTTTGTCGTGGCGCACTGCCACGGCAAGATCCTTGCCACCACACCAAACATTTGATACAAAAAACAATAATAAAAATTAGGCTATATATAAATAAAACTTTCTAAATATTTCTGCCTAAATGCGCTTTCAAAACCACTGTCGCACCCACATTAGGAATATTTATTTTCAATAAAGAGCCTATAGGCTGCGCGCTCTGTGCCGCTACATGCTGCTCCTTTCTGAGGTGATCGGAAGACTCGGCGCGTGAAGGGATTTTTTCTTCAGTGAGCGGCATGAGGTTACAACGAAAGATATGTAGGCTATTGATGCTCAAATATTACCGTAGTGTTAACCAGTGTTTGAATTGGGCCAAACACTGGGCTTACAGCCACGCACAAAAAAACACTGCCTCTTGTGGTAGCAACATAGAACTGCAGGTCATCAACCCGACGAAGGGAGAAAGGGAGGGATGGGGGGGAGGGAGGGAGGGAGTGACAACCAGACACGCACAAAAAGATCTATTTAATAACCAAATGTTAATAATAACAACAAAATGAACAAGAACTAACTTTGGATAGCCTTAGAATAGCAAGTAAAATATGACCAACTTGGCCAGATAAGGTTAAGGTTACAATGTTATGATATTATAATACACTAGTTCTGTTTCTGTTGGGACACACAGCCACTGATCGGCCATTTAGTCCATTATATGCCCGTTGCTCCCCCCTTCCACCCCCCAGACCCGAGATACGGGAGTGGAACCGGCCACCATAGGGAATGAATGGGGAAATGTATCTTACTTCTCAGCTGAATGGCATATGGGCAGTTATTCTCCATGCTTATCAACAGAAATGAACTCCAAACTGCTCAAAAGCATGTAGCTAGATTGAACTGATCGCTAACATTTTTACTAAGTGAAAGGAGTAGATCATAGCGAAAATTAGCATTATGGCTAGTGGACATTTTGCATGTGCGCGCATATTGTACTGTGGGTAGTGCTATCACTAATTATCAGTAATTGGCCATTTATTTGGCCCTAATCACCTAGTTAAAAAATCTGGCCCGGTTTGCCCGGGACCCCTGCAAGTAGCCAAAGTATGAATGCTGTCAGGCCGACGTGTCTGAGGAAAATAGGAACAAACTGAGATCCAGACATAGGTACACCGTAGCAGTGCGTGCTTTGGTGAGCTCTTTGACCATCTCAGTCCATGCTCTGAGTGCACGTAGATCAAGCATTTCGCAGATTAAGATGCAACTCCAAAATGTAGATTTAGCTGACAAATTTAGATATAATTAAAGCCGCAATTGGCTATACTGGGAGTGCACGCAGCAACAAGCGCATGCAGCAACGAATGAGCGCAGCAATGAGCGAGCGCAGCAACAAGCCCATCAACAGGTCATACTATCACAGCACATTACCACAACATGGTAGTGCCTTCTTCGTATCGAGTGAGTTTAATCTCCCTAGGTTATTGTTGTACAAAATTATAAGCACTTGAACTGTGTGGCCCAATTTTTTTTTCCCAGTTTTGCCAGTTTCTCTGCCATCTTTGATTGGAGTTCTTAGCTGTTAACAACCTATAGGGACACATACACCCTAAACATACATGTGAAATTTCCGACCAATCAGACTTAAAGGTATAATATGTTATATGTGGATTAAAATAAACATTTTTTCAAAATGAATACATCCATAGGGCTTTGTGAAGGCTGCAGAGTAAAAGTATTGCTTTTCCATAAAAAATGATATTTTGTCTGACATTATTACATTATGAAATTTTGACGGCCCGACAATGACACTCTGTTGATATCATACCAGCCAATAGTATTACAGTGTTGGTACTGCGTGCTGGGTTGCCAGGTACTATTCTAGCTTCACCACTGTGAGATTAGCAGGAGCCAGCAAACGTTAGCCTATACTTCCATGAATTAGCAGCATTATAGATGTTGGTTAGCATCAAGTGTGTGTGTGACTATAAAACGGCAGCTTTTCCGTCCACTTCCGCTCACTCTTTTCAGTTAAACGTTTGGTAAAATGGTCGAGTTTTGTCGTCCTGCTTCTCCGCCTGAGCCCTGGCGAACCGTGCGATACGAATCTCAAAAGCTCAGTGACCGAAGAAGGAGCAAAAGCCGGATAAATATCGGGCCAGCCTTTGCTCGTTGGACGGAGTTTATGGAGTTTCATGGGATAAAGTCGCATGGTGACAGTGTTGTCACGATACCAAAATTATGACTTCGATACGATACCTGCCCAAAATATCTCGATACCGATACCGAAACGATACCACGGCGAAAATCTAAAACATAAGGAAAAGTAATGGAATAATAGATGACAGAACATGGAACCTTAAATTGTTGGCTTTTTTTTGTGCTCTGTTCAGTCTTTTTGCATCTTTTGAGTCTTTATTATATTTCCTGTAGCTTTCAAACACCGCTGGAAGGGAAGGCTGCCTCGACTGGGTGGTTTGGGATTGTGCTGGCATCTGTTTGTTTGTCTGTGTGGGGAGAAATCAATAAATTATGCCTATGTTGTTGCAAACTGTGAGATAATCAGCTTATTATTATTATTATTAATTAACCCAGGCCTATTGAAGCATTTTTGCTCTTCCAAATTATCAGAAGAGATAATTGTCTCACGGTTAACAGTTCTCTCGCTCTAGGAGGTCGGAGCAGGTATTGATTTTTTTGTAACGTGCGCTAGGCAGAGAGCTAGGCTTGCAGCCAGGCTGCAGCTATGCTAGCTAAAAGTCTCATGCTACGGATGAAAATTAGCTTCTCTAGCTATCATCTGGTGCAATAAATGTATTGTGCATTCATACATTCAAACATAAGGTAGGCTAAATATCCTTCGGTTGTATTCAGTACTGGTGTTGCTGCTGTGTGTATCTTATCTTCTATCACATTCGCTAACCTGTCGCTCTTTGAATTGTTTGTGTAAGTCGGCATGTCTGTCTGCAAGATGCTTTGCCAGGTTGGTCGTATTCCCTCCCTTGGTTTGTATAGATTTGTAGCATCGTTTACAGATGGGCTTTGTAATGTCCGTGGGCTTGCCCTCACTGTCGGCTCTGTAAGCAAAATAATGCCAGATTTCGCTGCATCCATCTCAGGTTAGACTAGTTAAAACTGTTGCGCTGCTCGCTGCAGAGTGAGAGAGCGAGGAGAGAGTGAGAGCGCGCGAACACACACATACTGCCCCGCGACTCGGGGATCTTGGGAGAGAGAAGCAGAGCGCTATAGCCTACAAACAAACACGGCTCGCATGAACGCAACTCAATATATACGGCTCTTATTAAAACACTGTCTTTCTTAAAGTATCGATACTTTAAATTTGGGTATTGTACTGTTTTTGACGACAGAGTATCGCGGTACTTTCCTAGTAGCGATACACCGTGCAACACTATGGTGACATGGCTACTTTTCTGCTAATTAGCTATCGCTATCTTTCTTGGAATCTGCATAGCCAGACCAAACGTTATCTCCACATTACAGCATCTAACGTAAGTTATTACATGGCACTCTGAAATACTTGATTGTGATTACTGATTAGTGTAATGTTATGTTCCTCTCGGAGTGAAGATCTTATCACAGTATGACTGAAACAGTGCATTCTCTGGCATTATGGCAACCAATACGTTGTGTTGTTGCAGTTCTTATCTTCAGACACTAGATGGGGGAAATAATCCACATACTACATATTATACCTTTAAGGTTTTAAGAATAAACTTTTTGTAGGTTTTGCCAAATTTTCAACCTGCAGCCAAATCCATAATGGGTCCAAATGTCAAATTTGTTCCACATGAGGGATGACATAAGTGTACCAGGTTGCATACAATTTTGACTAACAGCGTGGAAATGCCAGAACTTTGAAATTTGCGTTTTGATTCGTTGGTCGAATCTGCAAATGCTTTGACGTTGTGCAACATGGTAGTGCCCTCTTCGTGTCCAGTGAGTTTAATGTCCCTAGATTATTGTTGTACAAAATTATTTATTCATATAAAATGGCTGATTTTGTGCAGATGTATCTTTGTTACAGTATCGCAATTCGGTATTTGTATACTTCAAGTTCTGAACCTATTCATGAAAATACATAGGACCCCTACCTGGTATAATATAGATAAATAATATCTATATCATGCCTGTTACCCAGGTTTCCACACAATATAGCAAATAAACACTGTTTAATCAGCGCTACCTAGCTTAGCTACTTAGCTACCGTTAGCTAAAGCAGCTTTCTTGAGAACCGCTCTTGGGTTTAACTTCATACTGTACATACAAACATAGGCGTGCACGTGTGACGGACTTAATTTCACTCTGCATTGTGTTTTTCTGTCACTCGTTCGTTTGACCCATGTTAAGGGATTATCCAGGGCAGGACACAAACCTGCAACATTGCGCTCACAAGTCGGATATGCTAACAACTATGCCAAGAGAGACATCCTGTTTGGCAGGGCCGTTAACACCTCCTTCATACTAGGGCAGTGAGTTTCACGACTCGACGACTACTCTACTTTAGCCTCCTCATTACACTCACCCCCCTAAACTCACTCCACACCACTGGACATCCGGGTCATGGCACCATTGTGATGGACTGCATTTCGCTCGGTGTTGTCTCACGCATGTCTCATGTAAAGCACTTTGAATGGCCTTGTTGCTGAATTGTGCTATACAAATAAACTTGCCTTGCCTTGTGTTTTCTGTGTCACTCGTTCGTTTGACCCATGTTAAGGAATTGCCCAGGGCAGGGCGCCAACCTGCAATGTTGCGCTAGAAGTCGGATGTGCTGACCACTATACCAAGAGAGACATTCCGTTCGGCAGGGTTGTTAGCACATCCTTTATACTAGGGAAGTGAGTCTCACTACTTGATGACTACTCTATCGCCATCGCCTCCTCGTTACACTCGCACGCAGAGATTTGGGTCATTAGTGTAAGTGTATGATGATGCTTCTCTGAACCTCACATGTTGCAGAGGAGGGTGGAGAGCTTATCTCCTGTGTGTGTGTGTGTGTGTGTGTGTGTGTGTGTGTGTGTGTGTGTGTGTGTGTGTGTGTGTGCTATGAGTCGTTTTGACTGCCAACGCCTTATGAGTCACTAGTGATGAGTCACAATCCACCGCCCCCTTAATACTAACCCACAAAATTATTTTGCATAAACACACACACACACACACACACACACCTCCCTCTTTCCCCTGTTTTTGACCACAACCAGAGAACATGCAGGCAGCTTTACTAATGCATATTTACACTGAACACAGCACACACTCGCCTACTCAGAGGACACTCCATAAAGGTTCTGTGTGTGTGTGTGCATGTTTGTGTGTGTGTGTGTGTGTGTGTGTGTGTGTGTGTGTGTGTGTGTGGATATCTTAAAGGTCGTAGTTAGAAAGAGACACATCTCTTGAGGAATGGTACACAGATTGAGTTGATAATATGGCAGGCTGTACTGTATCCTTGATTAAACATCTTTCTGGCATCCACCCAGACAAACGTCTTCAACTCTGTTGTGTACACAGAGACAAACACCTCCAAATCATATTTACCCAGACCACAAAACCACTCTATCCATTATTAGGAAGCCATTTCCTTCTATTTGGCCAGACGGACGGAGGAGAATGGTCCATGTTTGCCATCCAGACCGTTCGATATTTCTTTTTTTCTCTGCCTACTTCCTTCCCTCATTCCATGTCCCTCTCCTCCTCCAGCTGATTACTGGCTTGTGAGGGCAGAGTCACCAGACCCTCCGGGGGACTTACAGGTCCTGGGCTCGCCTCTCCAGCGATGTCACAATGACCTGCGCTGCCAGGCTGGCCCTTTGGAGATACAGACCCTCCACATCAGAGGAGAAAACACTCTTAATCTCTTCCCTCTCTTTTTTCGGCTGCTCTCTCGTT
Source organism: Borostomias antarcticus (assembly GCF_949987555.1). NCBI lineage: Eukaryota > Metazoa > Chordata > Actinopteri > Stomiiformes > Stomiidae > Borostomias > Borostomias antarcticus. The sequence goes on along the minus strand of NC_140255.1, from coordinate 11,422,773 downwards.
CTAACCCTTTTTCTGCGCTCTCACTCACTCACTCACAGATGGACATTCCGCGCCCGTGCACGCTCTCTCTCTCTCTGACACACACACAGAGAGCATATGCACTCTTTTCCCCTCTCACACACAAAAAGACATATTCTTTGGTGCTTTCACACACACACACACACGCGCACACACACACACACACAATCTCTCATAGACACCCCCTTCCATCTCAAAGAAACTCATTTCAGATTTGCACCCCTCTGAAAGCCTCTTTACGCCAGGCCAACCTAAGCTAGTGTACGTCTGCACACTTTGACAGCATTTAAATCTTTATATGCAGAACACGCACACACTCACATACTGCTCTGACTGCCTTCATACACATGGCTGCTAAAAGTACCAATTGGCAACACTGTGTGAGCCTGAGCCAATCAGTATCAACAAAAGTTCTAACAAGAGCCAATCGTTATCAGTTTACTCTCACTTGTTCAATCAGTAATAAATCAATACATTTACATTTCAGTCATTAAGCTTGAACAGAGACTCTACATGTATTTCAGCTATTTGGCCCCACCTGGGGCAGCCATTTTGATTCAGAGGGCTCACCATACCTTAGCAGTCAGGATACCCGTCCTCACTTCTCTCAGACTCAACCAATCAAATCATGTGAACGCTAACATGTGCCAATCATCACAATATCTGTTCTCACATCGGCCAATCAGTGTGTTCATGAGCTCGTGCATCAGGGCCAGGCAATGCAGCACCTACCTTCTGCTCTCCAATGCATCACTTTCCACACACACACACAAAATCTAAATCGCTCCTACAAATACACTCATACGCACACCTACCTCACAACAAGGAAGCGTTCCAATTCCATACACAGTCGAGAGCTGCTGTTTGAGCTGAACCACATGAGCAGCAAGCCACACAGTACATTACAGCTCACAACCATACACATGAGCTTATAACCTGGGAGCTCATACAGTAGGCATATTATTATTACTGCCTGTGTAATAGCATAGATAAGAGCTCACAGGGAAGAGCACATAACCTGTATAAAAAACATATATCAGAGCTCATAGCAATACGTCAGAGTACAGGCATACAGTACATAGACGGATTCCGGTGTACCTCGGAGCTTGCCTACAGTCAGACAGTGAGGGTCGTGTCCAAACGGTGAGAGAAAATGGGGAACAAGGGACAGAGGGAGAGAACGGGAGAGGGGACAGAGGAGAGGGGACAGAGGAGAGGAGTCCGTGAGCGCATGGTCCGTCAGAGAACAGGATGGGAGAGCGTTTCCCTAACGCAGAGAAGCAGTACGAGTGTCGAGCACGACTGGGATATTCTCCCGGGCGTGTATAAAGAGGGCGGCGCTGATTTGACGAAGCTAATTCGGCAACAATTGACTAATTCTGCAACACATATGGGATAACGTGTGTCTAGACAACAGCACTGCTTTTGTACGTTAACACGTCCCCCGTGGAACCAAGGGGCGTTGCTCCAAACCACATGCACCAGCCAATGATGGAGGAGAACCACATGCAGGGGCCAATGAGAAAGGAGATGCACATGGACGGGCCAATGGCAGGGGTGGAGAGTGCAGGAGAGAGGGATCAGCTCAGGTGTACAGTATGAGACCAACTGAGAAAAACATACAAGGCAGAAGCCATAGATTCACACACACACACACACACGCACGCACGCGCACACACAAACACACACACACCAGTGGAGGCTCGTCCATTGAGGCAGGGGAGGACAGTCCTCCTCAGTTTTTGGAGAGAAGAGAGGGATTAAAATATAAATATATTAATTTATTTATTCATAATTCATATTATCTCAGTTTTGTTCATAAAGCAGGTTTTCCCTATGGATAAAAACCCATTATTGAAATTCTAAAGCTCCAACAGTGACATCTATAACTTGCAGCTGGAGGACCCATAGATATCTATGGAAGGGAGGCTAGCCTCCCTTAGGGCGGGTTCTTTTCTCTTAAATCAATGTAATGCCCTTTTTCTTGCTAATTTGTGATTGGCCAAAACGCTGAAAAATTACCGCAAGGGAGGACAGTACTCCGGCCCTGTCTGAACAGGATTCAGATATTGACATTTTGTTAGTCCAATCACATTCCAGATTCCAGATTGACCACAGTTGAAGGCCGATTGGGTCGGCGTTGATGTCTGTGTTTCTCTTCCCTGTGCCATTGGGAGACTTTTTGTGTGTTCGTAGCTCCATAATATAATACATCCAAAAGTATTATGGGACATATTTTACATCAAACTGTTCGTCTATTTGTCTTGATTCTAGCCATCTAAATATCTAAGCTGACATAAATACTTTTTGAGCTAGAGCCGTCTGAACACGACAGTTCCACTGACTGGCTATAGCCGGTAACGTTAGCTACGAGGTGCACGTCAGGCTACGGCATAGGCAGGCGCGCAGATTGGCTGGAGGCGCAAACTGTCGGCAACTCGTCCAAAACATTTCTAGACACTGGGTCGCAACACCGGATCGGAGAAATGCACTGAACAGCCTGGCTCCTGCTTGCATGAGAATTGATCGCTTTGCTGTGCTTATTCCTCATCCAGTGATGGATGGGTGGATGGAAAACTTTCAACTGAATGTTCATATTGTTCTGATTATTGTAGGCTATAGCAACATAAGAGTGGCAGCTTTGACAGCAACCCAAATGAGCTAATCCCATAGCTGTACCATTGCTAGCTAGCCATGAGCGAACTGTTGGATACTGCATTTTCTGTGCAACGTATTCCATTGTCCAGTTGTCAAATCTATTTGCCAACAAACTGTTTGAGAGCCAGCACACCTCAGTGTCCCCTAATCAAAAACATTTTTCATATATCACCTAACCTCTCCAGCACCTCACCAATATCAATTATTTTCTCTCTTTAGAGAGGAGTAGCCTACAATCCATTACAACAACTATTGCTTACAATGTTTTATTGTTGTTTTGTAATATTTTATCATGAATATGATAAATGCTGCATGTAGTTAAAGAAAGTGTTATTCAGATTTTCATATGCTAAAATTGACTGTAAGTCCACTTTAAAGCTGATATTTCAAATAATAACTGACTGAGGGAAAGTGCCCCCTGGCGCCCATGGGCGGTTCGCCTCTCTTCCTCCTGTCCTCCTCAGTTTTTTGAGTCACCAGCCGCCACTGACACATACACACACAATACACGCAAGCGCATACACACTCATACCACAAACTCATACCTCAAACCCAAACATACACACACACACACACACTTCCACACACAGAAGAGGTGTGATGAAGTGAAGATGGAAAATGCCAAATTTGCCAAACCATCCATGGAGAGAGCACTGCGTTCCAAGACCCTGACCCAGCCAGCCTGCCCTGGTGGTTCAGCTCAGAGGAGATCCCAGGAGAAGTGTCCCTCAGACCCTGACTTAAGGTCAGCCTTCCCCCCCACACACACCTGACCTGAGACATACCAGACTGACCTTGGATCAGAGTCTATAGACAGCTTCATCCTGC
>NC_140255.1:11411769-11414269 GCF_949987555.1 Borostomias antarcticus | reverse complement strand
GCAGAGAAACTAAAGCCTATTTCTTCAAAAAGGTTTCTTCCTTCAGGAGAATATCCTGCCATATTTTAGGACAAATATGATGTTATGCGTGAGACTATTTGCATTTTGTCTATGATGTTGAAACAGTTGATTCCTCAAATACTTCCTCGATAATTAGACTACTCTTGAATAACTACACTATAGCCTAGTGCCGTTAAAATAATACAATTAATAGGCTTCTTGTGAGCTAGTATAACAAGTCACCCCTGACATACACACGGACCAGACACTACATAAAGCAATCTTTCTTTTATTTTACAATTCAGGAATGTCAAGTGCAACTCTGAGCAATAATTCAGTAGAATATCAAGTCAAAAACAGGCGAGTAGGGAAATGTGAAAGAACATAACTACATCCATGTTCACGTAGCCTGTCTGTTCACATAGCAGGTCTGTTCACGTAGCAGGTCTGTTCACATATCATAATTGCTGACGTTGTATGAAATTGCCATGCACCATGATTTTGACCAAATAAGATTTAGCAGGCAATAACTGGTATTATTTGTGATGGCAAATCAAAGCAGGAAGTGGACTTATGTGGGTCTGAAGTCAGTCAAACAATAGCCTACAGAGAACCAAACCACAGGCTGTAGTCTAAATGAATGAAATGAGACGGCTGTGGGTGAAAGACACTGGTTAGTGTATGGTTGGAACAATGGACCGTCGGAGCCATGGGTTTTGCATTTTCGGAATGACGGGCTGTCGGACCAATGGGATGTTGGACCAGTGGGGCATTTTTAGGAATATTGAGTGGTCGGAATAATGGGGTGTCGGAACAATGGGAGTCCCTACCTCAGCATTCATGTTTTGTATCAGCGCAAGAAATGACAAGCTAGCCTACTCAATTCTTGATTGGCCAATGACAAGTGCAAGGGGGGGCTATGCCCGAGAGAACATTAGCTATGATACAACGATGATCGAAAATAAATTATGAAAATGTGTGTGTGTGTGGGGGGGGGGGGGGGGGGGGATTATAAAAATTTTAAAAATGACATTTATTTTTACTGCTATTTTACTACTTGCCCCACCGGGCAAGTGAGTTGCTTGATTTACTTACCCTGGGCAGTCGGACAATCCTTATTGTTGGAATCTGCTCACATAGCCTATCTGTTCAGATAGCCCATCTGTCCCAAGTGAAAGTCTGACCAGCAGTTGTGATCACCGCTCGCTGGCCATTGGCTGTTCCCAGAGCAGAGCGACTCATCTCTTGTCTGGAATGTCTGCTTACATTGCATGTTCGGCTCCGTCTCTGTCATCTAGGAACTGAACTAGACCCATGAGCATCCAAATTGACTTTAATTTTGCCTACAGCAGCATACGCTAGCTAGTCTATTGTTTGAGTAAGCTTTTTCCTCGCAATGGTATCACAGATGTACAGTAATTACACAGCCTACAGAGAAAATAAAAATAAAAATAATTTAAAATGCAACATAACATGGAGGACAACTTGTCAGTAAGTATTTCAAATGAGTTTAGATATGAACAACATAACTAGGCTAACTCATTTGAGCATTGCTGGCCTCAAATCAGCAACTCACTAGAACCTTGTATGGTTAGACCCTTATACAGTATATCCATGGTTTTGGGTTATCCTTCGGGGCTTCTATACTTCCGTACAAAGGCACCCACCCCCCCAAATTTTTTTTTTTTTTAGATATAGAATATATATGTAGGTATAACAATAAGAATAATGATAATAAGAATAATGATAATAATAATCAATGATTTGAATATTCTGCCCCCCCCCCCTCCCATGCAACCCAACACGCTGCAGCAGCTACTGAAGCCAGAGCAACAGAATCTACTGTTGATGCCTGATATGGAACTGAGATTTAACCTCCCTTTCTACCTTGACTAAGTACAAACAATAACCTACATCCTACATTCATTAATGATATATATGACAAACCAACTCTTCTTTTCTTTTTTCTTTTTACAAATTAGGCTTTCATTTGAATCTGCTGTGATGATGATCTCACTTAGAGAAGCCTGAGAAAATGTCTGCACAAAATATCTTCTGATGCCATATACATGTTTACTGAATATCAATGTGGTCACCAATATCACATGCAACCCTAACCCTGGAATTTACTAGAACTTAATAAAGGTAGGTATCGGGCCAGACCAAGAAAGAGGTTGCTGAATTAATATGGACTCTACACACCCCAACAACAGCTTAGAAAGAACTCTGACCCACATCAGAAACATGAAACACTACAAGCTTCAGTACCAGGTAGTCCTTTAAAACCATGACCAGCTCCAGAACCAGGTAGTCCTTTAAAACCATGACCAGCTCCAGAACCAGGTAGGCCTTTAAAACCATGACCAGCTCCAGAACCAGGTAGGCCTTTAAAACCATGACCAGCTCCAGAACCAGGTAGGCCTTTAAAACCATGACCAGCTCCAGAACCAGGTAGGCCTTTAAAACCATGACCAGCTCCAGAACCAGGTAGGCCTTTAAA
>NC_140255.1:11384269-11409269 GCF_949987555.1 Borostomias antarcticus | reverse complement strand
ATTACACTACATTACGATGCAGCCGGAGAACCCTAATAACCCACAAACACAGTACATTCAGCTACATTATTTTGCTGCACATTGGCCTACTGTTGAAATGTACCTAGAGCCTATCTACCCGTTAATCCACACACAGGTCCAGCCCATGTTTAGGCTTATTTGACCATATAGACCAAAACACTAAATCAACGCACATGCCAGAAAAGCCGGCGTTGCCTGCGACAACGACATTTACGCGCCTCCGTGAGTGATTCAGTTGCACAAAGAGCAGCGCTCCAACACCGCGGTGCAGAGGATGACTCAAATGCGCCTCACTTATCGAATTATCACCGTTCTTTGCTATCAACAAGAGAAAAGCGCCTCTAACTCTCTCTCTCTCTCTCACACACACACACACACACTAACTCACTAACTAACCATAAAACACCTCCAAAAAAGTAGGCTATCTGCATCTGTGAATGGGATAACGATAAACCCACTCGGGTTGGGGCTCCAAATCACGTTATTGATAGACGTGGTGGAATAAATGCGGTTTAAATATCGATTCTCGATTTGCGGCCATTCTTCTTGTCCTTCTTCTCTTTTACCGGAGCGCGCCCGTTACTCCGGGCTTCCAACTGTATATTCACCTGCGATAAATAATCCAAAGCCTACAATGAACATTGCCGCGGGATGAACACCCGTAGCCTAATTACTTTTACCAGCAAATACAGACTCAATATCACACTCGCGATCTACGTCAAAACCTACGTGTCTATGGCCAAGCCTATTCTAGATGCATAGGAAATTCCTTTAGACAAGCACGCAGGCACGCGCACAAACGCGCACCCACGCACGCACGCACACACACACACACACACACTGATTAGCCTACCTCAGACACATATTGTGATCGGTTCCGTGACGATGCCGCGCGTTTCTGGGCCGTTTTATTCTTCTCATCTGATCACAATCGCCCCCGTGTTGAGAGGAGAGAGCAGCGCGCGATCAGGTCTCCAGAACACCGGGAACCGATATACCGGCCGTGACAGAATAGCCTAATCACAGCCCTAGCTGGCTCCTTGCGACAAGGTAGCCTAGCCTACAAATGCATATGACCAAAGCTTGATTGCTCTCTCTCTCTCTCTCTACTGTGAGGAGAAAAAGGTGCAGTCTGTGCTCCACGGATTTCGGCAGCGGGAACGTCACGTGGTTCGCGAGGGAGAGGAGGATGGGCGGGGCTGCGCGCTGCTGCAGCACCTTGGACAGCGCGCGCCCACAGTCTACATGGAGCAGAAATTCAATTACCGGAGACTTGGAGACGGTCGGGACTGGAAAGATTCAAATGATAATAGCCTACTGCCGGGCTATGTCCTTCCACCGAATTCGATATGAACGTTATAGAATTAGATGCGAACAGAGGAGGGAAGAAAGGACAAAGCTGCCTCCACCACCTTCGCTTCTATCAATACCAATCTCTCTTTCACACACGCGCACACACGCGCGCGCGCACACACACACACACACACAGCAGCTGCAGTCGCAGAAGCAACATTGTGCATGTGTTCAGAATTTGGGTTGTGTGCCAGGCAGTCCCAGGGAGAGAGGGTCGTCAGCTGTGTTTTGCCCAGCTCAGAGATGCTCTCCCTGGGTGCACTCTCACAGCTGCTGCCCTCTGGGTGTCTGTCCGCTGCTGCCAGCCCAGATGTCCCAGACATAGGGCTACCCCTAATTATGTTTTGAGGAGCATGGCTTGTTTTTGAATGGCATGAATGAGGCTGTTGCCTTGAGAGAGGACCATCACTGACCTTAGTTTCAAAATGGAGGAGGAATGTGCAGGTTCTTGAGTAGGATGGCCTTGCCCAGGGTTCAGTTGATCTAAGACTGCAATGATGTAACAGGGGGTGTAACTGTGTAAGACTAGAGGCTGCTGACCAGCGCTTTTTAGATTGTTGTGATACAGTATGAATCTATCAACATATTAACTGGATTGTGACTGATAGAAATTGATTTCAGGAGAGTCCAACAGATGAATAAGGTACCAATGATGTAGACAGATGGGTTGCTGTGTGTGTGCGCGTGAGTGTGGGTGTGCGTGTGTGTGTGCGTGTGTGTGGGTGTGCGCGTGAGTGTGTGTGACAAAGAGGAAGATGGGGGACAGGAAGGAAGAAGGGAGAAGAAGGGTTACCATGGAAACTATCTCTGCATCAACACCTGGTTCCCAGCTCGTTTTTTTTCTTTCTTTCTAAATTCCTTCCCCGCTCTGAGTTGACCTTCGGACCAAATAAGAACAATGCTTCTAAAAGCATATAGGATTTCACGAGCAACTGTAAAGCATGTAAAAACATTTTTTGCACTAGACACATACTGTACATCTCCCTCCTCCTCTCTCTTGTTCTCCAACCCCCCTTCTCCATCTGACAAGCTGACAGCAAGCAGTGACCCCTGACTCTTTGCCCACTCAGCAGAGAGGTCAGTGTGTTTGTGTGTGTTTGTGTATGTGTGTGCGCCAATAAGTGTGTGTCTGAATTGCCAGCAGAGAATATACAGTACAGCCAAAAATAAAAGCATATATGTCAGCATACCGTACTGTACACAGTGTGCTAGTGTGTGAATGAATACGAACAAGTGTTTATAAATGGTGACTAGATGGTGAGGTGGTGTGTGAAATGTTTATATGCCTTGGTTGAGTGTGTGTGTGTGATTGGATACCTTAAAGAGGTGTTCATGATTGTAGACTTACCTCTGCAATGCTATGAGAGCAACCATATAGGCCAGTCCCCCCCTCTCAACGAGACTCAAAAGGTGGTCAGAGAAGCAGGGGAAGAAAGAGAGACAGAGAGGGGGAGAAAGAGAGAGGGAGAGCAAGAGAGAGGGCGACAGAGAGGATGAGAGAGGGAGTCAGAGAATGCGTGACAAGCCACCACCCCTCTCTAAATTAGATGAAATGGGAGGTTTGTCTCTAATCGTGTCGTAATGAGTTTCTGTGTAGCTCATATATTTACTAATTCCACTTGCCAATAGTGCAAACAGCAAAGTGTGCAGGTGTGTGTTTGTGTGTGTCAGACAGTGTGTGATGGGGGAGGTCACCTCTATGCAACCTTAGTCTCATTTGTAATACTAGTCCAGTCCTGTCCTCATCGAATTATTCTTTTTTCTAAACACAAAATAACTTTAGCCCCGTCTCTCTCTGTCGCACACGCACACACGCACACACACACACACAAACACACACACACACAAACACACACACACACACACACACAGTTAGGTATAGATCTGCAGTTCATTAGAAGCCTCTACAGGCATTAGCATTGATCAGATGACCAGCAGATGGGGAGTGACCGGCAGCAGTGCAGAGGCCAGCCCTCTGAGCACGTGTCCTGATGGAAGGCTTACTGACGATCTATAGTCCATTACGTCCCTCCCCAGGCCTCTGGTCCACCTGCGTGCATCAGAATGTCCATATGTTTTACAGGTCTTAAATGCCACTGGTTGTCATGGTAACATGGCCACGTAGCCCGAGGCCTGGCGCTGGGTCAGGGTGATTTTGCAGCTGGGGGAGGGTTTCGTACTGTATAGCGTGGCTTTGCCAGACCCAACTGGACATTATCAGTTAATTTTCAGTTTCCAAGGGGCATTATGAACGGGCGCAGACCACAATGCCTCTGGATGCATTTGGATAGATCTACAACCAATCAGAGCAACGGAACGTGGGTTAGTTGTCTTATCATATCAAATCGGTAGTCATCATATCAACCCGCCCCATATTTGATAAACCGTTGTGATTGGCCCGACCAATATCTGGTCGGTTGGAAATCAGTTTGAATGGTGGATGGTGGATGTCCAGACTGATCCGTGGAGAGAAATAGAAATAGAATGTGAGCTCACATGATCAGGATGGCGAGGCCAGGCTAGGTTATGTACAGTTCCTAATCAACAGAAATCATGTACAGTAACAACCCAATTCACCTCATCCTTTTACATCCACAACAGATGAAAACTAGCCTTTAGGCAAACTCTGGCTCGTATGCAGCTTGACTGTTGATTTGTGTGCATTGTCCCTGATAAATAAACCAATAAATCCTCTACCTGCAGTATGAGGTTTATGATTTTTCCTGTTAGACTTAAGAACAATTTTGAAAGATTTAGAAAAATGCAACTGACAAAATCCCCGCCCCTCCCTTCAGGCCTCCCTCCAAAGCCACTCCTCCAAACTGGGGGAAAACAAATGACATCGCTAGGTTAACAGGTAAGCCATCAAATCATTTCAAGTTGGCAAATCAAAAATGACTGGATAAACTTATTACAGTCCTGCGAATTCCACAGATCTACGGATTTATTTCATTTTAGTGTCAGAGAACTTTATTGATTGCTGTCGGCATGTAATGAGAATTGCAAAAAAAACTATAAAAAGTTATTTCGAGCCAAACTGAATACTGCGCCTTTAATTTCTCACATCCATTCTCTTCTCTTGATTATCCAGCAGCTATGCTTGACTGAGCACCAACACCACCAAACATGAATAATCTGTTCAACAAGCACACACAGTTGCTACCATGCCAAAGTGAAGTGCCTACCTCGTATCCGGTCAATCAACAGGAAGTGCCTTATTGTGTATGTGTGAGTGTGTGTGTGCAGGCAGTAGTTTGGGAATGATGAGTTTATGATGATACTATCACTAAAATAGAACATCAAAGTGCTACCATGGTGATGCCAGCAGCACTCCCTCCCATTTAGCTGCTGATTTAATTATCTTTATCTTTAAGGGAACAAAGTGTCTGAACGCACCAGGGGAGGAGGGGATGGGGGGAGGAGGGTGCAGAGAGAGAGAGCTAATGACAAAGATGAATTCGGGGAGAGAATGAGGGAAACAGACTTGACGTAGGAAGCAGATTATAGTGAACGGGCAGAATGCGAGGAGAGTGGAAGGCTGAGAAGGGTCGGGAGATGAGAGAGGATGAGGGTATACTGTAGGAGGAAGGGAGAGAGAGAGGATGAGGGTATACTGTAGGAGGAAGGGAGAGAGAGAGGATGAGGGTAGAAGGGAGAGAGGATGAGGGTATACTGTAGGAGGAAGGGAGAGAGAGAGGATGAGGGTATACTGTAGGGGGAAGGGAGAGAGAGAGGATGAGGGTATACTGTATGAGGAAGGGAGAGAGAGAGGATGAGGGTAGAAAGGAGATGAGAGAGGATGAGGGTATACTGTAGGAGGAAGGGAGAGAGAGAGGATGAGGGTAGAAGGGAGAGAGAGAGGATGAGGGTATACTGTATGAGGAAGGGAGAGAGAGAGGATGAGGGTAGAAGGGAGATGAGAGAGGATGAGGGTATACTGTAGGAGGAAGGGAGAGAGAGAGGATGAGGGTAGAAGGGAGAGAGAGAGGATAATGGTATACTGTAGGAGGAAGGGAGAGAGAGAGGATGAGGGTAGAAGGGAGATGAGAGAGGATGAGGGTATACTGTAGGGGGAAGGGAGATGAGAGAGGATGAGGGTATACTGTAGGAGGGAGAGAGAGAGGATGAGAGTAGAAGGGAGATGAGAGAGGATGAGGGTATACTGTAGGGGGAAGGGAGATGAGAGAGGATGAGGGTAGAAGGGAGAGAGAGAGGATGAGGGTAGAAGGGAGATGAGAGGGGATGAGGGTATACTGTAGGGGGAAGGGAGATGAGAGAGGATGAGGGTATACTGTAGGGGGAAGGGAGATGAGAGAGCGAACGAGAGGAGAAGGAGAGGAAAAGAAAGAGTGTGTCTGATGATCAGGTGTTCGGCTGCCTCCAGAGAGACTCACACATCTGCTTCAGATCCTCTCTGATCTTTACACAGTGTGTGCCTGTGTGTGACTGTGTGTGTGTGTGAGAGAGAGTGAGAGAAGGGAGGGCAGGAGAAAGTAAGCAATAGGGAGCAGGAGAGAAAGAGGGAGAGAGGGAGAGAGAGATGGGGGGGCAGAGAGATAGATTTAGATTGATAGAGCTGGAGGGAGGGTGTGTAGTGTGTCCCCGAGGTGTGCTCTGAGACTGAGTTAGAATAACATGAGGAGGCAAGTGCGGCTGTTAAACTTTATGGAGGATTGAAAATGGACAATTAGCATCCCAACGATCTGACAGTGACCTGATACCTCCTCCTCCAGTTGTCATAGTTACAGTACCGCACAACCCGGAGTGCCAACTTTTTTTTATGAACGTCCCTCTACTCCAAGGGACCCCTACTCCGAGGGACCCCAAACACACCCATATCCAAATACACAGGACACACCACAACGCCCTCTGAGCCAATCCTCTTTCTCCCAAACTGTTGACATGATGGTCTGTCTGTTCCCTTTCCTGTCTTGTAGTCTGAGGTTTCCCCATCATTCCCCACTCTCAATTTACTTACTGTACTTATTTTTCCAAGATCCACTCGCTGCATTTTTAATATGATGTTATGCAGTTATCTTATTACTGTGTTGTATTATTTTGTTCTTAGATGTTATCTCTGTGCTCATTGTCCCACATATTTATTTTATTCCTGGTGTACTTGCATCGGTGATACCATCTGTTTCATGTGTTGTTGATGCGTATATTGCACTGTAATTTTGGTTTGCAATCTGTTGATATTGATTTGTTGTTGTTTGTGTTGTAATAACTGGAAAGCATGTGGGCTCAAACCCTGTTGTTTTTAAATTTTATATAAATAAAAAATGACGACTTCGCTATCCCTCTGTTTATATTCTTCTCTTGCTCCCTTGGCTGGTCTCTCCATCTCTCTTTCCTAATCTATGCTGCTCTTTCCCCTCCCTCTCCCCATCCTTGGGTTGCTAGGCAACTGTGCTCCATTGATCTAGAGGAGCAGGATGACAAGCTCACATATCTGTCATGAAAACACACACACACACACACACACACACACTCAAAGTACACACGCGCACATATTATCAAATACCTGTGTGTTAATAGCCCTTTTCAGACAATAATGTGAGACAGGAAGGAGCCCTGTGGGACAGAAGGCAGATGGGGGAGGGGGGTTGTAGAGTAAACGGCTCTTTACATGGTTTACCTTCCTTCTCCAATTTCTCTGCATTTTCTCCCTTCACAAGCCGGTACCACTAATACCATTTCTAGTATGAGTACTGACCCCAATTAAAAAAGAATAGCCTACTACTATACTCTTGTAGGCCCACCTATCCCATTAAAATGTACAGAGCTATTAAGTACTAGCCTACTACTGTAACATCAACTCCATTCTAACATACTACAGTATACTTGGTTCTATGGAGGATTAGTCTACAAAATCTCAAAACTACCATTTACTAGGCTACAGCCTACACTACATGCTACTTCTGCTCCACATACCGAGCCTTCTGCTGTCTCTCCCTACGTCTCTGGAACTCCCTCCTCTATTGAGATTTTTTTTAAAGGGCCTTTAAACCCTTTTTTATCGTCAGGCGTTCTATAGTGGCCAACCATTGTTTTAATCCCCACATGCTCCTTTTTACACTATTCTTATTTACCTTTTTTTTTTTTTTTTTCTTGCTGCACCTTCTCGTCTTTGCACTGTCCTGTCTAGTCCTTGCACCCTGTCTAATGCTGTCTCCATCAGTTTATTTTATTTTTGCAATAGCCTTTTTTTCTGTGAAACACTTCGAGATCTGTCTCAGCAGATGAGAAGCGCTATAGATTAATTTGTATTATTATTATTATTATTATTATTAGTAGTAGTAGTAGTAGTAGTAGTAGTAGTAGTAGTAGTAGTAGTAGTAGTAGTAGAAGTAGAAGTAGTAATAGTACTTTACTCCTACTATACAACAGTATATTGTACTATACTAATACTTAAACTGATGGCAACACTATCAATATTTTGATGGCCCTCAGCACCCTCTGGCGTTAGAATCATGATAGATAATGTCAGCAGAGGTGAGTTCAATCTGATAACGGCGAGCACCGTTTTGCTACGGTTTCCGGGTTGAATACACATTGATATATTTCCTTGAAACTGTGTGAAACTGGCTTTGAGGTAGGTTTTCTCTCGCTTGTTAGTGTCAGGGGTGAGGTGAATCGGCTTGTTACAGTCAGCAGACTAATATATAAACCCCGCCGTACTGTATCTTCTCAGCTGCCAAGTTCTAGTCTTCTCAGCTGCCATAAGTGAAAGTGTAAACCACAACACACCGTTTGGGTGCACACCATTTTTAGATGGAACTCACCCCAGCTAAACAGTTAGCTCTCGCGTTAAATTACGCCACAACCGGGTATCAATATTATCGGATTGATTTTAACAGTTAATCATCCGAGGGTCAAATTTCACAGTTGAAAACTCGTAGAAGGAACGAGGTTATGGTGAATGGCATCGCACAAGACTGCAAGTGACTAGCTAACGTTACATGCTAGCTAGCTAGCTGCAAGTGACTAACGCGTTACAGTAGGCCTGCTTGCTTAGTAGTTGATTAGTAGTAGAACGTAGAATCTATCAGAACCACAAATGATTTTAACTGATGAATTGATGCTTTTGGTTAATGTAACTATAGCTAGACGTCTTTTGAAGCTAACGTTATGTCTAGAGTAACGTTACCCTGGCCGATTAACGTTATGCAACCTAGCTAGTGTTTGCAGCTGTGTTGCAATGTGGGTTTTTGGGTACGGGTCTCTCATATGGAAAGTGGATTTTCCTTATGAGGAGAAAAGGATAGGCTACATCAAAGGCTTCAGTCGCCGGTTTTGGCAAGGCAGTACCGACCACCGGGGAGTCCCTGGGAAGGTGAGTTTTCACATACTAACTAGTAGTAACCTACTGTACTAGAGCCTCTAAGTTAGTTAGCTACCTAACGTTTGCCTGCAGCCAAAGAGCCAAAACTGTGAGTAGACAATTTTTAATAATGAACATGCTTCTCTCTCCACAGCCAGGGCGGGTCGTGACCCTGGTGGAGGAGCCCGAGGTGAGCCTGCTAACTAAGCTAACCCTCAGCTGTTTGACCTGTCCTGCCTACACTGTCTCGGAGAGTTGCTGCTGTCTTGCACTAATGCAACAGAGATTCAAAGGACTCAAAAACAGAGACATGTCATAACCCTCTTTGTGTCCTTCTCGATGTTAACATGTCCTCTGTGCCTCTGTCTGCCCCCCAGGGGTGTGTTTGGGGCGTGGCATACAAGCTGCCCACGGGGCGAGAGCAGGAAGTGAAGCGCTACCTTGACCATCGGGAGAAAGGAGGTTACCGTGTCATCACGGTGACCTTCCACCTGCGGCCGCCCTACACTGCCCCTCCCTGCGAGGCGCTCCTCTACATCGGTTCCCATGACAACCCAGACTACTTGGGCCCTGCGCCGTTGGACCACATAGCCAATCAGATCGTGGAAGCAGTAGGTCCGAGCGGACCGAACACAGAGTACCTGTTCCAGCTGGCCGAAGCCCTGAGGACACTCCTGCCCGAGGACTCTGACTCACATCTGTTCTCCCTAGAGACCTTAGTCAGAAAAAGACTAGAGGCTGATCAGTAACAAACACACAGACATTCGGATCTCTACAGAGGGCTGTCAGTAGCTTGGTGAGACCATCCTGATCTAGTGAGCTCATATTCAGGTTCACTATGCAGATAAGTCTGACCTTCCCCCTATCTCCAACGATTGTTGTGGGTGGGGGTACTTGTCTCAATGTTATTATGGAGACTGTTTCTGCAATACTGCACTTATGGCTGTGTGTATTCTATTAATGTTACTGTTCGTTGCTTCAGGAGACTGTTTTGCCACTGGAAGCACTCAGGAGCTACGTTCTGCTGGGGTCAGAACTGCAGTCAGAAAACCGTCCCTCTTTGGCCCGGTCAAAACGTAATCGGAGAATAATCGTTCGAGATAGGGGGAAGTCCAGACTGATCTGCAGAGGCAAACTGAAAGTGAGGTCTTGACATCAGGATGGTGTCACAAGGCTAGGCTGTCAGCACCTCTGTGGTTAAAGCCAACCAGGTTGGACTAAACGGAGACTCACACTGGATAAAGGTTCTGTGCTGGATTAGACCACCCTGCTTACTCTGCACACTCACCGTAAGCAGGGCAGGACTAGTCCCAATTTACCTCAGGGCTTAAAGGAGTAGTAAAGGGAAAATGCATGTTTAGCCCTGTTTTAAGGTTACTTATGATCATATACAATGGTTCAGATCAAAACGTTGACAAAACTAGCACTTTTGAGAAAGTCTGATAATTGCTCTACCACCGTTTAAGTCATACAATGGATGTGGGTGGGCACCTTGAAAAATCATTCAAAAAACATGTTAAACTCTCAATTTCAAAGATAAACTGTTAGTTGGCGTTCTGACATATAATTCGCCATAAAGTAAGATTCTAGTTAATCTGGAAAGGCTTTTTAAAAATATTTAGCATAGAACTATTTAGTCGCAGCACATACGTGTGTAAACCTCCGCAAACTAGGTAGCCTAGCAACATAAACAATAACAATAGCTACCGTAAGTAGTTCCGCTTTCTGAATCCCCTCTGCGGATTGATCTACACAATGGTCGCGTCAATTCAAGTCAATGGATTTCATAAAATGATCAATAAAACCCTACAGGATTCATACTTTGCGGCGAATTTGATGTCAGAACACCAACGGACATGAATTACCCCCTCGGTGAGCTTCTTGTCTTTGAAATCGAGAGTTTAACATGTTTCGAGGTGCCCACCCACATCCATTATATGACCAAAACAGTGGTAGAGCAATTATTAGACTTTCTCAAAAGTGCTAGTTTTGTCAACGTTTTGATCTGAACCATTTTATATGATCATAAGTAACCTTAAAACAGGGCTAAACATGCATTTTCCCTTAACTACTCCTTTAATGTCTTCTCTGTCATGTGGTACCCTAACAAACATGACTTTTAAATGTATCCATCCATCATCGTGTTTCTAGAACATGTCTTAGAAATACCTAAAGCAGAGTGTTACCTTAGCATACCAACCATGATTCTAATCCATTTGCATGTGAAAATGTCACAGAATGCATTTGCTCCATCCATTGTATACATTTTGTGGGCAACAAGGTTGCAAAAGCACAGATAATTGAATGTACGGCATCTTTGTGGTTTCATTAACAGACATTCTGACACAGCTCTGACGAGGTACAGTAGCTGAAGTACCCACAGCACGAAACTGAAAAAAAGGGATATGATATGAGATATGTAGCAGTAGTACACTTGCGATTTGTTTCAAATACAAAGTGCATTACAAATAAAATGTATTATTATTATTATTATTGTTATTTTTATTTCTCTGTTTTATTACCTGTTGTGATCACCAACCAAACCCACACACTACAAGTAGTAGTAGTAGTAGCCCTAAATGACACCTGCCGCATCATCACGGGATGTGTCAAGGCAACACCTATCCCGTGTCTCTATGCGCTAGCCGGCATCCCTCCCCCGCACAGGACGACTAGCCATCGCTCGAGAGGAGCGGAGAACGCAGGAGACAGATACCAGACACCCCTTGCATGGCCATGTAGCACCCCAACGCAGGCTTCCATCCAGAGCCAGCTTTGTGCAAACAGTCCTGCCCCTCCAGACAACCAAACAAGAAGCAAAGACCAACATCTGGGAATATGAATAGCAAACCTACGACACTCAAGCCCTTGAATGGTTGGCCAGAGGAATCACACCCACCGAAAGCCTCGCTAGTGGCCACGACCTTGGCTGGGCAACCTGGAAGTCACTGAACAGACTGCGCGTGGAACAGGGGAGGTGCAAAGCACTGATGAAATCTTGGAACTACACCACAGAAGACACGTGCAGCTGTGGATCGACGCAGACAATGTCCCACCTACTGGAATGTGCTGATGCCCCCTGGTGCAGCCCAGAAGACCTGGCAGAACCTACCCCATCAGCTGTGGCCTGTGCCCGATACTGGCTGAACAACATCCGAGATTGCTATGGACTCGAAGAAGACGAAGAAGTAGTAGTAGTCATTGTTTATTGGCTTTGGTCTGTATCTCTACAGCCCAGCTATAGAACAGTTTGGCACTAAACTACACCCCTACTCATCAGAGAGGAACACCTGCAAGGGTCTGTATCATTCTTCAAATGCACAGTAAACCATGCCAGCTAACTGACTGCCTGTACAGGGTATGATATAAACATAAGGTAAGAACAGAGACATTCCTTAGTGTACACACATGTATTCATAGAGATGATGAACAGATTGAACTCATCTAAGTTGTTGTCACCACTGGTTCTCATATCCGCTTGATTTCTTGTCTTTACCGCTTGATTCCCGTTTTTAATTAGAAGAGTCAAAACTAAAAGTTGGGTCCAGTTGCCTGGCGACATGCTGGGAGGATACAGAAAGAGAAAAGGACAAGGATGAGTGCAAAGAAAAAGTCATGTCCCGTTGAAGCAGCCTAATGTTCTCTTGCATGGAAGGGATATGTGGTAGGATAAGGTAAATGTTAAAGTAGTGTTAGTGCTTCTATCAGTTTACAGGAGTCGTGGGATTAGAGTAAGATTGTAGTACTGTAGTACCTACAGTATCACCTACTGTAGCAACGTACCTGTAGTAATGTTATAAGTACTTGCATAAGATAGCAGTAGTAGCAGGGTTAGGACACGTTTGTAGTAATGCTACAGTGAAGTTATGGTAACTGAAGTTATGGTAACTGTCTAGGTGTTAACTAACTTGCTGTTTAGTTTTGTGTGTGGTACCTGTCTAGACATAGCAGGGTTAGTGTGAGGTGTGTGTGGTACCTGTCTAGACATAGTAGCAGGGTTAGTGTGAGGTGTGTGTGGTACCTGTCTAGGCGTAGTAGCAGGGTTAGTGCGAGGGTGTGTGTGGGATTGTCTAGACATAGTAGCAGGGTTAGTGTGAGGTGTGTGTGGTACCTGCCTAGACATAGTAGCAGGGTTAGTGTGAGGTGTGTGTGGTACCTGTCTAGGCGTAGTAGCAGGGTTAGTGTGAGGGTGTGTGGTACCTGTCTAGGCGTAGTAGCAGGGTTAGTGTGAGGGTGTGTTTGGTACTAGTAGCAGGGTTAGTGAGAGGTGTGTGTGGTACCTGTCTAGGCGTAGTAGCAGGGTGAGTGTGAGGGTGTGTGTTGTTCTAGTAGCAGGGTTAGTGAGAGGTGTGTGCGGTACCTGTCTAGACATAGTAGCAGGGTTAGTGTGAGGGTGTGTGTGGTACTAGTAGCAGGGTTAGTGAGAGGTGTGTGTGGTACCAGTCTAGACATAGTAGCAGGGTTAGTGTGAGGGTGTGTGTGGTACCTGTCCATGCGTAATAGCAGGGTTAGTGTGAGGGTGTGTGTGGTACTAGTAGCAGGGTGTGTGGTACCTGTCCAGGCGTAGTAGCAGGGCTAGTGTGAGGGTGTGTGTGGTACTAGTAGCAGGGTGTGTGGTACCTGTCCAGGCGTAGTAGCAGGGCTAGTGTGAGGGTGTGTGTGGTACTAGTAGCAGGGTGTGTGGTACCTGTCCAGGCGTAGTAGCAGGGTTAGTGTGAGGGTGTGTGTGGTACTAGTAGCAGGGTGTGTGGTACCTGTCTAGGCGTAGTAGCAGGGTTAGTGTGAGGGTGTGTTTGGTACTAGTAGCAGGGTTAGTGAGAGGTGTGTGTGGTACCTGTCCAGGCGTAGTAGCAGGGTTAGTGTGAGGGTGTGTGTGGTACTAGTAGCAGGGTGTGTGGTACCTGTCTAGGCGTAGTAGCAGGGGGACACCAGCAGGTCGGTGAGCACCAGCAGCTGGTCGTCAGTGAAGCGTTGGCGGTGCTCCTGCCAGTTGTCATGGTGAGTACGTCTGAAGTCCGACAAAGTCTTCTTCACAGTCATCTGCAAAGTATACAGTACGTGTTACAGTACAATAGCACAGTACTAGTAGAGTGGTGTGTGTGTGTGTGTGTGTGTGTGTACCTCTATCGGCTGTGGGTCATTGAGATGGCTGCTCAGGTCCATCAGTATCTGGGGCATCCAGACTGGGACGTCGTACGGGCAGGACAGGATACACGCACTGAGGCCCAGCACTCCTGCATGACGGCGCACCAGGTCTGCACACGCACACGCACACACGCACGCACGCACGCGCGCACACACACACACACACAAACACAGTTGCTCAGCCCCCAATCACTATTGCCCACCTTCTAGTGCAGCTTGTGTGTGTGTGTGTGTGTGTATGCGTGTGGGTGTGTGTGTGTGCATGCATGCATGTGTGTGCGCGTGTGTGTGGATGCATGTGTGTGTGTGTGCGTGTGTGTGTGTGCATGCATGTGTGTGTGTGTGTGTGCATGTGTGTGTGTGTGTGTGCGCGCGCGCGTGTGTGTGTACCTGTGGCCGACAGCTCTCTGCTCTTGGCTCTGGGGATCCGTGTCAGACTCAGAGTCTGAAGATGTGACAGCAGACCAGCATCCAGGGGCAAGAACTGGCACTGCAGGAAGCCGCTCAGAGTCATCCCTGCCATGTCTCTCACCTACAGGGAGGGGGGGGGGGGACCGAGAGAGAGAGAGAGAGAGAGACAGAGAAAAGGGGGGGGGGCAAGGGAGAGCAAGAGGGAGAAAAAGAGAGATGCTTGACATTATTCTTTGGTACTGCATCTACACAAGTGCTGCCTGGTGGGAAACATGGTGTTGGATATTATCCATAGACTCTGGTGGGAGACATGAGCTGTGTTCGGAATCGCTCCCTCTTCACTATATAGTGCACTATATAGGGCGTCAGCCATTTTGTTTGTAGTGTCCGAATTCTCCACAGAATTTTCGTTCCCTATATAGTCCACTATTTATTACCCACAATTCACCTTGATTTGCAGGGAACAGTGCATGTACCCTACATTTTCTCCGTTCCCTAGGTAGTTCACTTCATGGTGAACCCTATATAGGGAATAGGGAGTGAGGGAACGAGGGAGCGATTCCGAACACAGCTATGGTGTTGGATATCATCTACAGAGTCCAGCTGTGACGCCCACCTCCAGCTGTTCGTCCTGCAGCAGCTGAAGCACCATCTCCCGGATGGTCAGGACCTCGGCTGGGAGGTCCAGGATGGTGAACAGGTTATAGAACACCATTATCTGGAGGTAGGACAGCACGGAGTAGCGTGCGTGCCACGAGCGACACACTGACATCTGCACACGGGCAAAAAGAGAGACGTGGAGAGAGACAGGAGAGCGATGGGAGAGGGGAAGGTATGAGACAGGGGGAGAGAGAGAGAGCTGGAGAACGAGAACACTGCTAACATCAGGCAGCACACGTGTCCTGGAGTCCCAAATGGCTTCCTTTGACACTTGACGGTTGAACTGCTTTCCTCTAGAGCAAAGCAGACAGGTGGTGTGTGTGTGTGTGTGTGTGTGTGTGTGTTACCTCCTGTAGAGCGGTCAGGACCATAGGGATATGCTCTGGGTAGAGCAGGCCCTGGGACATGAGAGAGAGACACGTCCGGGCGTCCTGCTTCATCTCATCATAGCTCTCATCCATCTCCACAGGTGCAATCTGGATGTCGTTAAAAAAAGCATTTTTGAGTGAATGACGAAAGTAATTGGATTTTAGGGGAATGAGTGGATGATAATGCTGGCCTGGTTGTCAGGTTCTTGGTCCAGTGTGTGTGTGTGTGTGTGTGTGTGTGTGTACAGCACCTTGAAGAGCAGGGGCAGGAGCTTCAACTGCTGCTGGACAGGAGTGGTGAATGTCCGCCCTGCACTGGCCATCAAATACTTTAACACTGCAAATTAACACACACACACACACACACACACACACAATAAAGAGTTACTGAGAGTTAAAAAGCTGGGGGCCTCATCAGAGCGCTGGCAGCGGTGTGGTTGTCAGGGCCTCACCGGTCTTCAGCAGTTTGATGGCCTGGGTCCTCCTGTCCTGGGTGTTCTCCTCGTGGACGTGGTTGTGGATCTCCTGCTCGGACGTCAGCGGCTTGAGGCGCCCCAGGACCCTGTTGGTGAAGTCGGCCACGCGGGGCGAGGTGGTGGGCTGGGTGTGGGGCAACGCCACGTCTATCATGAAGATGTAAGTCAGGACGCTGGAGAGAAAGAGGGACAGACAGAGAGAGAGAAAAAGGGTGGGGAAGAGAGAGAAGTGAAGGTGGAGATCCAGCAACCAAAGACACACCAAGTACCGGTGATGGAGTCACTGCTATAACAGCAGTGGAGGGGTGGCGAGGCAGACACCTTCTCGTGGTGCCCGCCGTCAGTAGCTGCGATTAACCATCGTAAGGGAAGCAAAGTCTGCCAACTGAGGGCCACCACCCGGGCTGGGATTCGGCTGCCACAGGCGGGGAGAGAAAGCTCCGCCGGCTCCCAACCCAGAAGGACCTTCGAAGGGCTCAACCCCAATAAATGGACGTCATCTGCACCACCAAGGCCCTCGTCATCCTCCCCCAGGAGACCCACTGCGTAAATGGTAAATGGACTGCACTTATATTGCGCTTTTCCACCTTAGCGGCACTCAAAGCGCTTTACAATGGCCTCTCATTCACCCATTCACACACCAATGGCGGTAGCAGCCATGCAAGGTGCTAACCTGCTCATTGGGAGCAATTTGGGGTTAGGTGTCTTGCTCAAGGACACTTCGACATGTGGACAGTCGGAGCTGGGATTCGAACCACTGACCCTTCGATCATTGAACGACCCGCTCTACCAACTGAGCTACAGCCGCCCTGCGTAACAGCAGATAAGCTACTTCTCCCCTAAACAGGAAACATGGCCTCGCTACAGTACATGGGTCATTTTGAAGGTTGTCTTGAATACAGCAAACCCATTTTGGTCCAAGAGTTTATTGTACAAATGATTTATTGACAACATTTTTATCAATCTGTTTTCATGGGCTATATGATTTACATAGACCTGCTACTGTCTATTAGTGACATCATAATGTTGTTCTTGTTGAGCTGTCAACCTTCTATTTCCATGTCACTGCCCAATGCCATGTTTGTTGTCACGTCTTTTTTATTTGTTTAAGGAAAAATCAAATAAATATATCATAAACAAAAAAAACAACCTTTTTCTCATTATGGATGGCACTGTGGAGGAGCTAAAAGAATTCCACCAGTATTTGACGACCACTTGCACTTCACTTCAGAGTTTGACAAGGAGTGCATCCGTTTTTAGACGTGCTGGTCTATAAAAGTGGGGATAGATTTAAAACTGATCTTTTCATCATTTTGTAAGCCCACAGACCGCAATACCATGCTGAGAGGGGATAGCTTCCCCCCCAGACCACTCATAAAAAGCCTGCCTTTCAGCCAATTCCATCGGGTTCGCAGGGTTTGCAGTGACGACAGAACCTATGTGCAGGCCTCAGACCTCTCCAACAGGTTCCTCAATAGAGGCTATAGACAGGAGTGGGTTGATGCAGTCATAGCTCTTCTTAGTCCTGTTGTCGCATGGGGGTCATCCCTATATTTCCCGGGTCCTATGTTCCCTGGTCCATCCCTATGTTCCCCCATAAAAAAGGGTTCTATGTTCCCTGGGTCCTATGTTCCCCGCGAAACGCGAAAGATAAATGTCATTATGCCATCGCATGATTTAATGCCAAAAGGGCAAAATAATATGCGCACATTTTTTCACATCAAGTTTCAAAAATGTTGCATAAACTTGAGATGGATCAGACGTAGCCTAGCCTATGTGATGCACAACGCGTATCGCCTCAGTAGGCTACTTTACTGGAGGCCGAGTGTGCCGTTTCTTGTTTTCTTACACACAAAAAATGCAATGATTATGCAATGGAATATGCGGGGTTGAATGTTTTAGTTCTTCTCTTTTTTTAATTATTTTTTTATTTTCTGAAGTTAGCCTATCACCAAATAAGATAGAGGTGGCGGTGCTTTGAAGCTTCAAAGAGACCGCCACCACCACAGAAGAAGACTACCTCGGAAAAATAAATTCACTCGGACAGAACCATTAAGTTATTTAATGGTAGCGCCGAGGCTTCAAAACCCAGCATTTGTTTAAATAGACCCTTTTGCTTAGGTAAGTGAAGTTTCATGTTTATCTGACACTTGTAAATATAATAAAATACTCCTAAATAGGCCGACACCTATTTATTTTGACGGCGAAGTGAATGGAGCGGCAAAGGACTGTTCTCTGGCATGAGCGAGCATGCGACAACAGGACTGAAAAGGGCTAATGCAGCCAGAGCGCTATGACCAGGTGACACAGGAGGAATGCCTCCAGCCCAGAGAAAGAACACCCAGTAGCAGCTCATCCATGTGTTGAGTCAAGTACTCCCCACTTGGTGCGATGTTTAGAGAAACCATCCAGAAACACTGGCACATTGTCCAATCTGACCCCAAACTTAAAGGTGTGTTTACCGAACCACCCAGGCTTGTTTTTAAACGTCCCAACAATCTAAGAGACAGCTTAGTCAGATCTGACATGATCTCCCAGAGTGCACCACGACTCCTGAGCATGCTGGATGGCAATTACAGGTGTGGTAGTTGCACTCAATGTACCTACACTCAGAAGTGCAAATCTTTTAGCCACACAGGTCGGGACATCCCTATACGTGGTTCTATCACATGCAGCACCACGCATGTAGTATATATTATCCGCTGCCCTTTGGCCTAGCCTACATTGGCAAAACGTTTTCAGGCGACCAAACGCTCTCTCTGTTACACTCCTGGCTGTTGACAGCCATCGATTAAATGAATGCTGTTTTAGGGAAGAGCAATGTACAGTATGTATAATGTACAGTATAAACCACATCTTTAATGGATAACCGTTGTCTCCTAAAGTGCACCCTTGCGTGCTCCCACGTGCCAAATACTGTATGTGAACCACAAGGGTTTCCACTCCAAATGTTCAGGTAGTTTGCAACTCATGTCTTGTCTCACTGCCGCACGTTGCTCCCTCTTCCCTAGACAGCATGAATCACCTCCTTGAATCTCCAGACGTCTATTGAGAGTTTTAAGTAACATTAAGTTTGAGTTGAGTTTTCATGACAGCTGTTTTGCATGCCGGAAGCTTAATTCTATATTTTTGGAAATGATAACAGCAGCCACAGAGCCCAATGCAAATCCTCTCAGGATCGTTTTATTTATTTATTTTCCTACACCCCCTTTCCTACACCCCCCAGCTCCTAAGTAACCTGCTCCTCCTGGGTGATGGCAAGAATGGATGCACTTTGCCTCACCGACACTCCCATGAACAGCTCCACCTACTGTACTCTCAAACTTTGCGTGATGCTGTCAAACACACCTTTAGGTGACACAACAATTCCACATGAATACTTTCCACTTTCCACAATTCCGCTTGACGATAGTGCCAGGGACTGTTCTTTTAGTTTGGGGGTCTTTATGAATATTCAAACCGTAATTTTCACAGATTAAAAAGATAACCAGCAACTGACCATTGCCGAAAAGAATGAAAGACAACATGTTAATAGATTAACGCATAAGACCAAACCTACTAGCTGTCCTACAGTAAGCCTTTGTTTAATCTGATTACCCAGAAGCCCTCGCTTTGGCTTGTTGGAGATGTGTGTGCGTGCGTGCATGTCTACCTGCCGATGCGCTCCCTCACATTCTTGTACACCTGTGTGAGTTTGGGCTCCAGATAGGCCAGCAGTCGGTGGAGCAGCTCTGGAACTCTCCACTCCTGCTGGGCGAGCCCACCCTGCAGCACGTACAACAGACTGAGAGAGAGAGGGGGGGGGGGGGGGCAGGGGGAGATGGAGAGAGAGAGAGACAGGAGGAGATAGAGAGGGGGGGGGGGCAGGGGGAGATGGAGAGAGAGAGAGACAGGAGGAGATAGAGAGGGGGGGGGTGCAGGGGGAGAGAGAGAGGTAGTGAGACGGCAAGATAAGAGAGAGAGAGAGAGGAGAGAGAGATAAAGGTAGAGAGACGAGGGGCGAGAGGGGTAGAGAGACAGGGGGAGAGAGATAGGTAGAGACGGGGAGATGGAGAGAGAGAATACAGAGAAGTAGAGACAGGGGAGATAGAGAGAGAGAATAGAGAAAGAGGTAGACAGAGGGATAGAGAGAAAATAGAGAGAGAGAGGTAGAGAGATGGGGAGTTAGAGAGAGAATATAGAGAGGTAGAGAGAGGTAGAGAGACAGGTGGGGAGAGAGATAGATAGAGAGAGAGGGGTAGAGAAACAGGTGGGGAGAGAGAGATAGAGAGAGGGAGAGACAGGGGGATGATGAAATAATGATGTGTGCCACAGCTCCGCTCAACCTACTTTTAGAAATCATGTTGAGGAGTATTTTCAGTGAACACAGACACCCACACACACCCCAAACACACACACACACCCACATACACACACACCCCACACAAACACGTGCCACACACCCCACATAAACACATGCGCGCACAGACACACACACACACACACAGACCTGGCGTCCTTGAACGACCCCCCCTCCCCGCTGAGGGGGCTGTCCATCAGCAGCTCAAACAGCCAGTGGAGCTTCCTGGGATCCCTGCCCTCCTATAGGACACAGCACAGCCAATCAGATACAGACCATTATGCTTAACCAATCAGACACAAAGGCCCGTATGAAGTATGGGTAGAGGCTCGAGAACGGTCGACTGCACATGCGTCAAGATGAGCGTTAACGATTGGTCCGTTCTCTAGCCACAACTACAAAGTAGCCTTTGATCCTGTAGAGCCACGGTTGTTTGTGTTGAATGCTACAAAAAACAAATTGATGTTGTTTTCTAACGCCAGGAAGATAACAGCTTCTCTTCCCAACATTGTGGCATTGCAGGGCAGTCAAGATTGAGCTAGTGTCACAGTACCTACAGTAGGTACAGTATTTTCATTGATGATCGTTTACTTTTAAGGTTCACATTGACAATTTAGTAAAGAAACTGAAGCTCAAGCTAGGTTTTTATTTAAGAAACAAAAATTGGCTTCTCATAAGCTGCAAGGAAAAAATGCTTACATCAGCTGGATACTGTGTACCACAGGGCCCTGAGGTTTGTCGCAGGCTGCAAAGCTCTTACTCACCACTGCACCCTTATGCCAGTGGCCTTCATTGGCTTTGTGCAGACTGACTCATTGGCATACATTTATTTATAACTCTATCCTTGGTTTGCTTCCCTCGTATCTATGTAGGTATATTTCTCTTTATACTTTGCACTCAAACAACACTCTCCTGTTGACGGCCCCTAAGGTTCGCATCAAACTGTTCTTTGTTGTCTGCCCCTGCAGCCTGGAAAAATGTACAGACAGACTTGCAGCTAGAGAAGTTGATCCCGATTGGGGGTTTTTAAAAATAGGTTTTACAAAATGACAATGAAAGTTTATCATGTTTTAAATTTGTTCAGCATTCCATTACATCTGTACAGGTAGGTTTTAAATATGGTCTGAGGACATCATCAGCAAGACCAAGGAGCTGGTGGTGGACTTCAGAAAGAACAAGAGGCCCCCAACCCCTATCACCATCCAGGAGAAGGAAATTGAGATGGTGGACTCATACAAGTTCCTAGGAGAGCACCTGAACAACAAACAGGACTGGACTGACAACACTGAGGCCCTCTACAGGAAAGGACAGAGCAGACTGTTCTTCCTCAGGAGGCTCAGGTCTTTTGACGTGTGTAGCAGGCTGCTGTGGATGTTCTGCCAGTCTGTGGTAGCCAGCACACTGTTATTTGCTGTCGCCTGCTGGGGAGGCGGCATCAAGTCTGGGGAGTCAAACAAGCTGAACAAGCTGGTGTGGGACAACAACAGGACAGCCTGGAGTCTGTGTTGGAGAGGAGGATGAGAGACAAACTGAAGTCTATCCTAGACAACCCCTCCCATCCCCTCTATGGCGAGCTGTGGCAGATGGGGAGCACTTTCAGCCACAGGCTCATTCTTACAAGGTGCAATACGAAGCGGTTCAGATGTTCCTTTGTGCCAGCAGCCATCAGACTGTATAACAGTGCCTGAGCATTTCCGGGTGTTGTGGAGGCGTGCATGTGTGTATATATATATGTGTATTACTATATATATGTGTGTATATGTATATATGTGTATTGCTATATATATGTGTGTATGTATATATGTGTATTACTAGATATATGTGTGTATGTATATATGTGTATTACTAAATATATGTGTATGTATATATGTGTATTTCTATATATATGTGTGTATGTATATATGTGTATTACTATATATATGTGTGTATGTATATATGTGTATTACTAGATATATGTGTGTATGTATATATGTGTATTACTAAATATATGTGTGTATGTATATATGTGTATTTCTATATATATGTGTGTATGTATATATGTGTATTACTAGATACATCTATACGGCCTTGATGTATGTATGTAAGTATGGATGTATGGATGAATGTATGTACAGTATGTGTGTACTCCTAGACATATATATATATACAGACTGGATGTGTGTATGTACATATATTCTTTATTCTATTCTATACTGTACACATGTTGTACTGTACATATGGGTGTATATAGTCCATGTTCCCCCTCTTTTTTATTCTTACTACTCTGCATCTAGTGTTTTTTGGGGTTTTTTCTTCTTCCAACCTTGCTGTAATTTCCATTGCTGAAACACCAAATTTCCCCCTAGGGGGGATCAATAAAGTACTGTATCTAATTTATCTACAGTACCTATCTATATTTTAACTGCTAGTTCATATAGGTAGGCTATTATGGATGCAGGTAGAATTGTGATGTTACTAGTGGGCTACCCGATAGGCCCTACGGGGGGGCGTTTTCACAATACTGAGTTGACACCACAGAGGCCTGGGGAGAGCTCACAGTTCTGCAGCTGAATTCAATCGAGGCAAACAAAGATTGTGATGCTCACCAAGCTTGAGAGCCATGAAGCATGCTGCTCACCCTAGGAGTGCATTCCAATCCAAGTGTGGTGCTTGGGTTGAGTGTGTTTATCTTGGCCTGTATTCTCAGAGTAGTCAGTGCTGATCCAGAGTCGGACTATCAACAAGGCTAGACATTGTCTCTGGGCAACGTAGGAGAAGCATTAAATAAATCTAGCGATGTAAGAGTACGTACATGAAGAACAAAGTCCACCTCTAGATACGCAGCGGCTGCTTTATGATAATGTTATACTTTGTAGCATTAGCAGACAGACTGGTTACATTATTGTGTAGCGACAGACGAGGTCACATTGTTGTGCAGTTACAAATCTTGCAAAGTTTTCTAGCTAGTGTGATGTATTTCTCAAAAGGGGCAAAAGTATAATCAGAGGAACAACAGGGAGCAACACACTAACAAAGACAATGAACCAACAGAGAACAAAGGAAACAGGAGGGCATATATACTCTGGGAGAACAATCAAGTAACAACGTACAGGTGTGCAACAAGACATAATGAGACAGGTGCAGACAATCACCCAGACAAGGACATGGAGGGATTCCAACAAGACACCAACACAAGGATAGAGGGAACTAGGACACAAGGGAAGGGAACAGGGAATGAGACTGGGACAGGGAATGAGACTGGGCAGAAAACTAGGGGTAACTAGAGGGGGGAGCTAGAGGGGACCAGACAACTAAAGGAGGGGACTAGAACTAGGGACTGGGAACTAGAGAGGGGAGTTTAGAAACACAAGGAAGGTACTAGAAGGGAAGACTAAGCTAGAGGGACAAGAGTGGAGAGGGACTGGAGTGACGTGGGACTAGTGAAGGACTAGTGAGGGACTGGTGTCTAGAGCTGGGGCTGGGAGGACACAAACCAAGAAGACAAGACAACTAACACAAGACCCTACACACAAGGAGGCAGAACAAAACCTAGTGGCAATATGATCAAACTAAGTGTAAAAGTCTCTGGGGGTAGTGTAGGGAGGTCACTGGGAGGGGAGGTGCTCAGGGTCCAGGGGGCACAGGAGCTCAGGGGCAGGTGTCCAAGCCGAAAACAGGGGTTCAGAGCGAACCAGAACTCCGGGGCAGGGGCGAGGGTCCAGACTGGGCCCCGGGGATGAGCTGGGGGGAAAAAGGGCTTAAAGAGTCCAGGGGCAGGGATGAGCATCCGGGGGCACTGGAGCTCAGGGTCCAGGGGTAAGGGTTCAGGCCATGAGCAGGGGGGAAATGGCCAGGACCGTAACATTTCTCCATCCAAAACCCTTCTCTTATGGTGAACTACGAGCACATTATGCCTGCTGTTAAAGAGTTAATATGCTTATTCTTGGGTCAACATGACCTGCTGACCATTGACAGTAACTTGGTATCACAGCTTGTCCATTCCATTCTGGAACACGGAGCTTCTCTGTTTAAGCAAGAGTGTCACAATACGTTGTTTAATGACAACATAGCTGCATGGTGAAGTACCACTACTTCACTTGATATGGTTCACTTAGACTTGGACCCTGCCTTATAGCATATGGAGGGACAAATCATTATTTGACTGTTGACCTAACGACAGAATAATAATAACATAATAAAGTTTTGTTATGAATAATGTGGTATGTGTTTTTGTGTAATGTCTTGGGATTTCAGTTCCCAGAATCTGTTAAGTGTTTTTCCTGATTACTCTGGAAACCTGTGCGTCACCCCAAGTGTGTCCTCTAAATCCCTCTCCGGATGATACAGTATAAAGATACTCTCTTAGTTTATCATCTTTGGGGATTTTATGAGATGCTGTACTGAACTTGTCTCCCAGATTTGCAAATCTTATAAAAGTACTTACAGAAAAAATCTGTTTTGTGTCTTATTAATGAATCTCGCTGCAGAGGTAAATTGATATGTGTGCAAGTGTATATCCATAGTTTATCCCACGACAGTTCCTAAGTGGATCATATTTACTGTAGCTAGCTAAACAAAACACTTGACATCGGTGGTCACAAGCGCCAATTAACTTTGCTAGGTTGATAGCTAGTTGCCTTACTAACTAGTGATTTAAATAAATATTCTACTTTGTTTGTTGTAGCTAGGTAACGGACTAACCAATTGTTAACTGACTAACCAATCCTATATTGCACTGTTTTTTGTATTGCATTTGCACTGTATGCATATATTTGCACTATCCTGTCCTGTCCTATGTAATTTGCAACAGTATATTCCATTATCCAAGACAAATTCCTAGTATGTGTGTACCATGTACATGTCAAATGGATCTTGAATCTTGGATCTTGAATCATCTTGACACATGAGCAGCTGAGTATTCTCT
>NC_140255.1:11354269-11369269 GCF_949987555.1 Borostomias antarcticus | reverse complement strand
TGAGTGAGTGAGTGAGTGAGTGAGTGAGTGAGTGAGAGAGAGAATGAATGAGGGAGTGAGGGAGTATGTGTGTTGGAGCCGTATCTTCTTTAGAATATGTTTTGTTTGGTTTTCTGTGTGAGAAATTATGTTCTTGATCTCGTTTTGTTTATGCATAATCATGTTCATTTAACAATATTTCTTATGGCACTGGAACAATTGGAATGACTACTCCCCCTAGCCTATGGTTAACGTTACCGCACTTACCTGTGATGGACAATTAGCGGGGTAGCCATACATTTTTCAACCACATACACATACTAATCCAGTTTTCGTTGTCGCGTGGAATGTAAAGAACTGACTTTGCGTCTCGAATTGGATTAAAATAAACAATATTGGATTTGTATCTACGACTGGTCTGGATTATTCTGTTTTGGAGGTGCGTCGGTGGAAAGGTACCCATAGGTTGTCCACGGCTTAGGAACGTTTGGAAATCGAAAGCCGATACAATGTGAATAACTAATTGATGGAGTGTGTGTGTGTGTGTGTTGCCAGACCTGCCAGCGTCCGTGGTTGGACGGGTGGTAGAAAGAGGCGATGCTGTTGAAGAGACAGGTCAGCTGTTTCTGCGCCGGGTTCCCTGGCCCACCCTGCAGGACAGACATGTCATCACCCTGGCCTTCACATCAGCTGCCTCATACTCAGCACTCTGCTGATACAAACTCTCCACCATAGACAATACAACATTGTATGTATGTGTGTGTATATATGTGTGCTTGTGTGTTTATATCTGTGTGTGTACCAGGAGGGCTGTGATCCACACCACCAGGTATCCAATGTCATAGGAGTTGGTGAGGTAGCGCGGTGCCACCATCTGACTGACCCCAACTGGCAGGTTCAGACTACGCAGGATCCTTGTGAAGATCTACCACACACACATGACACACACACACACCACAAAACACTCAGTAGAAAGTCAACACACATCAAGAGGTTCAAGATTCAAGATCCGTACATGGACGCCATGTACATGGTTAGGTGCATACTAGGACTTTGACGAGAGTTAAGGCATACGCTGATGAAGATGACATAGGACAGGGTGCAGGACAGGACAGGACAGTGCAAAGACATGACAGTGCAAATGCAATACAAAAATACAAACATTTAAAAAAGAGATGCACACTAGGGCTGGGTTAAAAAAAAACAATTAATCGATTCAGAATCGATTCATGAATCCCCAAATCGATCTTTTATTTAATGAATGAATGAATAAATGAAGGAATGAATAGTTAATTAATTCATTCAATGATTCATTCAATGATTCATTCATTCATTCATTTTTGGAAATCAGTATCGATACCCAGCCCTAGTATTGATGTGTTGCATAACTTGGCAGTCATGTAATTAAGGTTACAGCAAAAAAAAAAAAAAAGGTTTTAGGAACACTAACCAAATCCATATTGAATAGAATCGAATCGTAATAATCGACTCTGAACCTTGTGAATCAGAATCGAATCGATTCTTGAAATTCGAACCGATACCCAGCCCTAATGCACACACACCAACCTGATGCATTCTGAAGCGGCTCTATTGTACAATATTTGCCTGCTCAAATGCACCTCCTATTGGCTCTTCAAGTACGGCTGTAGAACTTTGGTTTGGTTGGTACTTTGGTTGTTGTTCCAGAGGCAAAGGCTTTGCACACACACACACACACATACGCGCGCACACACACACACACATACACACACACACACACACACACACACAGAAACAGTAAACACTCTGTGTGTGCCTCACCATGGGAATGTAAGGGGTCCAGTCTACATAACCAATGTTATCGTTGGCCAGCCGAGCAAACAGGTTCACTAGATGCTGCAAGAAAACATCAATCAAACCTTAGAAGGCCAGTATACTGCCAACAAGCCATTCAGTGTGTGTGTGTGTGTGTGTGTGTGTCTGTGTGTGTGTGTGTGTGTGTGTGTGACCAACATGGTCTCACTTGGCAGACTTCAGAATTCGACATTTGTCCATCGCCTCCAAACGTCATTTCTAGATGGCATCATACAAATGATGAAAATAACGTGGAGGCGGTAGGGCAGCGAACATTGATCAATTCCGGGGTATTGCGATATGCGGAGCGCGCCCACTAAGCGCCGTCCGAGTAGCTCCACTCCTGGGTCCAGTTTCATAAATTAGCCTGATCCCTGTGTCCACGTTAGAATACGAGCTAGCTAATGCCCACAGTAGCTATAAGAACAGTAGCTAATGCTAGCTAATAATAGCTAGTTGGCTAGCTAGTAGTGTTGTTTGCTAGTTGCTTGTAAAACGTTGTTTGATAGTTTCGCCAGCTAGTTTTGCACTTGGTGTTACCTCACCAAAGTTGTTTGACCCGCAACCCACCCTCAAAAGCACTCGCAAATGTATACCCCTCTTCTATCACGTGTTCCAATGTGAACAACCAACCACAAAACTCTGACAA
Organism: Borostomias antarcticus; assembly: GCF_949987555.1. Lineage (NCBI taxonomy): Eukaryota > Metazoa > Chordata > Actinopteri > Stomiiformes > Stomiidae > Borostomias > Borostomias antarcticus. The sequence continues at coordinate 11,366,808 of NC_140255.1, read as the reverse complement.
CAACCAATCAAAAACTTAGACCTATCCCAAGTCGTCTGCCGACGTTTATAACTATATGATGCCGTCTAGAAGGAGGCGATGGACAAAGGTCGAATTCTGAAGTCTGCCAAGTGCGACCAGGCTGGTGTGACTCACCCCCTCCCAGTTGGGCTGATTCTGCACTGACACCCACAGACTCATCAACTCATCAAACCACAACCTAAAAGACACAAACACATGTAAGTAAGTGAACACACACACACACACGCACGCACACACACGCACGCAGGCACGCACGCACGCACACACACACACACACACACACACACACACACACACACACACACACAGTCACAGTTAATATAATTTTCCACACTTCTCCCAAAAATATGTACTCATTGACAGCCCCTTGTGGATTTAGAGGTAAGATGAATGGGCTTGGAAAATATTAAGTGTATTGTAAGACATATGAAGTATCTTGGAATTGTACAATGAACGGAAAGTTCTTTCAAACTCATGTATGTGTTCCAATTCTTTTAAATCTACAATGTGGAGCAAGTACACATCTGGAAACTGAAAAAGATTTTCAGAAAGCCAAAATCTGAACTAAATATATTTCAATTGAGATTCTCCAACGAAAAAGCTTGTTTGTCTTACACTAGGCTTCTGTCTCTCTCTCTTTCTCTCTCACACACACACACACACACACACACTCACTGGAAGCCCTGTGTATGTTCCTCTGGGGGCATGATGGTGGGCAAGAAGAGCTCCATGTAGCTGACGGCCTTCTGCATGACCACGTCAAACACACACAACAGGGGGCGCCACTCATCCAGCATCTCCTGGGTGGATGATGCAGGGAAATACCTAGCACACACGCATAATATGACATGAATCACATGAATGATCCCAGTGTTCTTCACTAACTGTCCTTTAGTCCCAATGCAACACTCACAGCCTGCAACTCTTCACCATCGCTTTCAAAATATTCTCCAGTGAGCTACAGAGAAAGAAAGAGAGTATGAGTGTGTATGAATGACAGATGGTAACATTATGTATGAGGGATGTCTCTGTATTTGTGTGTGTGTGTGTGTGTGTGGGGGGGGGGTATGTGTGTTTGTGTGCACGCACGCGTGTTCCTTCCAGAACGTACTTGGGGATCCAGGTGAGGCCGAGGTGTTCCGTCTTCGAGTGGAGGACTTTCTCGCACAGCACGTACAGTGGTCGCCATGGCAACTCCAGATCTTCCCGAGACAGCAGTTCCTTCTTCCTATCAGCGGAGGAAGTGTCATCAGTGGCCAGGCAGTCTCCTGAAGTTGATAGCCTCACCAGACCAGCAGCTCCTCTAACGCTCCAAATCCACCCCATAAATCAGTTCTTCCACACCTAATTTCCCCTTCTCCCTCAAAAATACGAAATTGTCCGATTACGTTTGCATGTTGGCAACTGTCTTGGCTTGCGGCTGTCTGAACTGTAGTGGAAGAAGCATTTCAAAAGTTAATGCCCCCTCAGAGAACGTTGAGGTATGTCTGATGTGTGTCTGTGTGTGTGTGTGTGTGTGTGTGTGTGTGTGTGTGTGTGTGTGTGTGTGTGTGTGTGTGTGTGTGTGCCTGTGCGCGTGCCCTCTCAGAGAACATTGAGATATGTATGATGTGTGTGTGTGTGTGTGTGTGTGTGTGTGTGTGTGTGTGTGTGTGTGCGTGTGTGCGTATGCGTGGGTGTGTGCGTGGGTGCGTGCGTGTGTGTGTGTGTTTGTGCGTGCGTGTGTGTGTGTGTGTGTGTGTGTGCGTATGCGTGGGTGTGTGTGTATGCAGGCATGTGGCGGTCAGGCCTACTTGAGCAGATTGATGAGTAGCCTGGCGAAGCTCTGCGTCATGTGAGGTTCCAAGTTGGGCAGAGTAACCAACTCATAAAGAAGCTTGATAAACAACACATGATCCTGCTTACTGAACCTCCTGCCATACAGCTTCAGAAACCTGCAGGAAGAAAGAGAGAGAGATGTAGTAATGCATCACAAACCCCTATTAGTCTACATATATTTACAGACATCTACAGGGGATTTAATGATTGGAAACCAAGTGGGACCACCGCCAGTCTCCACCAGCACACACACACACACACACACACACACACACACACACACATACACACACACAGGTCTGCTAATAGGGTCGGTCGCCTGATCGCTTCCTGTTGGAGTTAAAGCAAGTGACCCATGTTCTCACCAGACACACACAACGTCACAGCCACTAATGAGATGAGGGGTGTCGGAAAGACAGCCATGAAACGTGAAACTGTAAAGAAACATGTTGAAACAGCACAAGGGTTGATGTGCTGGGACTCACCTAGGGTTGGATGAACTAACCAAGTCATTGCTGAAGTTATCTTGATAGATAGGCCCACATAATTGGCTCTAAACTAAACTCTTATATTGGATTCAGTGTTCACTCCTCATTGTGACATTGAGTGGGCTAATTAGTAGGGATGCACGATAAATATCTGACAGAAAATTATCGAGCCGATATCAGGAATTATGATGTCATATAGATAAATCCGATAACGTTAAGAATAGCTCCCTCTCTCTCTCTCTCTATATATATATATATATATTTATTTTTTTATTTTATTTTTTTAAAGCTCCAATAATAAAGCGGGATTGCGTAGCTTTCCAGTACTGTATTGTATTATTAGGAAGAGGTCTGTTTGATGTATTTCTTAGCTCCACCCGGTTTGTCTGTACTATGATGTGGATGGATTGGGAAGAGGGACGTTTTTTTCTTTTGAGACAAATCAAGCGTTCCCTTTCTCCTGCTTGTGCCGTAAACGGCCTGTCATAAACTTCCCCTGCAGAGAAGCTAGGTGTAAATAAACACTTTACTAAGGCTAAGGTTTACATTTGCTATTCATTTTAAAGAGAGAGAGTTTTGTTTCCATTACGTTATGGAGCACAACAACCTAGCATCTGCACTGAATTGTGTATCTGCTAAGAAGAGTGATTCACTAGTTCATTCACTGTTCATGGAAATACAGAGGACTGGGACCAGTTTATTTGAAAAAAATAAATATATGCAGAGACAGAACTGTTCTTGGTTTTTGTTTTGTTAATAGTAGTGATGATATTTGGTTAGGACAAAGCTACTGTTTGTTAAATCCACCTTTGTTTACCAGTCTTTCTTACCTCCAGGTGGGCAAAAACTACAGGTGAATCTAAATTTTAAAACGAATAAATATAAATATGTTATTGGTTATCGGTATCGGTCTTGAGAAGCAGGAAGTTATCGGTATCGGCTTGAAAAAAAATAATATCGTGCATCTACTAATTAGCCTACTTTTGTTATCTGGAACTAGGCTACTCTGTGAATTTAACGAACACGCTTAGAAAAGTGTCTTCTTGGTGGGCAACACAACACACATCGTTACCCGGTTGCTTGGTGCCGGCTCATCTAGGTTTAATAAACATAAGGATTTTTTTTTATTATGATTGTAGCCTAAGGATTTCCCGTGGCACACACACCTGAGGCGGGAAATCCTTAGGCTACAATAATAGTTTGACTTGACAGTTCTACAGTAACCTAACTTATTTTTGTCAAAGGTTCTAACCATGCTTCAAAAGTTCAGAATTTATGGGACAGAGCATTTCAGCCTAAATTCTTACCAAATGTAGCATCCAACCCCCCATAATAAACCCACCAGGCTGCTGTGGAGGCTAGCCTCTATACTTACGAGGCAAGTCTTCTGGTCCAGAAAGAGACTCCAGGCCACAGCTCTCTGAGTAGGACGGCCCGGGACAGGTTGGCTTTGATCTCGGCCAGCAGCTCAGTCGCCTCTTGGTCCAGCCGGTCTGCGTATGGCAGCAGGCCGTTATAAACAATCTCCTTCTGAGGGACGAACCCAAGCGATTCGGCCTGGTCCCTCATCGTATTCCGGAATATTTTTTCTCGCTTGTTTGAGGGGCGGTCATCCAAACGGTCGCTCTGTCTATGGAATTATTTTTGTTTCCTTCAAGGTGCCTCAGCATAGACGCCCCCCCCGCCACGAGCTCCGGTATCACAGTACAAAAGAAAAAGTGTGTCAGGCGCTAATTAAAAGAAAGGCTATTAAGCGCGAGCTCGCCTCTGACCTCTCTGCAGGTCACACGCTACGTCACAGTCTCCGGTGCGCTCGGGCCAGGATGTCCGCGCCGCACGCGCGCTTATGGTTGCATGGTCACTGGAGCGCGCACTCTTCTTCTGTCTTGTTCTTCCAGAACGTGTTGTCTTTGTGGCTGTGGCTATCATCCAATTAGGCTATGTAGAGCCTGTGTGTATGTGACAGTCAGGCGACTGGCAGCACGAAGAGCAGCACACGAGCACCGGCCCTACATCCTCACAACTACAAATCCCAGCAGCTAGTGTGTGTATTAAGGTGTTAGCCTAATCTGTGGGGTTCTAGAAACTAACAGGATAACCTGCTAACAAGATCAATTCCCTTCCCCCCTGCCACTGAGCTGCAGTCCTTCCTTAACACACACAAGCACACACTCTCTCTCTCTCTCTCTCTCTCTCTCTCTCTCTCTCTCTCTCTCTCTCTCTCTCACACACACATACACACACACACACACACATCATCTGCCAGATTTATTGTTTACCCGACTTCATACCTATTGACCAATACCAATGCCCCTCCAGTTCCTGCCAGACTGGCCCAACCCACCAACCTTTCTCCTGTCTAGTCTTCCTTTACTTCCATGTAAATCCACTTATTTTAAATCCATGTAATTCAATGAGCTTTATTTGAATGGTATGGCGTCATTTCAGCAAAAGCCACGGCAAGGCCGGTAGTGAACGAAGCAAGTACGTGACACCGCCACCCCCTTGGTGGAAACATTTTGTCAAATCAGTTAGTAAATTAGTGGTGGGTTTTTTCTATACAATTCACTTATTTGACATTGAGATAACATTGAGCAAACTACTGAGCTGAGACAACTGCAGTACAGTAACAGAATAGTGTCATAACCTCTCTGCTGGCTGTAGTTGCAACTAAACCCAGTTATAGTTGGGTAAGGTTTTGATGATAAACTGTCTATTCTTTTTCTTGCCATTGAGTCCCAATTTTCCTTAGGTATGGTTTTGAGGTGTGTGCTCAACAGAATGTAGTATCATGAACACGTTCATAAAAAGTAGGACTATAGGTTACTGAATGCTAGATGTGACAGGACCAACAACCAATCTAGATATCCACAAACATATAAGTAATTCAAAGTAGTTGATCTTCCCCATCATGTAATGATTTAATTATTTATATGCTTTTATCCTCTCCACAAATTAACACAAAATCGTCCTTGGGAATTGAATTTGCGGATGATATTAAGTCAAGTTTTTCACCAAAATCCAGACCATGATTGTATTGACATAGCATGACATGGACGTCATCAATATGTTCATCAATATGTTACACTTGAGTCAACAGTTAGCCTATTATGGTGTTTATACATTTGTTTATCCCACCTAAATTAATCAGAACTAGAAAGGGTGCTCGGAGAGCACAGGCCTCTGTGCATTAATGCAACTCAGTTGAAATGGTTAAAATCACACCTCAGTTTATATGTAATAGCTTTGCCATACCAAAACAACAGCCAGAAATGGTGTCAGCACCACTAGGTGAACCTCTTACTGTGGCTTAGAGGGAAGGGAACACACAACACACACATTATCTTCAGCGGTCGCATGGAATTTGTCCTCTGCATTTGACCCATCCCAGCCGTCCTCCTCCAGGGTAGGCGGGAAGCCTTGTCAGTGGCGCCCGAGGACCAAGTTCAAGTGCTCAGTCCAGGTCCTGGTCAGGGACAGGATAGAAGAGCATCGGTTCTTCTGCATGTTTTTTGTATTGGGTTCTTGGGAAGAAACCCACGGGGAGGACATCAAACAAATTCTTATATACAATAGTGGCCTGGCAAAAGGCAAAGCCTCTCATTCCCTCTCTCTCCCCTTCTCTCTCCTTCTCTCTCCTTCCCTCACTCTCCTTCCATCTCTCTCCCCTTCTCTATCTCTCTCCTTCCCTCTCTCTCTCCTTCCCCTTCTCTTGTGCTCTCTCCTTCCTTCTTCCTCTCTCTCCTTCTCTCTTTCTCACTCCCTCTCTCCCCTTCCGTCTTTCTCTGTCACTCTGTCTCTCTGTCTCTCTCTCTTTCTCTCTCTCTCTCTCTCTTTCTAAAATCATATAAATGAGGGACTGAGGGGAATGTCAAATTTAAGCTAAAAAGACAGCAGCACACATCCAACATTTCAACACAGTAAAAAGACTGTGGCACGCATCCAAACATTTCAACACGCTGTCTACTTACATACAATCACAGCATTAGGCAATAGCTACAGTAAAAGATGGAGCAACAATAGAACAAAAGTAGCAGGCAAAGAAACAGCAGCAGCAAGCAAGAGAGCAAGTACAAATCCAAACATTTCCAACACCCAAAACACCCTATATTTACATACATTCACAGCATCATGGAATACAATAAAAGAACAAAGAGCAAGTAGCACACACACACGCGCATGCAACAGCAGCAGCAAGAGAGCTAGGAAACAGCTGCATGTATCAGTGAGAATTTCCATAAGAGTCCTTGAAAAAACTCACTTAGGGATTAAATTGTGCAGTTTTTGTGTTTTTTGCAGATTGTACCAGTCTCTGGGTGCAGCAGCCCGAAATGACGACAGAGGTATATGTTTTGGGACATAGACAGCAGCTGTAGTTGGCAGCAAGTGACACAGGTACTGGGGGTGGGGCAGACCAAGGAGGGTTTTAAGCTTGAATCAGTGAATATTACGACGGTGTAAGGATGGCCAGTTGATGGAGGAATATACATACAGTAGAGTACAGTGGTGTGATTTGAAAGGGGCATTTGTAGCAAACCAGATAGCAGAGAACATGAAGCTGTTGGAGTCCTTGCATGCCGACCTATATACAATGCTACCATAATCAAACGTGGAAAGGATGGTTATTCACAAAGCCTGCTATCCTAAAGTGACTTAAGTATTGCATCTGAGGGACCAACGAGTGACTAGTGAGTGACCAGAGATCCCAACACTGCCCAGTCTGCCAGCAAGGATAGAGTGATCGACAGTGTCAAAGGCCTTAGCTAAATCAAGACTGCACAATCTAGAATCTAAAACGGAAGTGATGTCATTGAGGACTTTCAGTGACACAGCCATAATCAGAAACCAGATTGAACACAAGACAGAAAATTATAAACATCCAGGTAATTAGTAAGTTGCTTATTTACCAGTTTTTCCAACATTTTTGATAAACAACGCATTGTAGAGAGGGATCTATAAAAGTTAGGAAAGCCTGATCTCTGCTTTCCATGCACATGGGACTTCAGCCGTGTGGAGGGACAGGTTAAAAAGATTTGGAATGGGAGCTGCAATTATGGGGGCTGTAAAGGAAAAATCTTACTTGGTTTAGTTTAGATTTCAAAGAACACGCTGAGTGGTCGGTCAAGCTGGTTTTAAACAAAGGCAATAGTTTTATTCTGTTACGATTCTGCAGAGTCGGACTCTAGCACAGGAAGTGAATCCGGGCAGAGTGAGTCAGATGTGGACGAGGTCGATAGGTTATACAGTGAAAAAGGAAGTGACATAGTTTCAGGATGAAGAGGACAGGGAAGTGATGTCACACAGGAAGAATTTGTAGTTTTAACAGACTGATCTATGAGAACGAAGTCAAGTAGGAAAACAGAACACTTTAGTGAGACTTGAATTTCATTCACAGGGCCGCAATCTTAAAGAAGAAAGGGTCCAACTGCTCCGACTGCAGCCCATCACCACCACCTTTTCTCTTATTCTCACTCTCCTCTTCCTCTCTCTTCTCTCCTCTCTCTCTTTTTACATCAATTAGACCTGTCCCACTCTCCTGTCTCCAGTTTTCCTCTGATCAATCTCACCTCCGAGACCTGCTGCTGGAGCCCTCTCCTCTACCTCTCAATGTCCTTAACAGAGAGTCATTGGTCCCTTTTCAGAGAAATTCAAGGCTTGCTTCTATTGGTAGGCAACTTCAAGTTTCAATGTGTGTGTGTGTGTGTGTGTGTGTGTGTGTGTTTGTTGAACATCTGTAGAATCCATTATTCCACAAGTGGAATCCACAGATGGAAAAAGTGATGCAGGATTATTCCTCTCTGAACTCGGGGATGGAGGGACTGAACACTGAAAGATGCCCCGGGGAGAGAGAGAGAGAGGGGGGGGGGGGGGGGGGGAGAGAGAGAGGGGGAGACAGGGAGAGAGAGAGAGAGAGAGAGAGAGAGAGAGAGAGAGAGACATCCCACAGGATGGAAGCCTCAAGTGTACGTCTGGGGATGTTGGTTTGCCCCAGGGTTAGTACCTCATCATGAAGGAGGTCTAACACCACAGGTGATTAGCACTGGTGATTTATACAAATGCCTGTTGGAATATGCATACAGTTATTCATCTGTATGTGTGTGTGTGTGAGCGCATTTGTATGTGTGTGTATTGGTGGGTAGGGGTTTAAATTATGTGTCTGGGAATTCTGCATCTAGACTTCAACAAACACACACATGTACACATACCCCCCCCCCCCCCCACACACACACACGTACACATACCGGCCCGCCCCCCCCCCCCCCCCCCACACACACACACACACATATACACATACCCACACATACTTCTCTATTCCTCCAGCTGCACTTCTCTCTGGGAGATATGCAAGTCTGTTCATTGCCAGACAGATGGGTAATATATGCGCCCCCTTCCAGCCACACACAGACACACACACACACACACACACACACAAACAAGCTCGAGACAAACCAGAGCTGCAGCTTGTGCAGCTCGGTTGGATTTGGGTCTCCTTCTCTTTCATCTATTTGTATGTTCGTAAGTCTTTTCTCTAACTGAGATTGATTGACTAATTTCTGCGGAGGCCATTGATCATCTTTTGCCAGGTGAGTGGTGACAGCTGTTATGTAACAGCCGCTGGGGAGCAGCCGGCTACAAGGGGCGAGCAGCCTCAATCCTGCCTGTCTGTCTGCGCAACTGACTTACTATCTGACTGATTAACTGACTGACTGACTATCTGACTGATTAACTGACTGACTGACTATCTGACTGATTAACTGACTGACTGACTATCTGACTGATTAACTGACTGACTGACTATCTGACTGATTAACTGACTGACTGACTGACTGGCTGACTGACTGACTGGCTGATTGACTGACTGCCTGATTGACAGACTGTCTGATTAATTGACTGGCTGACTGACTGACTGACTGACTGACTGACTGACTGACTGACTGACTGGCTGAGTGACTGACTGCCTGATTGACAGACTGTCTGATTAATTGACTGGCTGGCTGGCTGACTGACTGACTGACTGACTGACTGACTGACTGACTGACTGACTGACTGATTGACTAGCTGGCTGACTGACTGACTGAATGACTGATTGACTGACTAATTGAGTGACTGACTGCCTGGTTGACTGACTGCCTGGTTGACTGACTGTCTGTCTGACTGGTTGACTGACTGACTGACTGACACATGGAGGCAGGTAGATTCATTATCCTGTCTACAGGATATCAACCTAGGTGTTGTCCATGTCACTGTATCAGTGTTAGTATAACCATATAGCATTATAATATACTGTCGTTGCTTTACATATTGGTATTACTGTGTTTTTGTGTTCATTTCGATGTGTGTTTTCATGAGTCGATATTGTCCGTGTGTGTGTCTGTGTGTGTGTGTGTGTGTGTGTATGTATGTGTGTGTGTGTGTGTGTGTGTGTGTGTGTGTGTGTCTGTGTTTGTGTGGTATGCATACTGTAGGCATGAGTCCACTGAGTTGTTTTTCCTGGCTTCTGATGATTCTGGGTGCAGACGCTCTTACCTCAGGTAACAAACGTGCATTCACGCACACAGTCCTTCTCGTCCAGAATCACAAATGCACACACAGACACACACGCACACACACACACACACACACACACACACACAAACACACATGCACACACTCACACACTCCTCTTTCCCGTAGATGGAGTGACTGCTGAGGTAGGAGGCGTGGCCCCTGAGAAGTGCTACTATTCATGCGGGGAACTATTGACTCTGCTCTCTGAGCTGCATGGCTTGCGTGTCGTCACCAGCAACTTGCTAAAGGACCTGCAGAGAGCGGTAGGGGGTATAGACACACACACACACACACACACACACACACACACACACACAACACACTCAGTCTAGCCTAGCCTATGGGGTATGGGGTGTGAAAAGTGCCATTTTGGTTGCTTGTTCCAAGCTTACTTACAACGTGTATGTATGTATGTGTGTATGTGTGTATGTATATACATACACACACACATACATACATACACACACGTTCGCGTTAACCAGCACAGCTCACTACAAAACATGCGCACATGCGCGGTAGTTCGATCGCGCTTTAAATGAATGGGGGAGCTCACGTGACCGAATGACTGTTTGCGTTGTGAGTTGTGAGCTCAGTGGTGCGTGTATGTATGTATGTGTGTCTGGGTGTCTGTCACGTGTATGTATGTGTGTATGTATGAGATCGAACATAGCCTACATACATACATACATACATACTAACCCACACCTGCGAAACGTGGAACTTCCCACCCCCATACCCCCATACCCCATAGCCTAGCCTAGATAAACAAGGTGTGTCTGTGTGTGTGTGTGTGTGTGTGTGTGCGTGTGCGTGTGTGTGCGAGCGTATGTGTGTGCGCGCAGACGGAGGAAAACGAGGAGATGCTCATTTCTCTGTTGGAGTTTGAGAACAGCAGCATCAGCAGCACCATCGTTAGCAGTAGCGGCGGCGGTGGAGGAGCGCGGGGGTCGGAGTGCGAGCAGGACGGCCGCGTGTTCATCCAGGGGGAGGAGTGGGACGTGGATGACTGCACCTCCTGCACATGCCAGGTCGGTCTCAGACACACAGCCATGGAGCTGGACAACTGTTACAAGCTACCTTCCCAGTCTAGTCCGCAAGCCTTAGTTACTGCACATGCTTTTGGGGCTATAACGGTAATATGATACCCCATAAAACCAGTCTTTTAAAGATGTCTCTCTCTGAACCCCTGTGTGTGTGTGTGTGTGTGTGTGTGTGTGTGTGTGTGTGTGTGTGTGTGTGTGTGTGTGTGTGTGTGTGTGTGTGTGCGTGCGAAGGATGGTGAGACGGTATGTAGACAGATGGCATGTCCCGCTGTATCATGTGCCAGCCCTACTTTCTCTGAGGCAGAGTGCTGCCCTCTGTGTCTGTGTGAGTATATATCCTCTACGTCTGTGTGAGTATATATCCTCTGTGTCTGGGTGAGTATATATCCTCTATGTCTGTGTGAGTATATATCCTCTGTGTCTGTGTGAGTATATATCCTCTATGTATGTGTGAGTATATATCCTCTATGTATGTGAGTGCAGTCAAGCCAGAAAGTCTGCACACCCCTTTCACCTTCTCCACGTTTTATTGCGTTGCAGACTTATTCAACAGATTGAGTTCGTTTTTTGTCTCAAAATTCTACACAAAATAGCCCATAATGACAAAGTGAAAACAGGTTTTTAGACATTTGTGCTAATTTATGAAAAATAAAAATGTAAAATAGCATATGTACACAAGTGTGCATACCCTTTAATATGACACACAAAAGTGAGTGGAGTGCATTTTGTTTCCACTGATGCAGCTTCAAGGTATCTTGGGAAAGAAGCTATGAGCTTGGCACACTTGTTTCTGGAGATGTTTGCCCATTCCTCTTGGCATATCCTTGCAAGCTTCGTCAGGTTGGATGGGGAGTGTCGGTACACAGCTCTTTCCACAGATGTTCAATTGGATTCAGGTCTGGGCTCTGGCTGGGCCACTCAAGGACATTCACAGACTCTCCAAAACCACAACCATTCTCTTGGCTGTGTGCTTAGTGTTGTTGTCATGTTGGAAGGTAAACCGTTGCCCCAGTCTGAAGTCCAGAGCGCTCTGGAGTAGCTTTTCTTCAAGGATCTCGGTGTACTTAGCTGTGTGCATCCTTCCCTCTATCAGGACTAGTCACCCCGTTCCCACTGCTGAAAAACATCCCCACATCATGATGCTGCCACCGCCATGCTTCACTGTAGGGATGGTATTAGCCCGGTGATGAGCGGTGCCTGGTTTCCTCCAGATGTGACGCTTGGTATTAAGGGCCAAAAAGTTCAATTTTGATTTAATTAGACCAGATAACCTTGATTCTCATGGGTTGAGAGTCCTCTAGATGCCTTTTGGCAAACTCCAAGCGGGCTGCCATGTGCCTTTTACTAGGGAGCAGCTTACTGGCTACTCTACTTTATCCTTCACCCTCCTGCTCACCTCCCTGGCCAAGGCCTGTCTTCCCTGAGTGCTCAGTTTGGCTGGGCAGCCAAGTCTAGGAAGAGTCTTAGTGGTTCCAAACTTCCATTTACGAATGATGGCGGCACTGTGCTGTGCAGTGGGACCTGTAAAGCTGTTGTATTTGCAAATGCAAACACACCAACAGACTTTGCATAACATAAAAACGAACATCGCTTTAGCATCCATGATCATTAGAGCACGTCT
>NC_140255.1:11329269-11349269 GCF_949987555.1 Borostomias antarcticus | reverse complement strand
CTCTCCAACACTCCTTTCTCTCTCTTTCTCTCCCATTTACTTCATCCTGGTATGAACTCCCTCCTTTATTCTCTCCTTTTCTCCTTCCTTCTCTTCTCCTCCTTTATTCTCCCTTTTCTCCATCCTACTCTTCCAATCACAATATTTCCCTTTCCTCCAACTCTTGTCTTACCTGAACATTTCTCTCTCAGGTGATGGTAGGGGTGATGCCTGTCAAGATGACTTTGACAATGACAGCATCCCGGATGCGTTGGACCCGTGTCCAGAGAACAGTGACATCGGAGCCATCGACTTCCGGAAGTTCCAGTCGGTGCTATTGGACCCCCGGGGAACGGCCCAGTCCGACCCGTTCTGGGTGATCCGCAGCGAGGGCAGAGAGCTTCTCCAGGTCGCCAACTCTGACCCTGGCATTGCCCTCAGTGAGACCCCCTGCCCCTGATCTCTAATTCTGATTCTAATTTTTTATCTTTAATCCTGACTATAATTTTAATCTCCAATAATGACTCTAGTTTTTTACAATCTCTAATCCTGACTAGTTTTTAATCTCTAATCCTGACTCTAGTTTTTAATGCTACAGTGTTTAGAAAACACGCATCCTAACCTTGAGAGCCATACATGACGTAAATGATATGTAAATCATAACAAAACTATTTGTGTGTGTGTGTGTGTGTATGTGTGTGTGTGTGTGTGTGTGTGTGTGTATGTGTGTGTGTGTGTGTGTGTGTGTGTGTGTGTGTAGGCTTCGATAAATTTACTGCAGTGGATTTCAGCGCAACCTTCTATGTGAACACAGAGCGAGATGATGACTATGCAGGGTTTGTCTTCTCCTACCAGTCCAGCAGGCGCTTCTATGTGGTGATGTGGAAGCAGGTGAGTCTGACATAACACACACACACACACACACACCTCAAACCATTTGTGTAGTGGTGACTGAAGAAATTTGTATACTGTAATAATAAATTGGGAAAAACAACACTTTTACATCAGTGGTGGTTATGAAGTGGATGTATACTGTATGTCAATAAAAAAATAGATAAGTATACTTACTTTGTATACCTCCATACTGTTTACCCTGGACTACAATACTGCCTCGAACCCACCATGTGGTGGTTCTGTTTTTAGGTATCTCAGGCCTACTGGGAGAAGAAGCCGTCTTGGGCCTTTGGCTCAGCAGGTGTTTCCCTGAAGGTGGTCAACTCCACTTCCGGCCCTGGGAAAGGCCTCCGCAATGCCCTGTGGCACACTGGCAATACCAGACACCAGGTAGACTTTACACACCCTTCAAAAACTTTCCATGCCAAACTAATTTCTGACAAAAATAGCAAAACTGCATTGGGTGCTATAGCTCAAGAATGAGCATACACATGCTACACCCTATCATGCATACCCTGTGTAAAATTAGGCAGTAAACATCAGACCAAATCAGTTGCCAACTCTTCAGTAAGGGAAGTAGCTTTTGGCTGTCCCAGAAGTTGCTAGAAGGGGGGGGGGGGTTGTGAAAATAGTGTATAACATTAGCTTTTTTTTTCTTTTTCTTTTTTTACATAGTAGCCTACATCAGCCATGTGATGATGATGGGCATGAAAGAAACAATCAAACTATTTACAAACTTGTTTTTTTTATGCTGTATAACATTAGCTTTTTTCTTTTAAACAACGTAGGTCTGTAAACCTAAAGAATAACACAAAAATAATATCGCCTACAGGGCTGAATTAAAACTTCACCAGTATCTAGGTAAACTAGTGCTGCGAGCAGCAGTGAGCGGGCCCTCGCACCCCACGCGTGTCGGGGTGCTGCGCCGTTAAAGGGTGTGCTATTTCGGTGTGCAGTACTGCGAGAAACTTCCTGTCACCAGTAGGTGGCGCTCTCGGCGTGACTCAATACCGAAGCATAGATGTGTTCAGGACGGTACCTTGATGAAGCGTGAGAAATGTTGAGTAAATCGGATAACGTATGTAGGAGTTATGAGGACTTCCTGTTTCACCAGTAGGTGGCACTTTAAGTTTGACTCAATACTGACACATAGATGCGTTCATAAGGTGACCTTCATGAAGCGTCAGCAATTTGGTGCAAATCGGATGATGTATGCAGGAGTTATGAGCACTTCCTGTTTCACCAATAGGTGGCGCTATAAGCATGACGCAATACTGACAGATAGATGTGTTCAGGACAGAACCGTCATGAAGCGTGAGATATATCGGACAAATCGGATAATGTATGGAGGAGTTATGAGGACTTCGTGTTTTATGGCGAAATGTCAAACTTTGGCGGGGCGCCACGGGAAGGGTGTATGGTGAAAACTCAATTTTTTTGATAACTTTTGATCACAAAGGTCTTAAGATGAAGCTGACCGAATATGAAGTTGATCGGATGAAATCTGTAGGAGGAGTTCGTTGAAGTACGAGACATGGAAATGGTAAAAACAAGGACAAAATGTCACATTAAAAGCAAAATGGCTGACTTCCTGTCGGATGTTGGGTATAGGTCAAAGAGACATTTTAGTGTGTCTCGATGAACTACATATGCCCACCGAATTTCGTTCGCCTACATCAAACTGAAAGGTGGGGCTCGCCATTTAAAATTTTCCAGGGGGCGCTCTTGAGCCGTTTTGCCACGCCCATTTCCGTCACCCATGAATTATCAAATTTTTCACCGGTACTGACGTATCTTCAAAGTTTCATCCGTTTTCATCGATGTTTAGGCCGCCAAAAAGGCATTTGTTTTGGAAGAAGAAGGAGAAGGAGAATAATCCTTTGAAATACAATAGGGCCTCGCACCGCCAGTGCTCGGGCCCTAACTAGCCGTTTCTGACAATACGATTGGTTGTTGCGGTAGGGATCCCAGCGTGTGTGGTGTGTGTGGGCGAGCGAGAGAGAGAGGACGTGAAGGCAGCAAAAAAGATTTTCTCTCGTCGTGACTCGTGAGCTGAGCTCGCTTCCTTGTCAAGACAATAATTCCCCAAATGACCAGAAAAGTAGCTAGATTTGTCGTTAGTCGCTTTTCATGAAATAAGTCACCAGGGGGGTCTGGAAAGTCGCTAAATCTAGCGACAAAGTCGCTAAATTGGCATCACTGGACCAAATACTCAATCCTAACTTGGCTCCTAATCAGGTACCTTTAACCCTTGACCCCTGTGTGTGATCCTCAGGTCCGCACGCTGTGGCAAGATCCCAACAACATCGGCTGGAGGGACTACACTGCCTACCGCCTGCACCTCATCCACCGGCCCAAGACTGGCTTCATCAGGTACACAATGTAACCTCAACAACTGTAATGGTTGCGGTTAGGGCAGGGTTGGGTTGTTTTGAAGTTGAGTATTGGTCATTTATTGGTGAACCTACTAAGGCGCAGGGAGGCGACCCTCTCGTTCACTGGGGTGAACTCCAGTACAGAGGCGCTCAGCTGGGGGCTAGCTAGTATAGCCACACCTGCCTTACGTCTCATACCGTGAGCAACTCCGGAGAACAACAGGTTCCAAGCCCTATCCAGGAGTTTGGTTCCGGTGCCGGTGCTGTGCGTGGAGGTTAGCCCCACCAGGTGTAATTGGTATCGCTCCACCCTCACAAGCTCCGGCTCCTTCCCCCCCAGCGAGGTCACATTCCATGTCCCCAGAGCCAGCCTTTGCCGCCCAGGTCCCGTCCATCGGTGCCCATCGCCTTCACTGCCACCTAGTTGGCAGTGCACCCGACCCCAACAGTTCCTCCCATGGGTGGTGGGTCCATGGGATGGACGAGACGGAGATGTTGGGCCCGGCCGGACTCCATGGAAAGCCCGGCACAGACGGGCCCTCCATCCGGGCTAGGCTTCAGACGGGGGCCTCGGGCATCCATCGGGCTGGGTATCTCTCTCTCTTCGGTGTTCTTCCATCAGGGTTTTTCGCTGGTTGAGGACTGTGGGGCGCAACTCCTCACAGCCCTACTCTGGCCATTTTGGGCTTAAAGCCCTCATCCGCCCTTGCTCCACACCTCCAGATGGTACACGGTGCGGGGCCAGGCGCAAGCAGCACCTGTGTTTTTTGTTCGGAGTGACCTTCTCCTAGATGGGTTGCCTATCATGGCTATGACCCATAACAACCCTGTATAGTAAAGCACACACTCCCCAAATACCACCAGCAGGTAAAATGCTCAACTAGGGAGAACACTGTAGACCACTGCTACACCACACTAAGCCACGCTGTCTCCCATGCCGCGCTGGGAGCAGAAACTAAAACTCTCTAAGCCTGTCGTTAGGACATTCAGGAAAAGGACCAGCGAAGCTAAGGAGGAATCACCCGCCTTATTCTACATCTGAAATCCATCACAGACCCTCTCCTGAATCCCCTGCAGTTCGTCTACAGAGCCAACAGGTCAGTGGTCTCTGACTCCAGGACCATCAGCACAGGCATCCCCCAAGGCTGTGTTCTTTCCCCTCTACTCTTCTCCCTGTACACAAACAGCTGCACCTCCAGCCACCAGTCTGTCAAGCTCCTGAAGTTTACAGACAATATCACCCTCATCAGACTCATCTCCAAGGGCAACAAGTCTGCCTCCAGATGGAAGATTGACCAGCTGCTGTCCTGGGGCAGCCAAAACAACCTGGAGCTTCCTGGACTTTCAAGACAGTGGACATGGTTGCAGACTTTAGGAAGAAATCACCCCCCTCCCTCCCACCACTCTGAATGACACTCCAGTGACCAGTGTTGACTCCTGCTTCCTGGGCACCACCATCTCACAGGACCTCAAGTGGGAGCTGAACACTACCATTTCTGTTTAGCTGAACATCAGCTCCCTCACCAAAAAAGCACAGCAGAGGATATACTTCCTGGGGCAGCTGAAGAAATTCAACACGCCAAAGGCAATGATGGTACTCTTATACACCTCCATCATCGAGTCCATCCTCACCTCCTCCATCACCATCTGATTCTCCACCGCAACCGATAAAGACAAGGCCAGACTGTAGTGCATCATCCGCTCCACTGAGAGGGTGATTGGTTGTAAAACTGCCATCCCTACAGGACCTGCATGCCTCCAGGGCCCTAAAACAGGCCAGAAAGATTGTGGCCAACCCCTAACAACTATGTTCATCCATGGCAGTGCCTTTGCTGAGTGGACCATTGACCACCCAGCCGAGGACAGTCTGTATAGCATATGGGACATTACTGTTGCTGTTTATAATTCTCCATGGCTGGCATGTTGACACCAATCAGCAGTTCGACACCGGCATTGATTTTAGTCAACTCATCTTTCAGATATGGCCATTGATATCATTTGCTTGGAATGTTGTCTTTGGTAACAGGGATACAAAGTTGGATGTAGACATCCTGCCAAGTCCAGGAACTTGTTATTCTTGAGACCTGCCACTTCTAGCTTGGGCTGCTCGATTAATCGGATTTTAATTTAGATTAAGATTTGGGCTGTCAACCATCATTAAAACTAAATAATCGCCATAAAACGATTTTGCACAAATCAAGCGCACCCTACACTGCAGAGCTATACTGCGCTTGACACTTTAGTTCAAAGCGAGACGAGTTGTCAAGCAAGGCGCACGCATGCTCCTCTCGAACAAAACACGACAAGAAGAAGATTATGGCAGCAGAACGAGAGGTGGACAAGAGAGCTAAAACAATGTCAGTGGTGTGGAAACACTATGGGTTCGCGGAGACAGATTTGGACCAAGTTGACACGGTGTGTAAAATTTGCTACGCAGTCGTAGCTGCCCCTCAAAGCAGCCCTTCTCAGTCCCGTTGTCACATTCCGCTCGCTCATGCCAGACAACAGTCCTTTCCCGCTCCATTCACTTTGCCGTCAAAATAAATCGGTGTCGGCCTAGTTAGGAGAGGCGCTCATATTTACAAGTGTCAGATAAACATGAAACGTCACTCACCTAAGCAAAAGGGTCTATTTTAACAAATGCTGGGTTTTGAAGCCTCGGCGCTACCATTAAATAACTTATTTAGACGCGTTCTGTCCTAGTGAAATTCTTTTTCCGAGGTAGTCTTCTTCTGTGGTGGTGCCGGTGCTTTGAAGCTTCTTTATTTATCAGTTTTGGCACTTTTATTAATTTATTTATCAAGGTCAAGGTTCACTATTTGTCTCCCATGGGAGAAATGTATCTAATCCAAAGAACATTGTTAAAAAGAAAAGCCACTGTCAACATTTAATAAATTAATTGTTATCAAAGTCAATAATTTGATTTGTTAAGAAAATTTGTTAAGAAAATGTTAAAACTTTTGATTAAAAAAAAGAATTCAATGAATAATCGTGTTAAATAATCGTGATCTCAATATCAATCAAAATAATCGTGATTATGATTTTTGCCATAATCGAGAAGCCCTAGCCCAGTTGTCTTATAGCTGGTGACAGGCTTTTCCTGGCCCATTTAGCTGTGTCATCAATGCTGTAGCAGAACATAGCAGAGCTGCCAGGGTCTAAAACAGCATATGTCTCCACAATTTGACTTCCCCTAGAAAGCCTTACCTAAACTACAGTATATGGAAAAACAAACAAAACATATTATAAACAAGATATATTGCTCCAACAATGGTTATGAGTTCAAGCCCTGGGTGATGCAGAACAAACATTCTAATGCCTACTTAGGCATTGTACTGTTTGGGTTTCAGATATATGATTTTAAATATAGGCTATTTTTAATTTAAGAAGTTTTAAATAATTAGGGTCCTGGTAGAGACCCTCATGTATTTGTCTCATCTTCTTCCTCTTTCTTCCTATTCTTCCTCAATATGCCCGTCCCCAGCCCTGACTCAGCAGCTATGATCTTGTGTTTGTGTTTCCAGGGTTGTCGTGTACGAGGGCAGGCACATCATGGCGGACTCAGGCCCAGTGTACGACCTCACGCTAGCTGGCGGCAGACTGGGACTCTTCGTTTTCTCTCAAGAACAAGTCCTCTTTTCAGATCTCAAATATGAGTGCCGAGGTGAGGCCTATCACACCCACACACACACACACACACCCACACACACACACACATACACACACACACACACACACACACACACACACACACACACACACACATAATCTTGTGTTCCTTTTTTCCAGATAACTGAATTGTGTTTGCTGTGAGACCTCTGTGATGACCCTAGACAGAAAGCAGAGACAAGTGCTCAAGCCAAATCAACCCAACCTACAGAATAATGATCAGCTGTAATATCGATATACAGAGCTTCAGTAAAGTTACAGTACACAGTTTTTACACAGCATTTGTGGTGGAGCCGGATCCGTATGACTATGCACTGTCAATATTATTACTTTATCATAAAGCTTTTCATAGTTTAGCAATGCAGTTTATGAAGCATTTATCATTATTTTATAAAACTATTTCAAAGTACTGCTGCCTAAAGAGAGACTGTAAATAGGCTACTTATTTATTTTACAATTTTTACTCTCGCAATAATACTTTAGACTACATCAGCCTGTTTGAAGAGTTACATCACAAATAAAGAAACGGACAAACGTGAGTGTGTTGCTGTGTATTGCCGTTCCAATTATAATTACTTTACATCTTGTAGGACCATGCCTCAGCAATACAGTAGGTCCTTGTGATATTAACCTGTCTTCAGCCGCCCTCTAGCGAGAAAAGAGTGAAAGCAACACACAACAATACAATGCAATATGTTATATCCTCGAAGGGAAATTCACTTTGCTACAGTAAAAAGTAGGCTACACGTAGCACACAATACAATGCAATATAAACTGTATTTATCAAAGAAGGGAAATTCACTTCTTTTTTTTTACTTTTTCTTTTTTACAGTAGCCTACATGGCAATACAATACAGTAACATCAAAATGCAGTGGCAGGGAAATGTACAACCTGTAAAACCTACAGTAAGGCGCTGTTTGTGGCTAAACAAATCGCCGCTCAGAACTGGCTGTACAACATATTTGTCATCGCATCTCTCTCTCTCTCTCTCTCTCTCTCTCTCTCTCTCTCTCTCTCTCTCTCCTTCCCTCTCTCACACACACATACACGCACGCATAGCCGTCTACCTGGCCAGGTGAGGAGCCACGACGTCACCCTTCCCTTCTATTGTCTCTTTCTTTTTTCCATCGTCAGGTCGAACGCCACATCCACCTTGGGTTAGGCTCTGGAGGAACGAGGAAGAGATCTGAAATCTCTAATTAGGTAGGACAAACCTAATACACAGCCGTACAGCCTATAACTTCACCTAAGCAACATTTGACTAGGCTACTATGGAGTTCTTTTAGGCTTTGTCGGCTAACCGAGAAATTCAAGAAAGAAATTCATCAGAGATCTTTTGGCTCATATTTACAATGGTCCAGTGTTTTGACGGAGACTGCTGGTCTCGGCGCCGGTCAGAACTGAGCTTTGCTCTGCTGATTGTGAGCTATGTGCTGTACTTGCTGTTTGGCGCCGGGGTCTTCTCCGCGGTGGAGCGACCGTATGAGGACGAGTTACGCGAGCATCTGCGGATCCTCCGGCGCCAGTTTATCGAGGACAACGCGTGCGTGTCGGACGACCGGCTAGAGGAGCTTCTGTCCTGGGCTCTGGAGGCTAGTAACTACGGTGTGTCGGTGCTCGGTAACAACAGCGAACAGAACTGGGACTTCGTCTCCTCTCTTTTCTTCACCAGCACTGTGCTGACCACAACAGGTGAGAGAAAGAGAGAGAGAGAGAGAGAGAGAGAGAGAGAGAAAGTATTCTCTCAGACTAAAAGGTCGGTCTTATAAAGAAAACTATTGTTGAATCATGTACTCTCTTGAGTCCAGGTAACTGAAAAAATCTATTACAATTGTGAATCGTCCATAACACAGGAAAAAAAACGAGATTTCATATTTTGAGAGTTATTTTTTTAAGCGATTGTTTTTTTTAAGTGATCAAAATGTTAACTACATCAACAAAAAAGTGCTTTCTTCTTTGTGTGTGTGCCCGCGCATGTGTGTATGTGTGTCACGTTGTTGCAGGTTATGGCCACACAGTGCCTCTGTCCGACGGAGGAAAGGCCTTCTGCGTGATCTACTGCCTGCTGGGTATCCCCATCACCCTCATCTTCCTCTCCGCCGTGGTGCAAAGGCTCATGGTTGTGGTGACTCACCGGCCCGTGGCCTACCTGCAGGCGAGATGGGCTATGTCCAAACCTGCCATGGCCACAGGCCACGCCACCTGCCTGTCCCTGGTCGCTGTCCTGCTCCTCCTCCTCATCCCCACGCTGGTGTTTCGGTCTCTGGAGACCAGGTGGAGCTTCCTGGAGGCTCTCTACTTCTGCTTCATCTCCCTGACCACCATAGGACTGGGGGACTATGTCCCCGGGGAGACTCACCGCTCCGACAGCAGCCCACACAGGCAGCTCTACAGGCTAGCCATAACAGGTCGGTCACTGTGACTAAAGATGTAATGGCAGTACTCTGGCCTGCGTTGTGTTCTTTCAGTTCGACCAAAGGGGCTTGCCCGGGGGGGGGGGGGGGGGTTGACTGTCAGCGCTCCCTTAAGGAGTGAGTTTACCTGCTACTCGCTACGATTACATTACATTAGTCATTTAGCAGATGCTTTTATCTAAAGCAACTTACAATAATGGCATTTAACGTAGGTAGTCTGTGTACTACTACTCACGAGAACTTACTTACTTCAATATACTTGCATACTTCAGTGCATCTCCTTTCTAAACAAGTGACTAATAGTATAATCTAGTGGTAAAGCCAAAGTGCAAGAGTAGCAAACGTGGACTCACTCTAAGATGGTGAGGATTCACGATTATACTCGGTTACATACTGTAGACATGACCTTATTCATAGGCTGGCTTCATACTGTACCTACTGAACAGACAACTGAATAGGCAATACCGGTTAGTTATCTAAGTAGAAACATGATGAGGGTAGCTGTAACTCCTACGTTTTGTGAGGCATGAACATGCTCATAAAACATGTTACAGTATATAAAATATACCATGTAAGTTATGTGAGTAGAGACATGACCAGGCTAGCTGTGACAGGTTAGTTGATGTTTAGTTAATTATGTCTGACACTCAGGGTGAGGGGGTCTTTGGTATTCAGCAACTAATCAGCTCGACCACTCTGTATTTGACTGACCGTCTTACCAAGCTCTCTCCCTCCCTCTGTGTGTGTGTGTGTGTGTGTGTATGTGTGTATGTATGTCCCCCCAGTGTACCTGCTGCTGGGCCTGGTGTGTACACTGGTGGTAGTGGAGACCTGGTGTGAGCTGCCACAGTTGAAGAGCTTCCGGAAGAGGTTCTACATAGTGAGACAGGAGAGAAAGATACCGGTGGACATCTCCCATGACATGGAGGACACGACTGAGGGGCCGACCGACGAGCTCGCGTTCTCCAGCGTGTCCGCCCAGGCCGACTTCTTCCGCCAGGAAAAGCCCCTCCCTTTCACCCACGCTCAAGAAACCGCCTCTCCTGACCATGGCAACCACCTCAGTAGATGACAGACTGTGTCATGAGAGAATTGTGTGTGTCTTTATTTATGGTAAATGGTAGTCTGACTCAGCGGATGTAGGTTTTGGGGAAAAGCCTTGCCATTCGTTTACTACTGCCCAATCAGTGGTGCCGATTCATGTGGTCGGCCAATCAGTGGTGATGGGAGATTCTTCCATCGGCAATCAAATTCAATGCAACAAGAACTTAGCAACCGCTCTGCCAAAGATGATTGTAATTAGTTTAAAGAAATACAGCACTTTCCACCCCTATCCCCGAATGGTAATGAGTCCAGCCAGACCTTTCTCCAGCGCTGGCACAGCATAAACGAAGTGTAAAGATAGGTCTGGCTATTAAAGACGTGGTAAATGGTAAATGGACTGCACTTATATATAGCGCTTTTATCCCAAGTGCTTCACAATGGCCTTTCGTTCACCCATTCACACGTGTGTGTGTGTGTGTGTGTGTGTGTGTGTGTGTGTGTGTGTGTGTGTGTGTGTGTGTGTGTGTGTGTGTGTGTGTGTGTGTGTGTGTGTGTGTGTGTGTGTGTGTGTTCCCAGCTTGTATACGGGTTGGCCTCTGATGACTGTGTTTGTTCCAAAGGGAGCTACAGTAGTCAACTTCCTGCACTAGAGGGAGCTGGCTTTCAACAGATTGTGGATATGTGTGAATGTATGTGCATACTTGTGTGTGTGTGTGTGTGTGCGCGCGTGTGAGTGTGTGTGCGTGCATGTGTGTACAATTGGTCTGCCAGTGCCAACACTGCAGGAAGAGGAACCACCCACTTATCAAATATCAGGATGCCCTTGTTTCCATTTTCTCAGTGTACCTCTATTCCCTCCAGATAAGACCTGTATCACACACAGGAAGGGCTTTGGTTCCAAACGGAGGGAAACTAAGACTGCGGCTTCCTGTCTGAGTCATACAGTATGACCCAACCTTTATTAACTTCAAATCCATCTTTATACTCAATGACTCCAAGTCTATTATCCTCATAAAAAGCCACAGGTGTATTTGCGTATAGGAAAATAGGCCCTCTGCATGATCATGAATGCAAGCTTGTAAAAGAAGAACAGAACATGTCTTACTTGATTACGAGGCCACTTGTTGTTGGCTAGAGATGAAGAACACAAACTCAATTCACCACTAGAGGTCAGCACACCACTCACTCACTTCCAAAGGTAGTATGACACTCCTTATCTATTGACTGCTCTATTTACAATAGTGAAATTGCATTCTGTACTCATATACATAATAGACATGGTATTACTAAAATGGAGGAGTTTGTCATTTGGGAGCTCTATCCAGCACCCGATACCCAATACATTTCAATAAATCATATTGTGATTTCAGGGTGAATTGAATGAGTAAAAAAAAAAAAGAAGAAGAAAAATGCTGGCACAATGCAATTTTTTTTATAAACATGGCATTTTATAAACAACATATTCACACATTCATACCCCCACACCCCCCCAAACATACACACACACACACACATATAGGCTACTATACTGTACATGCATGTGTGTGTTTATATGACTTGTGTGTGGGCGGGGCGGCAGCGGTGCCAGTGTGAGCGTAGACTGACACAGAAGAGGAGGAGGAGCAGCAGGGAGATGAAGGTCACCAAGGAGACGTAGCCGGCGAGCGGGAGAGGAGGAGAGTCTGGCGCCTCCGCCGGTATCATGTTGGTCAGATTCAGCATGTAGCCCAGCGCCCAGCCAGCATCGCTACCCGATATCTACACACATCATTTTATCAATGAGATGTATGAGGATAGAGCATATTATGCAAATATATGTAAATCACACACATTGGCCTTGTATCGGATATTGACTCACTGGTCACAAATGGTGACTCACTGGTCACAAGTCCCTCAGCAAAACAGGAAATGGGCATACAAAGTTTATTCTGTGTCCCACCTTCTCTATGAACTTGATGTCCTTCCAGTTCTCAGAGGTGAAATTGTAGCCGTCCGTCAGCAAGGCCAGGATGTAGATGCCGGAGAAGCAGTACTCCGCCAGGTACTTCTGCTTCACTCTGGGGTGCTCCGCCTTTATCTTCACACATCAGAGCATCTGAAGATATTAACACACACGCAGGGACACACGCACACACACA
Organism: Borostomias antarcticus; assembly: GCF_949987555.1. Classification (NCBI taxonomy): domain Eukaryota; kingdom Metazoa; phylum Chordata; class Actinopteri; order Stomiiformes; family Stomiidae; genus Borostomias; species Borostomias antarcticus. Next base: position 11,336,755 of record NC_140255.1, on the reverse strand, counting down.
CAGGCACACAGGCAGGTGCATGCACACAGCCAAGTAGTATGTACAATTATGTCACTCATACTTCTGTGTGTGTGTTTGTGCTGACCTGTGTCCAGGGTGTGGAACAGTAGCGTACTAGGTTCTCCTGGGCCATGTTCAGAGGGCCTGAGGTCAGGTTCAGGAAGTTCATCACAAAATAGAAGGCAGAGAAAGCCTGTGGAGGGAGACGGAGTCAAACTAGACAGGAAGACTTTCACAGATCTGCACTGAGATAGCATCCATACCAATCATTAGTTAATTAATAACTATTCCAACAAATTCATCATTAACCTTCAGTCCTACGAATCCCTCCCCTTGACACTACAGCTTTTCCATTGTTTTTCTTTTTGACCCGCCTGCCAAGCTTGAAATTCACCAAACTTTCCACTTCCAAAACAGCATTCTTTTGTCTTAACATTTTGGGAAAAACAGAGAGAGATTTAGTGAATGGAACGGGGTGTGGTTAGAGATGGTATTGGGAGTAGAGTGGCCTATAATAGCCTGTTGGACTGCAGTACTAGAGTGGAGTATAATGGCTTGGTAGACTGCAGTTGCATGTTGAATAGCTTTGTTGTGGACCTGTCCTCATATTTCCGGTGAGACTCACCCCAAAGGGCCCCTGCAGCGGTGGCTGGTAGACCCCGTTAAAGGAGCAGTGACTGAAGCTGCATTGGCTGAAATTGAAGACTTTTTTGACCACATCCAGACACTGCTTCGCGTCTCCTGTTCCATTGTGGATAAAGCTGGTGGCAGATGTGAGAGGTTGTCCGTCTGACACACAGGGGCTCTTGTACACAGCAGAGAAGTCCTTCGTTTCACTGTAACCAGGGTGGAAACAGGGGTCTGAAACTACAGTGGCACCTGCCTGAGAGACACACACACACACAAACACACACACACACACACACGCACACAGTTTGTCCTCTTAAATTATTATATTAGTTGTATTACTGTTGGTTTGTGTATTCTTCATTATATCTGTGTTCATAGTTGGACTTTAACATTCATGCCAATAAAGCACACTAAAGATAGAAAGAGAGGGAGAGAGAGAAGGAGAGAGGGAGAGCAGAAGAATAGAGTGCAGATCTAACAACTGAGAGTAAAAGGCAGTAAGGAGGAGAGTAGGGATTTCAAAAATACTAAGATGCTACAGTGCATGATTTTCCTCTCGCACTGATCATAAAGGTGATTAAACCATTCTGAACCATTCGTATATCATGCACGGTTCAGCCTCTCGTGACAGGCGACACATCTGTATGGTCACTCCTCGACCAATCTGGCTTCACTAGGCCTAATCAGGCAAGCCTAGGCATAGGGGTGAGGCGAGAGGGCTGTAATTCAGGAATCAATATGCAATACAAAAGACTATCTAATCATTCTGTATGCTTAGCAGTTCAGCAAACCATTTCTCTGTATTCCTAAGTGTGTTGTCCAGATGGCCAGTCCACACCTGCTTGGGACAAAAGGGGATAATTTATTGGCCAAGACACGTTTCCCCCTGAGCTAGATGGCCTTACTAGAGTAAATCTCACTGTAGACAGGAGACACAAAATACCTTTTAAAATAGGATAATCTGATCCACTCTATCCCTTGAAGGAAGGACAATGGAATGGCGGATGGCGGAATTTCATTGGTGGATGCTCCGGTCATACGTGTGTGTTGGTGTGTGAGTGTGTCTCTGCGTTGCTGCCTCTCTACACCATGTGAAGTGTGTTTCGCTGCATGACATTAAAGCTTTTTTTTGTAGATATGCCTGTCGATAAAATGTTTAGTTATGGTGACATGTAGGACTAATCTTTCAAGGGGCACTAGGTCACAGTGTCTTGTTTTTCCTTAGAAAGGGGCTCATCACTAATTGAAGTTTGACCAATACCTCCACGTCACACTGACTGGTCCTGACTGGTAGTGTACCCAGCAGAGGCCCACGCTCCAGACAGTAAAGTTGGCGTAACGTGAAGAGGGGGGTAGGATAGCTTTCCTGTCCCTTCACACCACCCTTTTAGAAAGAAATGGTTCCTTTACTTTGCCTCAGGATTTGTAGGTTCTGCCCCGACACATGTGTGCCGTGGGTTAAATCTGAACTTGAGTTTGGTGATGGGTGATGGCTCTTCCACCCAAAGCCGTGTCCGTGTGTGTCTGGTTAAGGTCTTGGGCTTGAACCAACAAGTCTTCTGCACACCTAAGTTGTCTTGTGGATGAGTGCGTAGGAGACAAATGGTCGGCTGTGGCTCAGGAGGTAGAGAGGGTCGTCCAATGATCGTAGGGTCGGCGGTTCGAATCCCGGCTCCTCCTGTTCACATGTTGAAGTGTCCTTGGGGCAAGACACTGAACCCCAGATTGCTCCCAATAAGCAGGTTAGCACCTTGCATGGCAGCTGCCGCCATTGGTGTGTGAATGGGTGAATCAGAGGCCATTGTAAAGCGCTTTGGATAAAAGTGCTATATAAGTGTAGTCCATTTACCATTTACCATTTACCAAATGCAAGTCATAAAATAAAATGGCTGCTCAAAGGTGTTGGGCTTACCTGGATCTGCTGTGCGAGGGCCAGTTTGAGCACCTGGTCTTTGCCGTAGCACAGGAAGCTGTGAGTGTACAGGCGGTAGGCGTTTCCATAGAGACGGAAGTCCACTGCGCTCTCTGGCGACTCTAGTCCCTGATTGGACACAAAGCTGATCTGGGTGGAAGCTCCGCCCAGGTCTAGAGCTCCTGTGGTTCCCGAGCCCTGTTACATGGAGAACAGACTTAGCATGTCTGCTACAGTACACACACACTCACACACGTGCACACACACACATACACACATACACACACACACACACACACACACACACACACACACACACACACACACACACACACACACACACATACACACACTCACCTGTCGGAGGCGTTTGGCCAGGTAGTTGACGGTGACCCAGCCGAAGGCGCCCTCCTCCTGGCCGCTGAGCAGCCGAGCTCCCTGGAAGGAGAAGGGGAACTCCTGCAGAGCCTCCTCTACAGCCTGGAACACCTCCTCTGATGCACTCTGGTTCTCCATCCTGGACAGCGCACACACACACGCACACACACACACATGCACGCACACACGCATGCACACACACACACACAGACACGCGTGCACACACACATACACACATATTGGTAGTCAAAGCAACATACGTTCACCTGCATTACGTCAGGTCACACACACGCACAACACACACACACACACACGCCCTGAACACCCCCTCTAATGCACTCTGGTTCTCCAGCCTGGCAAACGCACACACACGCACACACACACTCGGTTAAGGGTTAAGTCGGGGTCATGGTCGGAACTAGAAGAGGTCCAGGTGTGTGTGTGTGTACCTGAGCAGCCTCATGCCAGCGGTAGCCCCCAGGTACAGGGGGGTCTCGGGGTGCCTGCTGCTTGGGATGCGATGCTTCGCTTCCTGCATACACGCCGTCAGAGACTCCCCTGCCTTCCGCGGAGAGGCGGCGTAACTAGAGATGCCCGGGCCTACGCACAGGGAGGAGAGGAGCCTTACTGAGCACTCTCAAAAACACTTAGAGAGCAGGAGGAGGAAGCAGGGAGGACGAGCGAGAGGATGAAGGTCAGAGAAGAGAGTGACAGACAGAGGCTGTTTTCCCTACACCCTAAACCAATAAAGGCACTTCCCTTCTTAGTGAAAAGTCTGAAGGGCCATAAGGAGTATAGGGGTTTTGGTTTGGAATGCCCTTCAGCGATGCAGACTTGTCAGGGCAACACTGACACCGGCCAGCGATCTCTGACTGAATTGTTTTAAAGATTTAGATTTAAAAACAGTTGTTATCTTTTTAGAAAATAACCACATATTGGGAACCTACATGGCTACTTTCTCGCCTGAAAAACTATTAAAACACGACTATTAAGTGACAAATTAACAGTCGTGAGAGACAAAATATACACAACTTTTACACACTTTGAATTGGAATGCCCTTCAATATGGTTATGTTCACTTTGAAGTGAGGAGACCTACATTTTGGCGTACAGCCAGAGGTGAGGAGAGGTCGAACCTACTGTACTCATCATGTGAGCTGTGTTCTCTGTGCTGTATTGCATGGCTTTCACTGCTCACAGATGGAACTACAGTAACAGAAGTGGAGCTATGCAGCAAACACGGGTATTTTGCAACCATAGATGCAGTAAACAAAGAAATAACACACAGGAAAACTGTCCTACAACAGCAGGTCAGGGGGGCATTCCAGAAAGCAGGTTTAGTGCAAATCCTGAGTTCGCTAGTCAAACCCGTTCCAGGAAGAGAGTTCACTGACAGCGTGGGTCAGTTACTGTACATGGATGTATTAATAGAACAGCAAATAAGAACAAATTCTTATTTACAGTGATGACCTGGCAAAAAGTACAAGCTTCTTGAGGGTATAAGGCAATAAACCGATTCAGATTCTGAAACTAGCCCTCATTCTCTACACTTGATTGTGTGTGATGCTGCACACATTATAACAAATGTACACTAACGTTAGGTTTTTAAATGGCAAGTGTGCTTTAATCAACATTAATCAATGAGATTCCACCACTTTTCACCTGTAGGCTAGCCTAATATTTAAACAGTGTGGTTATGTTCACTGCATAAAGTAGAACTTTGACTCTTACGGATTTTACGCGTTAGAACTTCAAATTCTTTATCTTTATAATGTACTGTATTTTACTGTGTTTTTATTGTGATTCACGTTCATTTCACGTTTACAAAACGAAACTGAAAGTGGGGGGCGCCGTAGAGGGGGGTTCGCCCAGGGTGGCATATAAGCTAGAAACGCTACTGTGTGTGCGTGTGTGTGTGTGTGTGTGTGTGTGTGTGTGTGTGTGTGTGTGTGTGTGTGTGTACAAAAGTGAGTGTGTGTGTTTGTGTTGTTTGTGTGTGTGAGAGAGAGTGTGTGTGTGTTTGTGTGTTCTGAAGTTCTGAAGTGTAAGTGTGAGTGTGTCTCTGTGTGTGTGTGTGTGTGTGTGTGTGTGTGTGTGCGTGTGTGTGTGTGTGTGTGTGTGTGTGTGTGTACAAAAGTGAATGTGAATGAGAGTGTGTGTGTGTGTGTGTTTGTGTTGTTTGTGTGTGAGAGAGAGAGTGTGTGTGTGTGTTTGTGTGTATGGAAGAGTGAGTGTGTGTGTATGCGTGTGTGCATGTGTGCTGTGTTTGTGGATGTGTGCTGTGTTTGTGCATACCCTTGACTTTGCAAGCATGGGTCTGAGTGACTCTCCCCGTGTCGTTGTCCTTCTCTGCCGGCCACTCATAGATGTACATCGCAGTGTGGGAGGAGCCAGCGTCCAGCACAATCCCATACTGACAGACAGAGAGAGAGGGAGGGAGAGAGAGAAGAGGGGGTTAACATCTTCTATCCAGATGTGGGTGATGCAATGTGGCCCAAGGCTATGTGTAGGGGTCAGGGGGATTTGTCTGGGTGTTGAAGATTCTGGAGAAGCGACGTCGTGCTGTACCTTGTACTTCTGCAGGAGTGGCTGGTTCTGCAACACCGCTACCGTCACCAGGACAACGATCGCTATGACGCCGAGTACAGCGATGAAGATGGTCACAGGCCGATGCCACGGGTTCTTTCCTTTCATCTCTGAGAGAGAGATAGAGAGAGACAGAGAGACAGAGAGTCACATCACAACGCTAGATTATGCATGTCACAACGCTAGATCTGTTTCACTGACTACCTCTACTGTTACTGATTTTCTCTATATACTGTTTATTTTTATTTTTTTGTATTATTATTATTGTTATTAATCATCATTTTTCTTGTCTTTTTCTCCTTTATAAGTTATATAAATAATATACGTCATTATTTATTGGTGAATTCATTATATATATTAATGCCTTTCTGCTTTGGCAACATGTTTTCCTGTATTATGAAACGCTAACCCTAACCCTTGAGAGAGAGAGAGAGTGAGAGAGAGAGAGAGAGAGAGAGAGAGAGAGAGAGAGAGAGAGGAGGGGGGAGGGGGGTAGAGGGTGTTAACATCTTCTATCCAGATGTGTGTCGTGCAGCCCCAGGGCTGTGTGTGATTAGTCAAGGAGGGCAGTCTGGGTGATTTTGTTGTGTTTTGATGTAACCAGGAACTACAGACAGGCTTTGCATCATGAGCTAACTGTAAATGGCTTCACACATGGCTTGATCCCGGCTTCACACACTGTAAACACTAAGGATATTGTTCTCAGCCAGACAAGGGTGTCTCTTACGCAACACAAACTTCTCCCAGACCAAAGACATCAAAGACACTCAGAACTGTCTCCAAAGAAGATTATTCATTCATTATTCCCCAAAAACAGCATTGGCATAAACCAGTAGAGTGCTCTGTTCCACAGTATGATAACAATAATCTAAATAACTGTAACATATAGGTTTGCAATCTCAGTATTCCAGGCATGTGATGATGCTAACATTCTGGATTAAATTCACTTTTTAAGATTGAATTCGCACGTACAGTAAACAATGATCTCATGTTTACATCTGTACTGCGCTTGTGTGGGTTAACATGTTTAAATATTTGTGTGTGTATGTCTACATGTGTCACCTGTGTGTACAGGTATGTGGTAATTGTTTAGCATAACAATCCTTAGCTAGACACAAGTATGGACTTCACCTGTGGGAGTCTAAATATTTAAGCATCTGTTTTTGCGTGTGTGTGTGTGTGTGTGCATGTGCATGTATGTGTGTGTGTGTGTGTACAGAATGTGTGTGTAACACCTTTAATAACTAGCCTTTAAACTACCCTTTTGAATATTACTCATACTTATGAATGACATACTGATAATGTATTACAGTTAAGTTAATTATTTAAAAAAGGATAGTTATTAAAGGTTTACCCTGTGTGTGTTTTGTGTGTGTGTGTGTGTGTGTGTGTGTGTATGCAGACTTTGTCTGGTTTTCATTCTTCAGTCGGTTTCCACTGTTTACAAAAGGAAGGTGTAACAAACGAGTCGCTGCTCTCTCTCTCACGTACGAACACACGTATGCACACACACACACACTGTATGTACAACATCTGCCATTTTCCACTGCTTGTAACAAGCGTTTGCACAAGTCCTCTGGGTATGACCACGATACAGAACCCCCCCCCACACACACACACAGGTGAAATTGGGTCAGGGCTATCCAGGGCACATACTGTAGGTTCCCAAACGTCATCAGCCGGAGCTCAACTATAGCACATCTGTCATCAACATTTTATTTATTTTTTATATTTTTTCTCGGTCTTTATTGTTAAAAGAATACAGACATTTCATGTTCACCATTTAATAAATCACAATTAATTTTAGTTACTGTTTTTTCAAGTTTAAAATTATGTTGTGTCATCACTTTCACTGGCCTGGGTACTCAGATTATTTTATGAGTGAGTATACCATGGAGTTCGTCTGATATTCCGATTAAACTAAGTTTTCTCTAACAACACCGAGATTTTTGTCTGCCAGGGATGGCTGGCAAGCTATCC
>NC_140255.1:11096769-11321769 GCF_949987555.1 Borostomias antarcticus | reverse complement strand
GGTGATGTTGTCTGTGAGGAAGTGGAAATTGTAAACAAGGGGCCTTTCATGCCACTATGGTTTCTCTCATTTAGGAGAAACATGTTTATGGACTGAATTAAGCTATTTTTCCCTCCTATTCTTTCATACTTTCACCCAGAGGTGGAGAGAGAGTACAGAACATTCAACTCATAAAGGAACAGTGCTACTTCTGATGGAATCTTCCTCAGGAGAAATGTTGGGGCTCAACAGAATTAGCAACCCTCTGTAATAAAGGCACACACCCATGTTTAGGAAGAAGAACAGATGGATCATTTATTTGCAGTGTAAATGAGAGTGATACATGCCTCAATCAAGAGACGGCACTGCCTCTCAGAACCACTGAGAGCGGTACAAGGCAGGAAGTTCTCCTCAACGCAATCCCTATCTCAATCAATCAATCAATCAAAGCTTTATTTGTATAGCGCATTTCATACCCAGAGGCAACACAATGCGCTTTAGAGAACAAGGGAGGTGGGCAGACGTCCCACCCCTACATATTCCAGAGGGAAGCAAAAAAAACAGTATCATCCGGGGGCCAGAAAAGTGAGCTGTAAAAATTCTTCCCTGACCCCTCTCAACAAGGCGATCGAGCAAGCTCCTGGAGTATGTTTGTCTACCGGCTAAGAACATTTATAAAGCAATACATTACATTAAATTACATTTCAGAGTAAGAGAGGCTAAAAAAGCATCATAGGAGAGAGGACATCCTACCTGGATTCACGGCCCTGAACCTCCCCTCCAACGGATGGGTTCCTAGGAACAGGATGTCCAAGTCCCTGGGCCCATGTGCGTAAAACATAAAATAGTCAAGATATGTGATGATATATTATAGGCTGCATCAGGATGTATGCAGATAAAGATCAGGTGCCGGAATGTCTAGGCCCACAGGTCAGTAAGTTCTTCAACTCTATCAGACACACTGACCACACAAAAAGACATAAAACAGATGCAAAGGAAAAACCTTACTTGGTTTAGTTTAGATTTCAAAGAACACGCTGAGTGGTCGGTCAAGCTGGTTTTAAACAAAGGCAATAGTTTTATTCTGTTACGATTCTGCAGAGTCGGACTCTAGCACAGGAAGTGAATCCGGGCAGAGTGAGTCAGATGTGGACGAGGTCGATAGGTTATACAGTGAAAAAGGAAGTGACATAGTTTCAGGATGAAGAGGACAGGGAAGTGATGTCACACAGGAAGAATTTGTAGTTTTAACAGACTGATCTATGATCAGTTAGAACAACAGTCAAGTAGGAAAACAGAACACTTTGGTGAGACTTGAATTTCATTCACACAGAATACCAGGACCATCAGCACAGGCTCTCCCCAAGGCTGTGTTCTTTCCCCTCTACTCTTCTCACTGTACGTGGACAGCTGCACCACCCTCATCGGCCTCATCTCCGAGGGAGACGAGTCCGCCTACAGGTGGGAGATCGACCAGCTGCTGTCCTGGTGTGGCCAAAACAATCTGGAGCTCAATGCTCTCAAGACAGTGGAGATTATAAGCTTTAGAAAGAATCCTGCCCCCCCCAATCACACTGAATGACACCCCAGTGACCACTGTTGACTCCCTCTGCTTCCTGGGCACCACCATTTCCTGGGACCTCAAGTGGGAGCTGTACATCAGCTCCCTCACCAAAAAAGCACAGCAGATGATGTACTTCCAGGCAGCTGAAGAAATTCAACATGTCAAAGACAATGATGGTACTCTTCTACAGCTCCATCATCAAGTCCATCCTCGCCTCCTCCATCACTGTCTGGTTCTCAACCACAACAGACAAAGACAAGGGCAGACCGCATCATCTGCGCCGCTGTTTTTTTGTACTCTTTTGCACTGTTATGTCTTTGCACTGTCCTGTCCTGCACCCTGTTCTATTTCGTCTACAACAGCGTATGCCTTCACCCTAGTCAAATTCCTAGTATGTGTGAATCATGTACATGGCTAATAAACAGATCTTGAATCTTGAAATACAATACTGTGGGGGTTATATCACTACTTATATAAGTACACTGCCCTCTGGTGGTTCAGGAGGGTAGGTGCTTCATGTTCTACTTTTATGTATTAGGCTGAGGGCTTACTGGGCAGCGTTAATGGGTTCATCTGTGGTACTGGTTAATGGGTTCATCTGTGGTACTGGTTAATGGGTTCATCTGTGGTACTGGTCTGGTGACGTGATGAATTTGATCCAGGTCTTGAGTCCTGGATGGCCACCTAACACAGAAATCACACTGTCCAAAATAGCAGTATAATGGATAATTACAATAAAGAAAAACATTGAGTAAATACATCAAGCAAAAATGCACTTTTCAATGAATTTAATATTGCAAACAGCATTTAAAAGACATTGAGGATCCAAAAGAGACAAACAGAGAGAAGGCAGAGAGCTCTAACCTAAAGAGACCCTCCTCCATTTTTGTTCCAGAAAGGAGAGTGAGGGAAAAGAGGAGTTGAGGCTGAAATCCTGCCCCAGTCCCTCAGACCTCACACAAGCAGGGTAAAGATGGACATGTGACAATGGTCCAACCGTCAGACAGTCGTCTCCTCCGGACTGATCTTCTCATGGTCATACTTCATTCACTTGTATTGACATGACAATGTACTGACATGTAACAACACAATGACATACTTCATCAGGAAATAGAGGCCTGTATGGTTTTTAATATGGCGCCATGGGTAAAGCTGGCATCTAGTGAGGTAATACAGTAGTATACATTTCAAATAATTTCAATAGTTATGGGACTATTGGCCAAAGCTGACTGATAGTATGCTGGAACTATGACACTGAATGACAGCTTCATTTCAATGGCATGGCTAACAGATGACAGAACAGTATCAGAAACCCAGGTCTGAAATACCAAAAGATATATCTTTATATTGTCTTGCTATCTTAAATAATATCTAGATCAATGTCTCTTTTGGATATGACTTCAAAATCTAACTGCCAATCTGAGGGTTTCATAGTAAACAACCTCCCAGGACACATGGACATTTTAGGACTACTGCAATGCATGATGGTTCTATTCTTCTCCGTCAGAAATACAAAATATGTTTTCTGCTTCTCAGCATGAACATCTCTGAATTGTATGGACTCCTTGACAATAAGCTTGGAAAATATGTGCTTCAGAGAATGTGTAGTCACATTAGCAAAATATTTGCAAAAGGCATACTGTAGTATTTTTGTAGTATTACTTGTATAATACTGGTCATTTTATTTTTTTCATTTTACATGTTCATTTGCATATCACTTTGCCAGACTGAAATACAATATATGTTCCATCAAGTTAATGGAAACAACTCTCACATACAGTACAGTGTTGTGTGATATGTCTTTAGGTATCATCCTGAATGTTTACGAAGGGCTGACTTGATATCCATGCTTTGCATATCTGTGTTCTCTGCATTGTATATGAAATTATGCTTCTTTAAGAGCTTCATGTTTGAAATGGACTTCTACCTCCTAGACATAAAAGTTAAGATATCACCTGTGACCACAGAAGTTATCAATAATTGTAAGAACGTACTTTTACATAAATAAAATATCTAAACATTCCCATCATGTTATCCAAATGCAAGAATGGAAGCTTGGCAACAATACATAAATACATTTACAATAACTACAGCTTTAAAAATATTACATGTATGGTGAGTTTAAAAAAACAAACATTCAGTCTGAATAAACTAGTCAGTTCAAAGTACTCTATCATACAACAAAATTGGATTAAAGAGACCAAGGTTGAAATAACACTTGACAAAATCTCCATGGCAAAATAATTAATATACTTGATGTGAAATATAGACTTTTGCATTTACAGTTTTCATCCATTGACAGAGAGTATATTACAGAGAGGGACGGATGGAGCATTAGTTACAGACAGGACATGTGCATACTGTAGCAAAATAGAAGATATTCCATCCAGTTAAGGACAACACAAATCCAACTGGCATTTTTAAAAACAACACAGAACAAAAACATGTTTAAGGCAAAGTTTGTCACTTGAAATTGGCATAGTCTGAGAAAATGTCGACAAAGTCCTGTACCACCCTGTAGCAGAAGTCATATTGCTCCTGAAAGAGAACCAGAGAAGAAGAACATCCTTAAGTTTCAGAGTGTTGCAGAAGTTGCAGTAAACAATTGCACTGAGCTACGTGACAATATTTATTGTTACTATTGTTGTTATATTAAGTGTGCGGATTTGATCTTTTATTGAATCAATAGAAACAAGTGAGAAATGGTCAGTGAGATACGTACCACGGTTTGCACCATGTGAGGCCTCTGCATGCGTAAACTCTTCACAGTCTGGAACACGTCCAGCAAACCCTCCGCCTTGACCCGCTCCAGGATGTTGCTCAGTGCAATGAACGTACCTGTCCTCCCTGCCCCCGCACTACACACACACACACACACACACACGGGGAAACCACAATAACTCTGGTGCTCTGGGACTGTTGGAATGATAGCAGCAGTACTGAACATATACAGTATACTGTACTGTGTGTTCTGTGTTGAGGCCTGTATGATCTACTTTTCCCATCCCAGTCATGCAGCTTCTGGTACACCGTGCATACTGTAGCAGTATCCAGTGTGGTGTGTGTGTTCTGTAGCAGGTGTGTGTGCTTCTATCTGCAGTATGGTGTTTGTGTGTGTGTGTGTGTGTGTGTGTGATGACCAGCCACAAGATGGTGCTAATCTTAGAAGTAGGCTGTGTCTTTGACCCGTACATGGACCAGGCTTTCCAGGACAAGTATCTAAAATACCGACCACTGCTCGATGTAATAACCATATTCGGAAGTCTTGGCCATGTATACAAATGCAGTGTGAGTGGTTTGGTCTGGTCTGGATTGCTGGCTTGCCAAAGAGAAAAGCCAAGCAAGTTGCCAAATTCTGCTCTGTCTCAGCTATTACTGGCAGCTTAGCCGTGTGGAGAAGGAGGTGCTATGTGGATCCTTAAGTGTTCAATGTTTTAATTCCCTGCTTATGTAATATCATTTGTGGAACCAAATAAAGTATTCAAATGTGTGTGTGGTCCTACCTGCAGCGTGGTGTGTGTGTGTGTGTGTGTGTGTGTGTGTGGTTCTACCTGCAGTGTTCTGTGTGTGTGTTCTGTGTGTGTGCGTGTGTGTGTGTGTGTGTGTGAATGTGTGTGTGTATGTGTGTGTGTGAGTGTGTATGTGGTTCTACTGTACCTGCAACATGGTGTGTGTGTGTGTGTGTGTGTGTGTAGTTCTACAGTACCTGCAGTGTGGTTTGTGTGTGTGTGTGTGTGTGTGTGTGTGTGTAGTTCTACCTGCAGTGTGGTGTGTGCATGTGTGTGTGTGTGTGTGTGTGTGTGTGTGTATGTGTGTGGTTCTAACTGCAGTGTGGTGTGTGTGTGTCTGTGCGGGGGGTATGTGGTTCTACCTGCAGTGTACGATGATGGGGTGGTTCCCAGACTGCTGCTGCTGTCTCTGCACTGAGGCGATGATATCGATCATGCCCTTTCCCTCAGCGGGGATACCGATCTCCGGCCAGCCATGGAAGTGAAAGTGCCTGACCAGCCTCGTCTGCTTCTCCTGACCGACACACGTTTGCGTTTCCACACATGAATACAGATTCCAACTCACACACGTGACATACATTCCATTTACCATACAGGGATGCAATTTAAATATGCCAAATATATCAGGCCCTCTCTGCCTTTATCTCAAGATAGCTGTGTGGTGTTATTTCCTTACCGGGCCAAAGGTGAGTACCAGGTCTCGTAGGCTGAAGGTGTCACACGCTGTGTCTCCCTTGATCTCTACGGTGTAGTCGCCGTAGGTGACGGAGTCCTCCGATGGCCAGTACTGGAGACACTTATCCTGCAAAGACACAACAGATGAGCGTTAGTGTGCAGCGACAGCGCCTTCATCATCTTCAGTTAAGAATCATTACACTGTCCGTCTTAAGTAGACCCTATAGTCTACAGTACAGCAGATATTCTGAAGTCGTGATGCACGGTATTATAAGATGATCACATTGAAGAGGAGTACTGTACACTGAAGCAGCACAGAGCATCTCATCACGTAAGAGACAGACACAGCTAATAATCCCGACAGTCGGTGCCAGCAGGAGAGAAGCTGGGTCTGGCTCACCTGCTCCCTCTCCTGGAGCTCAGTCAGCATTACAATGGAGTGACACTTCCACTCCCACACCATCCTCCAGAAGTCCTCCACAGTGTGGGCCAAGGGCCCCTGGGTGGCGATGAAGTAGTCCTTCTGCCTGTAGCCCTGACCCAGCCCAACAAATACAACACACCGCCATTAAATTCAAGGTTCAAGACCAGTTTATTGCCATGTATATATTAGGAATTTGCTTAAGTCGATGATGTGTACACTGATGGAGACGACATTAGACAGGGGGCAGGACAGGACAGGACAGGACAGTGCAAATACAAAATACAATATAACCAAACAAAGAAAAAAATGCAAATGCAAAATACACAATATATACAGAATGGAGTGTGTTGAGAGTATGTACAGAGTGTGTGCAGAGTGTACTGTGATGTATGTGCGATGTTTTATACAATGTGTGTGCCGTTGTGATATGTAGTACAATCAGCTCTGTGTTACAGGTGTGTTCAATGAAAGGGGCTCGTGAAAATGTACACTAGAGAAATGATTAAATAGAGATCAGTGAGTGCTTACGTCTATGAAAGACGCGTTGACGTAATCTGTGAACTCCTGTCCCCTTCTCATGGAGAGAATCACTCGGTTGAAGTCGTCTGTGTGGAGAGAAAGTTGAAGAGACTGAGCACCATTTCTGAAGCATAGCCCATCAATCACTTTCAACTGAAGGTTTGGCAGAACGGACGTGCTGATGGCGGGGGGGAAGGGAAGTGGATCAGCTGCTGTCCCTGGTGCTTTCTGAACACATCTGTCTCATTACCACTCCTCCACATCCATGGACATCATCTGCGAGCCGAGTGTTCTGAGATGAAAGCTATAAATCACTGAGGATTCGGGGGAAGTGACAAGACTGGGTAAAATCTCTCCAGCTGTCAATAAGATTCATCAATATTTAAAGCTGTAGTAGGCTATGTCCAACTTCATAAGATTTTGAAATTTTAAATATTGCTATATTGCTATGATAAATCGAGAGGGATAAGTGATTGAGCCACATCTTTGTAGACCGCTGTTTGGCTCTGCTGCATCTATTCTAATAATTATTATCATTTGGTGACGGGTTGACACCAGAGCGTACATTAAAAAACAGAAACGCTTGGAGGCGTGGCCACACCAAGCTCAAAGTGTGCACACATGCTGAGATCCAATCAGCAACAGACGTCATTGTTCTATAGACTTATGGGTACCCGAACCCATGAACTGAACTTGAACATGACAGACAGAATTTTCCATCATTGCTACCCATAGCTATCTCTTAATAGGCAGAAGCTACATAATGCAGCTTTGATACTCTTAATAACACAGTGTAAGATATGGTTGCATCCAAAATGGCATTGGTTCCTATTTCAGCATGAACGCAATTCTATCTTTACATGTGAGGGGATGAAAAGTAATGAGATATACTGTATGATGTCATAGACAGGACTTGGAACAGTTTGTGTCTGGTTCAGTTTGGGTCAGGTTCAGTTTGGGTCAGGTTTCCTACAGAAGACTCCTTACATGGGATGATCTGGAGGACACGGTTCTTCTTCATGTTGGCGGGAAGGTTCCCTGTCCGCATGTTCTCCTTCATGATCCGCATGTTGGTGAGTTTCTGGAGGGGAGCAGATAAGATGTGGCTGTAAGATCATCTGCCCGTAGTAACATTTCACATCACCATTACTATGTCTGAGCTAAGAACGTCTTGGATGTGTAAAGTGTAGTGTTGTGTTGTGTTGTGTTGTGTTGTGTTGACGAAAGCATTGTTTTGCATTTGGTTCCTGACCACTGAACATAACTTTATGTTGATGTTTGTTTACAACATCTGGCCATATCTGGCTCTTATGTCATGACTGTTTATCAGCCAAATACTCGCAGGGTAAAAGGAAGTCAGTGTTACCGTAGTGGGGTCAAAAACATATAGGTTTTACCTGTTTTTGAAATTTGACCCCACTATTGTCACACCCACTTCCTTTTACCCTTGTAAATATATACCCTGCCCCCTCACATGTACAGTATTGCACCTGAAGAAGGCCATTTGTGCCGAAACATTTATTAAACTCACCGTGGGGGCTACTTACAGTGTGCGGACATTCTCTTTGTCCTAAACACATTATACTTGGCCTTGGCAGCTAGCTAGGTAGCTTAGCTTGCATCTGCCCTGCTTTGTGTAAATCAGTTTGTCTACCTAGTGTTAGCTACATAAGGCCGAGGCCACTTGGCCTGGCTGTAGCTAACTGCTTCTCTATCACTAGCAAAACGTTAGTGGTCATGGCACGCAATCAATTTTATACTTCATATAAAAACAGATGGGAGACTTTCTTCTCCATTATCCTGTTTGTTTATCCACAATGTCCAATGCTGCTTGCTGATATCACTCCAGTTTCTTCTTACATGTCTATTACTGGTGTGTGACGTGGTGGCCGGCTCAGCGCCCCAGGCTCTGGCTGCACTTGCCCATGGCCGCTCAACACAATGCTCACAGCGCCCTCTGGCAGCTGGGCGATGAATCGCACATGCCGGTCGGTCGCAGGTCCGAGTCTCTCATTTAAGGTAGATATACTACTATTTCAGTATTAAAGCAATTACATGCGTATATCTAATTACAGCTTTGTGTGTGTGTGTGTGTGTGTGTGTGTGTGTGTGTGTCATTGGGCCTCACCTTGAACTCCTCCTCCAGGCCCACCCTGTCCAAGGGTGCAGAGGTGTTGTGAAGTTTGTGCAGGTGTCCCTCCAGAGAGGATACATCCAGCTCTGTGTCCCCGTACAGGAAGTATTCCAGCAGGGCCTGGTAGATGAATGAGTACTGCATCTGGAGGGACACGGAGTCAGAGACACATTATGGCTACGGCCCCAGAGTTCAGGGCCCGTTAGGTGAACATCATAGCAGCAGAATAGAAGGGACAGCTAGGTATTGGGTCATGGATCCATTGTGAGGCGATGATTATAATGTCTGAAACTATGCCTTGCATGAGATTGTGCTGTGAACGGGTTCCCTTCGCCTACTCACGTCCGTCTGAACCAGCTGGGAGCGCTGGTCTCGTATCTTGGACACGAAACCGAAGACGTCTATCGTCTGGGACATGTGCATCATGTCTATCATGCCGTCTATGACAATGAAGGTGCCTGTCCTGCCCACTCCAGCGCTACAGAGAAACAGGGACGGCATGGCAACGCAATCAGCTACATCCGAACATGACCGTCAAACAGCTAGATTCAGATTCAGACCCAAAAAAACACACAATACATATGGTACTGATTCAGCAATTGCACCCTGTAACACCAGTATCAGACCTCTGGTACGGTACCTGCAGTGGACCACAATGGGCCCAGCGTAGGACGGGTTGACTGTCTTCACCTTCTTCAGGAACTTGAGCATGCCGATGGGGGAGAAGGGCACCCCGAAGTCTGGCCAGCTGGTGAAGTGCAGCTGAGTGACCAGTCTGGGGGCCTTGGAGCCATCGCTGGACTGCTGGTGGAAGGAGAGAGAGAGGGAGAGAGTTAGCCCAGGGACAGCACTCCTGCAGCAGAAACCAGACGACAGACAGCGTACACCCTGGTCTGGCTCTAGGAGGTGCTTCGAAGAGGCCATCTTTACCAGTGGTGAGCTTTGACAGTGCACCACATACAGTAGTGGAGCATATATCCCCCCTCACAGTTTACCACTAGGGCTGTCACCCGTCCCGCGTAATAAGGGGCCGCCCTGTACTGAGAAAAAAAAAGCACTGTCCCTTACTGGATGAATATAGGACGCCATTTGTCCCGTATTTTTGTGCACACCCCACTCTATTGCATATACAGTACACTACTACGTCTTCACATGCTTGGAATGTTACGAAAAATAACAAAACCAAGAACTATGCGAGAACCAGGTAGGCTGTTACGGTAATAGAATGTTGGCGGCATGACTGAAGGCAGCCTATCACTGGACTTTAAACTTGTCGCCACTAACATGATGATAAAACTTTATCCAACCATAAATAACCATTATCTAATGTCTGGTCTCTGTGGTCTACCAGGTCATTTGCTATTTCCAAGTTTATCAGACCAAACATTTTACCCATGTCTATGATCTGATGTTTATTGATTTGATCTTAATATAATTGCTGCAACTGTGTTGTACTCTTATTGACTTTTTATTTCCTTAATTCATGATGAGAGTAGCAGAGGGGACTTTGGAGAGGGGAAATTGATGCATAAAACACAACAAACATAAATTGGTGCAAATTCACTAGAATGCAGGAAATGAAAGGTCTGACACTCATAATCTCATGGGGGAGGCCCCCCAGACCCCCGCCTAATTTGTGTCCCCCACTCATGGGGCAGCTGGCAAGGAGTCCCTTATTTTACACATTGAAAGTGGCAACCCTATTCACCACCGATTTCATGTTTACATGTGAAAGCAGGATGGCTGGAGCTGAAGACACCACAGAAAAATCTCTCTCCACTTAGACCAGACTGCTGTATTCTTGTTGAATATAACTCTCCTGCATTGGATTTCTCACTACTGTTCTATGATGCTAATAATGCTAACGATAAAGCTAATGCTAATGCAAATAATGCTAATGATAAAGCTAATTCTAATGCTAATAATGATCATGACAAAGCTAATGCTAATGCTAATAATGATAATAACAAAGCTAATGCTAATGTTAATAATGCTAACATATTGGCTGGATGCAGTAACTCACGTTTTGTACACAGAACTTGCGGATGGTGTAGTCCACCAACACTGTGAAGTCCTCCACAGCCACACGGACATTCCCATAGGTCCAGCAGCCCTGATCAGGCCAGTACTGGTAACACTTGTCCTGCGTGGAGAGACAGAGAAGTAGTGACTCTCTAGTCACCACACACACACACACGCAGACACACACGCACATACGCACACACCCACGCATACAGTACACATACATACACATACACACATAAACACATGTACACACACATACTGTACACATCATTCAGGCACGCACGCACGCACACACACACACACACACACACACACACACACACACACACACACACACACACACACACACACTAACTGTGTCTGGCTACCATGTATTGTCCTGTGGTCCTCACCGTTTGCTTATATCAATCAATCAATCAATCAATCAAAGCTTTGTGCTTTATACACAGGGACTTCTGGTTCCCTTTTTGCTCTAGCGTGTCCTGACAGGGGAGATGTGTGTACTACTGTAGTAGCTAATGTATGACTATCCTCAATATGAGTATTATGCAACTGCAGTTATAATACAATACAACTCAATCTACTCACCAGTCAATAGGAGTTAGTCTGGGGAAGGGGAGAGATTGCCGACTAATGATGACAGGGCCTGGGAGGACTTTATTAACCATTACTCAACTATTGATCACTATCTCCAGACTCTCCACACATGCTGATTCTAATCTCAGCCCCTGTTGTCTGTTTATTCTGTTTATTCATCTTCCCTGCCTGTCTCTCTCTCTCTCTGTCTCTCTCTGTCTCTCTCTCTCTCTCTCTGTCTCTCTCTTTCTCTCTGTCTCTCTCTCTCTCTCTCTGTCTCTCTATTTCTCTGTTTATTCATCTTCCCTGTCTCTCTCTCTCTCTGTCTCTCTATCCCCCCCCCCTCCCCCTCTGCTCAGTGAAGCTTAGTGAATACACATAGAATCTTTAAAATGCTGTGGACAGATGGCTTGGACTGTACCCTGTGCTATTAAACAGTCCTAGGCTCTGTGAGGGGGAGGTCTGAGTGGTACGGTGTCCATGACGACTGGAGATGGCCGTCTGTTCACTCACCTCTTTCCTCTCCTTTAGGTTGGTCAGCATCACAATGGTGGCTGACTTCTGTTCCCAGACCATCTTCCAGAAGTCTGTGACCGTGTCCTGCTTGGGACCTGGAAGAGGACGGACCTCTCAGAATGTGTATGAGACGCATGATCACGCCATCCTAACTCGTACTGCTGAAGGCTCAGCATGGGAAACCTAATTAAATGGCATTAGCCTCACCTTGTGCTGCAATGAATTTGTTCTTTTCCGTGTAGCCCTGAGAAGAACAAAAGCAAGTGTTATGTTTTTGAAATGTGCAGCTGCAGAGCATAATGTGATGCGTTTGAGTGGTAATGAAACTCACATCGATGTAGGACGCGTTGATGTAGTCTGAACAGGGGTTTCCCTCCTGCTGACTCAACACCACCCTTGAGTGGTCATCTGGTCAGAACACACACACACACACTGTAGTTTAGGACATTAATCTGAGTAACACTAAGACTGAGACCTCTGTTGTCAAATTACCACACAATTTGAAGATCTTGATTTGTACAGACCATAACAGATTAGATTAGAGTAGAAATGGAGTTGGCCACGGGTGAATAATAGAAGTAGTAGGAACTGAAACTGTGTGGCAGACAGACAGAGAGAGGGAGAGAGAGACAGAGAGAGATACACAGAGGGCTTTGAGACCACCAATACTTGAGGTGTGAAGTGTGCTCTTGGTGTGATGGGCCACACCATGTAATAACGGGACCGTATGTCCAGCTTGACCACTCACATGGCAGAATGTTGGGATATCGGTTCTTCTCTTTGTTCTCCTCCTTGTTGGCCTCTTCACATGTTCCTTGTGTGAAACCGCCAGGCAAGGACTGCAACACAGCACTGCACCATCAGATACTGTACTTCCCCTTTTACGTTTCAACCTTTCAACATTTTCACACGATCATACAATCAGTTAGCCTGTATTTGTGTTCATGGCAGCGGTAGTCCAGGAGTAGAACACTGTAGGATTTCACCCAGTTGATCATGCAGTGACTTTAATTATATACATCCATGGTTCCCGGCACAGTGACTTCCCAGTTCAAATGAAACACACCAAGAACTGTTAAAACTACAGTAGACCTACATGAAGGAAATTTGGTCATTATTTTGACCCCTATTCCTATAGACAAGTACTGTAGCCTAAGTGTTGTATGTTAGACAAGACTGTATGAAAATGGCTTGATGCTCTATTCTCACTATACTGTAATTGTGATGATTCACAATTGGTGGTGGTGAATCTTGGACTTACAATGGTCTGTTGTTGTCACAATTTGTTAGCCTACAGTACAGTAGATGTCATGCAAAATTATCAACAGTTTTTGGTGGGTCAAATTCATAAGACATTTTTCCTAATGAACACGTGTTGGGGTCGTACAGTTCAGTGGCGTGTAAACCAGGAATCGTGACCCTTAGACGTGGCTCGGTCGACTTTCTGATAAACACTGCATGTGAAAGATGGGTATTGTAAGTTACATTGTCCGAGCCAGTCTATAGCTACTTCCTCTACAATTTACAATAAACAGCCGTCTTGACTTCCTCTGCACAGAAAAAACCCTTTCCTCAATCAGTCGCATACATGCTTTCAGAGTCATGTGCTTGTAGCTGTGTTTAAACTGTCTATTCACACTGAATCAGTTGCATACATGGTTTCAGAGTCATGTGCTTGTAGCTGTGTTTAAACTGTCTATTCACACTGAATCACGGCCTCAAATAGACTGGAGGGTATTTTTCATTGATATGTCATAAGCGCAAGACACATTTGTCAGTGATATCATTTCCTTCCTCCGTGCAGATTGAAGCTGTGAGAGGTCCAGGGGCGACAGGGGATCCAGCTCACCAGGCCTCAGGAGTACTATAGTACAGTAGAGGGATACTACAGTACAGTAGAGGGATACTACAGTACAGTAGAGGGATACTACAGTACAGTATAGGGATACTACAGTACAGGTCTTACCCTAGTATATGGAACAGTACAGGTCTTACCCTAGTATATGGAACAGTACAGGTCTTACCCTAGTATATGGAACAGTACAGGTCTTACCCTAGTATATGGAACAGTACAGGTCTTACCCTAGTATAGGGATACTACTACAGTACTCAAAGCTCTAAATGAAGGGGGGCTGCCTACATTGAACTCCTCCCTGAAGAGCTTGCCGTCATCAGCTGAGCGGAGCCGGTACTCCTCCTCCAGACAGTCCACCGGGATGGGGAAGTAGGTCTTGGAAGTTGAGGTGGATCTGGGCAGCAGGACCACCGTCTGTTGCTCTGTTGGAGGGGCGCGAGAACGGGTTAACAGGAAGTAACACACCAAGACTGCCACAGAGAGACACTGCATAGGAGAATGAGTGATTAGGTTAAACCTTTGGATGATCAGTTGATCTAAATAAAGTATTAGAAGAGGGATCATCTATGATCGGACTGATAGTTATGAATGACTATAAACAATTCTGAGGTTGGGAATGCACTTATGAGTAAGGTATTGTATAAATGATCCACACATATATTAGCCATGTACAGCTTTTGGTCTAGATTGAAATGCTCTCTTTTCATTGATTGAAAACATTGATTATAAGTAAATACATACAGTAGTAATTACTGTAGGAACCACAATGTAGGTACAAGATGTAATTATATGTATGTAATGACATGGTATTGTGATTGAGGGGGACAGGTTATTACAGTTTATAAGGGAAAGTATGGGGGAGAGGGGGCTGTCCAGGGTTTAGCAGATTTCATCTTGGTTTTGGTAACTCAACTATACAGTAGAGACACGCGGCAGTTCCGAAAGTGTGGTTGGTTGATGTGATAACAGTTAAATATGTCAACAGGGACACAACAAACATGTGGAAAAGTACCTCTACCACAACCATAATGCCATATGATAACATATACAGTATGTTCCTATGTAACTGCAATGTTGTTCACACCCACAGTCTTGACCCCACAGGAACCCAGCCCCAGGTCACATACTGTAGTACACCACCCTGATAGTCCTGTAGTACACCACCAGACACACCACCCTGATAGTCCTGTAGTACACCACCAGACACACCACCCTGATAGTCCTGTAGTACACCACCAGACACACCACCCTGATAGTCCTGTAGTACACCACAAGACACACCACCCTGATAGTCCTGTAGTACACCACAAGACCCTGATGGTCCTGTAGTACATCACAAGACACACCACCCTGATAGTCCTGTAGTACACTACAAGACACACCACCCTGATAGTCCTGTAGTACACTACAAGACACACCACCCTGATAGTCCTGTAGTACACTACAAGACACACCACCCTGATAGTCCTGTAGTACACCACGAGACACACCACCCTGATAGTCCTGTAGTACACTACAAGACACATCACCCTGATAGTCCTGTAGTACACCACCAGACAACACCCTGACAGTACCCATTGTGGTTAGTATGTAGGATTTTAGAAAGGTCAAAAGAACTACAATTTCCACAAGGCAGGCAGGTCTGTTAGTGACAGGGTCACAGATGGTACCTCCACCCTGTCCTGTATAGCTGACCTGGTGGAGGGGTTGTGTCCAACACCTCAGCACTGAATCCAAGCTCTATGCTGTAGTCTATAACACGCACACACACACACACGCACTCACACACACACACACACACACACACACACACACACACACACACGCACACACACACACTCACACTCACACACGCACACACACACACACACACACACTCACGCACGCACGCAAACACACACACACTCACGCACGCACACACACACACACACACACACACACTCACACACACACACACACACACACACACAGTCAGCAGCATATCTTGCTGTTCATATGGACATACAGTACTGTGATGCTCATGTCATGGGTATGATGGTATGAGAAACATGAAGTCTCAGTGTGTACCGTAGGTTAAGGTTATCATGTGGTTTAGTTGGAATCGTAAGCCTCTGCCTCCATTTCATATGACCACATACTGTAGCATACATTAAACAGCATGTTATTCTAGTACACGTTGAAACAGGGCAGGAAGTGGCATGGAGAGGAAGAGGGTGTCAGTCTGAAGTGCTAGGTTACAGACTGGAGTGTGTCAGTCTCTAGTCCTACAGTTGTGGTCAAAAGTTTACATACACTTGTAAAGAGCATGTATGTCATGGCAATCTTGAGTTTCCAATAATTTCTACAACTCTTATATTTCTGTGATATAGCGATTGGAGCACATATTTCTTTGTTACAAAAAAAAAAATCATGACGTTTGTGTCTTTTATGAATTTATTATGGGTCTACTGAAAATGTGACCAAATCTTCTGGGTCAAAAAATATACATACAGCAACATGAATGATCAATTTTGGTGATGTAGAAAGTTGTGTCAATCAAATTAGCTTTGTGGCAAGTCAAGTGTGTTTTCTATCGCCATGGGCTGAGAGGCTGCCGTGCAAGAAGGGCTTTGGTCTAACAACGGATGTGGGTGGGCACCTTGAAAAATCTTTCAAAGACATGTTAAACTCTTGATTTCAAAGACAAGAAGCTCAGCGAGGGTGTAATTGGTGTCCGTTGGTGTTCTGACATCAAATTCACCGCAAAGTATGAATCCTGTAGGGTTTTATTGATCATTTTATGAAATCCATTGACTTGTATTGAAGCACAAGTGTATGTAAACTTTTGACCACAACTGTAATGTAGCCTATGTTACAGACTGGAGTGTGTCAGTGTCTATATGTTACAGACTGGAGTGTATCAGTATCTAGTCCTTTTTTACAGACTGTGTCAGTCTCTAGTCCTATGTTACAGCGCTAACATTGGAGTTAAAACATTTGCCCAGAACAGCTCTGTCAGCGTGTCATGTAACGTTAATCACAAGTTGGGGTGTGTTCTGTGTTTACTCATGGCAAGTAAACAATATGACCCCAGTCAGTTTCCAACCAGGGGACTGTGAGAGCAGAAGGAGTGCCTCTCTACACAGACCGCTGTCAGCCTTAGATGTGCTGTACGACTTCTTCAACCGCTAGAACAAAATTCTAACTCTATTCACGCCTGTTCAAAATGAATGTGACTTTTTCTCAGTGAGATTTAGATGATCTGATGTACTGTAGTAGCCTACATTGTTAGCAGTCCAGATTACATCAGAAAGTGCTATACTAGTTTGCCATTTTAAACATTGTAGTTTGGTATTCATAGGAGCTATGCGACACAGCATCAAAGTGCTTATCAAAAGGAGTGGTGCCGTACAGAGCTGAAATACATATTGTGACATTGTGATGAGCCATGATTTATTCGCACACTCATTCACACTAGTGTATAATATCACAGGAAGTCTAAGCCAACCACAACATATCCTTCACAGAGTAATGCACAACAGCTTGACAGTAAAATGCCTATTTGTCTGTGTGTGTGTGTGTGTGTGTGTGTGTGTGTGTGTCTTTTTGTGTGTATAAAAGTTACCTTGTTCCTCCAAGATGCCATTTGGCATTTTCTTGTCATCTGTGATGACAACAGCCTTTCTCTGGTTTCTTAACCTACCAGGAAGAGAGAAAATAAAAGAAGAAGAGAGATTAAGAAACGGCGGGAGAGAGTTAGAAAGAAGGAGAGATATAGAGAGATAGAGAATCAGGGAGAAAGCAAGATAGTGAGTGAGAGAGAGAGAGAGAGAGAGAGAGAGAGAGAGCGGGGGGGGGCAGAGAGAGTACAAGATAGAGCAAGAGAAAGAGGGATAGAGCAAGACAGAGAGAGAGAATGAGATAGAGAGAGAACAAGATACAAGTGAGATACACAATACATACTTAATAGACACCAACTTTAAAACATCACTTCAACATAGTCAAGAAACACATGCACACAGTCAATCCTACCATCTGAAACTTGAAAAGTTGTTTTTTCTCATTAGAGGCCAGGCTGTTTTTAGATCCCAGAACACAGAAGTCGTTGGACCCTGTGAGCTCAAGAAGAAGTCTCTCTAACTCTGTCTCTCTGTCTAAGACCTGCTTCACTGCCTTCTAACTTTCTGTCTCTCTGTCTCTCTGAGCTGCCTGGCTGCCTTCTGACTCTGTCTCTCTGAGCTGCCTGGCTGCCTTCTGACTCTGTCTCTCTGAGCTGCCAGGCTGTGCTTTCAGTTTGAGCAGCGTGAGCAAGAGGAACTTCCTGAGTGAGAGCCCCGCCTCATGACTATGGAGGAAGGGTGACATCACACCAGCCCTGCCCCTCTGGCAGCCAGTCTGAGTGAGCGGAGTCTGAGTGTGTGTGTATGTGTGTGTATGTGTGTGTGTGCATGTGTGCGCAGTATTACATATCTAGTACCTGAGGAAGTACCAGGCCAGGAGGATGATGAAGAGCAGCAGCAGGGACAGCACCAGCACAGTGGGGAGGACATGGGGGCTCTGGGACCTGGCGTCTTCTGAGCAGGGAGGAAGCACAGGGAGCAGAGTCAACACACAGACAGGAAGGGGCCGGGGCCGGGGCCGGGGCCGGGGCCGGGGCCGGGGCCGGGGCCGGGGCCGGGGCCGGGGCCGGGGCCGGGGCTAGGGCTAGGGCTAGGGCTAGGGCTAAGGCTGGGGCTAGGGCTGGGGCTAGGGCCTAGGGATGGGGCCCTACATAGGGTTGCTATTGGTTGCGGGGAGGGGTGTGAATAATGGTCCCACTAGGCCCCATTATTATGATCTGGACACCCGGCTGATTTAATAACTTACTTCAGCAGTATTTCATCTGCCTAGGAGGGCCGAGCGTGTTTCAGTGGTTTCAGTCTAGGAGAAAATGAGCATCTCAGACAGGAGACTGGGAGGAGGCCTCCAAGGCTAGCATTGATGTCCAAAGGGGCACAGCAAGCTTTAAATGACTGTCCTAACTAATCTGTTGTTGCTGCTGCGTTACAGTGCAGTAATGACAAAGCAGTACAACAGCTCCTTATCCAACAGCTGCAGACGCTGCAACCGCCACAATCTAGCAAGCAAAACAGCAACAATTGACAATTGGACTTTTGTGATTTAGCTGTATGGGTTTGGTGTTCGGCATCACATGATGTTGTTAACTATGTTGCTTCACTTACCACTTGTCTGGTTACCGCTGGCTGAGTAATTGGTTGTTATTGTGGTTGCCACCAAAAACAGAACAGGAACCATTGTGACTGTGGAGAAACGGAAACAGAAGGAAGAGTATTTATTAACCCTTTGGTTTTCACAACAACTGTGAGTGGATGGCTGAGCTAGGATTCAATAACTATTTATAGTACGTATTTATAGTCAGGGTTATGGTGAGTTCCTGTGCCTATGGTGACCTCGAATATCCAATACTGTCACTTGGACAAGTAATGCCACAGATTGTAATTCCCCACATATCCACATGGTGGCACAACAGTCTTAAATAACAAACGCTCGTGAGTTTGCTCCATTCAAGAACAAATCCTGATTTCCTGGATGTTTTTAGAAGCACCCAAGTCATGAAAATACAATCATCTCTTTTTCAATGGCCAACAGGAAGTAATGCTATACAAATCTCTCACGGAGACTATGAAAATTAGTGTTTCCTGAGAATGGTATTCAATACTGTAAGCAGGTCATTAGGCCGTCACAGCCCTCCCACATTCAGCACATGTGGGCCTGTCATCATGTGGATATGATCTGATTATGAATAAGAACACAAACACGGCGCAAAGCAGATTACAGCCATTCTCCACGGTTGGAAAAACGAAAGCTGCTACGTCTGAGCCTAAGCACATTGTAAGGTTATTTTGCGCTCAAGGTTTTAGCGCACAGATGCTGGAACTATAGGTCAGATACTGGGTGAGATACTGAGCACTAATCCACAGCTGATCTGGGACTGTGTCTGTGGGGGCGGCAGCAAGCACCAGCCCTAAGACATGTCACTGAAGCCTGGAGATAACCCCCCCCCCCCCCCCTCCTCCTATCATCTCCTCTTCCTTCTCCTCTCATCTCCTCCTCTCCTCCTCCTCCTCGTCTCATCTCTGATGATATCCCCACCGCCATCACTACCACCAGCATCCCCAGGACAGAGAACCATCCTCAGGGACCCAAGACACACCACCCTGATAGTCCCAGGCCTCTGAGCAGGTCTACCAGAGCGAGGGAAAGAGGAAGGAGGAGAGAGAGAGGGAGAGAGAGAGAGAGAGGGAACGAAGGAGAGAGAGAGGGAGAGAGAGAGAGGGAGGGAGAGAGAGAGGGAGAAAAAGAGAGAGGGAGAAAGAGAGAGAGTGAGGGAGGGAGAGAGAGAGATTGAGAGACAGAGAGAGGGGGAGAGATTAAGAGAGAGAGAGAGAGAGAGATAGAGAGAGAGAGAATCAACTGCTGCTGTTGTGGATTCTGTGTACACGCTCAGACGGAGACCGTGCAGGTGTGAGGGAAGCTCAATATGAGCTCAACGCAACAACAAAACAACAACACAACACAACAACAACACAACAACACAGCGAGAGCGGAGATGGCGTGGAGCTGGCGTTCTCCATGCCGCAGTGTGATCTCCCCCGTCAGACACTAGATCAACGTGGGAGAGGAGGAGTCAGACCACACCCCCCCCCCCCACCCCAACCCCCACCCGTCTCCCCTAGCATGCCACTGCAGCAGAGGCAGAGGGTCTGGTCAATAATACCCCCCCCCCCCACCCTCCCCCGGAGAGAGAGAATAGGAATGAGAGAGGAGTTATCCCCTCAGTCTCTGTCCTCCCTCCATCACTCTCTGCAAATGTCACCAGGTCCCTGGGAGGGAGGAGGAAGCGGTCATGCGTACAGTGATAGAATGAGTTCCACAGGTCAAGTAGCAGTGGCCATGTTACACTGGCCTCCTCAGTATATAAGCTTGTGTGTGTGTGTGACTGTGTGTGTGTGTGTGTGTGGGTGTGTGTGTGTGTGTGTGTGTGTGTGTGTGTGTGTGTGCGTGTGTGTGTGTGTGTGAGACAGGGACGCCCCATTAGCTCTCTACCCCCAGCTCGGTCACTCCCTCCTGGGGAAATCATCCTCTCGTCAGCCCCCCCTCCCCTCCTCCAGCTCTCCAGGCCTGTCACAGGGCATCCCCCACCCCCATCACGAGACCCCCCTCCTCCCTGCTCTCTCTGAGCCCACTCCTCTCTCCTTCTCAACTTTAGACACGGATATCCATGTCCCCTCTTCTCTGGAGGCCCTTACTCTCTCTCTCTCTCTCTCTCCCTCCCTCCCTCTCTCTCTCTCTCTCCCCCCTCCATCTCCCCCTCCTGCTAAACCCAGCCAAAAACATCATTCTCAAATTAGATCATTGGTATTAGTCACACTCTAGTATGTTTCAGTGGGCTATTGACAAACAGCTCTGTTTTATAACCTGTTTACCATCATGTGTTGTTCTGTCTCTATCCGGTGCCCATCAGTGGAAATGGGTCATAGGATATGTATGCCAGTTTAAGGCGCCCTTATTCTCCGGGGCCCTGGGCGAGGACATTGTCCCCATCAGTCTGCTGGTATGTCCTGGGTTAGTCATTAAGAAAGCCCTGTCTGCCACAGGGTGAATCTTCTCCTTGTACCAGGATGATAAACACAGACAGGCGCATGGGAACCATCAGCTGTATTATAAAGAATTAGGTTTCTAGAGTAACTAAATAGTTGGTTTGTTTGAGGATGAGGAATTGTCCCCTAAGTCGCGCCTCAGCTCGGCTCAAACTAATAGTGTCATCAAGAAACAAATGATAAAGCCATCCCCAAATAAACATGACAACAGTTTGCCTGCAGGCTGCAGCGAGAACACATAGCAACACACACACGCACACACTCTCACTGAATGGACACACACGCACGCACACACACACACACACGCTCAGAACACACCCTATACACACATACACAAACACACACTGAACAAACACACACATGCACACACATACGCATGCACGCGCACACACACACACACACACACACACACACACACACACACACACACACACACACACACAACCAAACCCGGGGCCCTCCACCTGGTGTCTGCGTAAGAGCTGTGGTCCTGCTGATTATAACCTGACCCCTCTAAACACCTGCTTACCTCAGAGAACAGCTCACCACAACAACAAATCTATGACCTCACCGTCTCCCGTTTCACACAGACGACATGAGAGGACACCTCTACAAAGACATTTCAAACTGGCTTTTGCCGTAGTCCACCATCTATCAATATGGCAGGCAGTGTTGATGTTCTGACTTGGTCTTCACAGACATAGCCCTCTCAGTATGATATCAAAGGCCTTCTGTGATTCAGTGGTAAGCTGTGTCCCTAGGCCTGGCGTGCTGCTGCCTCTCCCTGACAGGGTTTGAAAGACTCCACACTGACATAATCATAGGCCTGCTCCTTGCTATTGTTGCATGCGTGACTGACTGGCTAATTAGCCACAATAGCCTCACCATCAGAGGACAAGCTTGTCAGAATTAAAAGATGAAATAGGCATACACCAGAGAGCCTTCTATACTGTAGTCTATCTCCCTTCTAGACAGTAGGATAGAGGGCTCTGTTGAATTCTGGAACATTCTTTTCTCAGGGCTCTTCAGCGAGTCTGTCTCTTTGGATACGTCAGCTGGGACAGGGTCATTGAGAACGGCGAGAGGCAAATTTGCCAGGCTGAGAGAACAGTAGGTACTGTCTACACAGAGTCCCTCTGACAGAACATACAAGAACTAACTAAGGACTCGCAGTCTTGCAGTACCAGGAACTGGTCAATTGTAATTTCGTTCTTATCACTTGGTCCCTCCGCCTCAGTGCCCTCACCTGTGGGGAGCAGAATAGTGGTCTACTGAGCTTGACCAAGCTTTCTATTCAGAGGATTGTGGACTACAGTGCATTCACAGAGTTTACTGCAGTGTGAAGTTGACGAGTCCATCTGCCAGCACGGCTGCATAGCTACGTCTCTGCAAGCATCCATGTTTGAGATTCCAAACTGTGGTGCCAGATTCTGTCTAAACAACACAGAAGAGATGTTTGTTTTTTAAATCTGATTCTCTAGAATAAGGTTAAATTAATACAATGGGATATTTTGAGAATCAACATTTTCATTTAGCATCTAATAGATGAAAACAATAAAAAAAAAAAAAAACTTTTACAATGGATATTTGCATTCTGGTTCCAGATTTAGCTCAGGTTAAATTACCAGAGTGTGAAACTGGAGAAGCTAATAGATTTCTTGTAAATGCAGTCGGTAATTCTTCATGAGGTGTTCCCATGGTAACCTGGGGTACTAGCACAAGCATGGCACTTGTTGGGTGTGGAGCATCCAGTCTGTTTAAGCCTACAGGTCCATCACACACGCACGCACGCATGCACGCACACACACAAACACACACACACACGCACACACACACACACACACGCATTCACACACATGCATGAACACACACACACACACTCTCACACACACACACACACACACACACACACACACACACACACACACACACACACACACACACACACACAGCTTGTGACACTGACCAGGAGGTTGTGGTCTAGTGCAGTAGCTTACTGTATTCATTTGATATTGCCCTTGTTGGCATAGCATAATGGTAAATGGTAAATGGACTACACTTTTATAGCGCTTTTCCACCTTAGTGGCACTCAAAGCGCTTTACAATGGCCTCTCGTTCACCCATTCACACACACACTCACACACCAATGGCGGTAGCTGCCATGCAAGGTGCTAACCTGCTCATTGGGAGCAATTTGGGGTTAGGTGTCTTGCTCAAGGACACTTCGACATATGGACAGTCGGAGCTGGGATTCGAACCACTGACCCTTCGATCATTGAACGACCCGCTCTACCAACTGAGCTACAGCCGCCCCCAATAATGCATTTTTAATAACACGTTTTGTCTCTCTGGTGGTGGCCGTCAGCTGGTGGTTGCTTTTCAGAGAATGTGTGAAACTGATTCACGCTGCATGACAACCAGCTCCATTTTATGAGCACGTCTCAAGGCTTTCCTTGCTCCTACAGATGAATATGGAGTGTGTGTACAGTATGTGTGTGTGTGTGTGTGTCCGTTGCAGAGTCTTCAGAGCCCAGTGACCACTGAGCCCTTCAGCAGAGGGGGGTTCAGGTGTGGGAGGGCAGGCACCTGGGGAAGAGAGGTATGTATTTCAAAGTCCTCAGAATCAACACAGATTGGCGAGATCGTTTTCCGATCTGGCACAAACGTATCTGTGGAGAGTATCCGGACTGATTTGCGAGAGATCAGGATGGCCTCACAAGGCTAATGTTACTGAGGAGGTGGAGCACTGTTGTTTGATTAGGTCAAGTAATGGCAATTTGAAAGATATTGAACATTGAATGATCTAGACTGAAAGACCAGTAAATCCACCAGAAACCCACTTAGGAGGAACCTCCATAATGTATATACTGTCTATACCTCCTCTCTCTCCCTCCCTCTGTATCTTTGTCTGTCTCTCTCTCTCTTGTTCTCCTGCGTTACTTCTATCAACGGCACCTCTGCAACCCAGGCTGTTGCCAATCTGGGTTCCACCCGCCTTCCCTGCCGGATCATTAATCAACCCCGCGCCACCTCGCCGGGCGGGGGGAGATAGCGGGGAGCTGGTAACGACCTTGGGGAACCGACCCCGCTCTGCTCCGCAGCATGAGGCGGCGCGCTGAGCCAGGACAAATGTGGAGTGTTCCAGAGCGTCGGGGAGGAAGGCGGAGGCGGCTAGGTCAACGTGCTAGCTAGCTAGCGCTAAATACATTAGCTAGGCACCATACTGTCCCAGTATCAAAAAGGATAGGCTGAGCGTCAATCGATTCGTGGTGTTTGCCGTGAAAAGGGTGTTTGACCTGGTGCTCTCATCTAGCGAGAGGCTACTTTGTAGGCTACCTTCCGAGTTATTGCTTTCAGATGTGAATGACTTGGGCCAAAACATTCTGTTGACCAGAAAATATCTGACTCAACCCAATCCGTCACTGACCTCTCTTTAGGCCTTACATAATATTAATACCTCCCTGTGGAAGCTCTTCAGATGTTCTATTAGTTAAAAACAACATAAATAGGTTTACATCAGCGTTAATCCTCCTCAAAAGAGACGCTAAGCGCGACATGATCACATTTGAGAGCAGTGATAAGTGTGTCGCATAAGTGTGTGTAAACAGGCTTGCATAAAGGAGCATGTTTCCAACATTTAGGGCATTTGAAAGCTGCTGTCGCATTCTTGACCAAGCCCATAATTAGATGGTAAATATTTACTCCAACTGCGGCTTACAGTCACTCACTTAGTGTCTGCGTCTGTGCTAGACCACGGTCTGCCAGTTAGTTTGCACATGTGTGGTTAAGAGTGTGTGTGGGGTGGGGTGTTTGGTGAGAGAGAGAGAGAGAGAGAGAGAGAGAAAGAGAAATAAAGAAAGCGAGAGCGTGTGTGTGTGTGTGTCTGTTTGGGTGTGCGAGGGACAGAGGGAGTCTGTGTGTGTGCATATGTATGTGTTTGTAAGTGTGTGTACATGTGTGTGTGTGCATGTGTGTGTGCGTGTGTGCATATGTGTGTGTATGTGTGTGCGCGCGGTGTCACGGAGTCACAGTTAATATCTCTCTTTTCTGAGACGTGCAAGCTCTAAATCCGTCGTTGATCTCCCCAGATTTGCTGACCGCACGCAGACTGAGGCCGCTGAGACCTGGCACGTGGGTGCCCTGTTTACCAAGCGGCACCACAAAGCCTGCTCTCACACACACCGGGACCCGGGCGCCACCGGGGGGGGGGGGGGGGGGGGGGTGGGGACCAGACCACCAGGCCAGGTCTCATCCCCAGAGCGGAGTCACCATCAGCAGGGTGGGGGGGGGGCAGGCGTGATAACCTCGTCTCCTCCTCCTCCAGGAGGTCCGGGCCTTCAGACCCGATGTCCTTCCTGTCCCCCACCCCCCCGGTCACCACCCCTGGGATTCACCAGGATCCTCAATTATTCAGAGCCCGGCAATTACAGTGCGCCGGCCAGTCCGGGACGTCGGTAGCGAGCGTGACGCTCACCAGCTGCGTTGGGAGAGACGGCACCTGGGAGCTGACACTTCTCATTACCCGCTAGACGACCGTGATCACCGCCGCTGAACAGCTAGAGAGAGCGGCAGAGAGAGAGTGTCGGTGTGTGTGTGTGTAAAAGAGAGAGAGAGAGAGAGAGAGAGAGAGAAAGTGTGTGTGTGTGTGTGTGTGTGCGAGTATGAGTGTGTGTCTGTGTGTGTGTGTGTGTGTGTGTGTGTGTGTGTGTGTGTGTGTGTGTGTGTGTGTGTGTGCGTGTGTGTGAGTGAGCGAGAGAGAGAGAGTCTTAGTTCAGATCAGTAGCAGCATGTTGAGCTGGGGGAGGGGGGTGAAGGGTGAGCTAATATCCCTGAGATGTTTCGTAAGAGATCAAGAGGAATGGCATGTTAGCGCTCCACCCTACACACTCCTCTCTTCCTACACACTCCTCTCTTACTACACACTCCTCTCTTCCTACACACTCCTCTCTTCCTACACACTCCTCTCTTCCTACACACTCCTCTCTTCCTACACACTCCTCTCTTACTACACACTCCTCTCTTCCTACACACTCCTCTCTTCCTACACACTCCTCTCTTCCTACACACTCCTCTCTTACTACACACTCCTCTCTTCCTACACACTCCTCTCTTCCTACACACTCCTCTCTTACTACACACTCCTCTCTTCCTACACACTCCTCTCTTCCTACACACTCCTCTCTTCCTACACACTCCTCTCTTCCTACACACTCCTCTCTTCCTGCACACTCCTCTCTTCCTACACACTCCTCTCTTCCTACACACTCCTCTCTTCCTGCACACTCCTCTCTTCCTGCGTGATCTGAGCCGTGCTTTCATCTGTCCTGGTTGAGTTGAGGCGAGAACAGACCTGACAGGCTTCAAGTGAAGCAATTAATTTCATCATGAGCCAGTTTAGCCCTCAACACTGACTGAGTTTCGGTTGATTTTACACAAGTGGGTTCTCCAGGGGGAAGTGAGGTTAGAGAGGCGTTTCTCTCTGCCTGGCCGTCTTCTGCCAGCACCTCTGTGGCTTTAAGGGGAACGCTGGCAGATAGCCAACCCTTCTGGTTGGAATAGGGTTGCAAAGGGGAAGAATTTTTTCCGGAAATTTACCATGGGGAGTTAAGCTCAGGAATGCGGAAAATGTTTACCACTTTTATAGCCTATAACAACTTTTTTTCAACAACTTTTTTTCTCACCTCGACCAAGGCTTGTACTGTACGGCTTCTGAGAAATCTTCAAGATAACATTGAGCTGAGCTGAGCTGACTCGGATGAAGAACAAGCCGAGCAAGTCCAGAAGCATCTCAATCGTCAAGGGGAAGCTCTCAGACCAACACTTCCATATTGGTGAGGAGCTTTTCCCAGTGGTGAAGCCTGTGAGGATGCTTGGCCGATGGTATGACGCCTCCCTCAAAGACACAGAGCAAGTAGATCAGCTCAGGAGGGATGAAGCCAGCGGTCTGGTGAACATCGACAGAGACACACTACCTGGCTAGTTGAAGCTCTGGTGCATGCAGTTCGAGCTCCTTCCACGCCTCATCTGGCCACTAACCCTCTATGAAGTGTAAATTGCGAAGGTGGAGAAGCTGGAGAGACTGGTCAGCTCAGACTGTACGCAAGGAAGTGCTCAGCCTTCCAAGGTGCTTCAGCAGCATAGGGCTCTCTGGCAGGGGTGTATTAGAGCTGCCCATTTCCAGTCTAGCAGAGTAGTATACTGTAAGTGCGCCAAAGTGAGACTGGAGATGATGCTATTGGACTCGAGTGATCCATTTCTAGCCCAAGCTGCTCCCTGTCTGGCTACTGGGAGGAAGTGGACCCCATCAGATGCAACCGAGCAGGCAATGGCAGCACTCAGGCACAGGGACATCGTGGGCCAAGTGTAGCAAGGGAGGAGTGGTCTCACCGGAGGCAGGACACCGGCCTGGAACAAGCCTACCCCATCCCAGAGACGCAAGCTGGTGGTTCAGGAGGTACGTCAGGAAGAGGTCGCAACAAGGTGCGCGAAGGCGGTTGCACAGGCAAGGCAGGGGCAATGGATGACATGGGAAGGAGTGGAGAAGAGGAAGATCTATGCTGTGAGAGAGGCATTCATGGTGAACATCACCATCACCCATTTTCACCCAATTTGTTAAGCAATTGACCCTGCAATTGATACTGCAATGTTTTTTTCTCCAACTAACCGGACACTAGGTCATAGTGTCCGGTTAGTTGGAGAAAAAAACATTGCAGTATGATCTTGGTTAAAACAAACGGGTTTAATGCAAATTCAGTTGAATTTCAACTCTGTGCAGCTGTGCATCCCTCCATCACATGTGCAGTGCATTCTTCCATCACATGCACAGCTAATCCCTAGCATCCCGCACAGAGGGCTGTAGAATCCATTAAAGGTCTACTCACAAATAGATTGTCAAAAATGTCATTTTAAAATTTGTATTAGAAATGTTTGCCTGAATGTCTGCTATGAAAAAACAAAATGTTTATATTTATGTGTGTATATGACAAGGTATATACAGTTGGTATACTGTAAATAGTCCCAAAATTCCCAGTTTATTTCCGTTAATTCCCATAAATTCCTGTTAATTCCCATGGATAGTTTCCATCTTTGAATATTCCTGGAATTTTGCAACCCTAAGTTGGAATCAACACAGCATACAGAGAATCTATCAAACCAAATCCTTATTTTTTAAGCAGGAGGAGGATAGGATGAGGAGGAGGCCAGTAGGGACACAAGTGATGAGCTCTGTGGTAGGAGAACAGAAGACGCTTGATTCTAGGACAGTCGTGTGCAGATGAGACAAGGAAGTGGGAGGAGAAATGAACAACAGCCCACGCAGAGACTTGAAAGCTCCCTAATGACACACACACACACACAAACACACACGTACACACACACGTACACACACACACACACACTCACACACACACACACACACACACACACACACACACACACGTACACACACACACGCACGCATACACACACACACGTACACACACACACACACACACACGCACACACGCACACACATAGCTCTACAGCAGATGACTGGACCTGTCAGGTCAGCCTGGGGCCTCTTCTCCTCTGACTGTAGTTCTGCTTGTGTTCCTCACTGGTCTGTAGGAGCAGAGGAAGCCTTGAGACATGCTCAGACAATGTAGCTGGTTGCCATGCAGCAACATACTGTCAAAAGCAACCGCTAAAGCAGCAGCTAGCAGCTAACACCACCAGAGATACAAAAGGAACTGCTATTTTTAAAATGCTAATGCAGCCCCAACAGGGACAATGTCAACTAAATATAGTGTTAGGTGTCAGTGTTTCGTAGTTGTTTTGCTTGTGTGTGTGCGTGCGTGTGTGTGTATCCTGTCTTTGTGTTCCAGGTGCAGCAGATAGGCTCCTTAATGACTGACAGCAGGCACCTGTGTGAAGTTGTGGGCTGGGCTATAGAGGTGTCTGTCTCTAGCCAGAGTCCCTCTCAAGCTCCCTGAGACCAGACACAGCTTCTCATTGTGTTCCCTTATTTTGACCCATTTTGTCTTCCTGGTAAATAAATGTACTCCTTCTGCACTTCACCCAGTGTCGTATCCCACCTTATGTTGCGGCTTTTGAGCCGGTCGAAACCAGTTATAAGCTACTGCACTAGACCACAACCCTCTAGCCAAAATTTCTAGGAGCGGAGTGATTATGTTAACCTCACACACATTCTCCCATCCTCTCTGACGCTCTACGCCCTCGCAAAGCATGTTATGAGCAGCATATTGTTGATCAGGATTGTGGAACCCTGTTGTTGGGGAACTCATTTTTGCTCAGCCTGAATGCTATAGAAATATGGATCATTCATTAGGGCCTCTGGCTCCACAGTGAGACACATTGTCCTCGTCTCGGGGAGGGTGTACACACACACACACACGCACGCACACACAAACGATACGGAGTCTTAAGCATTGTGTTCAACGGCCAATTGGCGAACTCTCTGCTCCCTTGGAAAAAGGAAGTATTATGTCAATTCCCCACACTGCAATCTCACTGAGGGCTGGGACAGCCTGCTGGGAGCAACTCCTTAATGCTAACAAGGTCAGGTGGAGGCACAGAGGCAGAGGAATGACAGTGTGGCAGGACCTCACTGACACACACACACATGCACACACACACACCTACACACACACACGGACACACACGCACACAAAGTCAAGCCACATCACCCCTATCCTAAATTGTCTCCCAGTGCACCTCAGGATCCAGTTCAAGGTCCTGGTGTTCACCTACAGAACCCTCCATGGTCAAGCCCCCGCCTACATCTGCGACCTCTATACTGGTCCAGCCGGTCCCTAAGGTCGTCTGACCAGGGGCTCCTGGTGGTGCCTCGGACCAAGCTAAGGACTAAGGGTGACTGAGCTTTTGGGGCGGTGGCCCCTAGGCTCTGGAATGTCCTACCGCAGGACCTGAGAGCCTCAACATCTGAGAACTCTTTTAAGAGTCAGTTGAAGACTCACCTTTTCAGGCAGACTTTTGGCCATCTGTAGCTCAGCTACTGATTTTTTCTTTGCTGTTGTAGTTTTTATGTTGTAGTAGGATCTGCCTGTATTTTATATGTGTATTTGTATTTTATGTCTGTATTTTGTATGTGTGATTTGTATTTTTAATCCACTTGTGAAGCACTCTGTGCTGTGAGGGACGTTATAGAAATAAAGCTTTACTTACTTACATACACACACACAAACACACACACACACACACACACAAACACACACACACACAAACACACACACACACACGCACATGCTTGCATGGAAACTGACACAACAGGGAGAAGGCGATAACATACTGTACAGTCTACCACAAAATTCCAGTAGATGGAAGGATAAATGTATTTGACCTCAGGGCCACAATTGTGCTCCATTTTAGAATGGCTCATGTACCAACCTGTGGGGTTTGTGGGGAAAAAATCCTGCCTGTGGTCTGGAAAAGGCCTGAAAGTCATTTAAGAATATACAGATGTAATTTCAGTTTTGAAACGCTAAGGTTAGGCCTACACCTTTCTCCTCAGTATGAAGGACTAACATTCTCTAGGGAAGACTGGACAGAACCAGCCAAAGGGACGCAAGGGCAAAACAGACCTCCAGCTGAACAGAATGTCAATATTATGAAAACATTTCTAAAGATCACGTGGAAAGCTACAGGGTCCTCAACACATCCATCCAAGCTTAGTTACGTACTGTAAATATAAAGTCCTTCAAGGTCAAAACTCAAGGCTTTCCTTGCTCCTACAGATGAACATGGAGTGTGTGTGTGTGTGTGTGTGTGTGTGTGTGTGTGTGTGTGTGTGTGTGTGTGCATGTACAGTATGTGAGTGTGTGTGTGTGTGTGTGTGTGTGTGTGTGTGTGTGTGTGTGTGTGTGTGTGTGTGTGCGTGTGTGTGCGTGCGTGTGTGTGCGAGTGTGTGTGTGTACGCGTGTATGTGCATGTATGTGAGAGTGTGTGTGTGTGCGTGTGTGTGTGTGTGTGTGTACGCGTGTGTGTGCATGTATGTGAGTGTGTGTGTGCACGTGTGTGCTGGTATGTGTGTGTGTGTGTTTCTGCAGTGTAAGCACATGCTGTCCTCCATCTGCTGTGTGATGGTGGCGGTATCCTGTGCTGCCTGTCTTCCTGTAGAGGCTCTGGCTCTGTGACCAGCAGCGCCACACACTCCACCACTCCTAACACACATTTACACAAACACACACAACCCCCCTGTCTAACCATCTCTCATACAATGTCCTTGCAGAAAACAAAATAATTGTAGAACACATCGATCACTGTATGAAGGAAATGTCAATATTGTGGGCATTAGGGGGATTTCACAACTAGTGTAATTTTCATGAATCAAAAATCATAAAACTCAGTTCTGCAAAACATGTATTAACCACAGAGCATGGAGAGCCAGCTAATCAACAGGAACATTAATCTGCAGCCTGCAGTCCCTAGCCTGACGCCGTCAGCCGGCCTGGTTCTGCTACTTATACAATCGAGGGAGAGAGGCCAATTGTAAAGCAGTCTACCGCCGTGTGTGTGTGTGTGTGTGTGTGTGTGTGTGTGTGTGTGTAACTGTAGAATCCTTCATCTGCAGAATGATTCAATTTCACTGTTTCCACCTCAGTCCCTCTCTAATAATCTGTGAGGTGATCTGTCAGTGAGCCAGTAAAATGCCAGTCAGTGCCCTCCAACAGTATCCACATACACGCACACACACACACACACACACGCACACACACACACACACACACACACGCCCTGTGCCAGGATGACTTAGACACTCCCACATGGTGTCATTGCAAGACACATTAACAGTAACAGAACATCACACACACACACGCGCGCTCGCACACGCATGCATACACGCACACAGACACACAAACATTCTTTCTCTTACGCACATGGCGTTCCAGTATGAGACACCAGACTCTCAACTCAGTAGCTTGTTTGCTTAGTTGCAGATGAGAGGGACTTGGGCTAGGCCTAATACCTGGGTGACAAGGGGTTCACTGCGTGCTGATTCCCAGATCCATAACCGCCTGTCTGGTACCTGCCGGGTCCGGCGGTCACATGGCGCCTGGGCGGGGCTGGGCTGGAGGTGGAGGTAGAGGTGGAGGGCCGGTCTCGTAGCCCGGGGAGGAGAGAGCTTCTGTGGGTAGTACTCCTGTCCGTGTCCCGGCAGCCGAGAGCTACGAAACTTGCCGCTTCTGCTTCACATTGAGATCAGCAGACACACTCACTCTCACACACACATACGCACACACACACACCAACACTCCTCACCGGTTACCGCTCTTAAAGGGATGCTCACCACCTAAAGGAGCAAAGAAAGAGGGAGAGAGAGAGAGAGGAAGTGAGAGAGAGAAGAGAGTGAGACGGAGAGAGAGAGAGAGAGAGAGAGTGGGAGTTAGACATTTAATTACACAGGCACTAAAAGACAGAGTGAAAGGTACATGAGAGAAGAGGAGTGGGAAGGGGGGGGGGGGTCTTATCTATTTCTGGATGGGGGTGGGGCAGAGAGGAGCAGGGCCAGGGGCAGCAGAGGCAACAGACCAGAGAGGACGTAGGGCCTGGGGGGTACATGGTCTCTGATACCTTCACTAATATACAGTACAGTATGGACGCCCCCTGTTTGGGCGCTGACGTCATGACGTCATGGAGATATTGAAATTATAAACAGAGCCAGTGGATATAAAGAAAAGTAATTAAATAGAGATTAAGGAGACACCCTATGGTGACACACAAAGTACATTGGTTCATAAAAAACAGGAGGTTCAGAGAAGAACAGTGTGAACTCATTCATTATACAGTCAGTGAATGGAATGCTGTTTGTTATCTAATGAAAAGCCTTCTGCGTACAGTTACTAGCAAACCACATCTCACTTTGTGCCCACTTAAGGGGTAGCAGGATTAAACCCCGAAATTATGATGCCCGTTAAAAAAGCATAATTTTAGCTCAGATTTGGAGCCTCTCATTCACCAAGCTCATTTCAGCTTGATTATGGCCATATTTAGTTGGATCCCAGTCAGACACTGTAGATCCTGCTGTGTAATAAATACACACCCCAGCCACAGCCTGTAGGATGTGATCTCTGCCGTGTCTATTCATTCAATTTGAACGATCGAAGAAACACACAGACATACAGTAGATATGAGCTGGGTAATATAGGGTAGATAATCCCAGCGGACCCCCGGGGTGTATGCATGGAGCTAGAGAGCAGGGTTTGTGGAGATGGGCGGGGGGGAGCAGGGCACAGTCTACCTGGGAACACTGAATCTGGGAACATTCCGAGAGGTTGCTATGGGGACGACCGTGTATTCTTGTCTGGGGGGGGGGGGGGTGCTTAGAGGGGGTTGGGAAGGAAGGAGGGGGTAGCGGGCGGGGGGAGTGTCCTATCGTCTGAGCTCTGTTGGATGGGATAATTGGCCCCATTGCTTGCTGACATCTGAGCTGTATAAAAACAGGCCGTCAACATCTGCACTGTGACAGGTTGGAAAACGAGGTGTCATACATGCTTCAGTATTTCCATGGCAGCCAAATAATAGCAGAAATCAAAGAAATGTAACCCCCACATTTCATCCCATAAGGTAAAGGTGATGTGGTCTACTATAGGAAATCTGGAATGTGCTAGGCCTACAAAAAAAAGAACTGTCATCTCGCAAAAATAATCCATGAGATGTTTGAACAGCTAACAGTGAGAAGATAACGTTCTTCATTCTCTCTTTAAATGGATCTCGCTTGATCTGCCATACCTTCCCTCCAGGACAGTGAGCATCCAGAGCATTAGGGAACGCGCCGAGTTTTAAAAGGGCGTCAAACGCTGCGGCGTGCGCAGTGTCAAATCTGGTCATGTCCCTTTATGTGTATGGAACAAGCTAAGATCCAATTACAAGGGTCGCCAGGCACGACTCCGCACAGGGTGGTGTGGGCGCTAGCTGAAGCTACGTCTACCCAAAAACCATTTCAGGGTATCTTACTCTTTGTCTGTGGGGGGGATATACAGTAGGGGCAGTATTGACTCATGCAAACGCTCAGAGTGACCTGGAGAGGCTCGACTTTGCAATGTTAGCTGAACCAAACCACTGTTAGATTTGATAAGTGTACAATTAGGGAGACTGAATGGAGACGAATAACTCCAGGAATGCAAACATGGCATTTTGAAAAGATGCAAACCGTGATCGAGCCGTTCGACAGGAACGAGTCACCATTCATTCCCAGAGAAAGCGAGGAAAGACAGTGCCGGTAACAGTGTGGGTGTCAGCGGTGAAGTGGTGCATGTATTAAAATTCTCTCCCCTGAGATCTCCAGCAGTTCTCAGAGCTAATCAGCTGTCTCTGACAGGCCCAAAGTAGAGCTACAGACCTGAATTCTGCGAGATGTGTGTGTCTTCTCACCTATCGTCAGATGAATAAAACATATTTTGTTGTTGGCATTTGTAATTTAGCCAGCATTTATTTATGTCACTGGATCTGGGAAGGGATATTCAGCATAGGCATATACAATGACTTCTCTTTGGAGAATACCTTTCATCTAAACAGCAGAATATCTGAACATCTGAAGTAGATGTTTTCACAGTGTGAGGCGGGCCTCCCCAGGGGGGCGCCATAGAGCTTCAGGGAAGGCGCGAATGAAAGTAGTCCAATTATTGTTTTCATTTGTGTTTTCATTAGACATGTTGCGCCATTATTGAAATAAATAAAAAGTTTATTCCTGCTTTAGTGAAAGCTTGAGTTATAGTTAACATTAGATGTTGGCTGCCTCATATTTAGTTAGCTATGCGAGCTTGCTTTAATGTGGCTAGCAGCAATATCAAAAGGAAAAACCTGTTTACTGTCACTGGCCATAGCTTTATGGACATTTTGGAACATACAGTAGTTAAATCCACATACGCTCATGTAAGCTTCTATGCAAGTAGCACAGTTCTTGGGAATAAATGTTTAAATGCAGCTCTGTGCTGAGTCAAGCTACAGCCAGTGATTGCCAGCTAGCTGACCTACAGTATAACGTTAGCTAACAGAGCTATTAGCAGTTTTAGCAATGATTAATTACAATTAATAATAGTTTCTAATAATTTAAATAATAATAGTATTCATTTATTATATATAATAATGTATTTTACAGCTAAATAATCTATATTATATCTTATGTTGGCGCGGTTGTCGTGATGTTGGTCCATTAGAGGTCCATTAGACTTTGAAAACCCCTGATATAAAGTATTCACCCACACAGAAAGGAGAGCCATGACAACTGATGTTGGACATTGTCTCTGGCATTTTGGTGTGTGTGCTTGTGTGCGTGTGTGTGTGTGTGTGTGTGTGTGGGTGTGTGTGTGTGTGTGTGTGTGTGTGTGTG
This sequence comes from Borostomias antarcticus, assembly GCF_949987555.1. Classification (NCBI taxonomy): domain Eukaryota; kingdom Metazoa; phylum Chordata; class Actinopteri; order Stomiiformes; family Stomiidae; genus Borostomias; species Borostomias antarcticus. Next base: position 11,286,006 of record NC_140255.1, on the reverse strand, counting down.
TGTGTGTGTGTGTGTGTGTGGTGCACCTGGGTTTGCAGGGATGTAATGACATATAAGGCCCACTCTCTGAGTCATCCAGCGGCATGCAGGATGGAATTGCCAAGTACACTCTGTATGGACATAAGCAGCATTTACCACAGCTGACAGAAGAAGAAAAAATGCATCTCTGACAGCTTAATAAATCCCTGTTATTTCTCCATGGCCATTTCTTCTGAAAAACACACTGCTCAGCCTGGTGCAAAAATCCCTTTGTAAACACAAACAGAAACTCAGACAGGCACCTGAACGCACCACCACACACACCAACCAGGTAAGCAGGAATGACCGACGCATGCCTGCACACACACACACAGACACGCACGCACGCACAGACACACACGCACACACACACACACACGGGAACACACACACACCTGTGGGCTTCGATTTGGCCGTCGAGCATGGTGAGTGTGAGTCCACCTCTCGGGGCTGCAGTCAATCAGATTACAGGATCCAACCAAGATCTCCCTGCAGGAACACAAATCCATAAATTCAGAGAGAAACCGCTGACCTCGATCACACGGCAGCCAAGGAAGGATGTAACTCTATCCATGGATCTTATCAGGTTACAGCACCAGCATCAGCACCGCAGAGCATGTGTGCATGTGTGTGTGTGTGTGTGTTTGTGTTTCCAAACTGAAGCTTAAGCATCCAAGCAGAGGCATGTCCAAGGCACAAGAAGCTATATGACCTGACAACACTGTGTGCTGTCCATCCAAACACAACAAAAAAGTAAGCAGAGCACCTCAACACAGGCTCAACTGTCATACACACAGTCTTCTCCATAGGTCCTCATTACAGTCATTGATCCAAAGCGACTTACAATAAATGCATTCAATGTAGGTGTAGAGTAGGCCTACTACTCGAAAGTGCATTGCCTGTCTAAACAAGTGTCTTAGAGCTTAACCTAGTGCTAAAGTAAAAGTGCAAGAACAACTAAATACAAGTGCAATAGGTGTGAAGAGCAAGTATCAGGGTAGTACTTCTTGAAGAGGTCAATTTTCAGCCAGAGGCAAAAGATGGGCAGCGACTCTGCCGTGCCCTGACGTCAGTGGGTAGTTCCACCACTGCGTGGGCAGGACAGAAAAGAGCCGTGACTGGGTCGATCGGCAGCAGGGGCCTCGGAGCGACTGGGCAACCAATCGCCTCAAGGCAGCATAGAGAAGTGGTCGCACAGGGTTGTAGGGCTTCACCATGGCCTGGAGGTAGGAAGGAGTTGTTCATTTCACTGCTCTGTAGGCTAGCACCAGTCTTAAATGTGAGCTGCTACAGGGAGCCAGTGTAGACAACGGAGAAGGGAAGTTGCAACCCTTCCCCAGGAGGAACAGCAGCTCAGTCTTGTCCAGGTTGGGCTTCAGATGGTGTGTCACCATTAACTCTGAGATGTCAGCCAAGCACGCAACAATGTGTGCCTCCACTTGTGTGGCAGGGGGAAAATGACAAGACCAGCTGGGTTTCATCAGCATTACAATGGTAGGTGAAGCCATGTGAGCGAATGACAGAACCCAGAGATGTTTTGTAGAAGAAAAAGAGGAGGACCCGAAACTGAACCTTGTGGAACCCCCATTTTCAGCTTGTGTGGTTCCGACATGGACCCTCTCCATGTCACCTGGTACCGTAGGAGCGTCCCGTCAGGTAGGATGAAAACAGGGAGAGTGCAGAGCTAGAGATGCCTGTCTCCTCAAGGGTGGAGAGGAGGAGGATCTGGTGGTCCGCCATCTCAAATGATGCTGACAGTCTTGAAAGCAAACGGAAAACATCCTGATACAAGAGATATGTTGATGAGGTGGGTTAGGAAGGGAAAGAGTTCAGGCGCAATACATAATAGGAGAGGGGACCAGTTCAAGTGAGCACGTGGTGGGGCGGCTAGATGTAACAAGGTTGAGGACCGCGTTAGGTGAGAGGGGGCAAGATAGCGTATGGTGGGACGTAGAGAGGGGAGGGAGAACGGAGATGGAAGAGATGGAGAGAGTAGAGAGGTGATGTGTGGAGCACCGACCGGGAGTGAGGGAAAGAGGATCTGATCTGGTTGCTAACCTTGTTAAAGAAGTTGGGAAAGAAGGGAGGAAGTAGGAGGAGGTGGGTTGGAGAAGTGAAGAGAAGGTCCAAAGAGTTTTTTGGATTGGAAGCAGAAGTTAAAATTTTAAAGCAAAAGTAAGCAGCTTTAGCAGCAGATAGAGAAGAGGAAAAGGTGGAAAGAAGAGATAGGAAGAAGGTCCTCCTGGAGTTTGCCTTTTCTCCATTTACGCTCAGCCATTCTCAGGCTCCATCTATTAGTACCCACTAAGTCCGACAGAGAGGGAATGGGTGGAGTTGGAAGTGCTGGCCTGGAGGTGAGGGGACAGAGACTGTCCAGAGAAGAGAAAAGAGTAGAGAGGAGAAGATCAGTGGCAGTAATCAGAGGGTAGGAGAGAGAAGGATTCAGGGACAGGGAGGGCAGAGATAACCGAAGAGGAAAGGTCATTGGGGGAGAGCAAGCAAAGATGACTTACGGGTAGAAACCATGTGGGTAGGGGGAGGTAGTACGGAGGAAGGGGGAGGGTGAGGGAGTAGGACATGCAATAGTCAGAGAGCTGGAGGAGAGTGACAGACAAGTTAGAAGTAGTAAAGATGTCTAGTAAAGATAAGATCCAGCTGGTCGCCAGCCTTGTGGGTAGGAGGAGAAGAGGAGAGGTGAAGGTCAAATGAGGATAGAAAAGAAAGAAGTGGTTCCAACTTCTCAGCCTGGAAGTTGAAGTCATCTAGAAGGATGAGTGAGGAGCCATCTTCAGGGAAGTGCGAGACTCCAGGAACTCACCAAGGGGGGCTGGTGGGCGATACACAATAACAATGCTGTTTCACTTGATAAGTGACAGTAACAGCATGACATTCAAAAGAGGGCGGGGAAAAGTGTGGAACAGAATAAGGAGAATATTTCCATTTTGTGGAAATTGGCAGGCCAGAACCCCCACCTCGCCTCGCAGCTCTGGGAGTTTGAGAGAACAGAGTACACATCTGACAGGGCTGCGGGTGTGGCAGTGTTTTCTGGTGTAATCGTTAGAGCAAGAAAGTTGAGGGAGAGCAAGGATGTGTAGCCTGAGGTGAACTCCGCTTTCAGCACCGCTGATTGGCAATTCCAAAGCCCCCCATCACCACTCGCTTGCCGTTGAGAGAGTATGATGATACATGAGATTTGTGGGGTCGTGGCGCCTTAGAGTGACCCATCATCTACGCGACCACCAAGAGGAAAGGACAGGAATGGGAAGCAAACATTTGGTAATAACAACACAATATATACACACGTGTTCACTTGCTCTGTCTGAATACGCTTAATGATAAAATTTGAATCTTAATCAGACATTGTTATGTATTTACAGGACAGGACAGGACAGGAGTTTTATTAGCTAGAGCACAGGAGCAGTTTGTGTCTACCTTGTTATAGGAAAGCAGCAGCCAGAAGGAGGCCGGTCATATTTTGATTAATAGAGTTCACAGGGAACCCAACGGGGAACAGAAACAGCCTTGAGTGTGAACTGAACAAGGCTGGCAGAATTATAATAAATGGTAGGTCAGGAAACAAATGCCTGCGCTCATATTTTATGCCTCTATAATTAAACAAGAAGAAGACTGGCTCCCAGTGGGGGCGTCCACACATTGTAGGCTAAACACGCAGAAAGAGGCCTGTAGGCAAAGGGGGAATGTTGAGACAGTTTCCTGGATGCAGTTCTCTGAAAACCCCCTCCCCGGGCCCACCGCCTCAATCTTGGCATACTGGCCCAGGCGTCAGTGGATGGCCCTTGGCCAAAACAAGCAGGATGTGAATCTGATAATATCATGTCACAGGACTCCCAAATCTGGCGCCCGTTGCTGTAATGAAACAACAGGAATTTCTCAGCAGGCCAGGCAGAGCTAAATCATACTGTTTTCTTAGACATGGTGAACAGGTACAGTATTTAGGACATTATTTTCCCAGGGGCTGAATGAAAGAGCATGTCCTAGACCCACCAATCGATAGCCAATAAAGAGAGGGGATGAGAGCACATTGGTGGAATGAGGGAAAGTAAAAGCCAATCAGCTCAGCCCAGGCGGGGGAAAGACCTGTCAACACAAAAAGGATGACTCTCAAACACACAGTGAGGAGGCACCTTATGTCAAGCAGCCTTTGCCCTAGCCAGCCTGAGACATCGATTAGCGCTTTGTGAGCTAAGGCACAGCGTGTCCAACTAACGCAGCCCAGTGCCTCAGAGAGACAGGCGTGTGTTACTACACACACAGAGGCCCCAGAATCCCTCAGACTCACTAACACTAACAATGATTCCACACAACAGCTCAACTCTACGAGCCCCATCCCAGAAATATTCATGAGTGCTGATACAGAGGCATCGTTCTAGGATGGGAGAGAAACAAACAACATAGCACACACACACACACGTGCACACACATGCACGCACGCATTTAGCACACAAATAGACCCTTGTTGCTGTGTGTGACTGTGCTGTGGCTGGAGCCCCAGGCCCCGTGTCTTGTCTGTCTGCACATCCTCTCCCTGCCTGGGTGACAGACACGTTCCTCGTGTGAGGGAAGGCAAGAGAGAACCACAGACCTGTTCGTCATGTGAGGACAGGGAAGAGAGAACCACAGACACCCCTTCTGCTTTCACATGACCGAAGCCAGACATGAAGCTGCCCCTCCTAAAGGCCTAGTCTGGTTACGACGTATAACTCTCCTTTATACATCCTCCTCCTACCAGAGTTCCCGTAAACACAGCCCTCTGGCTGCTGGTCATCAGAGCGGCCTGTTCTTGAGTCATTGTGCGAAGCTGACTCAGAGGGCAGGAAGAGAAACAATTGAGATCACATCCTGTGTGTGAGTGAACTGCCGTTTGTGTCCAAGCAGTGGAGGGCGTGTAAAATTAGCTGGGATGTGAGAACTGTGAGAAAGAGAGAGAGAGAGAGAGAGAGAGAGAGAGAGAGAGTGAGAAAGGGGAGTAAAAGAGAGAGAGAGAGAGACAGACAGAGAGAGAAAGATGTCTGTAAAAAGCTGATGTCCTTGCCAAGTCTTGCTACTTCCTGTCACTAGCAGCCACACACAGATTACGTGTGATATGCTTCTTACTCCTACAGTTGCTCAGTTTACGTTCAAATCTGAAGATAACGCTGGAAAATACAGACTCAGTAACCTCACGGGAATGTGCCATATCCTTGTGATTCAACATTATTTACTCTGCGCTGTGTCTCACACCTAACCTAACGCACCAGATGGTTTGTTTTACACAACTGGCTGGTAAGGCTCCGTTGGACATAGAAAAGGGCAGGCACTTTCCCAAAATACAGGCAGGTGATTGGATGAACTATCTTCCTTTCACCGTCTATCACAGGCTAACAGCCCTGTTACACGCTATCGTCAAACCTAATCCCCACCCGTAGCTGCCAATAGTTTCTCATCATAGGACGCTGATTGGCCTGAGGAAATTCTGTTCTAGCACAAACTGATTTATCGAGCTTGTCCAGACGGAGAGAAACGAAGCCCTCGCGAGATCGGGAGGGCTTCACGAGGCTACCTCAGACCCACCAGCCAAGCAGCCTCTGACATTTATTTATCATAGGGATATATTTATCATTTATCATAGGGATATTTCTGTATCTCTCCCAAACATAATCATAGCAGAGTTACTAATGAGTGATTAGAGTAGATGAGAAATGCAACTGTGAGACACAGTGGACAGGTCTCTGACACCCAGTAGAAGAAAACATAGCTGTGTTCGGAATCGCTCCCTCGTTCCCTCACTCCCTATTCCCTATATAGGGTTCACCATGTAGTGAACTACCTAGGGTAGGGTACATGCACTGTTCCCTGCAAATCAAGGTGAATTGTGGGTAATAAATAGTGGACTATATAGGGAACGAAAATTCCGTGGAGAATTCAGACACTACAAACAAAATGGCTGACGCCCTATATAGTGCACTATATAGTGAATAGGGAGCGATTCCAAACACAGCTCATGTCTAACACAGAGCTACGGTGCTGTTGCTACTGTCTATGGGAAGCAACATCTGACAGGACATGAGAGCTCATAGGAAGAATGTCCTGTAAACTTAAAACAACAGGATGTGGATGATTCAGAATGTGTAGTCCCGGCTAGTGGTCCTTCTGGCATCCATTTCAGTCCTCAACAGTGTAAGAAGCCGGACTGGAGCTCTCAAGCCTCCTCACGTCCCCTTGTACATCAAAGGTATCCCTCAGGCTGATCAGAGGGTGTGTGAGTAAACAGTCGTCAGACCCACAGTTGCCCACTCGCTCCAGGAAGGGCTTATGTAAATATACTGTGAGTGTAGCTACTGTACATGTACACTGGCCCATCGCCAGGGCCGTGAAGAGCGCCGGTCAACGGTATCACATATCATATGACGACAGACTCACTGACCACAGCCGGGAAGACTTGAGAGTCAATTCAGTATCTGTGAAAATGAAAGACAGTAGGAGAAAGGAGTGGATTAACATGTCCTAGTGAATGAGAGATGGTCATACCGCAATCTCTAAGCCACCCCTGCTCCGTGACGCAGTGACTCAGAGGGAATGTCTGGGTTTAGTGAGATGAGAGAAGTCCTGCTGCTTCTGGTACAGGAAAGTGAAAACTGGCCATTCAGCAAATCATCATCCCCATCTCCCACCTCCCCTCCCTCCATCCCTCCATCCCTCCTTCTCTCTCTGCCTGGACCAGTCCATCACAGGACTGATGGGTGGAGAATCACACTCAAGTGGCAACTCCATTGATTTTTTACACAGAGTGCTGATTCCAGGTATATTTGCATTTAATGAAACGCCTTCCATCAGTAATACACAAACCACAATTCGAGCTCAGGGATAAGAGCTCAGAACTGATGTATTTGCATGCTAGTACATATCTCCCATTTATTATCATCCAGTTCTGAGGAGAGATCTCTCTCTCTCTTTTATTCTTCTATTCCTGCATCCAGATGATTTTCCATGGAGAGTAGACTCCATGTGGACTGGCTACTCTGACTGCTACCTGACAGAGCATGTTGCCTGTCTGTCAGTCTGCCTGTCTGTCAGCTTGCCTGTCTATGTACTTGTCAGCCAGTCTGCCTGTCTTGCCTGTCGGTCTGCTTGTCTCCCTGTCTGTCAGTGGGGCAGAGGGCTGCTGGTGTGGATCACTGGAGTGACCCGTAAACAAGAGGAGCACGTGGACTGGTCTGAGGCCAGCAGATAAGGAGCAGCAGGAGGAGGAGCAGGAGAGGGAGGTGCCAAGCCGTGCGCTGGACTTCACACACTTCCACTCTTCTGTCAGACCCCTCCCCCCCACTCCTCCTCCCACTCTTTATGTGGAGTGAAGTGCCGGGGCCTTTGGAGTGCACACCGTGGAAAGTCAACATTTTCCAATCATGTCTTTCACACACACACACACACACCGCGCGCCATGCTCTGGCGGGCAAACACACTACCATGCTCCTTCGGCGATGAGTCCGAATGCGGAGCGGGCGTGCAAATAGCACCCTCAGAAGGAGCTGAAGTCGTTGGACCACGGAAGCAAACACTACTGGCATATTGATTGTGCTGATATGTTGGGTGAATTTGTGGTGGATCCATGTTCCTGGAACATTACACAAATTCAGGAACAAAGGGTGTTGGACAGACACAGAGGAGGGTAGGTGGGTGGGTTTACAGAAGCGTGTTCTCAACAGGATATGACATACATCTTGAGCGGTAAGCTGTCCTGTAGAGTGTGTACGGTGACAGTAGAAGAAGAATGATAACACATAAGAGTGGGCCTTATACCTCTCCCCAAGGGTCAGACATGTAAGGATTAGACTCATATTAATTCAGAATGTGGATTATAGAAATCCTGTGGCAGCTCCGCTAGCCCGGATTACGGCTGTCCCAGCCGCAGGAAAGTGCAAAGACAATGAAGATTTGTGTTCTCCAGTGCTGACAGCACCGGCCGTAACAATGGAGCACACATTTTTAAAGGGGTCAGGAGTGATTAGGAGAGAGGGAGGCTGGGCTGGCCAGAGAGACGCCACAGATCCCCCACGATCCCCCAGAATCAGACAGGATTTGGGTGATTATGACATCACAAACACCAATTAGCCTATTACAGAGGTTCAAGTGCAGGGATAGTGGAGTGAAAACGGAACAAAGGGAGAAATCTCTGTGGTTACATTTATGGCCAACGCTGGAAATGAGTTATTGAAGCAATAACTCATGAGAGGGTGTGGTATATGGCCAATATACCACAGGTTGTGCTGCTGGTCATCAACCAGCAACCACAAACCCTTGAGTGAGTTATTGCTTTTATACAATGGTTACATCATCAGGAAACATTTATTGGATAAATACTGATTTAAGTCTTAATATCAATTTTACTGAACTCCGCCAAGAAAGGTAGTCCATAAAACGATCATGTTGGTATGGAGTTTCAAGGCGACGAACAATGAGCCCTAGCAGCCAAACTAATACTCCTGACCAATCTAGCTTGCCATGAATGAAGTCTAGCCTTACTTTGCTTTGCAACTGCCGAGTTGCACAAGTGGTGACGATAAACCAGAGTGGTATGCTACAGGGCGGATAGAACAACTCAAAATTGACATTGAATGTTTAAATTTTTCTTGAGGAGAAACCGTAATGTAACCAATAGACCGTTACGCAATGGAACTAATGTTTTTACAGGCAGTTATATTTGGCGCAGTAATATTTCACATAGAACGATAAAGAGGTTTTGCCCGTGGTATATCGCATAGAACGATAAAGAGGCTTTGCCCGTGGTATATCGTATAGAACGATAAAGAAGCTTTGCCCATGGTATATCCTGGCATATACAACAGCTCTTAACCAATCAGATTGCGAGCTCAGAACTACCCGTTGTATAAAACATAATCACTGTTAATTTCTGTTGCAAAAGCACCCAGGTGGATCACCAACTTCCTGTCTGACAGGAAGCAGCATGTGAAGCTGTGGGAACACATCTCTGATTCCCAGACCATCAGCACTGGTTCCTCTAAAGGCTGCGTCCTTTCCCCTCTACTCTTCTCCCTGTACACGAACAGCGGCACCTCCAGTCACCAGTAAGTCAAGCTCCTGAAGTTTGCTGACGACACCACCGTCATTGGGCTAATCTCTGAAGGGGCTGACCCTAGCCCCCCTGCACCCCTGCATCACCCTGGGTGACTCCCCAGTCAATAGTCTCCAGTGGACTCCTTCCGCTTCCTGAGCACCATCATCTCCCAGGACCTCAAGTGGGAGCTGAACATCAACTCCCTCACAAAGAAGGCGCAGCAGATGATGTTCTTCCTGAGAAGTTCAACCTTACAAAGCTAATGATGGCATACTTCTACACCGCTATCATAGAGTCCATCCTCACTTCCTCCATCACCATCTGGTATGCTGTTGCCACCGCTGAGGACAAGAGCAGACTACAGCGTGTCCTCCGCTCCGCTGGGAGGGTGATTGGCTGCAACCTGCCATCCCTACATGAACTGCTCATCTCCAGGGCCCTGAAGCGGGCAAGAAAGATTGTGGCCCACCCCTCCCACCCTGGACACAAACCTTTTGAGCCACTCCCCTCCGGCAGGAGGTTGCGGTCCATCAGGACCAAAACCTCACGGCACAAAAACAGTTTCTTCCTGACTGCAGCTGGCCTCATAAACAAAGCACGAGCCCCCACTGTATTATTCTGTACATTATTGTAGATTGTATTGTGTATAGTATTGTATTTAATTATATTTACCACTTCATTGTTGTATTTTACACTGCCCTGTCTTGTCCTTACACTTTGTTTATTGGTATACATAAATATACCAATCATACAGGAACTGGCTGATTCTGATTCTACTACTCAGAAAATGTATGGTACTGTAGATAGGTAGAGTAGGGTTCAACACAGTAGTCAATTATGAACCACTGTGATGAAAGACAGCTCTGAGAGCATCACTATGAAAGATGGAGCTGAAGAGAGAATCCAGAGCCAGTGGCCGTGCAGGCTCCATCCTGAGCAGCAGGGCTCACTGTAGCTTAGGACCTCAGGACATGTTATCTACTAGGACTCCACCTCCCAGAAGCCTCAGCTCCTGCCCTCAGAGGCTCCACCGATCATACTGTATCAGCCTTATCTTAATAACAGGTACAAGGCGTCATTTCTTTCTCTCTCTCTCTTTAATATCCACTATAGCAAAGCAATGAGAGCTCCTAAGGTCTGGAGCCATATGCAATTGCAGACTTTCTCATTTGAAAATGAACCAAGGGACCCTGTCTTTACACATGCTTTTCATAAGGTATTGTAGTAGTAGGCTATTTGTACATGAGTACACACATTTGTACATTAAGAATGTACTAGTATCATCAATGTTATTCTAACACAAGTACCACCCAGCCATGGAGTCATGTTGTGTCCCTCCCAGCGATGGTTTCAAAACCAAGTAAACATATAAGGACACTTCACACAAAGCACAAACTTGTCTCTGTTATTTAGCCATTATCCAGTGAGACAGCCTTTCAGATAAAATAAATAATTTTTAGGTAAATTCAGTTTGAGAATATTTGCATGCATTATCAGTGTATCTTTTGTCCAGAAAACAAGCACAAAAAGGCAATTTTTCTGTTTTGTAAAAATGATATGTCAATTGAGAGGATTGAGAAAGGGATATAGAGATGGGAAAGAGAGAGGAAAGAGAGAAAGAGAGAGAGAGCGAAATAGAGAGAGAGAGAGAGAGAGAGAGAGAGAGAGAGAGAGAGAGGGGGGGGGGGGGGAAGAGAGAGACACTGCCACCGTGATTCGTCCTTGTCAGACAAAAAAAAACAAATTACATCAGAAAATCTGCTCAGCTGACTGACTCAGAAACAGCCAGTGAGAATGTTCTCCCCGGCTGTGTTGATTAGTGTTGATTAAAATATCAGCCGCAATTCAGAGATAATCACGTCTTGATCCTGGGGTTTTAATACAGGTTTCAGTCTCAGCCCACTAAGTAAATCCAGCAGATGGATTTGAATTTGCTCTGAGACAAACAATCAAATAGAGTCTCTACTGTATATTACCCCTCACATGAAACCTTCCTCCAATAAAGTGCTTTTACACCATGACATCTGTAATTCAATTTCAGCCCTATTAAAGGGAGTCCATTAAGCACCCAAAAGAATCAAGGCAATTAAACTGGTTGGGAAGGCCTTGCTGCATGTACAGTAATTTACTGTAGTGACAGGCCAAAGCATAAATAATAACACATAACCTGGGTAAGGCCGTGCTATCAACCATGTCCAAACCAATAAGCAGTCCAAGCCATTATCTACTATGCTGCATTGCTGGGTGGTGGCTTGTGTGTTATGAATATGTCCTGAACGGCTCTTGCATTATAAAACAATTAGATATGGAGGCACAGACATGGCCACTTCCCAGCAAACACGCAAAGTCAGGGAGACGTTCAGATCATGTCTTAATAACGTCCGTCGGTCCAGAACCCCATTTGTACGTCTGCTGGACCCCTCAATATTCAAACCTCTGGCTTGGACCCCTCTAAGACGTCTGTGGACGTGCAAAACGGGTTCAATATCTGAATGTCTAAAATAAACTTTCATTCTGGCTTCTAATTGGATGTCTTTGGACGTCCGAAAAAGGCAAAAAAGACATCTAAAACACGTTTTTTAGACGTGTCTTTGCTCAGTGGGTTATTATTCCTCTAAATTCAGACTACAAACTACAAAACAAAGATGAAGGGATGGAAGCTGCGCTGTGGAGGAGGGATGGAAGCTGCGCTGTGGAGGAGGGATGGAAGCTGCGCTGTGGAGGAGGGATGGAAGCTGTGCTGTGGAGGAGGGGTGGAAGCTGCGCTGTGGAGGAGGGATGGAAGCTGCGCTGTGGAGGAGAGATGGAAGCTGCGCTGTGGAGGAGGGATGGAAGCTGCGCTGTGGAGGAGGGGAGGCGGGATGCAGCAGCAGCGCTGTGATCTACTGTACTGTAGCACCATGACAGCCAATCAGTTCAAACCCAGGGAGCTTCTGAAGGTCAAACGATGAGTCTGCTGCCCTGATCAACCCTGCTCCTGTTACAGAATGACCATTACAATGCCTGGTTTCCAAACCTATTTCTGACGTCAGAGCGTCAAACACGTGTCATCATTATTGATGACCCTACCAGAGAGAGTGACATTCTCTCACACACCATAGTTGAGAAGGTTATATCTAATAGGCTGTTTAAATAGTACTGTATTAAGTTTTATATGAAAAGTTTCATACAAGGTTAAACTTTGGATCTAAAAATACTGCTTTAATGAAGTGCACAGCACTGATATAGAATCTTGACTATAATTCCAGGAAATCTGTCTGTTTGCATGTGTGCTTGTCTGTATCCCCATTTGCTTGACAACAGGGCACTGTGTGAAGTTATATTGCTCAGGACCCAAGGACAAGTATGTGTTGTGTGTTAAGTTGGATCAGCGGTTCTCATTCCGAACACAGGCACGAGGACCCAGAGTAGTTCTTGAAAAAGCTGCTTTAGCTAACGGTAGCTAAGTAGCTAAGCTAGGTAAAAACAGTGTGTATATGTGTATTTGCTATATTGTGGGGAAACCTGGGTAACAGACATGATTTTGTAACGTGGTTGAAATAAAATAAGGTTCAGAGAGGCTGCTTTAAAGGAGAAGGCTCTTTTTCGATTCCATTTACCATTCTAAAAAATGTATTTTCTGCCGCGAAGCAGTTGTTTTCATCAATCTATTTTTATGAATCGCTAGTTGTGCTTCCACCTAAGCTAACACCTGGAGTTTATTTTTTATTTTTTATGCTTTATTACCAATTAGCATACATACAAAACTGTTTCCAGCCAGGGGTACATATAAATGAAACACAATGAAAATTTTGAAAAAATAAATAAATATATATATACAAATATTAAGTAAATGAAATGATAAACTCATTAGTCTATATGGAATTTGTCCAAAACAGAGACCGTTCTGTGTCTTCCTGTTCACAAGACCATAAATGGTAGCTCCATATTGCTTCAGTTCATGAAAATAGTGTTCAAAGCTGGGTTTGGAGTCCGTCCACTTCTTTTTGTGAATGTGGAATTTGCCTAGAAATAAAAGCAGTTGTACAAAAAAAAAAATCTTAACAAATAAAAATGTCCTTTTCTTTATACTGAATTGCCTGTCCAGTTTTCTACTGATGTAGTTTTGTACATCCACCCAAAATATTGTGGTATATGTACAATGATAAAACAAATGACAAATCGTTTCGTCTTCTACCCCGCAAAAAGTACAGTATATTCAATATCGATCTTGCTAACACCAGGAGTAAGAAAGCCTTTGGAGAGTAGTCTACATCACAGCTAGGTGCTAGCTAATGGTAGCTAAGCTAGCTAGTGCCGCTGATTACACATTGTTTGTATGTGTATTTGCTATATTGTAGGGAAACCTGGGTAATGGACATGATATAGATATTATATATATATAATATAGATTTATATATAAAATCTTTTTTATAAGGAATTTGTTTATGAGTTATACAGGCACAGGCCCCTAATATAAATGTTGAGTGGGATTGCAGATGGAGTGTTGGAGACCTTGGAGATAAGTGTTGCGAGTGTTGGATATATATATTGAGCTATGCTAAGGAATTAGCTGGACATAGCAGGACATAGCAGGACATAGCGGGAGTATACCACACATCAGGAATAGCTATGCACAAAACACAGAAACAATTAGTCTGAGGAGACAGAGTCAAGCCCAGAGTCACACCCATGTCATGTTTGGAAGCAGTAGGGGGGCTGAGAGGAGGGAGCAGTGGCCACCGCGGCCACAGCAGGATCTGCGCGCCGCCCTAATTGGCCACATGCAAATGAAAGACAAGTCAGGAATTCCGCTTCATCGCATGGGAATGCGCTTTGGCAGCAGCGCCTGAGGGTTCCCCTGTGTTTCATCTCCAGTGGTGGTAGGCCACCGTGGCAGGGCCTCTGAGAATCAGAACAAGCAGTACCCCCCCCCCATCTCCAGTTCCCCTTCTCCCCGTCTCCCCCCACCCCTCACCCCAACAGCCGGTTCTGTATTCCAACAATAGCCAATTAAAGATGGAGGTCAGGAGCGTGGCGGGTTTATAATCTTCTCTGCAGACACGATAGTCTGAAACAACAGGGTGTGAAGCTGTAAAAACGAGCCGGCACACACCTCACCCTTGTTTTCCCTGGCTCATGGAAAAACGCCAAGCGCCATGGCCACCATCTTCAGCCCCAGCCAAAACAATCAAGCAGAGCCACGGGAGGGCTAGCTGCTTTCTGAACACACACACACACACACACACACACAGCGCCATAGGACCAACTGCTCACTTATGAGAAGGACCAATGTGGGGCCGTGTGTGAAGAGGAGGGAAGTGGACTCCAGCTACAGTGCGCTAAAGGGTCTCTCACCCGTGAGGCTGAGGGCCTCCTCTGGCTAACTAAGCAGCTAACTAACCCCCTGTTGGGCCACAGTTGCCGGGTGCAATAGGACAATCACGGGTTGGTAGTGGCTCAAATATTTTATTTCCTGTTGGTAGTGGCCTAAATCACTTATTTCCTGTTTAGACTGGCCAAGTCGGACAGATTTCTCTGGGGACTGGCTCAGGGTTCTGCTATCTGTGTCTCCGTGTTGGAGAGTAGGACTGGATTGGTTTCTGCTGCTGAATGGAACACAACACTAGCCTGGCACCAGTCTGAGAGACAGCGTAGCTGAATAGCACAGTAACATTAATCTGCGTCACATTTAGTCCAGGCCTCTGCAAAAACAACACAAAGTAACTTAACACCAACTGCCTCGTTCTCTTCCCATCCCCCCAGCACACACAGACAGACAGACAGACAGACAGACAGACAGACAGACAGACAGACAGACAGACAGACAGACAGACAGACAGACAGACAGACAGACAGACAGACAGACAGACAGACTGACAGACAGGCATCTGTAACTGAAATGGCCTTGTGATACTCTTCAGACAGAGCAGGGCGTGTTCTCTCCATGGGGACTGGGGAGAGCAGATCTGACGATCCCAGCTTCTTTCCTGTCCCCTCTCTGAGCCCCCGGTCAGAGCAGGAGTCTGGGTCTGGGGCTCTCTCATGTGGCAGCTATGTGTGTGTCACACTCCACTGGTCTCCGGAGCTGATAAGAGCCCCCCAGATATTGAACTACGCCTCTCACAGGCCGGCTTCACCAGGGATAAACATGCAGAGGAAGATGATATCAGGAAGACTGACATTTAGAATCAGAGGACGGGTGCAGCACAGTATATAAACAAACTCCTAGTCACTGTTCATAATGTACACTCATTTCTCATTAGTCTGGTGTCTCTGCTGCATGTGCTGAGGAAACCTGCAGTACTCTACAGTATACCACGCACTACCGGAAGTGGTGTGCTCACAACTGAAAAACATATGAGGGGTCCGTGGTCTAAGCAGCCCCCTGTCTGGTCTCGGAGTCAAAGGGTTGTGTGACGGACCCTCCACAGCAGGGACAGGAGACAACTGGACAAGAGATCAGCATGTGATTAGCTACCAAATTGGGTGAAAAGGCACTACACAATCTTTGGTAAGATGACATATTGATATTTATTGTGATTTCATAGATCGCGACAATAGACACACATCCCTTATATGTATTAGACTTCTTATCGAGCTCCAGATGTTGTGAGAAAGGGGTGTGTGAAGGAAATAGTTCACTGGGGTAAAACAGAGGTTTCTCTCGGGATGCAGCCCACCCCCTCAGCCCACACACACATACACATACACACACACACACACACACACACACACACACAGTACACACCCACAAACAGAAGGAAATGGAGTGCTGTTAGCACATTACTGTTAAAATTGTTTAGGCCTTGATTGTCAAGAAGATGTTTGACTGTGCCAGAATAGTCTATACTCAGTTCCCTACATCCATGTTCTTAGTGTACTGATTGTTTGTTTACCCCTTCTTCTATTAGATTATTTTATTTGTCTATAAATCCATACATAATAGTGCACCTAAATACATATCAGACATGCTTTTAAAACACTTAGTAGGTCCCTCAGGTCCTCAAACACTGAGATTTTAATGGTAGGTCTACCTAGAGCCAGGACTAAGAGGCATGGGGAGGCAGCCTTCAGTTCATATGCTCCCAGCCTTTGGAACACCCTGCCAGAGGACCTGAGAATGTCTGAGACCGTGTTAACTTTTAGAGATCTTAAAACATACTTTTTAATAATTATTTTTACCACATAGCTTTACTTGTGGTTATATCTTAAAGTGTTCTTAATTTGTATTATGTTTTTTATTTTTTTATTTTATATTATCTTTCAATTTGTAATTATTTTACTTTTATTGTTTCTTTTAAATCTGTTCTCACTGTGTTTACATGATTTATGTTTTTATCCATCTCTTTTATGTAAAGCACTATGTGCTACATTGATTTGTATGATTGGTGCTATAGAAATAAAATGACATTGACCCATAAAACCCTCTCATTCCTCTGGATAACTTGGAGCATCTTGCAGTCTGATGCTTTTCTTATACTCTCAGTAAACATATTTACCTCAGAGGCATAAGAAAACTGAATCAAATTTGTTATAACAGAATAAATCTAACTTAATTGGCCATGTAAGCGGTTACAAATAGATTAGCATGAAGCCAAGCAACAATCCCAAATAAGAGGCCTGAATGCCAACCAGTCAGCACTATAGCATCTCTGCTCACGTTTGCAAAACACAAGATTCGAATTATGACTCACTCAAAGTGAATGGCGTGGAATAATGCATTTCAGTCCAAGTGCAGTGAGGGGTCGGCGTTGTTTCCAGCTGTGTTTCTGTCAACACCAAACTGTGTTCCCCTCACACTGGGCTCCAGGAGCACAGGCGTACCCTATACTGAGAGCATCTACTGTACCTCTGGAACACCTACTGTACCTCTGGAACACCTACTGTACCTCTGGAACATCAACTGTACCTCTGGAACATCTACTGTACCTCTTCATATTTTTGTCAATTAGCACCAAAAAATCTACAACAGTGTAGATCCTTTGTCAAGCAAAATAATTCAGCAAGGTAAAAATACAAAGTTGTATGAGGTCAGACCAGATGTAGATCCTCCATACATTAGCATTAGCTGTTAGCATTAGCTGTTAGCCCATGCTGCTGCTGCCGGGGTTATCAGGATGCAGGGCATGTCTATCAGGATGGAGGGCATGTCTATTAGGATGGAGGGCATGTCTATCAGGATGGAGGGCATGTCTATTAGGATGGAGGGCATGTCTATTAGGATGGAGGGCATGTCTATTAGGATGGAGGGCATGTCTATCAGGATGGAGGGCATGTCTATTAGGATGGAGGGCATGTCTATTAGGATGGAGGGCATGTCTATTAGGATGGAGGGCATGTCTATCAGGATGGAGGGCATGTCTATCAGGATGGAGGGCATGTCTATTAGGATGGAGGGCATGTCTATTAGGATGGAGGGCATGTCTATCAGGATGGAGGGCATGTCTATTAGGATGGAGGGCATGTCTATTAGGATGGAGGGCATGTCTATTAGGATGGAGGGCATGTCTATCATGATGCAGGGCATCCCCCCCTTCCCTCTCATTACAGTACAGTGCTGTCAGGATATTGGCCGCGCCTGATTGTATGGCTGCTTGTCGAGGCTGGCTGCCTGTATGGTAATTCCCTCCCCCCTCCCCTCCCCTGGTATTGTAATTGCCTTGTATTGTATTTTGTATGTCGTAACTGCCTTGTATTCTGTATGTCGTATTGCATTTTGTATGTCGCTCTTTCTTCCTTTTTATGTGTTATTTGTATTGTGAAGCGCTTTGTGCATTCGTGCTGTGAAAGGCACTATATAAATAAAGTTTACTTACTTACTTACTTACTCTGTCTATCAGGATGCAGGGTATGTCGGCGTCTGGATGCTGCAGCCTTCTCTTGCTGCAGCCTCTGACTGCATTCATTTAGACACAGCCGTCACATTCAGCCCTCAATACCACAAAGGAGCCTAAGACTGGGAAGTTAAAAGGCACCTTTAATGAAAGATCTGACCTCCGCTCGCTCCTGTTCTTCACATCCTTTCCTTTCTGGTCACACAAAAAGCTACAGCATGTTCAATAAATCAAAGCTTGACAGCGTTGATGTGCCCTTGATGTGGTGCGTATGAATGGAGTGAGTCTCTGATTTCAAAAGGAGTCTGGAAGTAGTCTTTGGCTGGATAATTCCAGGACTTCACAGTTATGCCCATGAGAATCCCCAAATCTATCAAAAGACAAGTATGGATTTTTTTTTCACAATACATTTATTATTTCCACATGCCTGTATAATTAATTATAATTCTCTGACAGAGGTGTCACGGCAGAACACCTCCAATGAGCATCTACTGGAAATAAGACCATCTAAATCCCCTTACTTTCAATGCCACAGAAAATCTGTTTATTCAGCTTATTCAAGTGTGTTCCAAGTACATCATAGTGCTGGATATACAACGAGGATATCAGTGAACAAGCTGAAGCGATTGTGCGGCGCTGTGCATCTCGGCTGTGAGAGAATGAATAGGAAATGGGGCTGCTTTAGTAAGAGTGATCCATTATTCATGAAGTACTGTACTCCTGCATGTCATCAGGCACTGTGGTGACACAAGCCAACCATTATCTGCTCCGAGTCGACCTCCAGGATCCAGGCTTCCTCTCTCTGAGCTCTCTCCAAGAACAAGCATCCAAGCTGATATCTCTGAGAGCTCATATGCTCTGGGGAGGCAGTACAGTTAAAGCCCATTCAAGAATATCCGGATACCATGTTGCAAAGCTGTTGGAAGAATATCTTCATTAGTAGTGAATGAATGCTATCGACCAATGGCAGCTCATATCAGTGGTGAATGTGAGAGGGAAGTTTAAAAGCCACGGTTGTACTGTTCTACACTGTCTGTTTATAAAACCATCGACAATGAAAACATGGAGGCAGAAGTGGATCATAAAGTAAGCCATACGACAGACAGTAACCTTGATTTGACTCCTGACCAGACTGATGGTTTATGATGGCGCAGATGTAAGGGGGGAGATAATCATTCTCACACTACAATACATCACTCTGGGAGAGACCTACGATCACAGCCACACTAATATACAGTACATCACTCTGGGAGAGACCTACGATCACAGCCACACCAATATACAGTACATCACTCTGGGAGAGACCTACGATCACAGCCACACCAATATACAGTACATCACTCTGGGAGAGACCTACGATCACAGCCACACCAATATACAGTACATCACTCTGGGAGAGACCTACGATCACAGCCACACCAATATACAGTACATCACTCTGGGAGAGACCTACGATCACAGCCACACCAATATACAGTACATCACTCTGGGAGAGACCTACGATCACAGCCACACCAATATACAGTACATCACTCTGGGAGAGACCTACGATCACAGCCACACCAATATACAGTACATCACTCTGGGAGAGACCTACGATCACAGCCACACTAATATACAGTACATCACTCTGGGAGAGACCTACGATCACAGCCACACCAATATACAGTACATCACTCTGGGAGAGACCTACGATCACAGCCACACCAATATACAGTACATCACTCTGGGAGAGACCTACGATCACAGCCACACCAATATACAGTACATCACTCTGGGAGAGACCTGTGATCACAATACAGTACATCACTCTGGGAGAGACCTACAATCACAGCTACCAGTATATCACTCTGGAAGAGACTTACGATCACAGCCACAGCAATAGATGACTCTGGGAGAGACCTGTGATTACGGCCACACTAATAGCAAGCTAATGTCAGACCGTGAACGTGAGGAGAAAAACATGTGGTTCTTGTGATCTGAATGCAGCCACCAATGAAACAAGGTGATTAATACAAGGCCCCTCGGCTCCATTGCGAGAGAGGTGTGAGAAAGGAAAGAGGCCAATCTTTCAACACAGATGATTTGTGCATATGCAGTAACGTCATCCATGTGGCTTCACACAGATTGCATCATATGTTGATTCTAGGGCAGTGTCAACACTATTATCATAAAGATCTTGGGACCTAGGAATGTGTGTGATGGCACCAGCATGTTAGAAGAGCAGAGCTATCCCAGCCATCCACCAAGACTATAAACAGCCACCCTCAAAAACTCCTCGTAGGAGCAGCTACTAGTCTGTACCAGTCTTGGGAAACAGAAGATCTCTACCAACACAACTGAATCCCAGTCATTTACGCTACAAACAGAATTGAGGATTTCTGATTGAAAGACAGTCTTTCGTTTAATGTGATTTGGTATTTTTCCAATGGACAAAATAATTGAAAAGACTTTATAGCACAGTTTGTGCCAGAAAGTAGGTTTGTCATTTAATTTGGCCTACTCTGGCTGAGGTCCAGGTAGGTATAGATAACCCACAACGTCACAGCAACATTATACAAACAACAAAGACACACAAGACTAAATACAAATTTACAAGAAATCACAACCAAACCAACAACTACACAACCAAATCACAACAACCAAATATACAAGAAATACAAAATACACAAGAATGCAACAAAAATATACAAGATTAAAAGTATACGATAGTATAACAGTAGGCATCACTAGATTATGCAAGATTCAAGTAGGAGTAAACAGCAAATGTAATACTCATACCTTGCTTGAACCAAAGTTGTTTTCCCAAAGATGTTGGAAAGCCAATGTTGACAGTTCATTAATCAGGTACAGAGATGTGGATTCAAGGTGAAAGTCACAGCTAGAGCCTGGAATGTTTACTTCCCTTTCACTTCAGCCAAATCAGGCCACAGTGTAACATAATCAGAGAGTTAATCTCTTCTGGGTCCCACCCTGCTTTTAGTCCCTGAGCGGGTCACCAAATTGGGCTGACATATTCTCTGGCCTGAAAACACGGCTCTGTTCAACCATGTCAGCCCGCCACATCCCATCCATGAGCATCCTGCCCTGTGACCCCACGACGGTTACATCATAATTATAACATAATTGAAAACAACCCTTAAGAACACGTTTGTTTCCATTTTCCAACAAGCTGGAATTTCGTGCTAAAACTTCAAAACTTCAAACATGTTATTACAACCTATTTTCTTCTCTCTGTCGAGAGCATGACGGCAGCCCCACAACTGCTTGAGACAGTCTCTCACACTGGTTCTTTGAAGAGCTTCATGGTGTGCTCATGTAACAAGTGACATGGATACAATAGCGAAACTATGTGTTGCCTTGTGGGGGGAAATACACCATAATACTTCTGGGCAGCTGTTCAGAGTGACATCATCCGGTCCTTCCCTCTGCTCATTCTCAAGTATTATTCAAACCAGAAGTCCTTCCCCTGGCCTGACGAAGGCTCGCCTTCCCCTCTCCTCTCTCGGGCCGGCAGAAAATAATGGTTTTCTCCCTAAATCTCCTCACTGGACCCCTCCCTGTCCCATCCCATGAGCTCGCTGTGTAGTTAACTCCAAGGATGAAGCAGACTGACAGTCATTGCGGCTGGCTTCTTCTAACAGATTGTTATTAACTCCTGTTGCGTGAACTGGTCCGTGATCTCTGCCCAGCTGTTTCCCCGGGAAAGTGACCTTTCAGAGTCTTAAACACAGTTGACCGTAAACAAACACAAACATCCAGCCCGGAGTAGACCAAACATTGAGCGCACATGCTAACCTGATATTCACACCTCACTTCTGCCACTCTTTACATTGGTCGCTGGACGCAGAAGGGAATATGAGGACAGGGCGTGCAGTAAACCAAGCATATTGCGGTGTGCTGTTTGGTTGTGTGAGGGTAACGTAGTTTGTACAGGTGTGGACTGCCCCGATGGCAGCCATGTGTTTAAATAGGGCCCAACCCAGGGCCTCTTCCCTCTTCCCTCCCTCCCTCTGTCACTGAGAGAACTAGGCAGTTCCCTGGGTCTGGTCGTGACCCCGGCCTCCGACCAAAAAGCAACACGGTTGGATCTGCACGGCCTCGAGCGCTTGTTATCATGTGGTTAGTTCATTCATGACAGCGGTTTTAATTCACAGCTGTAATCTCGGTGATCTGCACAGGCTACCTGCATGATCTTGTACACATGCAGCAATAAGGATCCACAGAAATGTTTGCTTGCTATCCTGTGGCATCAGCCACAAGCAAAAACAAGCCTGTTACAACACGGGACTATGTGTTTAGCCAATCTTCCACTAGGGTGAGCAGATAAATAACAGGTTGGATGCAAATGGCTGGTTTTTGTCTTTTCACTTACTTGGCAATTCTGGCTACCCTTAACAGCCTTATTCATGAGCATCCCATCTAAAAATCCCGAAATAGTCTCTGCTAGCACATATCCGATAGATTTGGGATGAAAAATGGATTCACCCCAAAATTCATATGCTTGTTCACCCTCATATTCCAGAGAGAGAGAGTGAGAGAGAGGGAGAGAGAGAGAGAGAGGGAGAGAGAGAGAGAGAGAGAGAGAGAGAGAGAGAGAGAGAGAGAGAGAGAGAGAGAGAGAGAGAACCTTCAAACGGAATGTTAAATGAAGCAGTAACCGAACAGCACCGCACAGCATGCCTCGGGTGTAGAAAATTAATCAGAGTAAAAAATATTTGTCTCCAAGGTACAGACTTTATGCTGGCAGAGGTTACCAGGGTAGCAGAAACTCATTCCTGACCCCTTTAAGGTGACACCACACCTACAGAATGTATCTGCATACCTGGCACAGCCAAGCCCAGGCACATTTTCAGAACCGTTTTACTGTTTTGTAAAGCAAATCTTGGGGAGGGAAGAAAACTAGCAATTCCAAACACATGCTGTCTGAGATGGACACTGGAAACTATGCAGCTCGGTATAGAAGACAATAACGGTGGAGGAAGGGGTATAGCGACTTGACAGATCTTGTGATTCATTCATTGAGTGTCCCCAATATTTGAATTGGGAGACATATTGCTGGATCAGAGAATGTAATGTCAAAGGGCCATATAGTTTCAGGAACTGGTCCTCTGTGGAACATGACACACTAGCCAACTCGAAAACGCCAGGCAACAGCCAAAACATAATGAAGAATGTAACGAAGACGGCAAGCTCCTCTTCATTTATCTGCATAAACTATGGGTGTGAGACCCCCACAGAAACAACCAGCTGTTTGGTAAGCTACAGTAGGCTACATTAAATCTCTAGAATGAGGTTCACTTGGGTTTGTCGGTTGAAATGTCAAAATGATAGACGCGCACTGAGGCGGATCCACGTTGCCTCTAAAAGATTTTTAACGTGCATGTTGTGACTGGCGCTCCCTCCTACGGAAAGGTGTTGTGCAAGCAGCAGGAGGAGAAGCTGAATTCTTTCGACAAAGCTTATATAGGCCTACATGTAGTATAACGAATACAGATAAAAGGGAGGAATTAAAATGAAAAATAGTAAAACCAGAAGAAGAAAAAGAGGTGAAAACCTCAGAATATCTGCTCCACTAACCCACATTCAGTTACGACAGGATCCTGACAGGAGTTATCTCGGGCTGTCAGAAGGTATCACACACTGGTTTATCATATGGGATAACACGACATTTTGGCAAATGTATTATATTCAGTAGATATCGCGACTAAGTACCTCTGATAGGCTACTTGAACCATGCTGCATTATTTCCAATAATGCTGACAATTGATCAATCAGCGATTACCGGTGCGTCAGGGGGCAATGTACCGCCGTGTTTCATGTACACCCAAAATGTATTTCACACTGTCAAACTATTGTCATTTTCGCTGATTAAATCATATAGCCTACCATGGGACAATGTATAGCCTAATGCAAACCTACCGTGGCGGTTTGTCATTAAATCCAGGACTCGCACTGGCCGAAGAAGATCCAAATTCCTCAGGATGGGCATGAACAGAGTGCAGATTCTTCAGACTCAACTGCCTGTCATCTGGAAGAAACGAATTGTGTTTATCCGAACGTAACCGTGCTGTCAGCGAATAACCCCAACCCGCTCCTCAGTCTGGCTCTCCTCTCTCGCCGCTGGAGAGAGGGAGCCGCCTGGCGCATAGATTTGTTAGTACATTAGGCCAAGTCCTAGCCTACGCTGGGACAAACTAATTTATATAAGATAATGCTATATAAAATACTGTACAATGTAATTACAATTTAGCATGTATATATCGTGTGTGTGTGTGTGTGTGTATTTGTGTGCGTGCGTGCGTGTGTGTGCGTATGCGCACGCATGCATTTACGTGTGTAGGCCTACAGTATGTTTTCGTTCATGATGCATGTGTAAACTCATCAGTCTGGCTTCCCTAGTAGGAAATGTAAATGATTGATCTCCGTGTAGTTTTATGGCATCATTAAGTTGTGCAGAGAGGGACTTTAGATCCAAACCTAACTTCTAGTCCTTGTAGAATGTTGAGAAGACACTGACTGGACAATAAGATAATTAACAGTCCCTGTGTGTGTGGATTTGTCATGCATTATTGGCTTTATTTTTGCTTTATGTTTTGAATTGATATTTCAGAGAACACCTTTGAGCATTGTATATCCATTATTTGTTGGCCATACGATATCTAATAGTAGAGACTAAAAAATGTCTGTCTTCATATTGATGCTCGTCACAGGATGTTCCTCTAAATGCATTACCAGAAGTTCCACATAGCTTTCTTTGGAATAAAATAGCCTACGTCACATGCTGACATCCCAACCCCTTTATGGTGTTTGGGAATATGATAACTGTCACCACTATGACAACCATCTCTCTCTGACCAAAGGTCACACTCATAACAGTGGTTTAATGACCTGCAGTCCGCACCTCTACCCAGTGTGTTCACTCCTCTCTCCTGGGCACACCAGGGTAGTGGTCATACTCTGGGCCAGAAGCTAGCTTGGGCTTTAACAGAAGTCAGACGTTTAGATACTGTGTGGCTGGAATATTGCGACCATGCCTTCTGGTAAGAAGACCCTACACTTCCTGTTGAGTGCGCAGGCTTCTGTCGCCGCCGTGGGGATACTGGGTTATGGGATGTCGACGAACTGGGCTACATCCACCATGAGTTGCTCCAGACAGGGGGAAGATCTCTTCAACGGCACCGCTATCTTAAAGCTGGGACTTTTTGATGGTCTATTAACAAGAGCCTCTTGTCCAACCTTTGGAGGCAGAGAATCGTTTAAAGGTGAGTTATCTAATACCGTTACTGTCCCTTTAAGTTGCTAGCTGATATCTACTGTGATACACCTTTGGATGATATAGTCGATCAGGAATCTTAATTCTATTCATGCTCTTGAATCAGAAGTTGTTTCCGTTTTTGGGGGCGGCCCGGTGGCGTGTACCACGTAAAGGCTAGTTCTTACTGCAGCGGCCTGGGTTTGAATCCGGCCCTGGCGAAGTGCTGCATGTCACTTTCTCCTACCATTCCTGTTGAGCTACATGGTCCTATATAATAAAGCAGCCCTAACCAGAAAGAAGTGGTTTGCATTATTAATTCAGGGCAAGTCCTGGCCTAAACCAATCAGGGGAGACTATTAGGGCCAGTTTTGAATCAGACTCCTGTTTTTCTGATCTGAATGCTCCTGCTGCTCCTCTCTAGTGCTGGTTGCGCTGGCAGAGGTGGGCGGAGTCCCTCAGATCCTCAACGGCCTGGTCCTCTGCCTGTTGGCCTTCTGTCTGCTCTTCTCAGCCGGCAGCATCCTCATCACCCTCTACAACAGTGTCAGTAACCCCTATGAGACCTACATGGGCCCCATCGGCCTGTATGCCTCCAGCTCAACCAGCGGTAAGACTGCGCTCTGCCAGCAACACAACCCTGGAACTGTTAACTCTGTACAACTATACTTGAATTTTAATAATTGTCCCACCTACAGTATATTAGGGTCATAGTCATCCATGGTCGGATAGAATAAATAGATGAGGGTCTATTTGATAGACTGCTAAACTACAGATAGTAAATTGCCAGCCTATGAACAGGAATGTGGAATTGATTAGTGCTGATAAGATATTGTAAGGACAAGCGATAACAAGATGTTTACTGGTCATATATGGCAAATAAACGTGTTATTCTTCTATTCTAGAAATGTCTGATGATGTGTGAGCATATCAAAGTATTGATATGTCAATCAGTTGATTTGTTTTGTCATGGGCAGCTGTCACTGCCAAAATAATTTAATAGTGATCTAAAAAAAAAAAAAGTACCCTGTAAAGTAGCCTTATAAATAGATCTCTTCCCACCATGGTCCTGTCCTCTGCAGCGTGCCTCTCCTTCCTGACCATGGTCTTATATGCGGTGAACGTCACACTGACCAGAATGAGCGAGCGGCTGTTGGAGAACAGTGTGAGCAGCTCCGTGGACCTGAGGGACAAGAGAGCAGACATGGGGGTGGGCTTCTTCCTCCTGATCCCCTACCTGGTGCTGAACCTGCTGGCCATCTTCCTGGTGTACCTGTACGAGCACGCAGCCTACACACAGAGGCAAGAGC
Organism: Borostomias antarcticus; assembly: GCF_949987555.1. NCBI lineage: Eukaryota > Metazoa > Chordata > Actinopteri > Stomiiformes > Stomiidae > Borostomias > Borostomias antarcticus. The sequence continues at coordinate 11,259,534 of NC_140255.1, read as the reverse complement.
AGCAGAAACCCACGGAGGACGCCCCCAAGGAGATCATGATGTACTAATGTCTGGCCAGGCCAGGGTCACTGTCCTTCACCATGTTTAAAGACTGATAAAGATTCCATTTAAATTAGATTAAATTAGATTAGCCAGAAACAGCTTTCATCAGATATAACACCTTATTGTATATCGTGTAGGAAAATGAAGCACAAGGTTCAAGGTGGTTTATTTGTCATACTATATGTACTGTACATGATATGGGTACCATGTACAATGCAATGTTTTTAAAAGTGTGGGTGTACCTAATGCCGTTGATAGTGAATGGAAATACCTAACAGTTATCACAATTAATCATCTCATTAAAGCTGAACAGATGTTTTGTATATAGTAACACAACACAATTTCAGCAGTTTATTATTTATCTATCATTATTACTTTTTTCTCTACAAACCTTGAATAAAACCTGTAGAGATAGCACTGCCAGCAATCTTTGTTTATTTGGATATTATTATTACTGTGGTTTGCAATAAACAATATTTGGCCTGGTTCTGTCAGCTCCTGGCTACAAATATGTTCTACTATGCTTCCCTCTAGCTGCGTGACAGAGTACTGCACCCTATCAGATTTTTTTAATCACAAAGCCTGAGAAATAATGACTGAAAAGATCTATCACCATCAGAAATGCTGCATCTCGACATTCTGCTTACATATGTGAATGTTGTGGTCTTTTATTAGCGGAGAATGGAAATGGTAAATGGTAAATTATATAGCACTTATATAGTGCTTTTCCACCTTAGCGGCACTCAAAGCACTTTACAATGGTCTATCATTCACCCATTCACACACACATTCACACACCAATGGCGGCAGCTGCCATGAAAGGTGCTAACCTGCTCATTGGTAGCAATTTGGGGTTAAGCGTCTTGCTCAAGGACACTTCGACATGAGTACAGTCAGAGCTGGGATTCGAACCACTGACGCTTCGATCATTGAACGACCCACTCTACCAACTGAGCTACAGCAAAAAGGAAAGGGAAGTAGCCGTCATACATTCTGGAAAATCCCCAGGAAGTGTCTCACAGAGATGAGTGGTGACACAGGAACTAGTCTCATACAGCCACACAACACAACATACAGCCTTGTGGCAGCCTTGTTAAACATTTGAAATACAGTCCACAATGATCCAGAGGACTAACTGAATAGAAATGAAGTTAAAAACTGAAAATGCACAAAATGAAACGTGTGTTGTTTATGAGGATGTCCAAATGAGTCTTGACAAATGAGCTGACATCTTTTCCGAAGATCTTAGGCCTTCTCTCCCAGCTGTGATCCGCATGACTGTGTTGACGGGGGAGAGGGGGAGAGGTGTCCTGTTACTGAGCGCCGTCTCATCACTCAGGGCCCAGGCTGTTTGGACATGCCCTCGGCAGAACCTCTCCACCCGGCCGGCACGCCTGCTACCTGCCTTCAAAGGAGCCAGTCTACCTCTGAGGGGACCCGAGCGCTTAGAGGAGGCTGGGTGCGGGAGGAGGCCATCTGCCCTACCATCCTCACGGTCAGAAGTAGGGAAAAGGACTAACACTTTAAATTAATTCTCTCTTATAAAGGCATGTTGGACAATGAAGAAAATCTTTGACCCTAATATCAAGTAGAATCAAATTAAATCAAACTTTATGCGTAGCAGCTTTTGTGTAAATTGCAATACAATGTGTTCTGAAGGGCACAATTTCTTATTCCAACACTACCCCACAGGATCACATGTATTCACAGTGGCTTCTGTTGACCCCAGCGTGAGGTCCTGTTGGAGGCCGACAGGAGGCCAGTATGAGGTCCGAGATCAATCTTGAGGCCTGCTGAGAGATCACTACGCTCCACACAGCTTTGCCTCGTCAGGCTTTTCGGCTCTACTTAAGTCATTTGTTCCCTTCAGCGGTCGTTCGACTGCCGACCTTGATTGACTGTCAGCGTGTCACTGTGTGTCATCACGCCAACTCCCACACAAACAGCAAAATGTCGACCCCTTCCGCAAGCGTGTGTATTATATGAACAGGAGGCAGTCCTATATCATCCTCTGTCTTATCTTGTAACACAAATGATCATCTGGTATACTTAGCAAGAAAAAGGAAACGTTTCAAATTGATCCAGGGTAGTTTTTTTTTCCTGATGGGTTTCCCAGTATGAATAACCATGCTTGACTCATCCCACCCTGCCTGGCAGCTGACTATGCAGGGATCCAGTCATTTACCAGCCCTGTGTGTCCCATACCCGTTACCGAGGGCACTCGTGTGTGGAAAAGCAGAAATGGCTTTTGATGGTCTTTCTTTGCCTTTGGTGTGCAAACACTGATTGAATAAATGCAGAGATAGCCGGTCAGTAATCTCTTCCCCTCTCTTCCGCCTTGCTCCCCAGGTGCAGATAAGGCCGGGATTATTCTCTTTCTGTGTGATAGGATTAGAGGGCTGACTTTTGTACCTGTGAAACATTATCCTGAAGGCTCCTGCACTATAGAGATCTGTGAAACAGACACCCCTGACTGCAGGGCGCAGGGACACAGACCAGGACCAGGACCAGGACCAGGACCAGGACCAGGACCAGGACCAGGACCAGGACCAGGACCAGGACCAGGACCAGGACCAGGACCAGGACCAGGACCAGGATTAGATTAGATTAGACCAGGACCAGGACCAGGACCAGGACCAGGACCAGGACCAGGACCAGGACCAGGACCAGGACCAGGACCGAGACCAGGACCAGGACCAGGACCAGGACCAGGACCAGGACCGAGACCAGGACCAGGACCAGGACCAGGACCAGGACCAGGGAGAACCCACACCGGCAGGCCTGAGCTATGGAGGGGATGGGGGTTTGGTGGTTTTCATAGATCCAGGAGAGACAGCCCATGACATCCATGTACATTGAACATCCTTATCTCATTTCACTCTGCTCTCTCCACCCTCACAGTCAGTGATAGGTGTGTGTGTGTGTGTGTGTGTGTGTGTGTGTGTGTGTGTGTGTGTGTGTGTGTGTGTGTGTGTGTGTGTGTGTGTGTGTGCGTGTGTGTATGTGTATGAGAGTGAGAGAGAGAGAGAGAGAGAGAGAGATTGCGAGAGTGTGGATCTGTTACACATCTGACCCAATGAGTAACCATTGCACAGCCACTTGTGTTGTGACTACACATCTGTGGCAATAGTGGTGGTTGATGTGATTTGATTTGATTCTACACATTTAGGATACACATGATATGCATACAAATTATGTATACAAATTACTTATTTCCATTGTGATCCTTAAGGCACGGCAGCAAGCACTGTACTGGGAAACTTGTATACATTAGCTGGTTCATTGATATGGTTTATAACACCATGTTTTCTAGTCTCAGTTCGTTTCGAGGCAGATTTGGATACATCAGAGGGTGACGTCACGGCGACGGTCTGTATCTGTACAGACATCGGGACATCGGGACACACCTCTTTCTCACCCTCTGCCTGACCATGTGATATGGGGAAAGAGGGGCACGCCCCTCACTTATCTCCATCATTAATCTTAATTTGTCAGTGAGGGCTGAGGTGGGGGCGGAGGGAGGGAGGGAGGGAGGGTTGGAGGGAGTGGGGGAGGGGGGGGTAATTGCACCCCTGCCGCTCCATTATGGTGTCATTCCTCTGTTAACAGCAGATAAGATCTTCTTCAAACCACCTGCAGCCATTTCTCCACTTTAGCCCCGAACCCCCCCCCCCTCCCACCACTCCTCAGAGCTGCAGCCCAGCCAAAGTGGGGGTCTCTGGGCCCAGACCCCGGGGACCTGGGGACCCTGCATGGCCTGGCCCCTCTGGTGGAATGACAGCCTGACCGGGACCGTCTCAATCTGGGCAGCATCTCCGTGACAGAGGGTCACTGGAGGAAGGTGGAGGTGTGTAGTTATGATGCCGGATGGCGGCTGACACTCAGTGTGATGGATGGAGGGATGGATGGATGGAGGGAGGGAGGGGAGAGCAGCACTTTCCCTATGCCCCACCGCTGAACGGCCAACTTGATTAATGAGGGCTTGATTGGCAGGTATGATAGATGCCGCTGGATGGGACAAGCAACAATAGACAGTTAACCTGCTGACACAGTGGTTGGCGGGGTTACAGTGGGCCTGTCTGACGCAGACACAGAGGCTGAAGAAGGATGTTAACTTATGGCTGGAGGCAGGTAAATAAACAAGAGGGGTTAGAAAGGTTAGAAGAAGACTAGAAAGGTTACATTTTTGACATAGTTGATTGCCTCGGTGTCTAGAAACAAATATATTTAATGACCTTTCTTTCGTTATTTCAGCACTCTTCACTTTTCACAGTGGATTTAATTCATCGGGTATTCCAGCAGCGTCAACGGTGAAGAATTGAAATGTGTGGATTATTTTGCTGACGTTTTCAACTGATTATACAGTCAACTTCCCATAGAAAACACAGTTCCTCAAAAGCGGAGCCGTTACTCAATCTACACACAAGGTGGCAGTGTTACTATTATGCTGTTATTAAAGTAATCATATTACATAGGCATGAGATGATTGATCAACTGAACTAAAATGGGACCCAATCATGTTGCAAAATACAACTATAAATAAAGCATGAGGATACTGTCATGATGCAGGAAGAGACTCTATAAATCCATTTTGATCTCATAATCTACTAATTCTGGAGTTGGTTCAGAATAATCCTTCAATTTATTTATTTTTTCAAATCAAAACAGAAGAAGGGTTCCAACTTGACCAGCTAACTTCATTGTTTTTCAGCCCAGATGTTCCCTCTATATTTGAGGATCTCCCTTTCCCTGAGATGAAAGGTGTGTGTGTGTGTGAGGGAGTCACTGGAGCAGGACACGGTTCTAGAGATCACAGACACCCCGGTGAAACCTAGACAGTGATTCACACACACCGAGCTGTTCTCTGATCCGCATGGCCATAAAACCAAAGATTGCACCAGTCTGCCCCGATAGACAGCTCGTATAAATTCAAGTCTTACAGACTCCTCGTCTTTTCTCAATCTTGGTGTTTTGTATGAGAATTCACCTCAATACTGTATATCAAGTGAAATCTGTAAAAGCTCCTCTACTGTGTGAAGCTGTCAGTAGGTAGGGCTGATATGAAGGTAATTGTGGACTCCCAGATGTTTAGTGGCACAGGACTGTAAGTGGATTCAGGTGGTAAAACCCCTTGTCCTGTAAAAGCTCTCAGCGCCACATGTCATGGGCCGTGGCAGGTCCTGACGGAGCTGAGTGTTTCTTACAGGAGCCAGAGGAGAGAAGGTATGGGAATAGAGTGCATCAAGTGCTCTCCTATTGAGCTTTATGAAAGGATTAAAGGATTTGCAGGCGACTGTCATGAAGCTGTCAATCAGCGTCACGTCCGTCCAAAGGAGCAATTTACGAGCCACGCCGGGGAACCTGGGGCTGTTGTCACAGAGAGTAAAACTTCATCTGTCAAAGTACTCACCTCCTCACACCAACACCTTGAGCTATGACAATAAGAACAGACCAGCAGCGTGACAGGAGACACTACAAATTACCCCCGCTTGAGATGTTCCTTTAGGAATGCCAGTGCAATCCAATACATCTAAACATATTCTATTCAATCGGTGAGCTGAGTGATAGTCAGCCTTTAGTCCATAAAGAACTGTTGTCTGAGCAACGCCAAAAGTTAATCTCGGCTTTCTTACGTCAGTAATACGTCTGAAGAACAATGCAGCGCTTGCAGGGCCTCATTTCATCTGCCAGAGACGTGGCGTCTGCGTACGTCTGGCCTCACGGGTGTAAGGTGGCTGTCTACATGGATGAGGGACACTTTGTCAGAGGAGCAGTTGACCTCTCAGTCACCGAAAACCCCGCCTCTTTCACAGTGACCATGGCGGACAAAGACAAATCTTCCTCACATAATGGTGGGAAGAGGATGAAGAGTCCAGTGTCTCAACATGAACATGCCACCACGATAGAAGAGGCTCTGGAGAAGGATGAAAGAGAGAGAGAGAGAGAGAGAGACAGAGACACTGAGAGAGAGACCTGTCTTCACCTCTCTGTGTCAATTCATCACCTCCTGATTGGGTAGATGTCAGCACTGGGAGGAAGACTGCTGGGGAGGGTGCGAACGTGGGAGTGGATGGATCACCTTGCCAGATCTGCTGCGGAGGCCTCCTCTCGGTGCACTTAGCTGTAGTAGCTCTGTAGAAAGGCACAGGCCGGGGCGGGTGCTGGGCTCCCTGGGGCGACACTCAGGCCTGCCCCCCCCCCCCCCCCCCCCCCCCCCCCCCGCCCCCCCCACCCCCCTTTCATTGTCATCTGCCTGTCTCTCAGCCTCTCTCTCCAGCAGCCATCCGCCTGGAGGAAACCCACTTCCTCCACATTCTTCCTCCCTCCATTACCCCCTGGGACAGGCGGGGGGGGTCCGCTGCGGGGGGCTCCCAGGCAGGTCAGGGCCGTATCGATGTCAGGGGGCCCGGGGCTTCGGGCCACGCTGCAGGCATCGCCTTCAAACACTACTGCACATCAGGTAGAAGCAACTAACACAGGTCCAGCTATCGTTTCCCTAGCATCTCCATAGATGGATCTTGACCAGAATACCATGTTGACCAGTTTAGTGAGCGTTGCTGGGGAGGGGTACGGTATGGCCAACCTGGGTGTTGGTAGGGGGGGGGGGGGGGGGGGGGGGGGGGGGGGGGGGGGGGGGGGGGGGGGGGGTTAGGGGTGCTAGCCAGCTGCTCCTAGATGGATCCATGACTGTGATGAGAGTGATAGGATACCAGCACACCTCACAGAGTGGAATGGCAAATATGTCATGATGGTGGGACTGGGCTGAAGCAGGCTGTCTCAGAGAGTGCACCCATGTCAGAGTGATGTATGAGCGCAGTAACACAAGCTTTGGTGAGACGCAGGGGGAACCGATGCCCTGCCACACGGCCCCTCAGATCCCAGGGCCACTGAATAGGGGCCACATGTAAACATTTGAAACATGTCAATCATTGAAATCCTAGTGATTTATCCTCATGCTGACTTTTCCGACTACCTGGCTTTGAACCAGATATGAGTAGTTGTATAGTTTAAACCTTCTTGGGTTTAACTTTAAGGTCAGTCAATCTGCTTGAACATGAAGGATTCCACCTTCAGAGGTTTGACAAAGCCATGCTCTGGGCAGGTTCTGGGTTTAGGGAAGCTCATAGAGGGTTTGTCGGAGGTTCTAGAAATAAATGGTTTGGGGACCTACCTGAGAACTTACCTGGGAGGAACAGCGAGAAAACACTAAGTCTTGAAAGAATTTGTACCCTGAGGATCTGTCGTCCATCTCTTCCCTCGGCCCCAACATTCAGGTATTCCCTTGTGAATCCCTTGTTTTAACTATCCCTTTCCAGAATCCATTAAGAATATATATATTCTTATATATATATAAGAATATATATATATATATATATATATATAATATATATATATATATATATATATATATATAAACCTGTGTATAGGTGTATCACTGGGATGTTCACTCACTTAACTCAATACACTAATTAAAAAAGCATTTCAAAAATTGCCAAATATCAGGTGTGCCAAATATCATAAAAATAATCCGTAGCACAACCTGTCCAGCAGAGGTCCTCATAACCACTCCACTCACTAGAAACCAAAAACCCCTCTCAGAATACCAAGCCATATCAAGAGATGGGGATTCCCGAAACACTATAAAATCGGATATGTATGGGAACCATCTTGGTCGGAATCTATGCTATGATTTATCCCAACACGCCTTTCACAGTGAAGAGTTAGACAGAGAGACAGACCTAGATGCTAAGATTTAACTGTGAGATTCAGGTGAGGGGATTCGTAATAAGACTGACAAAAACTATGAAATATGGGGACATAAATGTACCTAATGTCAAGGAGGTAAAATATTTCATAGACAATGATGACCCTGGCGCCCAGCAAACTGTTCTTCACTCCCCAAGGCCCCCTGGCACTCTGCCCAACTCTGTTTGTGTGGCTGGCACTGTCTCCGGATGGCAAAATTGTTCATTTCACCCTGTAAATCATTTTGTGGTTCATTGCCCGGTTAGCTATCGGAGTAAAGCGTTTCAGTAGGTGACTCCAAACATTATTCCTTGTGCTTTTCAAATGCTTTTTAATCCTTTAAGTGTGACACAAACACTTGACAAAGGAATGCTTCTCTGCTGTGCTTAAGCGCTACCCGCAGAGAGGAGAGTTCTCCCTGCCATACGATGTCAAAACAATCATCTCAGGGTGGTGAGGAGCTGGCAGAGCCTGAAACGGTCAGCCATCATATACAGCCCTAGCCTCAGAGCAGAGGGAGTCCAGACCAGGGCTGCACAGAGGTTGGTTAATGTTGTTTAAAGAGACCAAGTGTGTTTGACAGACTCCAAATGAAGCAAGACCAAGATGTGTCATGATTGAATAATTGGAAGTGCTCTGGTGAAAAAAACATTGAAAGAGTCAAGAGTTAGCTTAGTTCACTGAGTGTTGTCTCCCAATAAAACTAAATACACAAATACACATCTTTAAGTCCTCTGACTCTCTCTCTATCTCTCTCTTTTCGTTCAGCAGAGTTTAGCGAAGGTGCCTCAGCGTTGTACGCTGCTGACAGGGCAGAGCCCTGGGCAGAGGAAGGTGACGGCATGCACCTGATCTGCCCACATGTGGCCGTCAGGGACTGTTGACTGTAAACAATGTGAACCCAAAGTGACCCGCAGGTGTGTAGCTCGTCATTCACTGAGGAAAAGCAGGACAGGCCCTCCAAGAGAAACCAGCGATATGAATGGGCCATTTTCATCTTTCAAGCCACTGTGCCTTTGGAAAAATAACTAAATTCACCCAAATAAAAGACTACTCAATTCTTCATTGTCTCGTTTATTCTGTTTTCCCAGAGGGAGTAAACCGCTTGACAAGGCCTAGTGTGTCTGTGAAAGCAGCCAATGACAACCTTCAATTAGTTTGACTGTGAGAGGTGCTACTACATATTTCCTGAACATGGATGTGTGCTCTGGGGCTGTTAAATGGCCACTCACAGTTTGAATCAGAGCCTCCATGGCTTTTGTCAGAAAAAGCTCTGGTCATACGATATCATCTTCTGCTCAGGCGTCTCAATGAAGGAAGCATTGTCTGCACGGGCAGGTTTTGCTCTCTTACACAATGCCCTAACCACCCTGACAGCTTCCAAACTCTGGCATAGGCTTGGCTGCTAGTCAGAATCAACACGGTACACCTGATCACTCTCTGGAGCACTCTGCACAGAACTCTACCAACACATATTTACCTCTACAACAAGAAATGCTGTGTGTTTCCACACAATGTGAGTGAGGGCCATGCTGGAAGCTTATGTGGGGGGCTTGTGAGGAGGCTGGAGGCACCTGAGCTTGAGATAAGCAGTGACTGTGACTGTGACTGACTGTGGGGCAGCTGTGGCTCAGTGGTAGAGCGGGTCGGCAGTTCGAATCCCGCCTCCTCCTGTCCACATGTTGAAGTGTCCTTGGGCAAGACACTGAACCCCAAATTGCTCCCAATGAGCAGGCTGGCATGGCAGCTGCCGTGAATGAGAGGCCATTGTAAAGTGTTGTGGATAAAAGTGCTGTTTACGTGTAGCCCATTCACTATGTGATGAGTACTCTTCTGTCTGTAAACTGCAGGGAAATAGTGTGACAATAAAATACAAGCTGTGTTCTATTGTCGACACAGCTATCCTGTATTTTATCATTACAGCATATCCTGAGTGAATGAATTCCCCTTCAGATAACGTCATGATTCATTTATTATGAAGGTTGCCAGACTCGAATAAAGCTCCTGCTATTAAGATGATAGCTTTATCTATAAGGGTGATCCGTGCTCTTGCAGCAGGTGGCGCTTTCATTAAATTTAAACGGCTGACGATTGCTCTCTTTATGAAAGGCCGGTCAGTAATATGGAGCTCAGATGATTGCGGCCGGGGCTAACTATAGTGGCTGAACAAGACCTCAGCATCAATGTAATGAGAAAGCCAGAGAGCCCTGGCTATTAGCCTGTCAAGTCTCATACTATTACAGAACATTAAAACCCCACAACTCTCTGATCTATCCTCATTATATTTATTGGATAGAAGGCCTAACTTTATAGATGTTGCCCTGTCTGGAACTCCCCCCCCCCCCCCCCCCCCCCAGGCACACACACACCCTGGTGGAGCTTGAGTCATCCTCTATGCTCCACAGGCCGTGTTATTCAGTGTTATTCTACGACAGATGTACACACTGCTGCTAGTATAAAGCTGTCAAGCCAGATCAGTGCCAGTGAGTGATGGCTGAGAGGGGGTTTGACTGATTGACTGATTGACTGATAGGTTGATAGATTGAGGGTGCCAAATCTGTGTGTGTGTGTGTGTGTGTGTGTGTGTGTGTGTGTGTGTGTGTGTGTGTGTGTGTGTGTGTGTGTGTGTGTGTTTGTGTGTGTGAGAGAGTGTGTGTGTAACTTAACCAGTCCTGTGAGCTCAATGCCTTTAACTGTAGGTATTCATCAGAGTGGTACTGCCTGCAGTGGCTGCATTTCCCTATGTTTACATGTACGCACAGGGCAGTGTGTTCCCTTGCCCTCTCTACAGAGCACAGGGCAGTGTGTTCCCTGGCCCTCTCTACAGAGCACAGGGCAGTGTGTTCCCTGGCCCTCTCTACAGAGCACAGGGCAGTGTGTTCCCTGGCCCTCTCTACAGAGCACAGGGCAGTGTGTTCCCTGGCCCTCTCTACAGAGCACAGGGCAGTGTGTTCCCTGGCCCTCTCTACAGAGCACAGGGCAGTGTGTTCCCTGGCCCTCTCTACAGAGCACAGGGCAGTGTGTTCCCTGGCCCTCTCTACAGAGCACAGGGCAGTGTGTTCCCTTGCCCTCTCTACAGAGCACAGGGCAGTGTGTTCCCTGGCCCTCTCTACAGAGCACAGGGCAGTGTGTTCCCTGGCCCTCTCTACAGAGCACAGGACGATGTGGCCGTCTCTCTAGAGCAGAAATCAACTACTCATATATCTCCTCTGTTATGACACTATGCAGTAGTGGCTGTGATATGAAGTCAATGTTTTACAAAAGAAGTGAACCGAAAAATGGCCGGTCTTCTTCTGCGTTTGTATCGAAAGCAAGCACTGTGATTGGCCACCCATACAAGCGAAGAAGAAGACCGGCCTTTTTTTTTTTTTTGCAAAAGTCGATGAGTTTTTAAGGACAATATTAAAAATGTTGATTAGCAATGCTGAGCTTTCAAAACCCAGCGCCAATGTTCCCGAAACCACACCACACACACGCACACACACACATTCCCACACTAGCTGAGTGTCCCAGGGTGGGTCCACTCAGAGCTGGGTCTGTGTGCTCATTAGTGGAGGTCATTAGTGGTCAATCATATTCAAATGGGGCTCGAGGAGGCGTCTGGGCCAACCCACCCATATGCAGATGGAGGGCTAAGGGCTCACCCGCCCAGACCAGGCCCTGCTGTCCCCCTCCCAGGTGACTGGGGCTGGGCTTGCCTGTGGACGTGTTCTGGCCTGACACCCCCCAGACAGACAGGTCCCTTGGTGGGGTCCCCCAGTAGACAGTCAGGCTGGTCTGATGGCTTCTGTTCCAGCCCCCCCACCCCCACCCCCCGCTGTGGCTTAACTGCCAGCCACTGTTGTCATTAGCATAATGATAAGATAACAACACCTCCCTTTGAATTCTATCAGGGGACCTGAGAGGGTAGAGGAATGAAAGGGATAATCGCACAATTCATCGAGGGAGGGGCACTTACCGTTCCAGAAAGCTATCTGGTGATGGTTCTGACCCTCCTAATTAAGATTTTTGGTCCCAACCAACAGACTATACTACCCCCCCCCCGCCCCCCGCCCACACACACACACCATTTTCTTAACAGCTTAGTTTTTTTGGTAAAATTTTGGCCAGTTTACTACCATGGATCTCCTCCCAAACAAAAAAGCTGACTGAAACATTAGGTGTAAATCTGTGAAGTGGGGCATATATATTATAAAAACCAGGTAGTCGACCTGAGTGGAGCTCCCTGTATTCAGCAGCTCCCCATAGGGGAGACGTGGCCTCGCGTTCCTCAGCCTGTGTGACGAGGGTCTGTAAAGCCAATGCATGCTGGGAACCATGGGGGCTGGAACAACAACAACAATGTGACTCCCCTGGTAACAAGCCGGAGAAGACAGAGAAGATGGGTGACAGGAGCTCCACATGTTCTCAATGCTTCCTAATGTGCTCTGTTCCTCTGAGCCATCTGTCATACCAACCACTGGGATTCAAGAAAAATCAAAAGAAGAAAAAAAAAAAGATGATATTCTCTCCATGTCTAAGATCTTTGTCAAATTCAGCCTTTATGATAATTAGGAGTTTAACATGTATAATAATAATAATAATAATAACACTAATAATAATAATACTAAAATTAATAATAATACAGTTTATTTATACAGCACCTTTTAAAAAAAACGTTACAAAGTGTTTCACAAACAAAATAAAACGACACAAAAACATTGTACTGTAAGAGAAAAAATAAGAAGCACTAACAGCAATACCATAAAATACAGTAAAAAGGGAAGAAAGTAATGTGAATAAAATAAAATAAAAATACAAAGATACTATGATATAAATAAAAACTACTATGAAAAAGCTACAGTACAGTGCAATATAATATAATACAATAAAATACAATAAGTGCTTAGGCGGGAGGATTGTTGTAGTACTTCTTGAAGAGATGAGTTTTGAGCCTGCAACGAAAGATGGGCAGCGACTCTGTCCTGACATCAGTGGGCAGTTCATTCCACCACTGCGGGGCCAGGACAGAGAAGAGCCGTGACCGTGTCGATCGACCGCAGGAGCCTCAGAGTGACGGGGCAACCAGTCGCCCTGAGGTAGCAGAGGTAGATAGGTAAAGAGGGTCTAGATAGGTAAAGATGGTCTAGACAGGTAAAGATGTTCTAGAGAGGTAAAGATGTTCTAGACAGGTAAAGATGTTCTAGAGAGGAAAAAATGGTCTAGACAGGTAAAGATGTTCTAGATAGGTAAAGATGGTCTAGATAGGTAAAGATGGTCTAGATAGGTAAAGATGTTCTAGACAGGTAAATATGGTCTAGAGAGGTAAAGATGGTCTAGATAGGTAAAGATGTTCTAGACAGGTAAAGATGTTCTAGAGAGGTAAAGATGGTCTAGAGAGGTAAAGAGTGTCTAGATAGGTAAATATGGTCTAGATAGGTAAAGAGGGTCTAGATAGGTAAATATGGTCTAGATAGGTAAAGAGGGTCTAGATAGGTAAATATGGTCTAGATAGGTAAAGAGGGTCCAACCCGGTACTTGATAAAGAGGGTCCTAGTACCTAATAAAGTGGCCACTGAGTGTACATTCTCAATGTCCTCCTTTAAAATGTTGAATGATTTTATTGCGGGCTCAGCTTTAGGTATGTTTATGCTGGCTAAGCCACCTGCTCTCTCTCTCTCTCTCTCTCTCTCTCTATCTGTCTTTCTCTCTCTCTATCTGTCTCTCTCTCCCTCTCTCCCTCTCTCTCTCTCTCCCTCTCTCTCTCTCTCTCCCTCTCTCCCTCTCTCTCTCTCTCTCTCTCTCTCTCTCTCTCTCTCATCATGTTAATCAACACAGCCACATGCCCCTGTGATTCTCTCAGGACCTTATTTTCATAGTGTGTAATACGTTGTTTGAACTGTTCTTTGTCAGGTCCCAGATCACAAGGCCTGAGAAGCGGTATTTCCCCTCACCTTGAATAAAGAAGGCTGCTCTGTCAAGTGGGGGCATGTCAACACACAAAGAATATGATGTAGGCTTCTCTGTACCGCTGTCACACACACAAACACACACACACACACAAACACACACCCTGGCTGATGTCATAGCAGAGGAATGTGGGTCATGTGATCACAGGGAGCATATTGTGTTCAACGAGTCGGAGTGACAAGGAGAGGAGCCTGGTTAAAGCTCTAAACAGATAGTAGCATTGAGTCAGTTGCGAGGGTTGCATGGCTGCGCGTTTCCCTCGACAGCGTGTCTGGTGTTTATGGTTGACACAGCGTGGTGTTTGGGCCTGACGGACTCCCACACTGCTGGCATACACCAGTCTGTTTGTGTTATCACCAGTCTGCCAATATGCATCTTTGTTTCGATTCCCACCCACGGACAGGCATATAATGGGACACAATACACGCACATAGACCTGGGGCACACACTGCACAGGCCGAACAAGCTGTGTTGAGTCATATACTAGTCATTTACGCGCCTTTACAACTTTGAATGACCGTAATAAATCTGTATGTTTGAATCATCTAATTATTCATGGAGAGTTTTAATGAAGAGGGAATGACAATGTAGTAATTGCTGACATGAAGGGGGGTAATCACTTTATCAAACCCTGAAATCTGCAGGAGAAGGGGCTAGAAGGGGCAACTCTTTCCCTCCCCTTTAAATTGATAGCAGCTGCCTTGATGTGAGCCCGGGCATTGAAGTGCAGGCTGGGATTAGCGGAGAGCACAAAAGGAGTGTTTGAAGGGGGCATGTCTGTCCCTTTTGAAAGGGTATCACTTAGACCCTTCAGCAGTAGATCATCTGCGGTTTACACAGGGCCAACTTGGGGGAAATCTTGATCAGGCCAGGCCCATTCCCCTGCTCCCGGTGAGGGGTATGTTTGATGGTGAGAGTATGAGGTGGTGGAGGGAGGGGGGGGGGGGGGGTCAAGAGACCTGGAGACTCAGGGCTCAGTCTCTCTCTTTTTTTCTGACACTATTGGTATGCATCTGACACAATAGGTGGTCAAGGGTGGAGGGTGGGGGGCATTAGAGCCCTTTAGAGGGGGGAGGATTGGAATTCTTCAGCGCAGGTCCACTAGCATCTCACATACGCACCTCTGCTCTGTGCTTCATGGGAACAGGTTTAAGTCATATGTGAATTGATTCATTCTCCTGTCTTATCATGCCACGCTCAATTCTACATAATGACTTTATTCAAATGAGGCAATACAATTTTTCTGAAAATCATTGTAATTATATATGTCACATAAAGCTGTAAAGCTACAGCAATTAAGGAAGGATGTGTCTTTTGACAACTGGTACTTCAACTCATGTTATGTTCACCAATTAATGACTTCCTTTTCTCGTAGCTGAGAACAGCCAGTTGTCTCTCCTAGGTTGCTGTTTTAAGGATCCCATGAGGACCAAACGTAGTTCTGAAGGGGCTGAGGAGTAAAACTGGCTCCCCAGGGTAGGCACTTCCTCTGGTGTCTGTCACCACTTCCTGTCTGTGAGCGAGGAGGTAACGACAGCACACAGGTGTTCCATCTGGACACACACACAGGGCGGTATTCCCGCTAGGAGTCACCAGCACTATAATCAACAAGCTACAGTATATTGTTGATGTTTGAGTCCTCTGTGATTAAACCCAACAGTTGAATTTATTTCCTTACATAATACGTGGGTTGAATGAGGATAAATCAACAACTAGAGGGACTCCAGTCCAGTGGGTGCTGACAGGGCCCAGGAGACCAGTGGACCAGGCTAAAGTGCACAGAGAAATGGAGTGACGTTCCCTGAACGCCTTGTTATTCTGCGTGAGGTGGTGGAGCGGAACTTCAGGGAAGACTCACTACGGCAGCACATATTGGGAAAATGACGAGATGGCGTATTATATTATATTACATAATAATATAATACGATTTTATGAAATTACACATTCTCAGTAAACCTAATTATGCCGGCCTCTTAAGATATCTAATTCTGAATAGTCATTGCTGTTGTGATATTTTGCATAGAACCCAGACCAGGACGTTGCAGTGAGAATAGAGCTGGCAGACTGGAACTTTACATTGTACTGTATAGATTGTAGCCTATTTCTTGTGTAATTTGCACAGAACATATCCACACTGGCACCTTATCTTATCCTAATCTTATATTGTATAGATTGTTTGTTTGTGTGTGTGTGTGTGTGTGTGTGTGTGTGTGTGTGTGTGTGTGTGTGTGTGTGTGTGTGTGTGTGTGTGTGTGTGTGTGTTATTGGTAACTTGTGTATTGTAATTACCTATAGCTTCTGAGCACATCACGGTGCTGGCAGTAGCATTTCACTGTGAACGTACACTGTATGTTTGCATGTGAGAAATAAAGATCTGAATGTGAATCCTTCTAACACACCACCAAACCCCCAGACAGATGTAGGTCCTCCTCCCTGACATCTCCTGCCAAGTGTAAAGCTACAACATGGTGTGTTATGACTAAGGTCATGGATAAAAGATGATCTACCCCCAGTTCTGTAATGTGGGAACAAAACTTTTTTTTTTCCAGGGGAATTGTCAAAATATATTACAGCAATAGCCTTATGGGGATAAGTTACATTGTTGTGGGGATAGGTTTCCCAGACGGAGCGATGTGAAGACAGGGCCTGGCCGGGGATTTACTGGGCTCGTTCTAGCCCGTTAATCCCACTATCTCTTTGACTCTTTCAGCAGGTTGCTCAACTGGCAAGCCTTGCGTGATCTCAAGTGGCTCTCCTTCCTGGGCCTCCACCCCCGGACCCTCCACCCTACCCCTGGACCCTCCCCTCCACCCCCGGACCCTCCACTCCACCCCCGGACCCTCCACCCCACCCCCGGACCCTCCACCCCACCCCCGGACCCTCCACTCCACCCCCACCCCCGGACCCTCCCCTCCACCCCCGGACCCTCCACCCCACCCCCGGACCCTCCCCTCCACCCCCGGACCCTCCACCCCACCCCCGGACCCTCCACCCCACCCCCAGACCCTCCACTCCACCCCCACCCCCGGACCCTCCCCTCCACCCCCGGACCCTCCACCCCACCCCCGGACCCTCCACCCCACCCACGGACCCCGTCAACCCGCCTCAGCACCACCCAGCCACCACCACCCACCACTGACATATCAAGGTGCGCATGTAATAGTCATCTACAACATGCAAACGTTGCTGGATAAACGACAAACATTTTGATTCCTAACAGGGGATGTCACCTTAAATTGTGAAATTAGTTTTCGGAAAGCTGTGCCAAAACTAAGCCACAAGACAAGGTACTGTAACATTCAGAAGACTAAAACATGGACAGAGGAGCTACAGTATCCCACAGAGACGTGTCTGCCGATCTTCCACATGTCCTGTCCCGGTGAAGGGCCCAGGCGTCTGCTCAGATGGGAGCTGTTCTGTGTAAAATCCTCCATATGGCCGTGTGCCCAGACGGTGATCCCATGCCGTTATCGCCTCATCCATTACGCTTTTTATGAGCTCAGTATGGAGGCTGGAGAAACCGAACCAGGTCATGCCGACTGATAGACATTATCCTCAGCTATCAGATGTACCCTTCATCTTTTTACAGCGCTGTGAAGAGAGCCGTCTCCTCCTCCACGGCCCGGCCTACCAACGGCTACCACCGAGCTGTCAGCATATCCCACTCCTATATATTATAATATTTAACTTCCTCAAGAGATTGGGCTGAAATATAAGATATTTTCCACGTAATTCCCGCTGACTGCTATAAACAGATGTGAAATTTCAGGGTAGATCCAGAGTGTAATCAGGCTCTCTATGGTCCCACTATCATGTTCTGTGGTCAGGTCAGGCAGCCACGGCCGGTCCCTGACAAGCCTGCTTTTCATAAAACCCTTCAGACGGGGAACGGAAAAAATTGGTGTGGCTACGACTTACTTGACACAGCATTTTATTTGGAGTTCATACAAATGAACACATTGTGGTTTAAAGAACTACAAGCTCATAATCCCCACACAAAACATGGTTTAACTAGTCTAAAGCTGTGAGAAATCAAACTGTGTAATAGTATTTATATTCTGAACTTCTGAATGGAGGCTTCCGTGGCTCTCTCCCACACTATCAGCTGAAGTGATCTAATGGCTAATGGAAGTTCAGTTTCACACCTTGCTGAGTGCAACTTTATCCATTGGTGATTCATCACTGCAGCTCATGTCACTCACTGACTGGCTGACTGCCCCCTCCTCCAACACCCCCATCCCCCGAGGGCCCTGGCCCCCAGCACCCCATCCTGGCCCATAGCACACCTCCTCTCAGTTCAGGGTGCAATGTGATCCCCAGACATTACTGCTCTACCTGATTAGATAGATAGATAGATAGATAGATAGATAGATAGATAGATAGATAGATAGATAGATAGATAGATAGATAGATAGATAGATAGATAGATAGATAGATAGATAGATAGATAGATAGATAGATAGATAGATAGATAGATAGATAGATAGATAGATAGATAGATAGATAGATAGATAGATAGATAGATAGATAGATAGATAGATAGATAGATAGATAGATAGATAGATAGATAGATAGATAGATAGACCCATAATTTGGGGTTTCAGCAGTGGGGGGAAAAGTACAGCAGAATAAACAATATAGAGAATATACATACTTTAACATAAGTTAAATTATGTACATTAGAAATGTAGGCCTATACATACAGTAAAATATACATACATACATACATACATACATACATACATACATACATTACCTGTAGCAGTGGCTTAATTGGTTATGTTTTTACTGTGTGCAATTAAAGTAGGTCTTCTGCATCATGGGGTCACCTTGAGGTCCCCGTGATCAAATCAGAACCAGGAAAATCTGCTTTTAGTTATTCTGCACGGTCCCTACAACATGGATTGATTTTCTTCCATTAAGAATGTAACAACTTAGCACTTTTTGTTTGTTGTACTTTGTTTTCAACTGTTTTTACATTCATCTGTATTTATTTTATTGTATTTATAATTTATAATTGATTCTGATTCTGATAATTGCATATTTTCAATATATTTTGTATATATATTTCATAGCTGTGTATGCAGGGATCCTGCATAAATAAAGGTTAAATTGAAAAATAAATGGACAAAGATGTCTCAACTGGATTTAATTCTGAATCTGAAAATTGTCATTAATATTTTTCAGTCCTGTCACCATTGTGATCTATCCCTCTATTTAGTCCACTTCATTAAGGCAGAGGAACAGCTGACCTGTGACAGTGAGGATGTGTGTTTGAGGAAGCAATGCTTCTCTGAGACCGCTGACAACACTCGCCACTCCTCGCTGCTCCGGGGACAGGATCAGGTGACCTGGGCGACAGCTGATACTTCCTGTCCCATCCACAGGGAAACAGGATTAAAATAATCCAGTTCCAAACTCTGGATCCTACATGAGCTTCCTTGCTTTAGAGAGTGACCCTAGAGCCTGAAACCCCTCATTAAGGTCTTAGCCCACTGGGCCACTGTGAGGGCTGGGGGCTGCCTTCTGGAGAGGCCCATTCTGGACGAGCCCTAGCCCTGGGGCCAGGCCCGCGAGAGCAGGCAGCAGGCATGGGAGTGAGGGGCCCGCGCTGACCTGACTGATATTCATATGCGCCAGGTAAATGTGCCCTGGAGGCGGAGGGCACCAGACCGTATCTGCATGGAGACACGAGATGGCTGAGATAAATCACTGTATGGAGACACAGAAAACACACCTACAGGGAACACACCAGCACAGGCTAAACGGGCAGTCTGTCAAACAGGGAACACACCAGCACAGGCTAACCGGGCAGCCTGTCAGACAGGGAACACACCAGCACAGGCTAAACAGGCAGTCTGTCAGACAGGGAGCACACCAGCACAGGCTAAACGGGCAGTCTGTCAGACAGGGAACACACCAGCACAGGCTAACCGGGCAGTCTGTCAGACAGGGAACACACCAGCAGGTTGACCTGGGCAGTCTATCAGACAGGGAGCACACCAGCAGGTTGACCTGGGCAGTCTATCAGACAGGGAGCCCACCAGCAGGTTGACCTGGGCAGTCTATCAGACAGGGAACACACCAGCAGGTTGACCTGGGCAGTCTATCAGACAGGGAGCCCACCAGCAGGTTGACCTGGGCAGTCTATCAGACAGGGAACACACCAGCAGGTTGACCTGGGCAGTCTATCAGATAGGGAACACACCAGCAGGTTGACCTGGGCAGTCTATCAGACAGGGAACACACCAGCAGGTTGACCTGGGCAGTCTATCAGACAGGGAACACACCAGCAGGTTGACCTGGGCAGTCTATCAGACAGGGAACACACCAGCAGGTTGACCTGGGCAGTCTATCAGACAGGGAGCACACCAGCAGGTTGACCTGGGCAGTCTATCAGACAGGGAACACACCAGCAGGTTGACCTGGGCAGTCTATCAGACAGGGAACACACCAGCGTAGGTTGATCTGCTGGGTAATCTGTCAGACATGGTTTGGTCCTTGTATTGAGGAACTTCCATACATTGAAAAACAATAATGATACAGTATTTAAAATCACTGGGTAATTACTCATCCCCCTCTGCACACTAAACATGGCTACTGCGGTCTGCGGTTATTTCAGCAGCCCAGCATATGTTGCTGTCCAGTATTTACCCAGTCCTGTAAAACACACTTTTTACCAAGCTTCTTTTTTTTCCCTTTTTTTTTTTAAGACTGTGATAATAGCAAGTTATCGTAGTTAGTAATTTTTATTTTACACAGGGTGATCCTTGCTCAGGCACAAAAAAGTCTAAAATAATATTAATAGTTTACACAATTTAATATAGACCTACTCTATTGTATGCATAATCGGTAGTAGGCTATATGAATAGGCTATAAATAATGCATTTTATAAATGTATTTTGAACCTAATTTCTTCTTTCAGTGCGTACAGTGGTGATAGGATTTCAATAGAAAACGTGTTGCTGTGAGAACCTACTTCTGTGAGACAAAAATACTCTTTGTTATCAATGCCCGTGCTTCACAGACAATCGGAACAAAATATGGTCTGAGTGAGATCATTTGTTCCCAGATCTGGGGTCAAAATATTTCATTCTAGCGCAGGAGGGGATCCCTCGTATTGCCAGGGCCCATTGTGTCAGAGCCACGGGCACGAAAGTCTTGTCAATTCTGCTTTGCTCCAGACAACAGAGCGCTAGAGTGCATTCAATTATGAACCAATTAAGAGGTGTTTCCACTTATTTACTTGCTTCGGTTTCATGCGTAGCCTACCACAAATTGTTTCAAAATACGACATCAGAAGGTTGTTAAATCGCTTGAGCATGTCTATTGGAAAGCTCTGTTTGGCCTATTATTTCCCTCGGCATCAGAGGAACAAGTTTTCTCTTGTTTTATTCTAAGGACAACTGCTCACACAACAAAGCGCGTTACATGCCATAGTGCACTCACATGAGTCTTTCCGCGGATGCTCTTCCAGAATGTAGTGAAAGGAAATCGAATTACCAGGGATTCTCACACGATATCAGGAAAAAACAGATTCCCATCGTTTATACTTGGTGGTGAGACTTCCGATTCGCGGGAATAAATGGCAACAGGTGGACTAGTCTATACAGCAAAGTGACTCGGACAGTTAAATTTCGACGAGTTTTCATACATCACTGAGTAAATAGCTTCCAAAAGGTAGGCTATAGCCCATCCATGTATAGCTAAATGAAACAGACCAGACGAAAAGTTGAACTCATGAACTTGGGGGAAATAAAACGGTGATGGCTTGTTGGTCGGGTCTATTCAAAGTGACAAGCGGAAAATGTCTCAGTCTCACCTACTGTTTTCATGCGGTTGGGGCAGTTCACTGAGAGGGTTGCCTATGTTGAACAGGGTACAGAAGACATTCACAAAAGCAATAATGTAGGCTAATGTTGATCTTTGAGGGAAAATATTTTGGATTTTGAAACAGTGTAGTCTGGTTTAGAGAGGCACAGGCATGGCCCCAGAACTGGGGTGAAAGAGTTGTCTGGAACGGGACTGATTAATTCAAACGCTCGATTAAACCTTTTCTGTCACAAAGGCATAGACAATCTTTGCATAATTGCATTCTCTCATCTTAATAATTCAAAAACGCGCCATGAAATAGGCCTGGTGTGGTGGTCAAATAGCTTTGTCCTAAGCCTAGCCAATCATTAGTAAAATAAAGGCTACTTTAGTTTTTTGTGGTGCTTTTCAGTGTGGCGTGAGGCCGCTGAGACTGACATGTTTTACCAACACCAATCATTCCAACAGTTTGATAACAAGCAAAATAGATAAGGGACGATAAGAATAGGCTATCAGGCCTCATATTTTCCCAAAATGCACTAGGCCTATATCCTACCTTTGATCAAATGTTGAAATAATTAAAGATAGTTTAAGTTATCATCATTTAAATTGTTTTTCATTAAAAGTAACCTAGATTGATGGCCATCGAAGATTAAATACGACGCAGATTCAAAGACTTCAGATTGACATTTATTCAAATATTGAAAATGGGTTTAAATAAAAGAACACACGATGGGCTACGTCTACAAGCAGTGGACTGAACAGTTTTACACGTTAAAATAATTTCTGTACAAATGAGTGTCTCCTGATTAGTTTCAGTCCTGTCAGAAGCAAAGCTTGCTGCATACATGCCCTGAAATGTGTGGATAAATGAGCACTTTAATGCCGTTTCAGGAATCCAACATGTTCATTAGTGCATCCTTTTGGTAGAAAGTAACTATATTTACAATGTAAGGGAAAAAAACAAACGTATGCAAATAAAGTAGACTACAGCATGGACTTTGTTATATTATGCTATATGTTTACACTGTCTAAACGTCTGTTCCTTCGCGGCTGTATATCAAACTGTTAACACTGAAGTGGTTGGACATAGGGTTTCCCAAGCCTCCGCTGTTCTGTCCAGATGTGTAGTAGTTCATTCTGTTCGAGGTGAGATGCGTACTATCAGAGTTCAATGATGTGATTTGCGTGGGCGAGAATGAGTGCAGTCCAGGCATGCTCTCTCTGCTTTGTGACAAATCCCCCAGATGACCAGAACCGACTTCTCGACCTCTGATGCCGTTGTTGCTGCCGAGCAGCATAGAGTTCATGTTGGAGGCGAAGTTGTTGTAACAGGGACTGTGCTCAATGGGCGGAGACGGGGAGGATTTGGACTCGCTGGAAGCGGGGGAGTTCTGCAGGCTTGGCGGGGATGAGCTGAGGATGCTGGCGGTGTCAGAGATCTTTAGCGCGTTGTCCTCTGACTTCACTGCTGGAAGAGCGCTGGTATCTCCGTTTAAGTCGGCTCGTCTCTTTCTCTTCCTCCTGAAGTTCCCGTTGTCAAACATTTTCTCACAGTTTGGGTCCAGTGTCCAATAGTTCCCCTTACCTATGAACAATGAACACAGAAAATATTAGCCAACTGAGCAAATGATTTGTGTCACACAGGTACAGGTAGGCTAATATGGGTTGCAAAGCTCAACAGCCCTACCGTTACCACTCCAACAGGCCTATATGTCTGTTACATTTTGAGTAGACTATGTATGCAAACTCACCCGGATCATCCTCGTCCCGTGCCACTTTCTTGAAGCAGTCATTCAGTGACAAATTGTGACGAATGGAGTTTTGCCATCCAGCTTTGCTCTTCTTGTAAAAAGGAAAGTTTTCAGCCACATACTGATAGATCTGACTAAGTGTCAGCTTCTTATCTTGGGCATTCTGAATAGCCATGGCTATCAAAGCAGAGTATGAGTATGGAGGTCTAACCATCTTGAAAAGTTCTTGTTGGCTAGAAATAGACAGCCATCCGAGGTCAGCTCCGCCGAAACCCGAGGGCGGAGGCAGGAATTGCCGTTGGTTCGCTCCATATCCCGACTGAATGTAGGATGCTCCGTTCGTTCCCGTTAGATAAGGAGAAGAGTTGATACCGGAGCCGTTCAGCCAGAGGTACGGGTTTGTGGTCGGTGAGGTGTACTCCCCGAGGCCGTAGCTGGGAGGATGCGCCGGTGCTCTCTGCGGGTGGTGGTGCAGGTTCTGCTGGTACATGCCGAAGTTGTCACAGTACACGGCCATGTCCAGGAGCTCCTGTGCGCTGTGGTGCTGGATGGGGCTGGACTGCGGGTTAGATGGCTGATGTCCAAAAGCATTCATAATCCGCTCTGATCAGGGACGCGCCGTGACTTCTAACTTGAAGAAATCAAGATTCCCAGGGACAACCTCCTTCAGTCTCTCCCTGAGGATTGAATACAGAGCCGGGGGAGGAGTAGCCTATTTATGTGGTCGGCCCGGCCGGAGCCAAACAGGTAGCCCATTGAGTGAGCGGTTGGGTAACACCCACTGACGCTCCAGTCGAATTGTCTTAACAGAATCTCCCCATCAATGCACGGTACTGCCAAGATAGACTAGCCTACTAGGCCTAGTAAATTATGGGATTTGAATTATGACGGACTGAGATTTATCTCGCTAAGACATATCTCGCTAAGAATAAAACTTATTTGGGCACTTTTACGCATTGCGCATTCATTTGGGCGCCTGAAATAAGCCCTATAATTATGTCAGCTATGAGTAGCCTAATTTTTAAACATATAGGCCTATCTATTTTTTTTTTATTAAGGGTTAGGCCGATTAAGAAAAACGAATAGGCCTAGTCTAAAAACCTTATTCGGTGTGTGCAATAGTAGTTTAGGCCTGAAAACTGCAGAAGTGTGACGTGATAATCTCATTGTGTTCGTTCACCTCTGACTTTCATGAATGTCTGTGTTAGTGTAACAACAGAGAAGTGCCGTGTGTGTTTATAAAATCTTAACGATCTCTTGAACGAATTAGTTTGCAATAAACATCCCAAGTGGTAGGCTACAAGTGAACCCTGGGAAGAGCTGCATGTGTGGCAGCTAAGGATCTTAATAAACTATAAACAACAACAACTGAAATAGCTCGAGCTGAAATAATGTTGATGATTCCCCCTGTAGCCTATGTAGTGCCAGGGTCGCAAAACCTTGAATAAAAAGTGGCAAACAATGTAATATTGGGACCTAAAGGCATGCATTTTTTTTATCGAATGACTTATTTGTAGGCTATATAAAAATAGGCCACAAATAAAAACACAAGACGCACATTATTTGAAATATATTGACCCTTATTTGAGGTTATGCAAAAACAAAAACCTGAGCTATTCTGGGTAGATGATGGCCAGACGTTAGAATGGCTATTTTGAGTCGAAGTATTTAAGACAGCTAAGTTCATCTCTAAGGTATGGAATAGGAGGCAATCCATTCTTTTTAATTAAGACCTGACAGCCTTTAATTACCGAATTGAGTGCATGGGGGCATGTATATGTTTGGATGTATGTATGGTAGTTCTATGTACTGTATCTGTATTGTATGTATACTGTATGTCCTTGTCTGTGTGTGTATGTGTGTATCCACATAGTAGGCATATTTGTACTTGTACTGTATGTATATGTGCCTGTTTGTGTAAGTATGTACTTGTACTGTATGTCGGTTTGTGTGTGTATCCACATGTGTATACAGCAGTGGGCCTATGTATATCGGTATTTGTACTGTATATATATGTGCTTGTTTGTGTGTGTATTTGTACTGTATGTATATGTCCCTGTTTGTGTGTGTATGTGTGTGTGCACATATGTTATTCACGTTGTCTTTAGAGGAACGTAGAGCTGTACCTGTTTTTGTTTGTCTTTCTCTTGCTTCTGTTGCTTACTTTGGTTGTTATATGTCTTTTGAATAGTGTCCTAAGCCCATGGGCTGGGCTTTTTGAAGCATGACACTCTAATAAAATATATCAATCAATCAATCAATCAAATATAGACTTCATTTATTTAGGCAAAAATGTTGTTGGCTTAGGCTACCTATATGCATTATGTCTAATTTGTTGGAAAAGTGCTTTAGCCCAGCCTGCTCATTCATTGCATTTTGCAGTTACGGTGACACAATAATAATTTATCCAATGTAATTGTAATAATCGCATCGAGGACCATACATAATAAGTACAGGATGATAAACAACTTCGCATGATTATCATATTTTGTTGTGATACGTGTTTTTTCCCTTCAAACGAAAAATCTGTGAGAGTAGACGTGCAATTCCAGGGATTCTCGCTGTAATTCAAACAGGTTGCAGCCTAGTTTGCAATTCCAAGCTTGGTATTAGTTTCCATTGCTGCCCTCCTCTGGCCGGTCATATAGCCGCCGAGGAACACTGAAACTGAGAGAATCGATACTGTCGATACCGCCTTGTAATGAGTCCAGTGAGACTCAATACAGGACTGATTCGTATGCAATAAACAGCGAACACCTCCACAAAAAGAAAATTAGCGACTGAATGGGAATCCAGGACCGTTTGTTTGTTGTTGACACCACCCTCAATATACCCAGAATGTAACTTATCGGAACAGTAGGAATGTAACTTATAGTAACTTATATGAACATGGTCATTCTAGTGTGAATTCCATACAGAGTAGATGACCGCTGAGCAAGGGGCTTGGTGGTATTTGAGCTTCTGTGAGGCGTCTTACATGCATTCCAGATAGGGATATCTAGTGGCCGGCTGGGGATCGCAAGGTCCCCAGGTTCAATCCCAGCTCCTGGCAGTGTGCTGAAGTGCCATTGAGCAAGACACTGAACCCTCAAATCGCCCAAATGCCTGTCACCTCACGGCGAGAAGGTCTCTGGGCCTTTCTGTGTGGAGTTTGCATGTTCTCCCCGTGTTCACAGGGGTTTCCTCCCAAAGAACCCTATATGAAAACCATGCAGAAGAACAGATGCTCTTCAGTCCTGTCCCTGACCAGGACCTGGACTGAGCACTTGGACTTGGTCCCCGGGCGCCACTGATGAGGCTGCCCACTGCTCCTGGGTGAGTGTTGTGTGCTACAGTATGTCGTGGCTCACTGTGTGTAATATATGTCTGTCACCGTGTGGCTAATTAAAGACCCCCCCCACCCCCCTTGGGTCCTGTAAAAAAAAAAAAAAAATGCCTTCAGCAC
This sequence comes from Borostomias antarcticus, assembly GCF_949987555.1. Lineage (NCBI taxonomy): Eukaryota > Metazoa > Chordata > Actinopteri > Stomiiformes > Stomiidae > Borostomias > Borostomias antarcticus. Next base: position 11,232,786 of record NC_140255.1, on the reverse strand, counting down.
AATCATGGTCACAAAAAAAATATCCTTGAGAATGGTACATTCCATTTCTATTCCATATTTGCGGTTTTCGTGTAAGTGGTCGCCTCAGAGAGCAAGATGGGGATCGTTTTTAACCCCCTCGATTGCATCACACCATGATAAACTGCATATCATTTGAACGGATTCATAAAGAGCATAATCTCGGCCCTGTACCCCAGCCTGGCCTGTGTGTGGAGGGTGTAGTGCATTACTCGCGCTCCATTTTCCGGACACGCAGCCAGAGGTGGACTTGGCAGGTTGCTGGATGGAGAGAAGTAACACAATCACCACGCATCTGTCTCCTAAGAACTAATCAGCTGAACATTCCTCTTCTGCATGACCTGGGTGTAATTGTTTGGCTTTGAGGTGTTGTCCAGACCACAGGCTGGAGCTGAACCTGTGTACCTGGAGGGCCAGCTGCAGGGAAGGGGCATTCAACCCACCCTCCCCGTGAACCTGCTCAGTGTCGGACACTGGAAGCTAATTACTGATGATTACTGCAGGGCAGGATTGTAAATGACCAGGAAACACCACAGGCTTGGCTGGAGGGGTTACTGCATAGCTGATGTACTACCATGATGCATTAGATACATAGCTGTTAGATGTTACAGTACATCACAGCAGAACCCTTTAATACACATTCTATCAGTGTGAGAAATTAGTGGCGAGTTTGTATTGGGTTGATAAGCTGCTGTACATGACAAATGTACCGCTCCTAACACCCCTGCATTGAAGCCCCACCAATATCTCTGTGTGTTCTCAGTGGAGGCAGTGGAGACGGAGGCATCAGTCAGAACTCTGTGGGATAACCATCAGACTCCATACAATAGAAAGCAATTATTCAAACATGTGTTTGAACAGGGGTGTGTGACTCTGTGCTTGTAGGAAGTAGGAATCATGTTGTCAGTTCTCTCTTCATCCCCAGTTCCCTCCAGCGCTCGCAGGTCACCGGAGCTTTGTCAGGGGGGAGCAGTCAGTCCGTCGGGGTCAGTCAGACAGGCAGGCTGGGGGAGCGGGGCTCCATGAGACCCCTACGGGCACAGCCAGGACCCACCCTGGATCACAGGCAATAATCTCACAGTGGCGTGCTGGAGATGATGAGAGAGAGGCAAATAGGGAGGGGGAGAGAGAGAGGGAGAGAGAGGGAGGGGAAGGGAGAGAAAGAGGGAGAGAGAGAGGGGGAAGGGAGAGAGAGAGGGGGGAGGGAGAGAGAGAGGGGGGAGGGAGAGAGCGCGCTTTGTGTTTACATGGAAGATTAAAATCAATATCCACTGAGCTCAATACCACCAAGACCCTAACTAGAGATGACTTACACTGCCTCTAATGCTCCACTGCTTCGCAATGATAAGCAGACAATTAGAGGTAATTAAATTCTATAAAAATGCTGGGTGGGCGACCTGTTAATTACGACAGTGTAAACATGACCATTATTGTGACACTTGTCCTTGACACTTGCAGTCTCCCTCTAGTGGAGACAGGGTGGAATGTCTTGTTAAAATAATTCACCATACATGGAGCTCTATGTTCCTTAGGGCCAACAAAATAATCAGTTTAATTCTTTGGATAGACTACATAATAAGATAAGATATAACTTTAATAATCCAGAAACAGAAAATAAGAAAACGCTTCTCTGAATATTGAGCTTTGTCTGCCTTGCTAGGTACACTTGCTAGTGCAGCCATATTGAATTGTTTGTCATTTGCTATCTGCTGATGGATCTCCAAGTGGATGGAAGAAATACAGCTTATGAGTCCAAAGAACTGAGGTATTTGGCTTTACAATGAATAGCTATCTCTTCTATGTGCCAATACCATTATTTATTAAAAACTATGAGCCAAAGCTCCTCATTCAGTTTCCAACATCCCCCTGTCTCCTCTGGGAACAGCTCTATCCCTGATGCCTTGGGCCATCCAACAAGTTCAGTATGCTGTATATTACTGCCATCAATAACCAGAGCAATGCACATGCTGGGCTGCTCTTCTGAATGCTTGAAAAGCTGTCTCTAGTAGTTCCAATGAAACTCAGTTGTAATTAATAGACTAAGAGTAGAGTCCTGCACAAGAAGCTAATATCCAGAGCATCCCAGCTTGAAGAGACTCCCAGCTTGATGAGACTTCCAGCGTCATTACAGCTTGTTTGCTTGATTGCTTCTCTGCATTTCCCTGCCAGGCATATTAGAGCCGTCGATTTCTGGGCCATCAGATCAGATATCCTGCTGCAAACCCCTCAGACCAATTACAGCCCAGCATTGACAGTCCATCTACTGTCACTGAGCCCTGAGTCGACCAGAGCAGAGTAAAACAGAACAGAGCAGAGTAGAACAGAGTAGAGCACAACAGAGCACAACAGAGTAGAGTAGAACAGAACAGAGCAGAGTAGAACAGAGAAGAGTAATTACGTTATTCTATAGAACAGTTCTATAGACTGTCTATACCGTCTACAAGCATCAGATGGTCTAATGAGAAACAGCATCAGGAAGTTGTGATAGGTCAACCTAGTCTAATTCACTTGTTCTCTTGCAGGTTGTGATTGGTCAACCTAGTCTAATTCACTCTTTCTCCTGCGGGTTGCATAGGTCAGTCTGGTCTAATACATTCCTTTCTGCAGGCTGTGATAGGTCAGTCTGGTCTAATACATTCCTTTCTGCAGGCTGTGATAGGTCAGTCTGGTCTAATTCATTCTTTTCTGCAGGCTGTGATAGGTCAGTCTGGTCTAATTCATTCTTTCTTCTGGAGGTTGTGATAGGTCAGTCTAGTCTAATTAACTCTTTCTTCTGAACAGATTTGGCAGGAGGCTGCGGTTCATTGGGACTGGGTCCACTTGCCACAAAAACAGCTTCTTTCCCATAGCCATCTTAACAGCACACACACTGCACTCACTGTATAGAACACCCTCACCCACCACACTACACACTATACATAAATTCACCACACCTAAAGTATGTTGCACCTTTTAATATTTTGGATTTGCACTGTTTTTTGTACTGTTTTGCACTGTCATGTCTTTGCACTGTCCTGTCCTGGATCCTGTCCTATGTCGTCTACAACAGCGTATGCCTTAACCCTCGTCAACTTCCTAGTATGTGTGAACCATATACATGGCAATAAACAGATCTTGAGTCTTGATTTACTTCTTGGCTCCTTCTGACGAAACCGTTGAGGAGAATAGGTGGGTGGAGCCACAGTCAGAGCCGTAGTCAGATTGCAGGGAGCTCTCAAATCGCCAGTTCAAGGGAAATGTATACGTTTTCACTGTCAAGCATCTCAATCTCAGACACAAACAGACTTTAAAATATAATATATTATCTTAACTAATTGCCACCTTTGGCGAGTTATATCTTACTGGCATCATTCTTTATGATTATATCTTATTTAAATGCAGTTTTGGAAGCTTCTGTAGTCAGCTGGGCAGTCAGCTGAACCTCAGCTCCCTCACCAAAGAAGCACATCAGAGGATGTACTTCCTGAGCCAGCTGAAGAAATTCAACACATCAAAGGCAATGATGGTACTCTTCTACACCTCCATCTTTGAGTCCATCCTCACCTCCTCCATCACCATCTGGTTCTCTGCCGCAACGAAGACAAGGGCAGACTGCAGTGCTTCATTCGGTCCTCTGAGAAGGTGATTGGCTGTAGACTGCCTGCATGCCTCCAGGGCCCTAAAACGGGCCAGAAAGATCATGGCTGACCCCTCCCATCCCGGTCACGGTCTCTTTGACCCACTCCCCTCTGGCAGGAGACTGCGGTCCATCGGGACCGGGTCCACTCGCCACAAAAACAGTTTCTTTCCTCATCAACAAGGCTTGTGTTCCCCCACGATGCCCGCATCCCCCCCACTGACTCTATACCTCTTGCAACACTTGCACATGACCTCTGATTGTTCCACATACACTATATTGCCAAATGTATTTGCTCATCTGCCTTTACACGCATATGAACTTAAGTGACATCCCATTCTTAATCCATAGGGTTTAATATGACGTTGGCCCACCGTTTGCAGCTATAACAGCTTCAACTCTTCTGGGAAGGCTTTCCACAAGGTTTAGGAGTGTGTTTATGGGAATTTTTGACCATTCTTCCAGAAGCGCATTTGTGAGGTCAGACACTGATGTTGGACGAGAAGGCCTGGCTCGCAGTCTCCACTCTAATTCATCCCAAAGGTGTTCTATCGGGTTGAGGTCAGGACTCAGTGCAGGCCAGTCAAGTTCTTCCACACCAAACTCGCTCATCCATGTCTTTACGGACCTTGCTTTGTGCACTGGTGCGCAGTCATGTTGGAACAGGAAGGGGCCATCCCCAAACTGTTCCGACAAAGTTGGGAGCATGGAATTGTCCAGAATCACTTGGTATGCTGAAGCATTCAGAGTTCCTTTCATTGGAGCTAAGGGGCCAAGCTCATCTCCTGAAAAACAACCCCACACCATAATCCCCCCTCCACCAAACTTCACACTTTGCACAATGCAGTCAGACAAGTACTGTTCTCCTAGCAACCACCAAACCCAGACTCGTCCATCAGATTGCCAGATGGAGAAGTGTGATTCGTCACTCCAGAGAACGCATCTCCACTGCTCTAGAGTCCAGTGGCGGCGTGCTTTACACTACTGCATCCAACACTTTGCATTGCACTGCACTTGGTGATGTACAATATGGCTTGGATGCAGCTGCTTGGCCATGGAAATCCATTCCATGAAGCTCTCTACGCACTGTTCTTGAGCTAATCTGAAGGTCATATGAAGTTTGGAGGTCTGTAGCGATTGACTCTGCAGAAAGTTGGCAACCTCTGCGCACTATGCGCCTCAGCATCCGCTGACCCCGCTCTGTCATCTGTTGGAGTTAATACTTTTGGCAATATAGTGTATCTCAACGGCACACACACTGCACTCACTGTATACATAAAACATCGCTCATCTATCACACTACACTCTGCATATACTGTACATACACTCACCACACTCCATTCTGTATATTACATAAATTGCATTGTGCCCCCCCCCCCCCTTTTTTTTAACAGTATATCACATTTTGTATATTGCACTGTATTTTTTATTTCCACTGTCTTTTGTATTGCATTTGCATGGTCTTGTCCTGTGCCCTGCCCTATGTCATCTGCAACAGCATATGTCATTACCCTAGACAAATTCCTAGTATGTGTGTACCATATACATGGCCAATAAAACAGGTCTTGAATCTTGAGCTAGCACTGTCAAATGACTACATAGCTGCATATAGAACCAGTGAGAGTACAAGCAGTAACAGTACTGACCAGAGGAGGGCAGCATCGCTCCAGTGTTGGTACTTTCACAAGCCATGGGAGACATGACATCTGAGCTAACAAGCACGGCAGGACACGCCAGAGGTCACTTAGTAGTAAAACCTTTCTTCTTTTTTTTTTTTTTTATATATGTGGGCAGGAGTTATTTCTCTTTTTATTACATTTTTTTAATATTCCCATTGGGCACTTCCACATAAACACTATTTCTGCAATATCTTGTAAATATATTCTGTGCTGAAAAGGTCGATGAGATGCCTCTGAATCATAATGTCAGATTGTCAACTCTGTTGTGTCCAATAATTAATCATATTTGCCATTTAATGTTTTGAATTGTATATAGCACAAGTCCTTCCTTAAGTGTATCTGACTGTGGGTTAGAATTTGTTGAATGAGAATAAAATTCAAAGCAAATTAAGTCCATCTATACCCTGGGTGCACCAGTGTGGATATGGTAGTTCTTAACATTAAACACAGATATTTGTATTCCTGTAAACCAAGACATCTTGAGTGTCATCATGTCCTACCATTTCAACATCAATGCGGAGTCTCTCTAATGATTCTGCTTCACAGGAGTTTACAGGTCAAATTCCAGTGACTGAGAAGCTCTTCCCCATGTAAAGAAGAATCCACTTCTAAATGAGCCCATGTTCTGTAAACCACGCCCCTTCTCACGCCTTCACCCACAGATCTGTTCAAATGTTTCCAAGCAACACACCCCTGATGATTTGGGAAGAGTCCGTGGTCGGTAACAGACTGTTCTGATGCAGGTCACTGCTGCTGTTCTCCACTGAGAACCGACCTGAGATAGCACAAACATGAACGCAGAGGCATGCTTCTGATGCTGCTGTCTTCTGACTCCTGTATGATCGATGCCATGCTATTCATTTCATGCTGAGTGTCCTCCTTCTCTTGTCCTTCATAGTACAACATGCAGGGATTGGTCCCATGATGCCAGACTGACTTGTGAGTCCATGCAAGGGGTAGGCCTTTGGAATGACTCTGGGCTATGTAGTTGTCAACAATTAAGTTACACATATGAGGCATGTTCACATGGGAGGACAGGCTTGGGCAGAGAGAATAAACAAGGTAAGGTTTTGAACAAGGTAAGATGAGGGTGTGTGTGTGTGTGTGTGTGTGTGTGTGTGCGTAAGGTAGGATTATACAGCCACTGAATGATCTATTCTAGAGAGAACTGTAATCCATCTCGACCACAAGGGTCATCTTCACCACAAGGAGACATATTCAACAAATGAGAATGCGATTCCACTCGGTTATCACTCACAATAGCATCCAACACAAAGCGAACAACACCAAATACAGCACATCCCTGGGCTGTGATTCATCTAAGTGAGTGAGTGAGTAAGGCCAGTTCAGTGTTTGCTTGCAGTTCAATTGATAAATGACGATCACTGAACTCATTTGTTTGCCGAGAGCAGTATTGACCTTTCAGTTGACCTTTCAGACGTGGCCCATGTCATGGAAGGCCTGTTTTCCACACAGCAGGTGTGCTCCTGCATTAAACACAACTCTTCTCAAGGTTCTCATCCGCTCGATGACAACAGCACCGCGCCAGGGCACGGGGAGCCTGGGTGGTCAACGCTCAGCGCTCCAGCCTGTACCAACCACAAACGGCATGCACACCCTCACAACTGGGGCGGCTGCGGCTCGGGAGGTAGAGCACGTCGGACAATGACCGCAGGGTCGGCGGTTCGATTTCCCGGCTCCTCCTGTCCGCATGTCTGAAGTGTCCTAGGGCAAGATGCTGGACCCCAAGTTGCTCCCAATGAGCAGGCTGGCACCTTGCATGGCCGCCATTAGTGTGTGAATGTGTGTGTGAATGGGTGAATGAGAGGCCATTGTAAAGTGACTTGGATGAAAGCGCTATATAAAAGAAGTCCATTTACCATTTACCAACTGTCCAGCATGAGTTTAGCCATGCCTGGCGGGAACCGTCACTTCCTGTTAATGGCGTGCAAAGTACATGCAGGCCTGGTCCTGGTATGGTGAGACCAACCCGTACATCTTAGTCACAAAAACCTAGAATCTAGGACTTAACTGAAGTAAAGAAGAGGCGCCACGGCTAGTGGTCGTGCTTCACTACACACACAGGCCCTCTATCACTTTTCAGCTCATCCAAACCTTTCCTAAATAATCAGAAAGAAAGAAATGGATGAGAGACCTGACACTGATGATGAGATATTTTTAGCAAACCATTATAGCACCGAAGGAAATCCAGAAACACAGGGAATACGAACACATTTCTGTCTAGAACGCACATATAAAGACACAGAGGGCAACGAACATGGCAGAACAAGCAACTGATTAATTTAAAACTCTGGCAAATCACTAAATTCATTAATCTAGCCCAAGTAGAAGAAGAGTTTCCAGCTGTACCTTGGAAACAATTACTGTATAGCCTGTGGACCCCATTCACTCTAGCTCAGATTTTAGAACAGCTGTGTAGCAACCCAGGGGCAGAAGCTGAGATCCCTTTAAGAACTTTCCTGAGAGTACAAGAGGGTTACGCTTTAAGAGGACAGCACAGACAGGCAGTAGGCCCACAGCTCTGTATTACAGCCACCCCCAGACGAGTTAAGTGGGAAACCGGCAAGTGGGCGTACATAAACAAATGTCCTGTGAATGGTGAGCCAGATAGATTAGAATACAACCCATACCAAGCCCCAAAGGTTAAATTTGGAGTGACAGCAGAAAAGATAATCGTGTTAATAAGAACACAAGCCACAAACAACCTCCCAGAGATCCCCAGGTCCCTATCCAGTCAAGCAAGATACATGGGGGCTAACCAGGGAACAGCCAAAGGGAAGGCCGGGGGCGGCGAGGGGGCGGCCCCAGTAGAGATAGTGGTGGAAAAACACCCGACGCACAAAAAACAAATTCTAAATTATATGAAAAAGTGGCATGCGAGGAATCCACTGTGGCCGAAAGATGGTACCTTCACTGCGGAGGGTTGCGATGAAATGGCACAAAACATAAGACACCATAAAGCGAAAGACACCAGCGACAAAAGAGCAGGCAAGAGGGCAAAGGTAAGGGAAGTACTGCAGTGGTTTAGACTAGAGACGGGAAGAAAGAGGTTCATGGAGCTGGTCAAGCAGGATGCAATAGCCAAAGGCAGAATAAAAACGAAAGAGGACAGTGGGAAAGGAAATCAAGAGATAACCCCCACAGCTCCCACATAGCCGTTTGACCCTCCCCTATATCCTGGCGAACGAAACCCATTCAGCGTAGGAATCTACCCGTCGTTGACAGAAGGAGGAGCGGACGAAGACAAGGAGGTGGAGGTGAACTGCTCAATAAAGGAGACTTCACCCTGACGATAAAAGAGGCACCGCCCACTCCGGCAGAACTGTTGAGGAAGTCTAAACCAGCTGAAACTGCAGTCAACGATGAGACATCTGAAGGTGAAAGGTCAGAAGGGGATGAAGACAGACGAAAATATCTCCCCTGTAGGATATCGCCCTGGACCAGGTCTAAGCCAGACCTACAGTAACGTTATCTCCACACTACAGCATCTAACATAACTTATTACATGGCACTCCGAAATACTTGATTGTGATTACTGATTAGTGTAACGTTATGTTCCTCTCGGAGTGAAGATCTTATCACAGTATGACTGAAACAGTGCATTCTCTAGCATTCTGGCAACCAATACGTTGTGTTGTTGCAGTTCTTATCTTTAGATACTAGATGGGGGAAATAATCCACATACAACATATTATACTCATCATTTATTTTCCATTAGAACCAAGGGGACAGAAAAGCAGTTAGAACATAGTCCTTGTCTCGCTGACTGTCCCAGTTGTAAATGCAATCTCTGTAAATTGTTTTAGATGTTGCCAGATTGGCCAGACTGATCTGCAGATAGAAACAAATTGTGTGCCACAAGCAGAGTCTGCAACATTTTATCAATACGCAGTATAAGTGTGCTACAGAGACACCAACAGCAGGAGCAAACAAGTCAGATCTTTCCCTATCTTTTTTTTTATTTTTTTTAAATGATGCTTATTTTGTATATTCAAGCCCAATGAGCGCCATCCATGAGATGTGCACCATCCACCAAATTCCTTGCAAATGTACTGATATTAGTACTCTTTTAAACTTTACAAACCTGTTTTGGGATTTACAGTGATCTAATACTATGTTCTACAGTCAGAACCTAAGGAAACAGTGTGTTCTCAGTGTTGGAAACAATCGTTCTCTCCGTGACCCCGGACGTGCACCCAGCTTGTAATTCATTAGAGTCCACAAGCACAGTGTGTATGCGTGTGTGTGTGTGTGTGCTCATCCCTCGTTCACACACTCCTGGACCTGGACAATACTACTGTAGCCTATTCTACCCTCAATCAAGACCCCACATGCAAGCATGGAAGTCTGCAATATTGAGGGAAATGGTTTACTGTGCAGATCATGCTCTGCACACACAGATGCTTTTTCTGTGTTTTTCTGGTTTACTAAATGAATGTGATATAGTGTAAACACAGCATGATCATCTACAGTATACTACGCCCCTGTGAAATGACCTGTTTTCATGGCTAGAATCAAAATAGCTAGAAGAACTGGCAGCTAATGGAGAATCCCATTTTAACAACAACATACCAAACACGCCATATATCAATCAAACAAATATGGAAACACGTCACCCTGAGTCAAAGAACCAGTAAAATGGTGAGTATTAAAATAGGTTTGTTTTCCAAATATAAGTGGGAGAAGACAGTGAGAGCAGTCTGCCTGGGTAGAGCTGTGAAGGAAGTCATGACGGACCTACAGTAAATATCAGCCCTTTTCATTATGCAACACAGACATTAAAACACAGCGGAGCACATTTGAAGCATCCAAACAAATCAAAGTGTGTCAAGTGGAGCAGAATATATACAGGGACATTATTTCAAGCAGTTGTGACAAATGATGGCAGGTCTGTGTGTGTTGTAAATACTGTACCCTTCGGAGTGAGGAGCATCTCACCAATATCTGCCACGCAGCCCGCAGAAATCCTCTCAGTGAAGTGATGCATGCGTTTCCCTGAGCCGCAAAAGGAGAAGGGACGTAGAATGTTGCAGCACAAATCAATGCAAGCCTATTGAAATAGCTTCCAGTTAACTGTATCATATTGTTGCTAGTGGAATGCTCAATTTCTTAGCATTTTCAATTTCCAGGTTGAATATTGAATGGGTGCTGGGTGCCATTGATAACTAAATTACCTAATTGATCAAACCTTGATGCCACCAGCTCATAATTTGGGAAAAAAATATGTATCGTGGCTGTGAAATGCTTACGCAAAGGTGCCTCCATAAATCATTATGAGCGAACTGCCCCTCCCCTTTCCCAGCCCTTCAGTGGATGCTAACCTGCTCGATATATTATCTGGTGGTCATTGACTGATAATTAGGGGGAGGAGATCGATGAGTGGGCGGTCATCTAGGCCTACTGGAGGACTTTTGTCTCTGATGACATCCACAGATTCCCAGATGGGACTTGTTTGCATGTGGTCAATTCTGAAAGGTAAACTCCAGTTGTTCGTTGATAAAGTGGATGTGTAGTGAATTGATGCAGAGTTAGAGTCGAGCACAGGCACACTCTTTTGGCAGCATCTGTGTTTGTTGTGGTAAGCAGGCTGTAGCTAGGGTAACGGTCCAGTCAAGAGAAAAATACATGAGAAATGCCAGCTGGGATGATAGTGAAATGTGCATTTTTATTGAATATTACTTACACCATTTCTCCGTGTGTTGGGAGGACAATTTATCATCTAGACAGATAATAGGCTACAGAGTGAAACTAGGAGGACCCTGCCTGCAGTGCATGCTGGTTAATCAGCAGGGTACCATGGCTGCGTTCCGAATCGCATACTACCCTACTATATAGTATGCCAAAACAGGATGTAGTATGTCCCAATACATAGAATGCCACATGCAGTATGGCAAAAATACCAGGATGTCCTACTACATCCGGTCGTATTTTGCAGTATGCAAGCCAGCAGGCTTTTCTGGCTATTCTGACCCACAATCCTGTGCGCAGGATTACTGCCTACACATTATTGAACAAGTTGTTATAACGTACCTAGTGCTAGCCATTTTAATAATGGCGAATAATAAAATGCTACCCATTACACTAGCTTTGGCGTTTGAGGAGGAGGAGGAGGAGAAAGCTGAACAAGCAACAAGCAATAAGCCGTTTATGGGTACACGACATCCTCCGCAATAGGGAGTCGCAGGGGGATTTTCACAACCTGGTCTGGGAGCTCTGCCTAGACGATGCTAGGTTCAAGCTATTTTTTCACCTGGACAAGAGCCAATTTGAGGACCTGCTCAGGAGGATTGGATCCGCAATTTCTAAGTTGCAATAACTATTGGCACATAGCTAACGTTAACGTTGTAATGAGCCCTTTTCAATTGCACTGCTGATGAGAGAGAGAGAGGGGAGTTACAGGGAATGAGTGAGTGAGTGAGTGAGTGAGTGAGTGAGTGAGTGAGTGAGTGAGTGAGTGAGTGAGTGAGTGAGTGTGTGTGTGTGTGTGCAGGAGATAGCCAGGGGCTGGTGACTAAAGAAGTGGGTATACTCTACAGTTAGAAGTGGATATACTGTTATAGTTTTTACATTAGTGATGGTTAAAGAAGTGGATACTGTGTGTCCATGGATAAATAAATGGGTATAGTCTCGGTATACCCTTCACTACACCACTGTGAGAGGGGTCACATAATTGGCTCTGAGTGTGTGTGTTTTGTTTCACATTTTAACATGTTTATCAGTTGGTGGAGCTCTCAGCTCCTAAAACAAACAGTGGCATGAGATCTCTGCAGCATCTAGAAGGCTATATTCATGTTATGTGAAACAAATTTACCATGTACTTCTTTAAATCCTCCCATTTCTTTGAGGCCTGTTTTGGACTTGCCTGACCCTCCAGGTTAATTTGCGTGCGTTTAGCCCAGCTAATGTTATATTCCCCCCACACAGGGCTAACTTGGTTAGGAGTTGTTCCTGCCTGCCGGCTTGTCACTTACCATCTCTGTCTGCTCCTTTCTTCCAGAAAGTTCTCAGGATGGATCACAAGCCTTGTGTCTCGGGTTGTGGTGATTACCTGGCGGCCAAGGACCGACACACGCTGTGTGTAGGGTGCCTGGGTATTTCCCATGCGCAGGCTGCCCTGAAAGACAGCCGGTCCTGCGTCTCGTGTTCCGGGCTCACTCCACGGGTCCTGGAGAGAAGGCTGCTCAGGCTTGCAAGTGCTAGGTTGCAGGTTCGCGTCCCAACCTGGACAATTGCTTAACATGGGTCAAACGAATCAAACTCAACACAGATGAGAGTAGCCTAGGCTACTACCGTTACACCCACAGGTCAACCCGGAGTCAACACTGGGGGGCTGGAACAGCTTCAGAATGTTGTGCAAGTTCTCTTTAATGCCACTGGTTTAAGCCTCACAAATGAAGTTGTAACTTGGAGACTGTTATCCTCAACCATTCTTTGGATATGCGAAAGAAAATCTCTTTAAAGGCATCCATTTTTCCACAGCGGTTGACAAACCACGACCATTATATTGTGATGTCTTGTTTCGCATCTTCAACAACACCACATTATCAACCTACTGAAAACACAAAAGTAGAAAACGACCTCTTGAGAATGCATCGTTTTCCCCATTCACAAAACGCCATTCGGAGCATACTTACAGCATGCGCTTTATAAAAAAGTAAATAATGGAGCTGCAACAAGGTCTTCAAAGAACGTCTGCCACAGTTTGAGCTTTCCTCCTCAGGCAAACACACACCGACAACCGAGTGTTGACAGTGGAATTGAAAGAGGTGAGAGCCTGCGTCTTTAGAGCAGCCCGGGTCACACACTACAAACTGTCACAGGCCTACTTATATGGCAGAGCCTGAGTGAACGGCAAAGACGCTTCTACAGTTTGGAATAAAACAAAGAATGAGACGCTGAAGGTTAAAGGGGCAGTTTTACAGCAGCTCTAAGACTACAGGCGATGCTGCAGAGAAGAGGGTTTACTGCAGCTAACTGAAGAGCTCAGGTCTTCGTCATCCACAAACTCACGGTCCAGTGACAAGCAAAGCAATAATGTGTAAGTTATTTTTTGTTCCCACAAGCTAGTGTATGAATGAGCACAGTGTGAAGCCCAGCCTCAATGTGTGGCTCACTGTTGTTTTAGAGGAAAGAAAACTGCGCCAAGAGGTGGGTTGTCTGACGCTATATTAGAACTAGAAATTACAGTTAAATACTGTAGACTGCAGTAAAAAGACTACAGTAAGTAGGCCTACTGCAGAAGGGGCACACTGTCCACAGTAGCCATAGCAACCCTGAGGAGAGGTTTATTAAAGGCTACATTCCCATTCTCAAAGCTGGAGAGCAGCTCTGTATTGAAAGGGGCTCTGTCCCAGGACTGGAGCTAATTACCAATCAATATGTTCAAAAGGTGAGCATGTATCATTATGCTATGTTGGGTTTAATTAGAGCTGTATGGTTTCATTTCAGCTGTATGTGGTGTATTTCAGCCAGACCCAAAGTAAAACTAGGGCTGCGAGCAGCATTGAGCTGGCCCTCACACCCCACGCGTGTCGGGGTGCGGCGCCGTTAAAGGCTGTGCTATTTCGGTGTCCTGTACTGAGAGAAACTTCCATTCACCAGTAGGTGGCGCTCTAACCGTGACTCAATACAGATGCATAGATGTGTTCAGGACGGTACCTTGATGAAGCGTGAGAAATGTTGTGTAAATCGGACAATGTATGTAGGAGTTATGATGACTTCCTGCTTGACCTGTAGGTGGTGCTATAAGTATGACTCAATACTGACCTACAGATGTGTTCAGGACGCGACCTTCATCAACCCTGAGCAATTTGGAGTAAATGGAAGAATGTATGTAGGAGTTATGAGTACTTCCGGTTTCACCAGTAGGTGACGCTGTAAGTGTGACTCAATACCGACGCATAGCTGTGTTCAGAAGGTGACCTTCATGAAGCGTCAGCAATTTAATGCAAATCGGATAATGTATGTAGGAGTTATGAGGACTTCCTGTTTCACCAATAGGTGGCGCTATAAGTATGACGCAATACTGACACATAGATGTGTTCAGGACAGAACCGTCATCAAGCGTGAGATATCTCGGACAAATTGGATAATGTATGGAGGAGTTATGAGGACCGTGTTTTATGGCGAAATGTCAAACTTTGGCGGGGCGCCACGGCAAGGGTGTTTGGTGAAAACTCAATTTTTTTTATAACTTTTGATCACAAAGGTCTTAAGATGAAGCTAACCGAATAGGAAGTTGATCGGATGAAATCTGTAGTGAGAGTTTGTTAGAGTTTGTTAAAGTACGAAGCATGGAAATGGTAAAAACAAGGGGAAAATGGCACATTAAGAGCAAAATGGCGGACTTCCTGTTGCATGTTGGGTATAGCTCCAAGAGACATTTTAGTGTGTCTCGATGAAATACATATGCCCTCCGAATTTCGTTCGCATACATCAAACTGAAAGGTGGGGCTCGCCATTTAAAATTTTCCAGGGAGCGCTCTTGAGCCGTTTTGCCACGCCCATTTCCGTCACCCATGAATTATAAAATTTTTCGCCGGGACTGACGTATCTGCAAAGTTTCATCCGTTTTCATCGATGTTTAGGCCGCCAAAAAGGCATTTCTTTGGGGAGAAGAAGAAGAAGATGAAGGTAGGAGAATAATAATAATCCTTCGAAATTCAATAGGGCCTCGCACCGCCAGTGCTCGGGCCCTAATTAGTGGCAAAAAAGCGCTATTCTAGAATACAATGACTTAATATTGAAAATTCCAATCAGTTTAATTAAGCAATAAACCACTATAACACACGGCCTCGAGTGGTTTATTGCTTTTATACAACGGTTACTACAGCTATTAGTGTAAAATAAACACACAGCAATATAAAATATTAACATTTATTCAAAACGAAGCATCATTCCCTCAATTCCGCTGACCAAAATAGTTCCTCTAACAAAAGGGTTGCCAAGCAACAGATGCTTTGGATGGAATGTTCAGTTGTTTCGAAAAAACACAATGATAGGCCTACAATGCATTGGATCAAATGGGAGGCGCATTAATATTGAAAATGGAATGATATGCGGACCCAGGTGTGTGTTACAAAGTATTTTAACACGGCTTTCAGCCAATCAGAATCAAGAACCAGAACTAACCGTTGTATAAATGAAAACAAACATGGATACTGAATGGAGAGTGCTATCGGGTGGGGGGATGCACTGGAACCCAGATGTGTATGATATTAATGTTGTGTGTGTATCTGCATATCAAACACACAGAATCAAAGAGTCTGACAATGACAGATATCTTGTGGGGAGGGAGTCGTATCATCTTGAAGCGTAGTGTTGTGATTGCTTTCGCTGAAAGAGATAGCCAGGCAGTATTCCCTTTAATCAAGGTAGAGAATGCATACTGAATGGAGATATAAGGGTTTGCACCAAGGTTATAATAGTTTTGCTTTTTTCATTAGTTTTTATTTTTATATCGTTTTAACTTTTTGTTTTCAATTTCAGTTTAGTTTTGATTATTTTTCAAGCAGGTTTGCTAGTTTAGTTTAGTTTTTATTTTTTGAAAATGCTTAGTTTTAGTTTAGTTTTTATTAGTTTCAGTATTAGTTTTTTTTTTTTCTGCGCTAGCCTTGTGAGACCATCCTGATCTCATGAGCTCACATTATTTAATTCTGTGTGAAACAAACCATCTGGACCACGTCAGGTTACTTCTGCGCAGGGGCACAGCTAAAGAAAAATGGAGGATAGATTTCATATCCACCCAAAATACTAGGCTTATGTATGAAATGAAAAAGACTAAAACTAAGGACATTTTCTCAATAATTTTAGTTTATTTTAGTTAGTTTTGTAAACACACAATACAGTTTAAGTTAGTTATCGTTTTTTTGTATGGCCTAGTTTTTATTTTTATTTCAGTTTACTAAAATGTTTTTTCACACCTAGTTTTCGTTTTTTAGTTAGTTTTCGTTAACTATAATAACCTTGGTTTGCACACACAAGCATTCACTATGATATTGCTGACTGCTGCAAATCAATGACACCCACAAAGAGTTTTAAAAATACATACATTTGAAAGTTTATTCAGAAGTCAGTAGTGAATTGGGGGAACAGTCAAAGTTATTGAAATCCAAGGTTACAGCATACTACAACAAATCAATGATATACAATGATAATGTGGTAGGAGTTAGTTGTGTGCACTCCAAAAACACAATCTTACCAATAAAATCAATGCTAGGTACACTCACATACCAATTCTTTACAGTCCCTGTCATTTCAAAACCTACAAGCCCTTTTTTTTGGATATAAATGCCAGTTAATCTGATGTAATGTTAATACAAAAAAGTCACAATAAAATCCACAGAGAAAAACTGAAATAAAATAAAATCATATATACAAAACTGTACATAGCGTGAATATGAAAATGGGAAAAAACGAAGAAAAAAAAGGAATAACCACTGTAATAAAGTGATGTTTTACTTATGGATGTGCTCTCGTCATGTCTTTGAGAGGGCGCGCGTGTTGGTCGTTGGCCGTCCAGCTGATCTGAGACTGAACACTGACGTGGGTCTGGCAGTGGTGTGGGGGACACAGCATCGACACATTCGGTCACTACTAATCTGTGCAACAAATTCCCTATGGTAGACTGCATCATCATCACACACGAGGGGTCAGGAGAATCAGAGAAGTGAGGTATTCATCTGGTCAGCCTGGGAGAGGGTGGGCGTGAGCAGCGGGGTCCGTAGATGGATGACGCTGATGTTTCCTGCAGAGTGCCAGTGTCTTTGTTCATTGTACGATTCCTGAATCAATGGACGCCTGTTTCCTGGTGGTCTTGGGTGGGGGTGGAGGGGGCGTCTTGCTGGGCAGAGGAGGGGGCAGGTGCTGCACGAAGGGAAAACATACAGTACAAGTACAGTACAGTCAAGACCGTCACACAGGAAATAAAGGCCCGAGTCGTTCTATTGTGAGCTAATCTATCTAAAGCTCGACTCTGTACCCGAGCTATGCTGTACAGTACCTGTACTGTACCTCGCAGAGAAAGTTGCTTCTCTCTTTAAATCTGTCAACTTGTTGTCATTGTGGCTCGGAGATTCAGACACTACCAAGACTCTGCTGTATTCACGTGCGGATTCATGTTCTATCCAGGGGCCTCTCACGAGAAACTGAATAAAGAGATCAAAGGCCCTCTACACTGACTGTCGGGAAAAAATCCCGTACTGTTCAGTTTCCAGAGACTTCCCAACAGGCTGGAGTCAGCCAAGCTGCACGGCGAGAGTTTTTTTGGCGTGAAAAGACAACATCTATGTTCAGTCAAGGACTAAGATCCAACCCGCTGTCAGTCGAGCTGGGGAACATCTGTTCCTACTAAATCACTGTCGCCCTCGCGCACCAGTTATCTGCACAGCTCCATTTCACTACCTGTCCATGGGCCGCGACAGGGGATAAATAAGATTAGTTAACGGAGAGAAGAGCCAGCGTGGCGGTGTGGGGAGCGGTGGCTGATGAACAGCTGGAGAGCACCTGATGGATGTGAAAGGTAAAGTAATCATCCAATCAATCACGGCCCTGGGCGGGCACGGCCGATGGGGGGGGGGGGGGGGGGTTAAATAATGGCACTCCGGGGTGACGCGCGCGGCGGACTCTCCGGCGCCGACCGGCTAGACGACCGGCCACGCCACTCACATGCACGCACACACAGACAATTGCAACACCCCCTACACAAGCACACATGCACTGATGGTGCGCACACTTTTAGTGTTTATCCCGAGTCCGTCCGGGCGTGGAGGCCAGCGTTGCGCTCCCGCAGGAGGCGCTCATTAGAAAACACTCCCCACCCGGAGGAGGTGCTCAATAGAAAACACTCCCCACCTGCAGGAGGCGCTCATTAGAAAACACTCCCCACCTGCAGGAGGCGCTCATTAGAAAACACTCCCCACCCGGAGGAGGCGCTCAATAGAAAACACTCCCCACCCACAGGAGGCGCTCATTAGAAAACACTCCCCACCCGCAAGAGGCACTCAATAGAAAACACCTACCCTCTGATGCGGCGGGGGCGGCGGTGGCGTCGTGGGACTCGCCGGGTCCTGATTATCCAGCAGGTTCCCGTAGTCGGCTGTGCTGCCTTTCACCGGCAAGGGCGGAGGGGTCTCGCCCTTCTCGGAGGAGCCCATCCCGTTGAGCTCCAGGCCTGCAGGGGGCAACAGAGGACGCTTTTAGATTTCAATCATCCAACCCACCAAACAGGCAATTATAGCAACAGCAGAATAAGCTTTTTGGCATGAGCAGAGAAGAGTTGTCACATTTTTCATGGGCGGCACACCACATGCTCATCCCTCGAATGCATGTTCCATACAAATGGGGCACCATTTAAAAGGGAAATGAACAGGCTTTCCAACGGTATAAATAAATAAAATGTATTGCCAATAAACATTGTTACAACAGAGTAAAAATCTACCAAACACAAATTTCCGAACTTTTATGTTTTATGTTTACATTAAAAACAATAGATCAGCTCAAAAGTGTCATACAGTAAAAGTACAGGGAAGCCACATTTCTCTCACTCCTCACGGTGGAGTATCCAGGGCAGGAGGGTTACAGGACAGTGTTTTGGTAGTTGTATGTGAGATTTCACTTGTCCTACCGACCCGTCGTGCCCGGCCGCGGTCCCAAAAAAAACCTCCAGGACTTTTGGCCTGGTTAAATATCGTCTCAGAGAGGAAACCGCGGCGATGACGAGAGGCTTTCTGTTCTCAGACACCGCAGGGAGCCGCGAAAGCCAGGACACACACACACACACACACACACACACAGCGATGGCTGAGCTCCAGATGTGAGCTGAACACCAGGCGCACTCTACGGAGACGTGACTGGACTGACACAAGACCAGTGGCAGAGCCGGAGGAGGGCAGAGAGAAGGCTTAGATAGACGGCAGCCACCGTGGCTGTGAGAGGGGGCGGAGTGTGTGTGTGTGTGTGTGTGTGTACTCACTGGAGCCGGTGTGTAGGCTGAAGGAGAGCTTGCTCCGGGGGGTGATGGGCGGGGGTCCGGGCGAGGAAGAGGAGGAGGAGGAGGAGGGGGTCCCAGGAGGTCCGGGGGACACGGAGAGACGGCGGTCTACGGCCAGCAGGTTGATCACCTGACTCTTTGGTCTCTGGGGCCTCAGGGGGCTGATCTGTGGACAAGGAGTGATGCGCGAGCACACAACTTTAGTCAGTTGAGAGTTGGTTGGAGCAGTGTGCAGGCAGCATAATGTATTCAGCATTAAGCTGCATTTCTGATGAAGGTCCTTTGACCGAAACGTCAAATAAACTCTTGGATGTCTGACGCATGTTCCAGTGTGCAGGAGTAGAGATGGAGTGAGATGGTGGAGGAGTAGAGATGGAGTGAGATGGTGGAGGAGTAGAGATGGAGTGTTGAAGAGGTCCGAGACGAAGGGAGGGGGGAGCACTCCTCACCGTCTCTGACAGGATGACGGCCTCGGCGGGCTGCAGCGGGATCTCGGTGGTCTTCATCTCCTTGTCGAAGATCTCCTGGTGCTTGCTGTTCCTCTTCTCCTTCTTCTTCTCCTTGCGCTCGCGGTCAGGCTCGTCGCGGTCCAGCTTGTCCTGGGACTTGGTGTGCAGCTTCTTTGGCAGGAGAGGCTCCAGGGCAAATCTGGCCGACAGGGAACAGGGAGAGGGGAACAGCAAGGCCAAGGTCACACACAAATAAAGCCTTTCTACTGGACCCCTGGAGGTGGACGGGGTGCTGCGACTGCGGGAGCGTTGCCAGAGCAGAGGTCAGCTCCATTTCTATTTCATCAATTCGTTAAAAAAAGTGATTATCAAAATTAATCGAATCAAAATGCCTTACATCTCTAAAGAGGTTTCATATTTGAGACCAGCCCATTGGTTCCCTTTGCCAGACAAGAGCAGTCATGCACAGAGAAGTAACAAAAATGATGAACACTGAAAAAACAATGAACAGTATTTCTAACCAGGTCTGTTCCAGAGCTGACTTCCTAAAATGGTAGAACTAATATGGGTGTGGCTATGGGTGTCATAGCGGTCATAGCGAGGTGAGGGCAGGGGGAGGGACTTACCCGTCGGACCCGGGCCTGGATGGCGAGTTGTCGGAGGAGATGGAGGTGACAGACGCCACAGAGAGGGGTCTCTGGGAGGAGGGCATGGTGAAGGAGCGCACCATGGAGCGAGGACGAGACCCCCGCCACTCATCAGCCACAGGCTGCCAAACACACAGACAGAATGAGAGTATTATCCCACCCAGGTTAAACCCATTCGTTTTCACAAGGACTGTCATTTCCTACGCCACATGGCTGACAGCACATTCAATTATGAGCCAAAGGGACATTTGACATGACATAACACGTTAGAGGTGAGGTCTGTTCTAAATCTAGGCCCGTCGTATCTCTCCCAGTCCCACGGCCTTGGCCGCTGCCTGAGTTGGCTCCTAGAGCATATTCATCACAGACCGCCAGAGCCTGTGGCCCCCCATCACAGGTCCCTGTATCCAGGATTTATATCATGTAGGTTCTGCTGCCTGCCTGAGTGATTGCTACCCGCTACCTGGCATCAGCGCCAGTCTGCCACAGCTGCTATTAAAGAAGCAGGGCCCGGGAGCTGGGCACCATGGGGCTCCCTAATTGCCGGTTGTCTGCGATTCTGGGAGAGCGCTGAGTACGGGAGGAGACCTCGCGGTCGTGGCAGACTTGCTGATCACTGGCTGTCGCTTGGGATTTGGTTGTTCTCTACGGGTAGAGAAAGAGGGCCATGGTGTAACACGGTGTAACATGAAGTCTTGCTGTAAAAATGTCAGCGATACCTTGGTGGCACAAAACGGGGAGAAGTTTGTTGTGGCATAAATCCAGGTAAGAATACAGTTTTTAAAGGCATGCGATGTGGAGGAAGCCTGGTGCGGAAGGCTGTTACAGCGAGCCCGCTAAGGGTCGGTTGAGGTATCATTTGAAAGGTCCCGCTTTTCGAAAGGGCTTCTCCCTTTGAAGCCGGTCTTTACCTCAGGCAAGTTCCTGCAAAACGCTGGCTGGCTTGGCCCACAATTAAGGCAAACCCAGCTCAGTGGAGCTGTGGGATTTGGACCCTAGCTGCCTACTCTCAAACACGGCTGCACAGCGCTGTCTGCCCAGTCCAGCAGAGAAGAGCTGACTCTGGCTGAAAACAAACAGCTAATAGAGGGGTCCTCAGGAGAGGAGGAGAAAATGACGGCTTCAGTGCGCTACAACTTCCAGTCCAGTAGGCTTCCTTTGTTACTGTAAATACACACTTCACTATACAACCCTCAACATGAGGATGTAGCAGGGGAGACAGGGGATTTTAGCCTGTTCAGCACTTTGGTCAATTAGACTTGCCGGGAGGGGAGGGCGGGGGAGAGGGGAGGGGAGACGGGAGTGGAGGGGAGTGGAGAGGGGATGGCGGGGGAGTGGAGGGGAGTGGAGACGGGAGGGGAGGTGGGGGAGTGGAGGGGAGGGGCTACGGGAGGGGAGGGCCGGGGAGTGGAGGGGAGGGGCTACGGGAGGGGAGGGAAGTGGCTACGTGAGGGAAGGGCAGGGGAGGGGCTACGGGAGGGGAGGGCGGGGGAGTGGAGGGGAGGGGCTACGGGAGGGAGGGCGAGGGAGTGGAGGGGAGGGGCTACGGGAGGGGAGGCCGGGGGAGTGGAGGGGAGGGGCTACGGGAGGGGAGGGCGGGGGAGTGGAGGGGAGGGGCTACGGGAGGGGAGGGCGGGGGAGTGGAGGGGAGGGGCTACGGGAGGGGAGGGCGAGGGAGTGGAGGGGAGGGGCTACGGGAGGGGAGGGCGGGGGAGTGGAGGGGAGGGGCTACGGGAGGGGAGGGCGGGGGAGTGGAGGGGAGGGGATACGGGAGGGGAGGGCGGGGGAGTGGAGGGGAGGGGCTACGGGAGGGGAGGGCGGGGGAGTGGAGGGGAGGGGCTACGGGAGGGGAGGGCGGGGGAGTGGAGGGGAGGGGCTACGGGAGGGGAGGGCGGGGGAGTGGAGGGGAGGGGCTACGGGAGGGGAGGGGAGGGCGGGGGAGTGGAGGGGAGGGGATACGGGAGGGGAGGGCGGGGGAGTGGAGGGGAGGGGCTACGGGAGGGGAGGGCGGGGGAGTGGAGGGGATACGGGAGGGGAGGGCGGGGGAGTGGAGGGGAGGGGCTACGGGAGGGGAGGGCGGGGGAGTGGAGGGGAGGGGATACGGGAGGGGAGGGCGGGGGAGTGGAGGGGAGGGGCTACGGGAGGGGAGGGCGGGGGATCTTACCAGTGTCTTCACTCCGTACTGTTTCTCCACCTTCTCGCGGAGCTGCTTGAAGCAGGCCTCCAGGCGGTCGTGGAACGGCCTCAGGGCCTCTGTCACCTTCTCTCCGTGAATGCGCACCCCGTCGGCCAGGTATGGAATCTGAGACACACACACACACAGGAGCGCTCATTACATCCCACATACCACAGGGCCAAAAGAGGAATTCCATTTCTACAAGCTTCAGAGGACACACCATTGATCACATTTGATCCTATGACCTGAAGTCTCTCTACTGGGATCCAATCACACAAACAGATCTGTGTGTGTGTGTGTGTGAGAGAGAGAGAGATTTTGAAAACATGATTAATAACAAAAAACGTCTATATCTGTTGGATGAAGTACAGCAATGTTATATATATCGGTAAATAAATGATTGAATGTTACTACTCTGTGTGTTTTTTGAGAATGAGAATGCACACGCATTGTGCCATCAGACACTAGAGCTCCCATATCACACGACACAGAAGCAGCAAATAGCCTAAGACACACACACACACAAACACACACACACACACACACACACATACACACACACACACACACACACACACACACACACACACAAACACACACACACACACACACACACAAATGCCACTCGGGGGAGAGAAGCCAAAATCGCAGACAACCGGCAATTAGGGAACACTGCTGGTGCGGTTTCTCCCAGGTAACTATGGGGAGGTGGGAAACGGTGCTGAGCACAGTTTGTGTCTCTGCTGCCTGGAAATGCCTGAACTGGTTCTTGTTTGCTTATAATGATTTTCAGAAGAGATCAGATTCAGCTACACGCATGTGGCAGCAACACAAGCTGAAATGCTATTACAGAGAACGATAGCTACTGTACAATTTATCTCCTCAAGTTTGAAGATGAGAATGTCTCTACAAAGTCCCTGGAATAAATGAGAAATATTGTTGACTGCAAATGAAATGCTGCTAGTGCGCTGTCCGGCGTGTATGTGAAAACAAAAGGTAAATTAGAAGGGATTTAGTGTGAGTGTCCGCCAGCGAGCCTCCCTCACATCAAGGGCTGCATTTAGAGGTTTCAAAGCCAGCAGACACCCAGTCCTCCACAGCTCCTCCATTAACGCACAGATGTTTTAATGAAGAACTTATTCATGACAACAACAGGAATTATTCAGAGCACAAATAGGTGTGTGAACTCTGGCATAGAGAAGCCAGGCCTTTTTGTGTGTGTGTGTGTGTGTGTGTGTGTGCGTAACCCCTCTGTTTCGGCATGCCCAGGATTGGATTAGAACCCGGGTCTCCCGCTTGTGAAGTGGAGGCGCTGACAGTTGCGCCAATAGGGACGTCCCTCTCGGAGACACCGTCAGTGCTCCATTAAGGAGTGAGGCTCGCCACCTACTCCACGTTTCACTCGGTTACACATGTGACTGTGTGTTGACCTGGTCTGTTCCTAAGACTCTATCCTCCTCCTCATCATAGCTCTGCTCACCAGTCTATTGACTGATCTGAGTGCTCACAGTCCCTGAGCAAAGCCATACTGAACTACGGCACTTCTAAATGACGCAATCTTTGGTAACATTCACAGACTGGATTTTCAAAAGCGTAGAGCGGCATTTGAAAGGGTGAGAAAGCGAACTGTGAGTACACTCAAGACTGACAACGGAACATTTCCTGATGCATTCGACGGACAATTCTAGGAGATATGCTCCCAAAAATCGTGTGCGTTTTCCCACCAGCGACCGACACTAGCGCCCGGTGTGTCTGAGACGGCGGCGGTCAGCAGAGGGAGGCTAGGGCTGAGGCCGAGGCTGCTCATGGCCGAGCCTCCGGGCTGTCAGGGTGGAAGTGATTGTGTGACCAGGTCCCCTGAGCGGCGCGCATCGGGCTCCCGCGCGAAGACAAACGAGCACATGGTGGCGCCGGGTGGCCCCGGGGGGATTCCCCCCCTCACACTGAGCACCTCCATCATCACCACGGGGAGCTCTCAGAGGAGAGAGGGGGGGGGGAGAGAGAGGGGGGACAGAGGGGAGTGTGGGAGAGAGAAATAAAGGAGAGAGGAAAGAGGGGCGAGAAGGAGGAAGATGGATGAGGAGAGAGAGAGAGAGAAAGAGAGAGAGATAGCGAAGGCTGAGGCAAGACTCACGTCTCCCAGGAAACCCAGTGTCTTTTTATAGCCACGGGGATGACATAACAGCTGAGTGGCGGCATGGCAACAGAACACCTCCACGGTGGCGGAGTCTGGCTGCAGATGGCCACCGCCACGATGCACGCACGCACGCACGCACGCACCCACACACACCCACACACACCAGGATGTTCAGAACAACGCAAACATAAGCAAGGACTTCCGGAATAGATTGGTGCATTTCACCCAAGCGCGCTGCTGAAGAGTAGAAGTGCTGCACATCTGTAGTGTGACAGGCGCGTCAGAGACGAGGACCGACGGTCGACCTCAGTAGAGAGAAGGAACTCCCGCACACCGTCTTCTTCACTCGCAGTCAAGACAATTTATAAAACACGTTTCTGTCGCCTGACCTTCAGCAGACTGACCTTCAAGAGACGAACTTACCTGGTGAAGGTCAGACGACCGCCATGTTGTGTTTAATAAATGGATTGACTGGCTGCGAGTGAAGAAGAGTGCGTGCTGAGGAGGTCTTCCTCTGTGCCCGTGCGTGCTGGAACTGTTGAACAGGAAAGTTGCGCTGTGTGCGAAGAGTTGTCGAAGACGCGGATAGACTCTCACCTGCGGCCAACAGTTAGCATGTGCTAATTAGACTCCGGGGGGAACTCAAGTTCTAACTCGGCGCTAACCTTCGCCATATCGGCCACCGACCCACGTGTTAATTCGGTAGTAATTGTTCACTAGAGGCGGAGCGGAGAGGAGGAGTGTTCAGACGCGCGCCCGGGGGTGACGGGGGCAGACAGATGGCGTTTGTGACACGGGCCTAATGGCAACGCATGAAGATTAAGGGCATTCACAGAGAACACTGGCTCAGTCCGCGTGTGAGAGAGAGAGAGAGAGAGAGAGAGAGAGAGAGAGAGAGAGAGAGAGAGAGAGAGAGAGAGGGCACCGATCCCCCACTTCACAGAACAGTAGAAAAATAACGTCTGGCGAAACAAAAACTTCATCAGAAGCCGTCATCTGAGGGTGCGAGTGGCGTCAAGACAGCTGCACTTTGTCCGTCTGGCTTTAGCGGCGCTTCAGGCTGACGCGCACGTCGATACCAGACGCACAGGCGTGGCAGGGAGGCTGCTCACCGCCGGATTGGACATATTGATCATCGTCTTATTAACGCTCCTATTGTTGTGTCACTCCTCTGTCAACTGCGGCCGTTGGGTAACAGTTGTGGCTGACAGAATAGTGTCACCACAACGGACTATCATACTTAGCATAACTGTTCCTGATGACTTCACCGAGACAGGGTCCCGGCAACCACGGTGAAGCGGACCGATTGCTACGCTAACATATCCTGTCACCTCGCTCAGTGGTGAGGAACCTCGCTTGAGCCAAGGGGCATCAACTTCCTATCAATCAGAACAATGAATCACACGTCGGCTAGCAACAGTCATCAGTCACATGGCTAGACCAGACCTACATGGCCGGCTATTGGAACCGACGAGTGAAAAGAATGAACCCAAACAAGTCCAGACTGATCCGAGGAGTGAAACCTGAGAATGCTTACGATACGAATGCTTACAATACGTTGTATGAATGGCCTTGGCCGTCTCTGAGAGTTCTCGTTATGGTGTCATGCTTTTATGTGGGCTTATATTGGGTATTTCACGATGTTGCAGTTTTGTTTTCCACAACAAAATGGCATTTGGTTTGTTGACGGGAGCTTTCATCTGTGGGCTGATCTGAGCTGTGGAGACATGAAAGCAGGCGTAGCAGGAACGGAGATGCCGCGGCTGTCATCTCAAACGCCTTCCTGTGATCAGCACAACAGATAAGAGCTTTTCTCTTCTCTGTCTTCCTCCCTCCTCCCTAGTGTGTCTCCCTCTTATACTCTAAACAGGTCCTGTCTCCTGCAGGCCACCCTCTAGCAGGTCCCCAAGAACCCCCCCGTCCTCGGCCAAGGTGCTCCAAATGGCTCTTGGAGAGGCCTTCTTGTGTCTAGCTCCTCCCACTCTGTGTGGTCAGCTGTCCCTATCCAGCCAACCCTACCTCTTTTTCTCTTGTCTCGATGCCTTCCGTCTCCCCATCTCTGCTCTGCAACATTCTCTATGAGCCTGTTCTGCTAAGAGCTGACTGTGCTTTGTTATATGATTCACTTAAATATCATATTAGAGACTACAGGGATAGCTAACACATAATGGCCTACTATGTAGCGAACATCTATGTAACTATTTGTGCACTCTACTGTTAGTCAAGTCTCTTAATAAGTATTTAGCCCATGTTTATTGCACTGTAAATGTTCTTAGCCCATAGACTAACATTTTCCAGGAGCTTGCTCGATTGTCTCTGAGAGGTCAGGGAAGAATTTTTACAGCTCACTTTTCTTGCCCCCGGGTGGAACAGTTTTTTGCTTCCCTCTGGTGGGACCTCTGCTCTCTGTAAAGCACATTTTGTTGCCTCGGTGTATGAAATGCGCTATACAAATAAAGTTTGATTTGATTTGCTTGACGCTTCAAACGCTCACAAAATGGGATGTAAAAAAAACAAAAACGCTAGCCTGGAACAGCTTATTTTTTTCTTAACTGAGCTCGGTCAGAATGGAAATGTTCCAAATTGAGTTAAATGGGGGACATTAAAACGGTGTTTCACTGTTAACCCCCCCCCCCCCCCCCCCCGCACATCCTGTTTTAAAATGGAGGGAGTCCTTCAGATACCATGATTCAGCACTGTTAGCTAGCAGATGAATATAAACACACCCCACACGTCTTCTGACCCAAAACACTGCTGCTCAAGGGTAAATGTCAGCGTATTGCTGGCGTTCAGTGTCAAAGACAAATGGACCGAATCCACAGCGCCCTGCAAAATCCTGATCTGCTGGGGGGATGGGGGGTTACTGCCCCCAAATCTGTCCAAATTAAATTCATCTGTAAAGGGAGGTGAGGCTTGCAAAAATAGGTTACATATCTCGACAGCAACCCCAAAAGAGAACAGTATATGTTCATCATATTAGGTTAGATGGATCAGATCTGGGTTTAAACACTTTTAAATCCACCGAGGCGTTTGCTTGAGCGCGCCTGGTGTGTCCGGTGGCCAGAGTTTCGGTCATTATTTAATAATAAGTTATTCAATGTTTTCAATTAATATTCCGACCCAGGTTTGCTATGAATACAATGTCATAATTTGGGGATATTCTACACCACATGTCCATATGAGTTGCACAGAGGACAGACATACTGAGACGAGCCTATAACTCATCCTACTGAAGTGTTCAGGGAAAGAACACACAGCAGAGTGCCTTCCAGGCCTATTTTGATTCGGCAAAAAACACCAATTAAAATCAATTCCCCGTGGCCCCTAAGTGCTGCTGGGAGGAGATCCTCACTCATGTCCTGCAGACGTCCGTACATGTTCTCCACCAGGCTACTGTTCTCCAGCACAGACAATTACCATGCCTGGGTAGGTAGGTACACAACGCAGATTCCCAGGAATAACAAAAAGAACATGTTTCACCATAAGCTAAGAGCAGTGACACGTTTATATTTGGAGGGTTTTTGCACTCTCACAATCCTGGGGGCTCACGCTTATCCCAGAATGTGAAGGAGGGAGGTGTGTTGATTTAAGGAGCTGAGCCTCAGTGAGTGTGTGTATGTGTGTGTGTGTGTGTGTGTGTATTGTGCTCTGTGTGTGTTGTGCTAGGTGTGTGTGTGTGTATATTGTGCTATGTGTCTCTGTGTGTGTGTGTATTGTGCTGTGTGTGTGTGTGTATTGTGCTGTGTGTGTGTTGTGCTAGGTGAGTGTGTGTGTGTGTGTGTGTGTGTGTTGTGCTAGGAGAATGTGTGTGTGTGTGTGTGTGTGTTGTGCTAGGTGAGTGTGTGTGTTGTGATAGATGGGTCTGTGTGTGTGTTGTGCTAGGTGAGTGTGTGTATTGTGATAGATGAGTGTGTGTGTGTGTTGTGATAGATGAGTGTGTGTGTGTGTGTTTTGTGCTGGGTGAGTGTGTGTGTGTTGTGTTAGATGAGTATGTGTGTGTGTGTGTGTTGTGCTAGGTGAGTGTGTGTGCTGTGCTAGGTGAGTGTGTGTGTTGTGATAGATGAGTCTGTGTGTGTGTGTGTGTGTTGTGCTAGGTGAGTGTGTGTGTTGTGATAGATGAGTGTGTGTGTTGTGATAGATGAGTGTGTGTGTGTGTGTGTTGTGCTGGGTGAGTGTATGTGTGTTGTGTTAGATGAGTAGGTGTGTGTGTGTGTGTTGTGCTTGGTGAGTGTGTGTGTGTTGTGCTGGGTGAGTGTATGTGTGTTGTGTTAGATGAGTAGGTGTGTGTGTGTGTTGTGCTAGGTGAGTGTGCGTGTGTTGTGCTAGGTGAGTGTGTGTGCGTGTGTTGTGCTAGGTGAGTGTGTGCATCTCCTCAGAGCTCAGTGAGTGTGTAATGGAGTCAGGACCACCGTGCTTTTCATCACCCCTCCTCACAGCAGAACTCCTTAACTAGAGCCTGCTTCCACAGCACACCCTGATCTGATTATCCACAGAAAAGCTCTAAACTCACCCCAGTTAGCGTCACGGCGGGGCCCAACCAGAGGCCTGAGCATTTTCTCTGTGTGTGTGTTGTTAGCTACTGTCTTTCCAGTCCAACATCATTGTTGAGAGCTCAGTCCTACAGCAGTGTTTGACCTCGGTAGCAGGGTTTAAATGCCATGACATATAGAATCTCCCCTGTATACACATGGGGTTTGGAAAATAAAGAGGGGGGTGTCTCTGTTCTCTGTTGACAGGGGAAGGAGGGGGGGGGGGGGGTTAGGGTTGGTCTCACCTGCCAGGCGATGAGTTCCTTCAGCTTCTCAATCTTCTCCTGGTCCTCGGGGTGCTCCTGCATGTACTTGTCATTGAAGAAGGCCTGGTTAAGAGAAGGGCAAGGGTGAAACGGAGGGGAGAGGAGAGAGTGGAGGAGAGAGAGGCAGGGACAGGGGAGAGGAGAGAGAGGAGAGGGAGAAAGAGGGATGGAGGAGAGGGAGAGAGGGAAGGGAGGGATAGAGGGAGAGGGAGAGAGGAGAGGGAGGGATAGAGGAGGAAGAGGGGAGAGGAGAGGAAGCGAGGGAGGAGAGGAGGGTAGAGGAGAGGGAAAAAGGGGGAGGAGAAAAATGGTCAGTGGAGGAGGGGGGGGTGAGGAAGAAGTTGTAGAAGAGTGGAGACCGGGGAGAATAGAGGGAGGGAAAACGATGAGAAAATGTTCAACTGAGCCATTCTTCACTCCGGAAGCAGCCTCACTATTTCACACAGATCACGATGACCTGGGGGAAGACTTCACCACGTTCTCTCTGCTTTCTCTCTCCTTTCTCTGGGCAGTAATGGATCCATTTGGACGTGATGTATGACGGGAACCACCCAGCTGTGACTGTTTTATGAAGGAACCGGCAGGCAGGAGAGCTTCTTCCACAGACGGGCAGCGACCAAGCTGCCACAGGCGTTCTCATAAACAAGCAGAAAAGCCAGATATGCGGAGCGAACGCCGAGCGAGAAATGACCTGAGGTGGGGATTCTGCGCTGATTAAGACCCAGTGGAACGTTCTTATACATCTACTACTGTATCAAACAACACCAATCCCTTCTGTTTACATAAACGGCTGATGACGGGGGAATGTTGCTGTCAGCGTTCATAGTCCCACTCACAGAATAAACATTAGTTTTCACTTTGCATTCACAAAGGCTTTCATGCATCAACCAAAGAAGAACAGATTGTTCCGCTTTACTAGTGATGGAGAGCCGCTGGGTGTGTAGCAGAGAGGAGACAGGGGAGTGTCTCGGGCTCGGTACCTTCTCATAGTTGGTGAAGCCGCCCATGACGGCCGGGTCCACGATGCCGTTCAGCAGCATGGAGAGGGGGTTGATGGGAAGGTTGGGGTCGTTCAGGTGCCTCTGCACCATGTTGCTGATCTTCTCATTGGTCAGTTGCATGGTTTCCATGGCGTTCTCCAACGGGCTGATCTCCTCCTGGGCACAGGAAGGAACGCGGGGAGGGATGAGGAAGTGAGGTCATCATGCGCGACCCGTGGTAATGAGAGTCCTCTTTAACACTTCAGTCCCGTCGCCACGGTCACTGGGGGTCGTATATCTTAAGTGTCCGAGGTTAAGTAACCAGTTCATATATCATCTTAACACGGGACAGCGCTTAATCACAATCTCCACATAAGCATAATCTGCACCACATGGTTTTTCCATGATTAATGTGACTCCAAATCCCCTATTCCACCAGCCACTTCTACTAATATCTGATAGGAGATTTTCCTTCAGAAGCGGCTCCTATATTCTGGAGAAACACTTGGCTGGAGTGACTGATTGAGGGCCCTTTGTTATTGTCGAAGCCCTTCCGCAGGAGAGATTTCACTCCAGTGGAGCTGGGATTAAACAACCACTCTACATTGATCTGGTTTCTGACAATATACAGTCTCTTGTTACTCTATCACAGCTTTGAACGCTGCCAGTGATACCTTCTCCACTAGCTTTAAGATCTATTTCGGTCCTAGCCTTAGGGGTTCGTGAAGGATATTTGGCACTGAGAACGTACAGACTTGACGTACACTGTAGACTTGACGTAGACTGTGATGACCGAATAAGCGAGGAGCATAGATACTGTACGTAGGCAACAGCTTTGTACACAGAGCTGGAGCAACGCATCAGCCTTCTAGTAAGAGAGGGAGGGCAACATCCCCGTCTCGTAGAGATCAGTGCTTGGTCATCTCTTAGTGAGTGGTCTTTCATTTGTTATGAATCTAAGTGCATGAAATACATGACAGGTAACGTGGCATATATATGGGGGGCGGCTGTAGCTCAGTTGGTAGAGTGGGTCGTTCAGTGATCGAAGGGTCAGTGGTTCGAATCCCAGCTCCAACTGTCCACATGTCAAAGTGTCCTTGAGCAAGACACCTAACCCCAAATTGCTCCCAATGAGCAGGTTAGCACCTTGCATGGCAGCTACCGCCATTGTTGTGTGAATGTGTGTGTGAATGGGTGAGAGAGGCCGTTGTAAAGTGCTTTGAGTGCCGCTAAGGTGGAAAAGCGCTATATAAGTGCAGTCCATTTACCATTTACCATATATAGGCAGTGAGCCAATGACATCACATTGACATCGCTGTCAGCTAATTAAGTAGGACATTTGGAGAGCTGTTGAAACTTGACTTCACCCCCTGTTTCATGATGAACCGAGTTCTGCCAGAGAGGTCGTTTTGGAACCTCGCCAACACTCTGGCGCTGAAACCAATAGATTTGAACATATGTAAGGCATGGTCAAGTAGGGTATGGTCAACAGTATTAAAAGCTTTCGACAAGACTAGCTGCGACCCAAGGGGGTACCACACAGCCACCCAAACACGCCCAAAAACATTTCCTCCCTCCATTCATTTTTTTAGACTTGGGCTCAAGGAGCGAAAAATCCTCCCCATTCACTATCAATGAGGGGGATTGAAACGGCCATATCTCAACATGGGAGGCTGTTGACCTAACAAAGCAATACCAAACATGTCCTGCTCACATGTGCACGTGCGCATGCGCAGAGCTTCAAAATGCATTCAAACATGCATTCACGAGTTCTAGTTACAAAGTCTTTCAGATGAGAGTTTAGCCAGGTTCTCCAGAACTGTGTGTGTGTGTGCGTGTGCACATGTGTGTGTGTGTAGGTGTGTGTGTGTGTACACAGTCTGCAGTGGTGCAGTTCTTAATGACCGTGTAAACAGAGTGAATCAATAGAGAGGAGCCTTGCTGGAAGATAATCACTGATCCTGGAGAGAGAACCAGAGAACAAGGGAGACAGAGAGGGAGAGAGGGAGAGAGAGAGAGAGAGAGAGAGAGAGAGAGAGACGAGACATAGAGAGAGAGAGAGACAGAGAGAGACAGAGAGAAAGAGACAGAGAGAGACGGAGAGGGAGAGATCCACCACTTACTGACATGAAAGGGACTAATCAAAGCGACAAATAAAATGTGATTAATGGTGGAATGCTAGGGGAGCCTAATTACGCTAAGTAGCACATTTGTTTTGGGACAAAATACCGGCACGTTAAAAGCATGCGCATGTCTGGCCTATGACTGATACAATAAAGCCCCTTCACAGTGGAACCTTATAGCCCTCCAATCCCGCACTCCAGCTGCTCTCCCCACAGTCTCTCTCCCGGTCAATATCACAGCCTGGAGAGAACGTGCTGCCCGACACACGGGCCCTACTCAACAAGGAACAAGGAAGCACCTCAGAATAAAAGAGTCATTATTCAAAATCACATGTTGGTGAAGTGCCAGGCTCACTCTGCTCCTAGCGGAGCCTCCTCTCTGCCCATGGCTTTGAGAATACAAACAAGAGTTCAACTAGTTTCCCATGGTTGTAATTCTATGAGGGAAACATTGACAGTATACAGGTTTGGGATCCTAAAGTGTCTTGTTTACAGGGATTGGCTGTATAGATATTTTTGGGGGTCATGGAAGCATCCTTTACAGGCGAGGTAACCAATCGTATCGACCCCCGGGCGCAGATCCTCGTCTGATTAGCTGGCCCTGACACATCAGGCCTCACCGTGGAGACCGACTTGACTTCGAACCAGCGCAGGATGCCAGGCAGCTTGTAGGCGGTGGCGTACGTGGTCCGCTCGATCCACATGTTCTGTACGGAGAGTGAGGGGGAAAAAAGTAACAACCACGTGTGAAAAAGCACTTTGACAATTTTTGAGGCAGGTGTTAGATAATTGCAAGTGCTACTGTATAGCAAAGCAGGACAATTTGTGGGTTATTTTCTTGTTGTTTTGGAAAGCGAGCAGCGTCGGGCGTTAGGTAAACTGCGTCCGTCTGAGTCAGGCAGCTGGGAGTCGGAGTAAGCTGTGTTGGCTCAGCTCATTAAGCCCTGCTCCGACAGCCCCGAACAACACAGCGACCGTCCTCCCCAACACGTCGCACGTTCTCTCCGTCATGCTAGGGTCTCTCTCACGAAGCCTTTCATGTCACTTTACTTTAATCGTGCTGCATGCGTCTGACACGGGCGACCTCCCCTGTCTTATAATGCGATTGTCAGATGATGAGCCAGCGATTTATGCGGCGACAGCTGCATTCGTTTTATGTTCTAACCCTAACGAGGCGGGCTGGGAGAGTTTTGCTATATGTGGTTTGTACGATGAGTCACACTGACAGACGGCGTCGTATCGGAGCAGCTGGTGGTTCTGTCGATACAGAGAGTCTGAGACGTACGGGCGTCGCCCGCGGCCGGTGAGGGACTGAAGGTAAATTAGTCGTTGAGGGCGTGAAAAGCTTTGTATTGATCTGAGAGCCCCGGCCTTCTCCACACAGACGTCGCTGTGAGCATTATAGACGCAAACCATCAATAAACATTACACTGTACACACATGATCTGCACACACTCGATAAATAGCCTAGTAACAGTATAATGCTAAATGCTCTATCGCTACAGTTACTCAGCTATACCAGTAAACAAATCAAATTACATTTAAATCATTTAGCAGACGTTTTTATGCATTGAACGTAAGTAGTCAGTGTACTACTACTAGGCAGAACTCACAATAGTCAGGCGGCTTAGCAAAATGTTGGTGACGCTCCGGACAAAAGCACCAAATTTCTTCCACATGTTCTCCATCACATAACTGTAAATATTTGATAGAAGCCACGTCATCAAGATGGCGGATGGTGGCCATCTTGGATTTCAAAGATGGTGACCATGTAAAATCTATTAGTACCAATATCCAAGCCACCTAGAAGGTCAATCTTGGTGTCAAAATATACATTTTCTGGGTCAAGGAATGCATTGAAGCTAATTAGAATGTCACTAGATGATTATTTGTGCCAAAATCAAATAAATGTGTTCATTCTAGCAATGAATTTACATAATTTTCAACTCGGTTAGCGGTCAGATACAAGGATAACATGAGTTAATTGGATTGAAATTTATTAACAAATAATCAAATTATCTCACATTTACAGCTGCAAAGCTCTGTGCAATTCCACTGTGCCTTCTTGCAACTGCTCCTTGCACCACACCCACTCAAGCTTTTGCAGCTGCACTTCACCAGTTCTCTGCAGGCTTTTGAAGCCATGGGGAGAGTACTCCACACAAGAAGCCAGACCTGGTTCTCTCCATCCAAGGTCCATCCCCATCCTTCTGGACTGGGTGTCGGCTGATGGGCCAGGTCAGACGTCTGATGTCAGGTCAGACGTCTGTAAATTCATTGCTAGAATGAACACATTTATTTGATTTTGGCACAAATAATCATCTGGTGACATCCTAATTAGCTTTATTGCATTCCGTGACACAGAAAATGTATATTTTGACACCAAGATTGACCTTCTAGGTGGCTTGGAACCCGATATATTGGCACTTATAGATTTCACATGGTCGCCATCTTTGAAATCCCAGATGGCCGCCATCCGCCATCTTGATGACGTGGCTCCTATCAAAAATGGAAAGCTATGGTGATAGAGAACCTGTGGAAAAAATGTGGTGCTTTTGTCCGGCGCGTCCCCATCCTTCTCAAATCTGGTCCTAAGCCGCCTGACTACAAGTGTATCTCCTTTCGAAACAAGTGACTAAGAACATAATCTAGTGCTAAAGCCAAAGTGCAAGAGTAGCAAACTCGAAAAAATACAATAGGTGCTTAAGAGGAAGTATCCTGGTAGTACTTTCTGAAGAGGTGAGTTTTGACAGTTACAATTCTAAATGCTCAACTAACACTACACAGTGTGCTACAGTATACCCGTAAACAAATCAAATACGTGAAAATACCCATAAAGAGTACGACAGCACCAACATCAGACTTACGGAGAACTCGTTGTCTGGGTCCTTTTCCCCCTTCCTCACCGGTCGGGAGTACTGGAATTTATGGACTTCATTTATGGTGTAGAAGCTGGGGGAGCAGAGGAAGAAGTCAATTAAAACGGCTCTGGCGAATCTACCGAGGTCGATTGCGTTGCTTCGGGTCAAACGCAGGGCACACTCTGGGTTCACCTGGAGCTGTGACAATTACCGCTGCACTTAGACTAGCTGTCCAAGGCAGAACACACTCATATACAAAGGAAGTTAATCCCTTTTAAGGTGGACGGTGTCCACGGAGACAGCCGCCTCTGTCAGAAGTGAAGGGATGCTGCAGAGCATGTGACAGGACCAGGGAAGTGACAAGCATCAACCCGCATCCACAGGTTCATAGAATGTTCACACTTAAAGGATGTGTTATGGATAGACGCAAACACACTCCCACTCACTCATGTACACACACACTCCCAACACACAAGGCATACAACACACATACTGTATGCAGTCACTGGATTATATCTCATAGACTACACGCACACGCGCGCACGCACGCACGCACGCACACGCACACACACACACACACACACACACACAGAATGACACTTCCAACAGCTGTGTCCTTCCCAAAAACACACCATATGTTCCGCTATTGAGCTGAGTATGACTGTATTAGCAAACCCACATGACTAAAATATCA
Source organism: Borostomias antarcticus (assembly GCF_949987555.1). Taxonomy (NCBI): domain Eukaryota; kingdom Metazoa; phylum Chordata; class Actinopteri; order Stomiiformes; family Stomiidae; genus Borostomias; species Borostomias antarcticus. The sequence continues at coordinate 11,196,600 of NC_140255.1, read as the reverse complement.
AATGAACCCGTGGCGTTTCCAAGCCGGCCGCCGGTTAGTGTGTACCGCTGCGGGCACCTTTTTAACAGCGCTGCGTTTCGAGCCCCCGTGGGACTAGGACAGGCCACTGACGAAGGGGCGGCCAGCAGGCGCGACAGAGCGGGCCAACTTGAATGCGAGTTCTGCCAAGCTTTGTTATTGGCAAGGACGGACGGCGTGGAGAGAGAGGACAGTGCCTCCCCCCCCGCCCCCCCACCACACCCGAACCCTCCTGGACAAGCCCAGTCACACACTCGGCCGTTCCCGCCCCCCCCCCCCCCCCACCCGAACCCTCCCGGACAAGCCCAGTCACACACTCGGCCGTTCCCTAACGGAGCTGGTTAACAAGCTGCGGACAAAAAGCAGAGCGCTGGGTTTCCGGTCCAATAAACAGATTGATGATGGGGCTCTAAATCAACCGTGCCACTCCGATGAAAAGCGCTTCACGGTGCATTACGACGCCGCGGGGCTCGTGATGGCGCGATGGCGCCGGGCTGGACAGGGCGGTCTGGGATAAGCTATCCGTGCCCGCTGGTGGTGTGGCTGCTTCAACGCCAGGGAGGCGAGCAGCTTCACTTCATTGTTATGCACCACTGATCTTCCAAAGAGGGATAGGAGAGAGAAATGGAGGGAGAGAGGAAGAGGGAGAGAGAGAGTGGGAAGGATGGAGGGAGGGAGAAAGAGGGGGGAGGGAGGGAGAGGACCATCCCTCTATCAGTGCCCATGCAGGCCTCTCTAATCCTGCCTGTTAACAGAGAGTTACCATATTCACACCGAACTAAAGGAACAAACAAATACCCAGTATTGCTAGAGGGATCAATGCAGGGATGTGAGACAGAGCCCACAGACACGGCCTGCCTGTGTGTGTGTATGTGTGTTTGTGCGTGTGTTTGTGTGTGTGTGTGTGTGTGTTAGGGGTGGGTAGCATCGTCCTGACATATCTCGGTGTGTTTACACAGCTGGGTAAAGTGTGTGCGGGTGGGGGGGGGGGGGGCTTGGTTGGGTCTCTGGAGCCAAAGCCGCAACAATGTTACAGGTGCACGGCAGTGTGACCGCAGCTCTGGGGCAGGACTTAATAACGCTGGGAAACACAGGGAAGATCAAATGTTGTTTGCACTCCGCACACATTTTACATATAGATTTATTCGCCTCTCCCCCGGAGCGCTTTGTCTCTGTCGCTACTAGCTGTCCTCCAACCTCCGGGGAGATCTAAACCCCGTCAGTGGCGCTGCACAAAGTCATTTTATTCTGAAGTGTTTGACTGTGTTTGTGTTGCGGCCCTACTGCAGAGGTGGGGGGTGTCGCCTGGAAGGGGGCGGAATGAGAGGAGGGAGGGTCCGGACTGACCTGACGATCTGCTCCGAGACCGGCTTGTTCTGGAACTTGGGCGGGAGCTCCAGGATTGGCTTCACCGTGAAACACTGGATGTCTGTTCCAGGGAGCGTTAAGGGATGTATTCTTAAATGTCAAAGGTGTGAATGTGTCACCTCTGTAGGACAGGAAATAAACACTCTCCGGAAGGAAGTAGCATAAAAAAAAAAGGTTAACAGATGTTTCTCTCTCTCACTGTGTGTGTGTGTGTGTGTGTGTGTGTGCGCGTGTGTGTGTACAGGTGCATCCCCCAAAATTTGAATATTGTGAAAAAGTTCATTATTTTCCTTCATTTAATTCAAAAAGTGAAACTTTCCTGTATTCAACATGGAGCGAAACATGGAGGCAATGAGTCTTGAAATATTTCACTTCATGTGTAATGAATCTATGAGTTTACCTTTTTGAATTAAATTATGGAAAATAATAAAACTTTCCACAATATTCACATTTTCTGAGATGCACCTGTATGTGTGTGTGTGTGTATGTGTGTCGGTCTCAGGCAAGGATACACTGCCCGGGGGAGTTCTTGATGTCATCACTGGGCGGTGTGGTGGTCTTCATCTTCTCTGCGTTGGGGAACTGGGTGAGGAGTCTGGCCTCAAAGTCCTCCCTGCGCTCGTACTCCTTCCCTCTGTAGATGAACATCTTGTTCTGGATGTAAAGAAAGGATACGATGAGACCCTGAATATACAGTACACACACACACACGTGCGCACAAACACGCGCACACACATGCGCACAAACACTCTCTCTCTCTCTGTCAACATACAAGAAGGCATAAAAGCACACAGAGTTGGCTGTACAGTAACAGTAGCTGTAGTTGTTTTGCTTTCAGCGGTATAAAGGGAGTCTTCAGAAAAGAAAATATGAAACGTATCTACAGATGGGAAAACCAAAACCAGATCTGAATGTCCAAAAGATTCTGTGAAAATTTGATGTGGGTTAAAAGTGCATTAGCCTAATCTGCATATCACAAGGCTGGACCGCCTGATCTCCTGGCATCTCCACATACACTGCTGATTGATAGCCAGAGCTGGGGTCTCACACAGGCTCGCAGGGGAAATACTAGTGATTTAGCCAGTTAATTGGCTCTATTGAATGCACTCCAAATGGGCTCTCCAGCCCTGCTCGCTGGGGCCTAACACAAAGCCAGCAGATCTCTGGAGCTACTGCGGAGAAAGAGACATTCAAGCGGCAGTGGAGTAACACTAATGTCAGAGCATTTCAATCAACACAGCACCATGGCTGTGAAAAGGCACTTATCACAGTGTTCACAGCACTTTGGAAACTCTGTCACATACTGGGAGGTTCCTGACTTGCTTGAGGTTAGTTTATGAGGTTAGTGTGGGTGCTAGACAGCCTGGTATGATATAAGCGACAGCCAAATATACCCCACCCCACCTTGTTTGTCTCTCTTATAGACAGGCAGGCACGGCAAACACGCACGCACTTCCCCACACAGAGACCCAGCCCGATGCAATCTCATGCACGAGCACACGCCTCCATTTCCCCAGTAATTAAATGCAGCCCTGAAATGTGCCGGAGGCAGTTTTTAAATCTGCTCTGAGTGATAAGGTGACAAAAGCTCAGTGATTTTCCACAGCCGTGCGTTCTAACGGCGGGAGAGTCCGCTAAGCGCGCACCGCCACACACATGGGCGCCTGCACTTTTCTGAGACAAGTGATGCTACCGGCCAACACGCCAAATCAATGTACCTCTCGAAACGGCTTACTGCTCATCTATTCGACATTAGAAGTCAGATAGTACTTCTTTCACGGAGATGCGTGTAAATATTCTGGTGGTGTGTTTATTTCAATGTCACCCTCGTCTGGCTCAGTCCTGCCATATCCTGGCTGCTATATCATCATGATACAGGACATCACCGCCAGCGACAGAAGGAGGAAAGTCGAAATTGTCTTTCATACCTTGCGGGACAATAGAATCAATGTTTTCCTTTGATATAATCTAGATCTGCCCATTGTACGTTTCATGAATACTGAATACCTTAGTATGGGTATTCGGACACGGCCATGGACAAGGCAAACAATACACATAACCAAGATCCGTCCACCGCATTTTACACAAGAGGAGCAATAATATAGAAATATGAACTATACTGTAGGCGCAACACAGTCGCTACTGCCAAAGGCAGGAAGGAAAGCTGGAAAAATACTGCCGACTGCCTAAGTTTTAATTAAGTAATAATAATAATAATAATAATAATAATACATTTTATTTGTAGTGCGCTTTACATTCCGAGAAATCTCAAAGTGCATAGGTAATACAATAATAAAAATATACAATAATAATAATAAAAACATTTTTAAAAGATAGATGAAAGATGACATGGGAGAACGGTCAACAGAAAGCTTTTGTGAAGAGGTGGGTTTTAAGGTCTTTCTTGAAAGTACCCACATACTGAGGTGGTCAGGGAGAGCGTTCCACAGCCTGGCCATGGGAGCAGCAGGGCAGAAGGCTCACATCCCCATGGTGTTTAGCTTGAACCCAGGAGGGTTGAGGAGGTTGGCAGTGGAGGAGCGGAGGGTGCATGAGGCGGTCTGAGGGATGAGGAGTTCCTTGAGGTAGAGGGGGGGGGGCATTCTGTATATGCACTGGTGGGTGAGGAGGGAAACCTTGAATTCAACTCTGAGTGAGATGGGGAACCAGTGGAGTGACTTTAGGGTGGGGGTGATGTGGTCATATTTGCACACCCTCATCAGGATCCTAGCAGCACTGTTCTAGATGTACTGGAGTTTCTGTAGGCTACTACTAGGGATCCCGATGAGGAGTGCATTGCAATAGTCCAGCCTGGAGGATAGATCATTGGGCTATGCTGCCTATTCTTATGCCGTGTAAAGCAATTGTAGCCTATGTCTATGCTGTCGTACCATAATTTCTGCGTTCGGATCTGCACTCCTTTGATAAATGAGCGCCAGTGTGTGTGTGTGTGTGTGTGTGTGTGTATGTGTGCGCGCACGTGTGTGTGTGTCCCTTAAAATGCATGAGGTGATATAACTTCTTCGGTCTGCTCGGAAGCTTGTCTGAGAATATCTCTGGTGATGGAACATGACAGGAACATGACAGTTAATATTTCAGACTGTTGTGATGCGGTACGATCCACATAGCGTAAGCAGTGCGTTCCTTTGAGCTCGGCCCCCACAGCAATCACACCAAAGCAGATTCAGAGAAACAGGAGGCAGAAAGTAAAAGATTGACAAATTGACAAATTTGGTTGGATTCACAAATATTGTTTAAAAAATGACTATGCTCTCTTTTACTACAGCATACATCAAAGTAAAGCACCCAACAAGTACCCGAGATTCATATGTAAATGATTATCTCAAGCTTGTGAATCCAGGGTATCTGCAGTTTTAAATGTAAGACTTTTTAGACCTTTTAGTGCAACAATATGTTCAGTGAGACGTAATGCCCATGATCTGCTGAGTAAAATCTGCCCATTACCACACTTTGATTATTTCAAACAGATTTCATTATATATTTTGGTGAATGAAATTAGTCTATTATCTCAAAAACATTGATATGAAAGATAGTTCTAGTTCTACATTAAAATAACATGGATAAAATATAGCACTGGAGCACATTTAAAGGAGAATGCTCGTTTTTGACAACCTGGAACTTATTTACGGCATATTATAAGACGTTTGACTCACCGACATAACTTTGGTGTAATTCGGAGGCCTGTAGAATAAATTTAAAATCCAGCGCGAGCCAAGTATATCCATGTTATGGTAGCGGACAGAGCACTGAGAATGCAGCTTCTAAAAAATCTATTTTCTGCCGCAGATATACTTGGCTCGCGTTGGATTTTAAATTACTTCTACAGGCCTCCGAATTACACCAAAGTTATCTCGGTGAGTCAAACGTTTTATAATATGCCGTAAATAAGGTCCAGGTTGTCAAAAACGAGCATTCTCCTTTAAGTCAAATATCAATAAGTTAAAGCTGCAATTATTGATTTTATTCACATTGTCAAAACTAATAAACCAATTAAATCCACCTGATGTCAGATTGTTTCACTGAGCCATAGTCCAAGTCTCTTACAAGCAGTAAATAACTTCAATGATTGCAGCTTTAGGCATATTTTGTTCTACTGTTGATTTAAAAACAAATTACTTTGCGACCCTGAGCTGGTACAGTAGGTAGTCTACTGCACCACAGGTTGCTTGTGGGTGGAGGATAAGCCAGGTCTGTGAGTAAGTAAGTAAGTAAGTAAGTAAGTAAGTGAGGGGTCCGGGGGTCCTCCCCTACAATCAATTTCAAATTCTATCATCAATAGATAATATTCTATCATCAATAGATAATATTATATCATTAATAGATAATATTATATCATTAATAGAATTTGAAATTGACTGCGGGGGAGGACCACCTGATCTTTCTGTATGATTATGCGCTCATTGAGAGCAGGGGTTTGAGTGTCGAGTTATTCTCTTAAATTAGGCTATGTGAGCCTTTCATATAAGAAATATGACTCACATGATGTTTCACATGACTGTTCTGTAAGTGTAAACGCTCCCTCACCTCACCAGACCTATCAGCATTCCCTTCTGCTCTGTCTAATTCGCTTGAATTATCATGGAAAACATGTCACTATCTTTCCCTTTCTCTTGCTGGTGATGCTGTTCTTGCAAATTGCCAACAAAACATTCAACAATTTGAAAAATCCTTGGAACAACGCATTGGGCTGGTTATAGTGATGGAAGAACGCGTTGGGCTGGTAATAGTGATGTTAGAACGCGTTGGGCTGGTAATAGTGATGGAAGAACGCGTTGGGCTGGTAATAGTGATGGAAGAACGCGTTGGGCTGGTAATAGTGATGTTAGAACGCGTTGGGCTGGTAAAAGTGATGGAAGAACGCGTTGGGCTGGTAATAGTGATGCGTTGGGCTGGTAATAGTGATGGAAGAACGTGTTGGGCTGGTAATAGTGATGGAAGAACGCGTTGGGCTGGTAATAGTGATGCGTTGGGCTGGTAATAGTGATGGAAGAACGCGTTGGGCTGGTAATAGTGATGTTAGAACGTGTTGGGCTGGTAATAGTGATGGAAGAACGCGTTGGGCTGGTAATAGTGATGGAAGAACGCGTTGGGCTGGTAATAGTGATGGAAGAACGCGTTGGGCTGGTAATAGTGATGTTAGAACGCGTTGGGCTGGTAATAGTGATGTTAGAACGCGTTGGGCTGGTAATAGTGATGGAAGAACGCGTTGGGCTGGTAATAGTGATGTTAGAACGCGTTGGGCTGGTAATAGTGATGGAAGAACGCGTTGGGCTGGTAATAGTGATGGAAGAACGCGTTGGGCTGGTAATAGTGATGTTACGTGTGATATCGAAGCTCCAAGGCGAGCACATAGGCCTCGCTTTCCATAAAACCACATGATCAGTTTGTTTGTTTTGAGTCGTAGATATACGAACACGAAACCCCCCTTTACATCCATGAAATAAATTACAGACTGCCATCCAATCAGGTTCTGTAACAGCACCTCTATACAACACAAGTGGAGTACAGAAACTCCTCTGCCGAGCGATTTTTAAAAAGATCTTCAAGACAATTTGAGACTTAAGGCCTTTTATTTAGTTACATTTTTGAATGTTGAAGACTTTTTAAGCACCCGCAGATACAGTACCTCGGAATCCACAGTCAGCATAATTTATTTGAAACATATTGCTAGGGTTTGATAATAATGAGCAAATATCCTGAAGCCTGATCACATTAGCAACTAATACATCATGCAGCTGAATTAAGCGCCGTGCAGTAAAATCAATTCTCCAAGGGGCAGAAACAAAAGTGCCTCTATTAGATTATTGATTTCTTCTTACAATCTAGCACTTGTGAAGGCTGGGGAGATGATGTCCAAACACAAACAGCAATATGAAGAGTAAAGGATCTTAGTAAAAAGAGTACGAGTAAAAATCTTAATTAGCACACCACAGATGAATACATCCCCAAAGACACTCATGCGGAGAGCTGGGTACTGACGCGCCATGATGAAATGTACCAAGGGGGGAATCCATATTGAATATGAGAGTGCACTGTGGGTCTAGAGGCCAGACAGTGTTCATACAGTACAATGCAATGCAACTTCACATATGATCTTTACTTGGTAGTAATAACAACTTCACCTTTTTTAGCTGCTATCAGTGAGCAATATGCCTCTAATTTGCATCCATGTGGTATGGGCGCTACAGCGTTCCTTCAATAATACCAGCTTCTTTCCCCTCAGAACAAATGTTCCATGGTAAAAAGGAAGTCGTCTAAAGAGAATATGCTTTGCAGAGTAGACCCTCTCAATACTGGTGCCTGCATCTCTGACGGCTGTGATCTGACAGAGAGAGAGAGAGAAAGAGAGAGAGAGAGATAGAGGGGGGAGAGAGGAGAGAGAGAGAGAGAGAGAGAGAGAGAGAGGGGAGAGAGAGAGAGGGGGGAGAGAGAGAGAGGGGAGAGAGAGAGAGAGAGAGAGAGAGGGGAGAGAGAGGGGATAGAGAGAGGGGAGAGAGATAGAGCGGAGAGAGAGAGAGGGGAGAGAGAGAGAGAGAGAGAGAGAGAGGAGAGAGAGAGAGAAGGGAGAGAGAGAGAGAGAGAGAGAGGGAGAGAGAGAGGGAGGCCTGTTCTAATGAGCTGGTCGTGGTGTAAATCGGGCTGAGGGAGGACAGTGGATGGGTCTTCAAAAGCCTTTTTAAACAGCGGGCCAAATTAGGCGAGCGCAGGCAGCTCCATCTCTAATGGAGTTCCTGGCCCGCTGAAGGAGAGGGGTTATGGGGACCTGACGGGGTATTAAAGGATCCTTGCGCACATCTTCACAGGGAAATATAATGATCAGAAGATTCCTGTTCTTAAATGCCACAGTCCTTCAGATATCGTATTCTAGGCGGACTGGCGACATTTGGTGGGAAAGAGAGGGTGTGATAAAGCAGCTGTGGTATCTCTATAGGAGAGCTGACGCCTGGTTACATCAAATTAAACATCTGCCTTGGAAAAATGTTGGGGGCAAAGGGAGCAGACTGAAAAGCAGCCAAGTCACCCTCATGCTCTACGCTACCGGTTTTTCTTTTAAGCTCTGCTAGACACATCAGCATCTACAACCAAGCCATCTGTGACCCAGCAGCAGAAACACTTGGGCTAAATCAACCCCCTTTTTCATTAAATAGAAATGGATACAGCAGGTCATTGAATACTAAGATGAGTATAAGAGTCCTTTTCAATGAATGAGACTGACTCAAGTAGCACATTGTACTCTCTACTCTTATCAAACGAAAAAAGCTGTCTTGTCCACAGTGAAACGCTACAGTTGAGCCTAATTTATGCATATTGAAAAGTGCCGCTTGACACAATGTTGCTCGGCAAAAAATAAGTGTCGCTCACTACCTAGCATTTATGGTTCAAAGAAGCTTCTCGTCGGCAGCCTGTGCAGCAAGGTTTGCCTGTGATGGCCGAACCTTTGCCTGAAAACTACGACGAAATGGATGATGACGTTATAGAGGAGGAGGAGGCTGTTAAATATATATATTTTCGCTGAGAGAGAGGGGGAGCAGAAGAAAGATGAGTATGATTTGACTATGAGGTTATTTCCTCACAAGCCCCGCCATAATTTCCTCTATCCCGTCCATGTTTAAAAATACAGACAAAACCAAGACAAGGAGGCCAAACAAGCGTATCCATGGCAACGAATGTGCCTTCTATCTAGCTATCCAATCACACTTCAGAAGGGACTGTAGGTGCACGGCGTCCCTCGGCAGCACTCAAAAGCGTAGCTCAAGACATCGTACCTGCCGAGTAACAGTTTCAAAAGTGTCGGAGGGAGATGGCTGAGGCGTCCCTGCCAGACTCTCAGGCCATCAAAAGTCCTGCTTCAGTCCAATCATCACACTCACGCCTAACATTCCTCACGCCTTTATCTGCCTCCCTGTCTTCCTCCTCCTTTATCTGCCTCCCCGTCTTCCTCCTCCTTTCTCTGCCTCCCCGTCTTCCTCCTCCTTTATCTGCCTCCCTGTCTTCCTCCTCCTTTATCTGCCTCCCTGTCTTCCTCCTCCTTTATCTGCCTCCCCGTCTTCCTCCTCCTTTATCTGCCTCCCCGTCTTCCTCCTCCTTTATCTGCCTCCCCGTCTTCCTCCTCCTTTATCTGCCTCCCTGTCTTCCTCCTCTTTTCTCTGCCTCCCCGTCTTTCTCCTCCTGTATCTGCCTCCCCGTCTGTCTCCTCCTTTCTCTGCCTCCCCGTCTTTCTCCTCCCCGTCTTCCTCCTCCTTTCTCTGCCTCCCCGTCTCTCTCCTCCTTTCTCTGCCTCCCCGTCTTCCTCCTCCTTTCTCTGCCTCCCCGTCTTCCTCCTCCTTTATCTGCCTCCCCGTCTCTCTCCTCCTTTCTCTGCCTCCCCGTCTTTCTCCGAGCTGTATCCCTTCTGCTCTGCTGCTAATCCGCTCCATTAACGGCTGCTTGAGATTCACAGCTTGTTTCTGGGCGAGAGAAAGTAGCCTAAGGGGTTAACCCTAACCCCACAACCTGCCCCCCCCCATGTGGGCCAAAAGCATGATCATCAGGATAGTCAAATCTGACTGTAGCTCAAATTAATGCTTTTTTATTTTATATAGTACAAAAAAAAAATCTGCTTCCGACATTAATGATCCCGCCAGAGCACAAATCAAAAATACGCCCTTGCAGTAAATGTACAGTATTGATTGGCTGTTTTTTGGCCCGGCGCTAGGCCACCCTGGCGCTGTGATGGGCGAGTGGGGCGTACGTACCCGGAGGAAGGAGGGGAAGCCCAGGCCGTAGTAGCCCACCGCAAAGTAGTCCGGCTTGGGGCGGATCACCTTCACAATGTTCTCGTAGAACTGTGCCTGCTTTCTCTGCAGAAGGACAGAACATTTACCTGGAGAAGCGTATGATCACACACGCACGCACACACACGCACACACACACACACACACACACACACACACACACACACACACAGACACACACACACACACACACACACACACACAGACACACACACACACACACAGACACACACACACACAGACACACAGACACACACACACAGACACACAGACACACAGACACGCACACACACACACACACACACAGACACACACAACACACACATCTGGCATATGCTAAGAATGATTCATCTTAAGGAATACAGCCCTGTTTCATGGTTCCGCTACACAAAACAATGCAGTATGTCACACCAGCTTTCTACTTACCAAGGAAGCACTCAGCTGTTCAAAGTCAAACATCTCGTTCTCATACTGTTCCGCAAGCTCCTTCCCCAGGATAATGGCCTCCTCCCACATCTGTTGACAACGCAAACACGCAAGTAAACAGATACGTCAAGAAATAGCAACAGAGGCTATACTGCAAAAAAAAGAATCCATGCTACTTGTTCCATTTGAAAATAATCCGGTGCACAAACACGTAAGAATGGATTGTCGATATCGTTCAAGCTCACTGAACAACACTGTCCCAAGTATTCATGAAGTGATTTCCCAGTGAGCGCTCTGACACCTCGGGACGAGTAGTTGCCTCGTCACTTCGAGGCCCCTGCCGTCGATTGACTGGTCACGTCTCTTCTCTGTCCTGGCCTGGTGGTGGAACGAACCGCCCACTGACATCAGGACAGCAGAGTTGCTGCCCATCTTTCGCCGCAGGCTCAAACTCACCTCTTCAAGAAGTACTACCAGAACCCTCCCTCTTAAGCACCTATTGTGTTTTTAGTTTTCTACTCTTGCACATTGCCTTCAGCCCTAGATTATGCTTAGGCACTTGTTTAGAAATCAGATGCACTTGTGAGTTCTGGGGGTAGTAGTACACTGACTTACTATGTTAAATGCTATTATTGTAAGTCCCTTTGGATAAAAGCATCTGCTAAATGACTGTAAGGTAAATGTAATGTAATGGTTCTCCGCAGACCAGTGGAGTTGTGGACAGAGACATGGTTCTCCTTCATGCCAAGAGACTCTACTCAGGGGTCTCCCGAGCGGTTCAACAGGCTGGGGTGGGCTGTGAAGAGGACCCCGCTGCCTGGGGAGAGGACTGGAGCCCCTCAACCACCTGGTCCCCTCCCCCATGGCCTAGTGACAATCTGAATGCCCCCCTCCCCTGGCTGAGGTGCTGATGTGACTCTACTGCCACCCCCACAGTACAGAAAGGCCCATGCATCAAATCAAGGGCGTAGGTTTGGTTTCAACATTGGTAGGGACCATATAACAGTGTAGCCTGCATACACAATTTTTGCTGGGGACGAGAGGTTAAAGCTCTTATATATTCATATATTTATGTAATTGAATAATACTAATACAATGTTGTTAGTCTACTGTATCACATCCTGCCTGCTGCTGCTGCGTCCCTCCACTCTCTCGACTTTTGCTGCTGCTGCGTCCCTCCACACTCTCTCTCTCTCTTGGTTGCTGCTGCGTCCGTCCACTCTCTCTCTCTCTCTCTCTCTCGACTGCTGCTGTTTCATGCATAAAAATGATTTGATTAAAATTGAGATTTTCATTGGATTTTTAGACTGACATTCAATTCATAACTTGATATATCTGTCCATTGGGGGAGTAACAAAATACCAGTAGGCAATACCAATTGCGAAATTCCACAATCCTGGATACCCAATTCAATATCCTAGTTGGAAAAAAATAAATCCCATGTACTTCAACATACACTACTTTATTTAAAACACCTTCCGGCCAATATAGTGAGAGGAAAATTATGAGATTCCAGTTAGCAAGTATACGTTAGCTAATAACTGTAAGAAAACAGGCTACACAGGGACGGGCTTGTATAAAGAAAAACAGACCTGAGCCCTCATAAAAGTAACGTTAACGCCTCTCACAGGCTGGCTAACCTCTAGATAACGTTCAGTTTCCCCTATAATTGTAACAAGAACCCCTGTCAGGCTAAAACAATGTCTTTATTTTTATATCAAAACTTACGACTTTAATATCACTGACATTTTTAGCATAAGTTAGTGGGAGTTTAATATAGCGAAAATTGGCATCCCGTCTAGCACAGGCTGGGTTTGACAAAGCTTTAGCTAACAGCCCATCGGCTAGTATGCTGACACTAACGGTCGATAGTTGTCAGCGCGTGATGTCCCATTCAATTAAATCTGTGATGGGCAGCTAATGTATAATAATGTAATAGCTGCTGCTATCCTAATGTTACAGGATGATAGAAGCCATCATAACAGTTCGCTAGCTAGCCAGCTTATATCACCGGTTGATAATTTGCCACAATGGAAAGACAAGTGATGTTAGTTTAGGTAACGTTAGCTAACACCAACCTAGCTGGTTTTCATGTTGCTAATGCCAACAACGTTAGCTACTTAGTTTACCAGTAACTAGCTAACCTAGCTAACGCTAACGTTATTTACAGTTGCTGAGAAAAAGCTCCTGATATCCCTCATCCTCTTCAGAGGGGGAGGCGACATTGTGGTGGATGTACCTGAACGGCTGTCAGAATCACAACTGTATAGCTTGCTGTCAGCGTCTATCTGTAAGACTGTTGGTCTTCAGATCAAGCGAAAATTTGAAAAATGCAATGATCTATCTTAGCCAAATGAGCCAATCAAACGTGAGTCTAAAAAATATAAAAATAATACTGGGATGGCACATTCACAGTGGAGGAAAGGGGTAGGCTAACGGTCTAATATCTAAAATGCAAAATAATTGGTACGGTCAAGGTTGCTTAAAAGTTGGTAGGGACAATTTGGGCCTCCCAAAATGTTGGTAGGGACATGTCCCGACCGTCCATACGCAAACCTACGCCCTTGCATCAAATCCACAGTGTGTTTCTCAGACGCTGCTGCCAGCTGCGAGGTCCCTAGCCGTGCCGTCTCTGGCGGCATGGGGAGGGATCCAGGCCAGAGGGAAATCCCACGAACCGTGTCCCCTTCTGGGGTGGCAGATTTACACCCATTGGGTCTGTGGATGGATGACCCCCTCACCACTGAGAAGGATGCCTCATGGAGGAATGGTAGTATAGTGAACCTAACAGCCCTCTGTCTGTCAACATATTTAATATATTATTTTCTTTCTGTCATTGTATCGGTACACTGGTATAGGAATGTCAATGTTTACAAGAAATAATATTATTGTTAGTCAAACATTTATGATTTTTAGCTGCGACCAGCTTTATAGTTTGTTCTGTCATCTGGTTAGTCGGTCCACATTAATGTAAAGGTGTAAAAGTGCCATGCTGCTGTTGTCCACAGGGCGGAGGAGGGGGGGCAGCTAGCACAAAATACAAAAGCCTCCCTAAGTTGTGTAGAGCATTATATCCTTGTGTGTTATACAGCAGGCTACTGTCAGTGATTGCTGCATTTAATTGTCTGGAGGCGGGGGAGTCAACATACAAAAGCTGTGTTGACCATTATATCATATTAGGTATATGATACATTATAGCACAAAATAGAAAGGACTTGCACACTGATATCAAAAACGGAAATGTCCAAACTTTATCAGTGTGCGAGTCCCTTCTATTTTGTGCTATATTATATTTTTGACCTACGCACCTGCCCCACAATCTGCTGGACTGATTATAAGAGCGCTTACTCCTCTCTCACTCTGTATATGATGCATTAACATGTGGTGCCTAAAAGGTTTTACACACTGGGGTGTCACAAATAAATGACACGGAAAGCGTTCTGACTGATGGGGTCTGCTGATAATGGGGGGTACTGTAAGAGGTATGCAGCCCAAACCCTGTCCCTTCGCCCAGTAGGGCCCTGCGTGTCTCCGTCCGGCCTCACCTTGCCCTTGTCAAAGTAGGTGATGATCTCCTGGTAGAGCTGGTCCTTCAGCTGGCCCTGGGTGCTGGCCTGGTAGCCCTCCCTCTGAGTCAGGTGGGCCGCACACGCCTCCTCTGACCACTAGGGGGAGCAGTAAAGAGATCGGGAGTCATCAGTACGTATTAGCATAATGATGCAATATAGTCTAGGAGCTCCAATTCATATTCAGGTCCTTTGCCAGACGCTGTTATCTTGAGCGCCTTGTGATAATTTGTTAGACAGCCCCTTACCCCACAGCAGACAGTGTGTGTGTGTGTGTGTGTGTGTGTGTGTGTGTGTGTGTGTGTGTGTGTGTGTGTGTGTGTGTGTGTGTGTGCGTGCGCGCGCGCACGCGTGTATGAACAGTCTGTCATTTAGACTAGACAATCTTTTCATGCGTCGATTTGTGCTGGATGAGATCAGATTTTAAGAGCGGGCATTGTGTTTGCCACAAAATATTCCATAGTTGTATGAGCTCATAATTCATATTCATATTTTGGGGAGGAAAAATACTAATCTATACCTTATACGTAACTAGTCTACAATTTACTGTACATTTTGCCTGCATTAGCCGAAATGAGATTAATATTCGCCACAGTTAGGGGGGCACAGGCTTAGTATTACAAGGGCACTGGCCACCCTTGGCTCCCCCCTCCCTAGAACCGCCTATGAAGGCTACGCAGAAAGAGAGAGAACTGTCCCCTGGCTAATATTTGCAGCTGGAGCGGAGTTAGAATCCCTGTCGAGCCAGCCCAAGGCTCCTGAGCCCAGCCTACTGGCACTACTTCTAGGGCAGGGGAGCGAGGGGGTGAGGGAGGGGCATTACTTATGTAAACGCTACCAGAACACATAAGGTACTATTGATTTATGCAGCAGCACAATATTATTTATTCCAGATTTTGTAAACAACGGGCGATGAGGACGAAAGAAAAAATATATATGAGAGGGGTTTTGTTTTCTGCTGACCCCACACTCCCGTCCACCACGCCGACAATAATGAGCGGTCTGAGTGGCCGGGTGGGCGTGGCTAACAGGGAGAGACGCGTTCTGATTGGCTTGTGGTGTCCGGGGGCAGCGCAACCCTACTAAGGGTCTGTTAGAGCTGATTCATTACTCGCCAGAAGTACATTGACATTCCGTGTTGTTGCGTGGAACAGGGGGAGCAAGGTTTTCTGGGAAAACAGATCGGGCGCAGTGAGAGGCCTTTATTTAAACAGCAGCGCCTTCACATGAACATACCCCACGACGCGGAGGGAAGGTCACAGCTGGGCAGTTTCTGCTGTGGCGTAGAGCAATGCTTTGAGTCTGGATGACTACTGATTGCATTACAGTTGGATTAGACAGCACTTGCATGGTTAAAACAGCATCCTTTATTCACATTACCTGGGGAGCAATTATCAATAGAACTAAAGTGCTGATACATCACTAACCAATAAAAATAAGGTTGTAAATTCAACATCCTTTACTGGGTGTTCTAGACAGCGGTAGGTCTCAAAGGACGTATTCATATTACTTTTCGAATAATGAATGCTGGGGGATTGCTACACGGTGACACTAAATCAAGTGGGCATCTTTCACGTCCACAATGCTTACAGTCTCTGCATTTGAACACGAGAGAGAGAGAGATACACGCAGTGACTTCAAAGACGACATGGCAACTTATTGGAGAAGAAAGGCTTTCACCTTCAGACTTTCACCTCCAGGCTTTCCAGAGAAAAATCAATCTAATTTTACAGTGTAATAGCCAACCCCCCCCCCCCCCCCCCCGCACCCTGCTCGGACAGGAATGCCACAGCTGTTTTGAGACAGCTGGAATTAGAGAAATAATGACGATGATTCCTGCAAATGCTATCTGCTCAGTGGTGGAAAATGGACGCACGTCAAAGCCAGCTCTGTCCTGCGGGGACAGCCACAAAGACGGGAGCAGTCGGCCATTTATAAAAAGACGAGATATGGGCTCTACCATTTTGGGATAAAAGGCCAGAGAGGAACACTTTATCCCCCTTTTCTTGTGCAATGCCACGTTCCTTTAACACATACCCCCCCCCTCCTCCGTAACCTTCCCCGGCTTCTAATTGTGGTTGGCATCAAATTCCGGACACGGGTGCTCTGTTCGCCTATGGAGCAGTAAGCGGAACAGCCCCTCCTTATCGGCAAACAATGGGCAGTTTCAAACACGGGCACTCCGCTTTCATATGAGGATACACGGGTCGCTCAGCTCAGCCTCGTCCGTCTGGGCGCCGCAGCGGTGGAACGAGCTTCCCGCCACAGTCCAGACAGGGACACTCATCTTTCGCAGGAGACTCAAATCAAATCAAAGTTTACTTGTATAGCGCATTTCATACACAGAGGCAACACTATGCGCTTTACAGAGAGCAATGGGGGGATGGGCATAGGTCAATATGGAATGGACATAGGTCAATAGGGGATGGACATAGGTCAATAGGGGATGGACATAGGTCAATATGGGATGGACATAGGTCAATAGGGGATGGACATAGGTCAATAGGGGATGGACATTTTCCAGTGTTCCTTTCTATAACACTGTGACTGCTGGTGGCACTTCAGATTACTTATTCTTAACAAATGATTAATTTATTTATTCTGTCAATTTGGTTAAAGGCTTATGCTAAATTACTAAAATGTAAATAGGTAACAGGAACACCTCAGGCTTTCAGTAAACACCTTCCGATTGGGATGCAAGTCCTTTCTGACTGCAGCAGAGACAGACTGCCATCAACAAACCTGGACCAGCCATAGTTACATCCTGAAACATTCTCCATTATATTCTAATCAGCCTAGTAAAGATATACCTGGCACAACATGCACCAAAATGTATTTATCGGTTAACATTTACCTCAACATCATGAGGGACTTATAGGCTGAGGCTGTATAGAAGCCATCTTCTCCATGTTCAAAGCTGAGGCATCAGGAACACACAGCACACCTGAGGGTGATTGTCACGAGCTGACACGCGGAACAGCGGTGTCTTAAAGCATCTCAGGTGCCTCTCCACGGTGTCTTTACCATGCCTTTAAATATGCCTTTAAACACACTGGAGTCCCTTTAAGGTGGAACAGATAATATGCATCGTTTGCATTCCCAGGTACAAGTACAAGGTGAGCACCTCCCTCTTCTCCCCTCTCCTGCCAGGGCCAGATTAAAACAGGTCTCCTCCCAGGTCTCCAACCACAGACCAATGCACTGAACTTCACAAATACACTTCTGAAACCACATGGTTAAACGCCACTTGAGCGAAAGTGGCTTACTGCATACAGTATACCTGTATGCACTATCTTTTAAGTATCTCCCTAAAAAAGGCAGGCACTCTGCACGTCCGCGTCTGATTGCTCGACAACTGTAAGAAGCTGAACTTTTGGATACATTACAAACAAATGTGGTAGTGAGTGAATTGACTTGGGGAAAAATACCTTTACTGAGTTTATTTGTTCAAAAGACTATTAAGGAAGGGAGGTTGTTTCAAGTAGCCTATTGTATGAGGAAATCCATTTGATTTAGTGTATTTAAGAAAAATGTAATAATGGATAGCAAGAGCCTTTATAAAGAGGTAGTAATACAGGACTGGCAATGGCAGGAACAGAACGAGCACGGGCCCCGATGAGACAGCGCACTAGTCATTCTAAAGGCAAACACATTCAGAGAATCCTTCATTTGAATGAGTTGTGTGTTTGTGTGTATATGTGTGAGTGAGCGTGTGTGTGTGTGTGTATGTGTGCGTGAGTGAGCGTACGTGTGTGTGTGTGTGTGTGTGTGTGTGAGTGAGCCTGTGTGTGTGCGTGTGTGTGTACCTTGAGGAGTTTGGCGTGCAGCAGCAGGGTGTAGGCAGCCTCTGTGTAGTTGTCACACTCCTTGTGGAGCTCACACAGCTTGTACAAGTACCTGTGAGGAGACAGAGGTACAGCATCGTTCACACTGTGGTGGGTCTCCAAAAACCCCAACATTACACAGACAGAATGCTAAGCCCTGCCAAAGTAGCACTCAGACACTTTCCTTTACTTCAGTAATGCTGCTCTGGTGTCAAATACCTGTATGACTGAACAGGTTGTAGAAACAGAAATGTGAAATCACATGAAAATGTGATTTAACCAAATCAGAGAGAACAAATCACATCTTGGATTGGGAACAAAGGAGTAGAAAAGTAGTTATTTGTCACCGTTTGATGATTGAGTACTGAATGTGTACGAGTGGAAGAGGCAAAATCCTAGCATTTAGAATTATAATGTAACAAAATTAAATTTGTGACTAACAGTGGTTAGTCTAACAGCATGTTTTTCATTGTTGAATAACAAAACTTTAATGAGGAATGCAGAAAAATAAGACTGTTAAGAGGGTGAAGATAGAAAATGTCTTACCTAATGTACATCTCTTCTCTTTCAATCTCCTTGTAAAAGTTCTGAAGGAAAATACTTCGATTTAGATGAATAGAAAAGTATCCATGGCTCTAAGCCACCAAACATTACACCAAATCCATTAATTTTGCAGGATCAGGAGAATGGTGAGAAGACGGTACACCGCATGATGAAACATCTGGATGGGGCTTGCTCAGAGGGTGACTGAGTTCGGACGCTCAGTTTATCCCAGGTTTTAAACAATACCTCACTAGGTTGCAAGAGGGACGAGGGTAGAGTGTGTGCTCCTATGTCTACCGAACAGGTGAGAATCGAGGCCCAGACCAGGGACGTCAGGTGAGCTGAGATCAGAATGGCAGCAGGAACCATGTACTGTAGAGAGCCATCCGGGCCAGCGCAGACCCACAACACACCTGACACTGTCCCGGTTGAGGACCACTCGGACTAAACGTTTTGGTGGAGTGCGAAGGCACACGCCAGATTCGGTCTCCCCAGCTTATTTTAGGCTCGTTCGTCATAGGAGGAATATTGACATTTCCCATTCCTCCAGATGAAATGTCATTTTCCGAGGCTCGGGTCATGGAGATGAACTGTTCTGTGATAACAGGCTAATATATGCTGAGGCAGAAGGCAGCCTCTCTTCATTGTCTCATTGTTAGGGAGCTGTATTATTGAAGCTGTAACGGACAAAAACAATACAATGCCTAAGATCTGTAGTAACGGTCAATAGCTATTGTTATTGTCATCAATGCAGTCGATCTCATATCGGCAGGTTGGGGCGTGTGTGTGAGAGAGAGAGAGTGTGTGTATGTGTGTGGTGTGTTTATGTACAGCAGGGCTTGACATACAGTTGAATTTGCCAGTGGATTTTCAAAGTTACTGGCCCCAATGTTGTATCACTAGCCTGGATGATGTAGCCAAATTTTGCTAACGCTTAAACAGGACATACATGGCAAACATTTAATAGAATCAGATATCAGTGGTTTGTCACCGAATGAAGAGTGCTTCTACAAGTGGTTGATCATCATAACTGGTGATGATGGGATCTAGACAGCAATTACTAAGAACTAAACCTTCAAACATATTAGCTAGCTATTTCACTTGAGAGCTGTCTAATGTTTTCACTCACTTGTCTGCATACATCGTAATAGTTTGCAAAATACTTCTCCCTTCTCCTCATCATACCCTAGACAAGGCCAGCAATCTGGCCAGTGAGACTGGAAAAGTCTTTTGTTTTTTTTCATACCCTGTCATTATTGCGCAGTGCTTCTTGTGAAAGGTGGCTTCTTTTTTCTGTTGTTTTTGGCCGGCAGCAGGTGCCTTCAGAAACATTTATTGCGGCTATTGATTATTGATTGACTTGTCTTCACATTCAAGTTCTCGCGCTGGCGCGTTACCACGGCCAATCAGAGTAAAAGGTCGAAGGTTAGTTTTTTTGTCATGCAGCTGGGGCGAGTTGAACTTCAGCCCGACAAAATGCAGCAAACGTTAAACGGCGGTGTGTTGGGACACTGCT
The DNA here is from genome assembly GCF_949987555.1 of Borostomias antarcticus. Classification (NCBI taxonomy): domain Eukaryota; kingdom Metazoa; phylum Chordata; class Actinopteri; order Stomiiformes; family Stomiidae; genus Borostomias; species Borostomias antarcticus. The sequence goes on along the minus strand of NC_140255.1, from coordinate 11,176,544 downwards.
GATTGGGTAACACAGCGAAAACGTGTCGTTCAACCTGGAAAGCATAGCAAAACAAACGTTTTGTCGGGGCTGAACTTACCCGTGATCATTGTGTGTCTGTGCTCTCTTGAATGTGAATGCAGCCTGCCTATTCTCCGAAAACGATTTGTAGTCGCAAATCTCTCTTTTTTTTATGAGAAGACAACTGTAAGCTTGTGTGTGTATATGAATATATATATATATATATATATATATATATATATATATATATATATATATATATATATAAAAGTGATATTTGCAGTGGCCTGAGCTGGCCATTGAAAAGCGTTATTTACTGGCCTGGAGGTGTTCAAGACAGCACCAGGCCAGCGGGCCAGTGCTTATGTCAAGCCCTGTACAGTATGTGTGTGTGTGTATGTGTGTGTGTGTGCATGTACAGTACTGTATGTGTGTGTGTATGTGTGCATGTATGTACAGTATGTGTGTGTGTGTGTGTGTGTGCGTGTATGTACAGTATGTGTGTGTGTATGTGTGTGTATGTACAGTGTGTGTATGTGTGTGTGTATAGTGTGTGTGTGTGTATGTACAGTGTGTGTGTGAGTGTGTGTGTGCCTCACCAGCACGTTGACGGTGCAGCTCATGCGGTTCTCCTTGTTCTCGTCGTGCATGATGGTTCTGTAGTCCAGCAGCCGCTCCAGCAGACGCACCACCAGCGTGACGAAGTTCTCGCCGCTCTTGGCCAGGTACTTGTGCTTCCTGCAGTGCTCCAGAAGACTGGGATGGTATGGCGGAAGGAGGGGGGCACAAAGGTGGAACAGCAGACTTGAGGGGGGGCTATGTAGGTTTAGCTAAATCAGGTTAGGCTAGCGTTAAACTTGGTTGGGTTAAGCTCAGGAACCCTAACCCTAAGTTCAGGAACTGAGGTCATGTTAACATTATCGTTAACACATTTGGGAAGGAGACAATTTAGCGAAACCATTTTTTAGCACTCAGCATTCTCTTGATGCTAAGTATTATTGTTATTATTATTATTATTATTTAGGAGTGAGAGGTGCTCATGACTCTGCAGCAACCATCCAGTCTGATAGCAATGGTTCACTCTCCCAGACCTGTACAAAACCTTATCCTAATTCTGGACTAAAACGCAGCATTCATACAGAATTTGCATCCAGCATTCACAGTGCAGTTCAGTGCAATTTCAACCCCGAACCTGTCAGAGTTTGCACCCAACCACTGCAGAAGGTGAATAACACACACAAACACACACAAACACACACTCCAAGATAATTGCGGTGAGAAGTAGCGTGATCATTAGCAAAGGCGTGATTACTCTGAGGGGTACTGTGCGACAATTAGCATTATCTAACTTGTGAGGACTCAGGCATAATCCTAGCCATTAATCAGCGGCACTTACATTTTCTGGAAGAGGACTTTGTACTGCTCGTCTCCGCGGCCGCCCTCCACCTCGTGATCCAGCTTGGTGATGATCTCGTTCTCAAACTGCAGTTACACAGAGCAGCCGGAAATAATCACTGTTCAATTCATTAGCGCCATCTCCATCTTTTCCCCCCTCTCTCTCTCTCTCTCCCTCGTGCTCTCTCTCTCTTCCCCCCTCTTCTCTCTCTCTCCCTCTCTCCCTTCCTCTCTCTCTGTTCTCTGATCTGTGCACTTTGCCTAATCGGCCCTCTCTCAATCTCTCTCTCTCAGCCCGTCTGCCTGTGAACTCATTAATCTGTTAATTATTGCTCGCCTCCCTCTATCTGGATGGAACTGTCTGAGGGTGGGCGGGGAGCCGGGGGCCGGGGCATGACCAGGGGTGCGTCCTCCCAGCTCTCCCCTCTCTCTTCCTGCTCCCCGTCAGAAAGGTGGGTACTGGAACCCTGCTCTGACCGTTTTTTAGCGGCGGTGCATGGACCTCGCGTCGGCAGCGTTTGTATGTGGCGGCTGCGGAGAGGAGAGGAGAGGAGGAGAGGAGAGGAGAGGAGAGGAGAGGAGAGGAGAGGAGAGGAGAGGAGAGGAGAGGAGAGGAGAGGAGAGGAGAGGAGAGGAGAGGGGCAGAGGCAGAGGCAGAGGCAGAGGCAGAGGCAGAGGCAGAGGCAGAGGCAGAGGCAGAGGCAGAGGCAGAGGCAGAGAACAGGAGAGAGAGAAAGCCAGAGCCAAGTCCTGACAGATCATCACATATCTAGTGAATTAGCAGGATTCCATCTCACTCCAACTCACAGACCATGTGGGTCTGGGACATAGCCACAGGGCCGGGGGTAGACCGCCACAGGGCCGGGGTTAGACCGCCACAGGGCCGGGGGTAGACCGCCACAGGGCCGGGGGTAGACCGCCACAGGGCCGGGGGTGGACAGCCACAGGGCAGGCTGTAGACAGCCACAGGGCCGGGGGTAGACCGCCACAGGGCCGGGGGTAGACAGCCACAGGGCGGGGTGTAGACTGCCACAGGGCGGGGTGTAGACTGCCACAGGGCAGGCTGTAGACAGCCACAGGGCAGGCTGTAGACCGCCACATGGCGGGGTGTAGACTGCCACAGGGCCGGGGGTAGACAGCTACAGGGCCGGGTGTAGACCGCCACAGGGCTGGCTGTAGACCGCCACGGGGCCGGGTGTAGACAGCCACAGGGCAGGCTGTAGACCGCCACAGGGCCGGGTGTAGACTACCACAGGGCCGGGTGTAGACCGCCTCCCGGGCTGCAGCTGCTACTGACGCTACTCCTGGACCACAAGGCCCTTCTGAGGGAGATGACATCAGTCCACACAGAGAGCGGAAAGAGGCTGCTTTCACCTCTCAATACAAACAGGCTGCCACACACAGTGAGTCACTGCATAGACACTACTGGCATACTGAAGCAGAGAGAGGTGGCGGAGAAATCATATAGCACAACAGCTGGGACCAATCAGCCACCTGCCTGCGCCTGAGGATAATACCAGCTGAGGAAAAAAAAGTGATACACATGAATGATCAGTAAGCTAGAACTCATCCCCCCGATAAACTGTGCGTCTCTCTGCCAGAGACCCGGACGGACCCGTTGGAAGCTGCAGGTGAAGTGGAACTCGCACTGCATCATGTCGAAGAAGATGGGGATGGTGGCCTTGCGCAGCTCGATCTCCGGGACCAGGGTCATCTCCAGAATGGGTCCCACCATCTCAGGGATGAACTTGATCTTGTGGGGACCTTCAGGAGGCCCAAGCACAAACACACGGTTCAAACTCAGAAATAAGTCACAGTTGAGGTTTTTTTTCCCTGGAGCGTACTTGTGTTGGTCTTGGCATGCAGGACTGGGTACAGTAGGTTTATCTTTAGCATGTCTTCTTTTGCTGTATCTGTTTTCATATGTGTGTGTTGTTTGTTTCCTTTGAGGACTTTTGGAAACACGTGATTTTAGTAATGCTTATAAGTGCTATCCTCTGCGATTTTCTTGGTGTCATATTCCTTCGAGATGCGGTGCTTTTAAATTCAAAATACAAATCCAATCAAGCCTTGACAGTGTGGGAATCTTATTAATGGGCCCACAGCGTGAACAAATAAGCTGTTGCGTAAAGTACACAGATTTCTATCAGGCTGCTGTGATCTGTAAGTTCCTTCCATCAGCATATCTTTGACATTTATCAAGTGGGTGTAATTTCCTGCCCAGCCCCCCCAGGTAGAGCTGAGACCATGCTAATGGAGCACTGGAGTTTTCTAATTAAGGAAGTCAGAAGGGGGGTGGGGGTGCACTTTTGAGTACGCCGCACACTCATTCTCACACCTCCCCATCTCCATTCTGGTTTCACTTCTTTGGCTCCAACACAACAACGGAGGGCCAATTAACACCCGCTCTTTGCTTTACTGTGTACTGCCGGGAGAGGCCCAGATGTTTGATGGTTAAAAATAAAATAGTGAAATTTAACGTTTCAATTGCAGATGGATAGTGTGTGTCAAAGTTGCAGTGTCCGGTGACGTTGCAATATTTTGTGTGTGTTTTTGGTCAATTGTATTTCCATTCAGTCTACTGTAGAGAGCTTAATGTAAAATGACCTACTTTTTTATTATACAAAAAACGTATCAACGATCTTATGTAAAAACTTTGAAATGATTTCTCTAACTTTAGTTACATTTAAATTCTGAATTGATAAGAGTTTAACCTGAACTGAACCCAGCTGAATTGACTGGCAGCATGAGGGAAGACAGGAGGTGAATTACCTAGATTGTACCACATGTCCCTGATTTCAAAGCCAATCTGTCTCCTCATGTCCTGGTACCTGAAACACACAGAAGCAGTTCAGTTTATTTCATAAATACTAAGATATATATATATATATATATATATATATATAAAGACACAAACCAAATCTGCACTGATGATTGCTTTCCCCAGAAACATCAAACAACATCTTAATGCAGACTAAAACATGTTGGGGAAAGCGGACTATTTTTGGATCGTCAAAGATGGTGCCAGTGAGTGTGTGTTTACTGTATGTGTACCGAGAGGCATTGGCGTCGGGAGCCGTGGGCTTCCGGGGCTCGAGACCCGAATGTTTTTCATCTAGCCCCGGATGTTTTTTGACCCCCAGTTCCCAGCAAAAAGTACATATTTTAATAAAGAAATGGACGCGAATCAAACTCCACTCCAAAATCGAGTCAGACAGTCACAACTTTCACGTGTCGGTCGTATGTTATAGCTACAGCCCCCCCCCCCTCCGCCCCTCACCCCCGCGAGTCCAGTAGGCTACATGTGTGCAAAGTCACTGCGCGTCGCAAGACAGATTCCAAAGCGGGAGAATTTGCCTGAACTTGCCTCGACACGCCAGAGCTGTAGCAAGTGTAGTAAGCCAGTTCTCCAAGTGCTTACATTGGAATTCCCATTGACATTTTAACATTGGGACGGTGTATCCAATCAAAACTTGTCATGACTGTCCCGTCATTCACATCGCCTGTCAATCACGTTACCCACTTTAGCTAACTAGCTACTGGCAGCATCAATGAACATGGAAAACGGAGATCTTGAGTATTTGTTAAAAGTTGATTCCAAAATGAAGTGGATTAAACGAGTTTGGGTTACGATATAAGGTCTTTTGTGATTAATTGCCATTTGTTATTATGGCTGTGCGTTTTGCTTTGCCTAGATTTAATCAGCACTCGAGAGCGTGAACTTTGCTTCCTGGAGCGGTGGGCTAATAAGCCTATTAGTAGGCCTAGCCTAAACACTGATTAGTGAAGTAGGGGAGTAGGCTATTGAGTGCTGTGCCATAAGGGGGTGTATTTTAACGTTCTGTCATTCCTCTTCATGGTGTTTGGCCATTGTTGTCATATAATAGCTCTGTAGTTTATTTAGTGTGTAGGCCTACCTAAAAGCTTGCTTGTTTCGGCCTAAATATTGCCCGCTTATTCGCTCGCTGTCAAATTATTGGCCTTTGTTGACATGTTAAAAAACATCAGTAGCCTAGGCTACTGTAGTTTTCCTGTATGTTTTTTACATATAAAAATGCCACTGCTCAGCGCCCTTTGAAAGCGCACCCCCCAAAAAATTGTGCGTGCTGCGCGTGTGTTTCGTTGGTCCTGGCTTACCCGGTTCTAGGATCCACCAGACGCCACTGGTTATCAAAGGTTTTGACTTCTCATTAAAAATAAAACTTGAACGGTGTTGTGTTTTGCGCTGTGCTCAGAGGGTGTGAGATATATTAGACCAGTGAGATGTCCAGGCCTCTGCCCTGGTGTGTGGCAGCTGTTAGTGTCAGAGGGGAAGCCTCGTTCAGACTGCATGGTTGCCATCTCTGAGGGATCTCTTTTAGATGATGGTCAGCTGGCTCTTTTAGCAACTGCAGTCATTTCAGCTTCCACTGGCACATTTTCCCCCCAGATTTTTCTTTTTCAGAACTGACATTTTTTAAGGGCTCATGTCCCGCAGTATGTTGCATTAAATAGTCTTTTGTACAGTAGATGGAAATATGGCACATTGAGTTGTTTGTCAGGGTGTTACCTGTATTCTCATTAAAAAAGACTGGGCACGACACTGGATGCTATTTAATATTGATTTTTATTTATTAAAGTCCGTCTTGTTTACCATGATTTGTGTATGATTACTTCTTTGCCATCCCCTTTCATAACCAAATGTGGTCTGATGATTAAATTAGTATGGCTGCTTGATTTTGCTCTCATAGTGCACCAAATTGATGCATTTAAATTAACAATGTTAAAAAATGTCTCCCGGGGGGGCATGCCCCCGGAGCCCCCTACAGGGTCGGAGATCCACCCCCCATAGCTGCCCAAATTCCTGTGGGACACACTGTTTGTGGTGTGTGTGTTTGGTGCATAGTGGCAAACCCAAACGGGACCCGAAAATATATTTTCCTGCAGGCTTCACCTGTTCTGAACTTCAGCTAGGGCTGCACGGTTATGACAAGGCATAATAATTGCGATTATTTGCTTCAAAATGGTAATTGCAATTAATAATTGTGATTAATATTTAATATATAATATTTATATAATAACCAAAATGCTCCCAAATCATGGACGTTGATCCCTTTCTTGTTACTAACTCACTTACTGTACCTCGTTTTCGCTCATTTTTTCACTAATGTCAGACAGCATAAGCGCCTGTGATTCGTCCGTGTAGACCTAGCACACTCAATTCAAAGCAAAATTATTAATCACATTAATTGCGGCCTTTTGCGATTAGTTAATCGCGGATGTTATAATAGCGATTTCGATTAATTCACGATTAATTGTGCAGCCCTAACTTCAGCCCCTGATGCTTTTCCCTTAGCCCCTAATGTTTTTGAATCCTAGAAACGCCCCAGCTGAGAGGGTTTTATAAAACCATCCTATGCAGATGGGATGACTGCTGGCTCTTTTTCTGGGTTTGAGGGATTGGTGGATGATTAGTGGATGACGCTCCCGAAGGTACGACACATAACTATTCTCAACCAGAAAACCTCCCCAGACACAGCAGGCCTCGGACTCGTCCCACTGAACCAGCACCAGGGCCCCACCAGAGAGAGACAGGGTGACAGAGACAGAGAGAAACAATTAAGGGAAATGAGTGAATGGAAGGAGAGAGGGAGAGGGGGAGAGAGAAAGAAAGAGAGGGAGAGAGAGAGAGAGGGAGGGAGGGATGGAGAGAGAGGAGAGTGAGTCGGAGGTCGGCGGAGAGGACGCGGAGTGAGAGACACACTGATGGAGTGAAACTAGGGAGATGTGTGGCATCTGCTCCCTCACGACGAAAGGCCGCAACGTGTTAGCAGATGAGAACAAACAGGAGGCTTACTTCCCTCGCTGTCGGCCGTCGCCTATCTGAGCAGCCCATCTGTGGCGTGATGGCGGCCTATTTAACAGTCCTTGGCCACAGCCTCTGACTGAGAGACGGATGATGAGGCGGTGACGAGTCTGTCCCCTCCTGCTGCCTGACTGATCTGGCGGGGTCAAGGAGGACGGCTACCGAAGCTCTGAGTGTAATTGACCAGGAGGGAGGGAGGGGAGAGAGAGAGAGAGAGAGAGAGAGAGAGAGAGAGAGAGAGAGAGGTAGAGCAGCCAGCTGGGCGTTGTAAGCAGTGTGCCAAAGTGTCTTTGAGCAAGACACTGAACCCCAAAATAGCTCACGTGTGGCACAGTGGCACAGTACCTAGTACTGTCGCCTCACAGCAAGAAGGTCTCCCAGGCCTTTCTTTGTGGAGTTTGCATGTTCTCCCTGTGTTCACAAGGGTTTCCCCCATAAAGAGCCCAATAGAAAAACATGCAGAAGAACGGATCGCTAACGCTAACGAAGGCGGACAGGAGCACTTGGATTGGCTCGTGCACGCGCCCTCGTCAGCTCCCGGCTGACCTTGGGGGAAGGACGAGGGGAAGGGTTAAGCGCAGAGAACATTTCATCAGCTGCAGCCTACTGCATGTGTGTGTGTGTGTGTTCATGTCGCCCATTGCACGTGTGTGTTGGATTGTCAGTTGTATGACAAATAAAATATACTTCTTCTTCTATCTAGAGACAGTTAGAGGGGCAGAGAGAGCAACAGACACAAAGAGAGGAGTAATCAGAGAGAGACAGGCAGAGAGAGAGAGAGAGAGAGGGAGAGAGAGAGGGAGAGAGAAAGGGAGAGAAAGAGAGAGAGAAACAGAGAGAGGGAGAGAAAGAGAGGGAGAGAAAGAGAGAGGGAGAGAGAGCCAGAGAGAGAGATGGAGAGAAAGAGAGAGAGGGAGAGAGAGAGGGAGAGAAAGAGAGAGAGTCTGAGTGTTTGAGTAGGGTAAGCTGGAGCTCTGCCATCTAAACAGAGTCTACTTCATTAGTTTCCAGTCACACAGACGGTGTGTTGAATGTTTGGACGGGCAAATACTGTCAAAGAGGGAAGCATAATGAAGATCTTCGTTATCCTCCAGACTCCCCTCTTCTCAATCCGGCCTGGTCAGTTATGGTAAATGGACTGCATTTATATAGCGCTTTTCCACCTTAGCGGCACTCAAAGCGCTTTACAATGGCCTCTCATTCACCCATTCACACACACACTCACACACCAATGGTGGTAGCTGCCATGCAAGGTGCTAACCTGCTCATTGGGAGCAATTTTGGGGTTAGGTGTCTTGCTCAAGGACACTCCGACATGTGGACAGTTGGAGCTCGGATTCGAACCACTGACCCTTCGATCATTGAACGACCCGCCCTACCAACTGAGCTACAGCCGCCCCCAGTTTGCCTATAACCTCTGCCCAGGACCAAAGTCCGGGGGAGGATGTAAGGTGTTAAGAGCTGTGTGTATATTCATTTGTTTATTAGTTTGCTCGTTCGTCAACAGGATTACACCAAAAACACTAAACTGATTTTCATGAAACTCGGTGGAGGAGTGTAGCATGGCCCAAGGAAAAACCCTCTAAATAGATCGGAGTGGATCTGAGGCACAGGGTGGTTCCAATGACAATGGTAAAATGCTTTGATGACGTTGGGGTTGTGGGTTACCCTTGTAATAAGGGAAAATAAAGAGACTCAGAGAGACTCGGGAGCAGACTGGGAGGTGGCGGTGTGTCGGGGTTCATGAGGACGCCCGGATTGTGTGCAAGGAATCCCCCCCATCCCCGGGTTGTACAGCAACCAGGCTGGATGTGTGAGCCTGTCGGTCCCGTCATAGCTAGCTAGCTAGCTAGTTTAATCATAGCATGATGGCGAAGATCAACTGCTTTGAATTAGCTAATTATGCTCCATTACTGCTGTTGGTCCTGTCACATCTAGCTAGCTACTGTAGGTAGCTGAGATACATCAGTGAGCAGAGCCAAAGGGCACCTGTTCGACTAATCCTACCTAAAACCCAGCTACTCATAAACTACAATGGGGATGCACCAACTGTATATTTTTGATATTTGTCACCTCCAGTGTTGGGCAAGTTATTTCTTTTCTTTGTCGTATGGGTTTGGTGTAGTTGTCCTCTCCTCCCAGGCTCGGGGCCGAGGGGCTATCCTTTTACCACTGAGGGGGTCACCCAGATATATAGGGGGCTATATATCTGGGCACACTTCCAGGAGCCATGTCACCATCCACAACCGTCAGGCCATGCATTCCGTTGGGTGTCCGGTATGACATGGTCTGCGGTTTGTTCCTTGGTGCCACACTCACAGAAACAGGCTGTGATAATGAACCATCATAAATTGGGAGAATTGGGACTGAGGGAGGACACCGGGAGAGGGCATGGGAATAGGGAGTCTCTGGGGAAAATTGGGAAGGGTTGGCAAGTATGATGGGAACAAACTGTGCTCAAACACACAACCTGCTAAGAGGCTGTAGCCTGACCAAACAAGCTGATCTGGAAGATGTGCTGAGGATGGAGAAGTCAGATGATACAGAGCCATAAACACGCACGGATGCACACACAAATCTGATTCCACCACTGCTTTCTGTTGCCAGACCAACAGACGACAAGTGGTGCAATGGGCATGATTGGCAGTGTGTGAGCCAGTATAAAGTAGAGGAGAGAGAGGGGGGGGGGGGGCAGAGCAGGAGAGAGCTGGTGGAGAGAGAGCCCTGGCCGGGCTGACAGCAGGACTGGTAAAAACAACAAGCCTTCAGGCAGAGGTAAAAGCCCTGCCCCGCTCCAGGCCAAGCGAGGCCAGGCCTCTCCGGGGAGGCAGACTACCAGAGAACAGCTGCTGGGCCTTGGGCAGAGACAAGGGGAGGCAGAACGGGAGGAGTTTGAACCTCGAGCTAGTTTCAGCGCAATCCCTAAGGGAAGATAAACAAATGTTTGTGCTGCTGTTACGTAACGTCATCATTCTACTGTACAGACCTCTTTGGTTAAGAATGCCTGAGGACACCAGGGTGTTGAACGGGACTCGAAGTACTGCACGACAACAGACAACAAGGACCCGCTCACACAGAGGACAGGGTGACATGCTTTAGAAACGGAAGATGACTACAGTAGCTCCACTCTCTCTCGAGACGGGATGTGTTCCTTCCTGCTCAGAATCGCCCCGCATCCCAAGGGAGACACTATAGTCCAATAGAATTTTTTCCCCTTTAAAGATAGCTTCATGAATTTCTACCAGTTTAATCTTCACATTTTTTGTATTACACTTTGGTCCAAAGGGCACTGGCTAGTTTTCAGTGCAAAACTAGTATGGAGAAGTAAGACGCCTCCTTCCCTCCACTAGTCTGGGGGTCCACCTTGGGCAACTGGTAGTACCCTCCTAGCCGCCCTACCTGGGGTTACATTAAACAACCCCTGATGACAGAACAACAAAAAGGAAGAGAGACGAAGGAAGCCCGGGGCCCTTGTCTGGAGCCAGGCCAAGACGGAGGGCCCGCCTGCGAGCGCCTGGTGGCCGGGCTTACCATGGAGCCCAGCCGGGCCCAGCCGAACAAGCAATGTGGCAACACCATCTCATCCTCCATCGTCCCGTGGACCCACCACCAGCAGGAGGAATTGTCGGGGTCAGGTGTGCTGCCAACTAGGTGGCGGTGAAGGCGGGGGGTACCGATGGACTGGACGAAGCGGAAGCAGCAAAGGCTGGCTCTGGAGACATGGAATGTGACCTCGCTGGGGTGGAAGGAGCCGGAGCTTGTGAGGGAGGTGGAGCGATACCAATTACACCTGGTGGGGCTAACCTCCACGCACAGCACCAGCGCCAGAACCAAACTCCTGGATAGGGGTTGGACCCTGTTCTACTGTTGTTGGACTTCTGTGCTAGTCACGGTTTGTCCATAACAAACACCATGTTCGAACACAAGGATGCCCACAAGTACACCTGGCATCAGAACACCTTAGGGCGAAGGTCGATGATCGATTTCATTATCGTATCATCTGATCTGAGGCCATGTGTTTTGGACACTCGGGTAAAGAGAGGGGCAGAGCTGTCCACTGATCACCATCTGGTGGTGAGCTGGTTTCGATGGCGGGGGAAGCTTCTGGACAGACCTGGAAAACCCAAGCGTGTAGTGAGGGTGAACTGGGAACGTCTGGAGGAAGAGCCTGTCCGGAGAGATTTCAATTGCCACCTCCGGTGGAACTTCTCAGGCATCCCTGTGGAGGTTGGGGACATCAAGCATGAGTGGTCGGTGTTCAAAAGGCAAAGCTCTCGATCTACCGGTCTATCTTCGTCCCCACCCTCACCTATGGTCATGAAGGATGGGTCATGACCGAAAGAACGAGATCACGGATACAAGCGGACGAAATGAAATGAAAAATGGAAAGGTTTTCTCCAGAGGGTGGCTGTGGTCTCTCTGAGAGATTGGGTGAGAAGTTCAGTCATCCGGGAGAGACTCGGAGTAGAGCCGCTGCTCCTTTGTGTCGAAAGGAGCCAGTTGAGGTGGTTTGGGCATCTAGTGAGGATGCCTCCTGGGCGCCTCCCTAGGGAGGTGTTCAAGGCGTGTCCGGCTGGGAGGAGGCCGCAGGGTAGACTCAGGACTAGGTGGCGGGACTAAATCTCTGCACTGGCCTGTGAGCGGCTAAAGATTTCCCAGGCAGAGCTGGTTGATGCTGCTAGGGAAAGGGATGTCTGGGGCCCCCTGCTGGAGCTGCTGCCTCTGCGACCCGACCCCGGATAAGAGGATGAAGATGGATGGACTTTGGTCCAAATCCACAAAGAATGTATTGCTCCCGCTAATAGCTCAATATTCTGCACAGCAATTGCAAAGGCAAACTGCTCCAGTTTAGCACGATATCAACAAAAGATTTTGCTCTAATGATACAGTATGCCCGGGCAAGCACACCCACAAATTTGCCAACTGTGTGCAATTTGCACCCATGATTGCAATTAACCATGTTCTTGCGCACGCCTGGCATGACGGTGCCTTCGTCTGGCTACAATAACTGCTGCCATGATCCCTAGAGCCCGGGCATGTCAGCCCCCCCTATGTGTTGCACTTACCACCAGCTGAATGCAATTTGTTCTTGCATATAGATACAAGATCTTGGATATAGTAGGATCTTTCCACAGCGTTTCAAGCTTTTCTCCATATTTCAGGACACAGCTTGGATCATAATGAAAATGACAGACCGCACTTTTTTGCAGAAAATATAAGTTTCGTTTGTTTCTGTTCATCGCAGCTGGCTGAAATTATTTTTAAATTCCCCTCTATATATATTTCGCCCTTAAAGGAAAATGCTAATTTTTGTCTACCTGGACCTTATTTACGGCATATTATAAGACGTTTGACTCACCAAGATAACTTTGGTGTAATTCAGAGGCCTGTAGAAGAAATTTTAAATCCAGCGCGAGCCAAGTATATCCATGTAATGGCGGCGGACGGGGCACTGAGAATGCAGCTTCTAAAAAAATCTATTTTCTGCCGTGAAACGGTTGTTTTCATCAATCTGTCTTTATGAATCGCTAGTTGTGCTTACATAGAGCGAGGGCTTGTTCTGGTTTTTCACATGCCTCTGTAATATGATCTTTAGAAACGTCTTTAGAAACGAAATAGCTTCCCCACTTGCTCCAGCACGCATGCGCACAGCGCATGCTACAGGCCTCCGAATTACACCAAAGTTATCTCGGTGAGTCAAACGTCTTATAATATGCCCTAAATAAGGTCCAGGTTGTCAAAAACGAGCATTCTCCTTTAATATCATCCAATATCAATTTAATATCATTCAAACTTCACAAGTTCTGAGGAGAGACAGAAGGAGAGAGTGCGCGCTGATTGCTGCAGTTAATACCAGCTTTTCAAAAGGGGTATTTGCACTGTATGTGGCAGTTAGCTCATGGTCATGGAAATTTAGCATGGAAGTACCTAATTTACATACATTCAAATGAGCCTGGCGCAGCCTTTTTTGTGCGTGGCGACGCACCAAAGATAGCAATTGGACAAGATGTAGGCTACAAATTTAATAAATTTAATTTAGCCTATTCGGCCATATAAGGCTCAGTTTTTTTCTTTTCTTTTTTAAAATTATTTTTAAGTTATATAGGCCTACTACAAAGAACGAAAAAATAACATTATTAACCGTTTTAAAGATTTCAAATTAACGTTTCTGTTATGGAACAATTAAACGTTTCCGTTCCTTGAACCGATTCGGAGTCTTGCTTTAAAGGAAAAAAAAAAGTAACCCATAGATGTTTTCATCGGTGTGGATAGATAAAACGTTAAAATAGCAGTTTTTAACTAAAGTCTGGGCTTGTTTGTGTTATATAGTGATAGTATACATTTGATTGTAGAATAATGAGGAAAATAGGTGATATAGATAACGTTTTGCCTGTAGTGTCTCCCCTTGACAGCCTCTTGTGCTGATGAATGGCTCTTGGGTGGGGAACAGACAACGGATGAGAGACATATGAAACTGCCACAGGCTGGAATTTGGAGAAATCTCACAAGAGGATTGTTAACAAATGAAAATGGAACCCACTGGCGTTTTAAATCACACAGCACCACTGAAGTGCTTCAGATCCTCACAGGTGTACCACAGAGCAGCTAAAGGACATGGATTGCATCCCTGCATGAAGTATGGGCTAGGATATTAGAGAGGACTGGTACATGGGGAAAAGCTTCAGAGATGATTGTGAGTAACGAGTGCAGAAATTAGACAATCTTAACCCCAGAATTTAAATTCCCAAGGGGGGGGGGGCTTCCTGACTGGTTGATACCCTGGGTGTGGAATCGGAACAGAAGACTCGGCTCCAAACCCAGTATGTATATGTGTGTGTGTTTGTGTGCGCGTGGGCAGCTGTGTCCAAAGGCTAACTAATGCCGAGGTCACACTATATGATTTTAGCCCAATTTTCCGCACACTGGCAAGTTTTTTGAAATCGCAAAGGTCCCCAGCTCAGAGGCACATCGTAGCACGCTCCAGTGAGCATGGATCCTGCAAACTACTCATGACACGACCTGAGAGAGTCCTTGATGCGTCGCAAGCTCTGACTTTGGCTCTGATATCTAACAGATTAAATATCAGGACCTGTCAGGGACAAATCCTGGGGTGAAATCAAAGTCCTGTGCTGTCATCCACAGCGGCTCCTTGAACAGGCTTATCATGCAGTTATTTGTATGAGGGACCACAATAATATAGTTTCTATCAGAATAAATTGGCATAGCTTCTATCAGAATAAATAGGCATACAAATAGTTTCTATCAAAATAAACTGGCATACATATAGTTTCTATCAGAATAAATTGGCATACACACAAGCTTTTCAGTTATTTGTAACAAAAACAAAGCACAGCACGAACAGGCAGCTACCGTACCTACGCTTTCACTGCAAAATTATTTATGTACCCCTGACTCTCTCTGCAGAATAGACTGTGCGTGTCTCCCCAACCATTCTTGCTTCCATATACTGTAGCTTCTTACCGACTTTTGGAAGCATCACTTCTCGCACATGTTTTCCGATAGATAGATAGATTGATAGATACGATGGATAGATGGATAGATAGATAGACAGACAGACAGACAGACAGACAGACAGACAGACAGACAGACAGACAGACAGACAGACAGACAGACAGACAGACAGACAGACAGACAGACAGATAGATAGATAGATAGATAGATAGATAGATAGATAGATAGATAGATAGATGGATGGATGGATGGATGGATGGATAGCCAGGCAGCCTACTTTATTAATCCCTGAGGGGGAAATTGTTAAACGTAGTCTGGAGAGCAGACAGACTCGTCAAGGACTCGTCCTTGTGAATCATCTTGTAATGTGTGACCCCCTGTCACTGGTCAGTCATGTCGCGCGAAACCTACCCCCACTTCAAGATACGTCATTACAAGACAGACAGTTATATAATGTGTGCAGCACTGCGGTCTGACGACTTTGAAAGTCTTGTAGTGTGACCTTGGCAAAACAGCACAGCCTCTACCCGCCATGAATTATTGAGACGTGACCCATGTTCGAGGGGACAGGGAGAGATGAGGAGAGGAGAGATAAGAGGAGAGATTTGGAGAGGAGAGCTGAGGAAAGGAGAGAGGAGAGGAGAGATGAGGAGAGGAGAGAGGGAAGGAGAGGAGAGATGAGGAGAGGAGAGAGGAGAGGAGAGATGAGGAGAGGACATGGAGAGTTGAGGAGAGGAGAGGAGAGATGAGGAGAGGAGAGATGAGGAGAAGACAGGGAGAGTTGAGAAGAGGAGAGGAGAGGGGGAAGGAGGAGAGGGACCCTGCTTGTTGAAAGGCTGTTGTACTCACTTGTGGAAGATCTTGGCCCGTTTGTCACTGGAGAAGTTCTCCAGCTGCAGGGACTCCTGGGTAAGGAAGGCGACGGCCAGGTGGAAGTAGTTGTTCCACAGCTGTGATGGGGGAGGGGAAGGGAAAACAATAGATGTGGGGAAAAAGGGCGGGAGAGAGAAAAGGTAAGGCATCACAGACATGGTATTCATTACACCAGAGCCACCCATGGCAGCGCACATAAGCAGTACAGCCCTATCAGAGCTCTGCTGCTGGCTTCAGAAAGTTTGCTGGGAGCTGCAGCAGCGTCTCACTGATAGTTTTGATAGGAGGGAACATGTTTGATAGTTTTGTGTTGACAGGAGGGACCGTTGTTGGTAGTTCTGATAGGAGGGAATGTGTTTGGTAGTTTTGATAGGAGGGAACGTGGTTGCTTAGTTTTGATAGGAGGGAATGCGTTTGATAGTTTTGTTTTGATAGGAGAGAACGTGTTTGTTGGTTTAGGAGGGAATGTGTTTGGAAGCCTTGCCAATGCAAGAGGAGGCTGGTGATTTTGGCAGAATGCCCACAGACAGAGCTCTTTCAATCAGAGGGAGAGACTGATTTAAGAGACTTCTGGGTGGAAACGCCACCGACAGCGCCCGTTTCAGAGCCATCGGCATTCGTCTCACAAACATGAACAACAGTCCATTCATATCAGACTCTCCCCAGACTCGCACTTCCTTATGCAAATACCCATGGGCCGAAACAAGCAAATATACCAACACTTCAAATATCACTTTGAGGAGGCAAATTAAATTAATTAGGTGGGCTAGCTTGCAGAAGCTAGCCCAATTTGTGATATTCCCACTATTTCTTTCTTTCTTTCTTATTATTCTCCCTGTTTTTTGTCTCCCTACCTATCTTCATACTTTGTCCTAGAAACTTCATTCACACTTTAAAATTTTCATAATGTTTAGCTCTTTAACGGATCCATTTAGATTTTTGATATTTTTTATGTTTTTTAGAAATTTAACTTTTAAAACTATTTTTTGTCCCATTGAAACTGCTTGAAACTGCTTTTGGAATGTTCAGAAACTTTGTTTTTAGAGTGGTGGCAGCAGTTGCTTTGAAAATATTCACACATTTTGTAAACTGCTGGCACTCCTACAGTTTTGACAGTTCACACGGCAACTGCGCTCCCCACCGCACTCTAACTTTTGAGTAGTTAATTTTGCATTTTTACCCTTTTTCTAACTTGTCGCTATGCCTACAGTTTTAACAGTTCATACACATATTATATATCGAAATGTTCACACAACTGTGCTTTGGCGGTTTAGGAACACATTTCCACCCATTCATGAATCCGGCGGAGATCTTTCTTAGGATTGGTCTTACGAAGTTCGTAAGAAGACAT
The DNA here is from genome assembly GCF_949987555.1 of Borostomias antarcticus. Taxonomy (NCBI): domain Eukaryota; kingdom Metazoa; phylum Chordata; class Actinopteri; order Stomiiformes; family Stomiidae; genus Borostomias; species Borostomias antarcticus. The sequence goes on along the minus strand of NC_140255.1, from coordinate 11,159,607 downwards.
TTAAGAAGACACTTAAGAAAATGTTCAGGAATGAGGACCATTGTTCTGATAATTGTAGGCTATAGCAACATAAGAGTGGCAGCATTGACAGCAACCCAAATGAGCTAATCCCATAGCTGTACCATTGCTAGCTAGCCATGAGCGAACTGTTGGATACTGCATTTGCTGTGCAACGTATTCCATTGTCCAGTTGTCAAATCAATTTGCCAACAAACTGTTTGAGAGCCAGCACACCTCAGTGTCCCCTAATCAAAAACATTTTTCATATATCACCTAACCTCTCCAGCACCTCACCAATATCAATTATTTTCTCTCTTTAGAGAAGAGTACAATCTATTACAACAACTATTGCTTACAATGTTTTATTGCTGTTTCGTAATATTTTATCATTAATATGATAAATAAATGCTGTATGTAGTTAAAGAAAGTGTTATTCAGTTTTTCATATGCTAAAATTGACTGTAAATCCACTTTAAAGCTGATAATTCAAATAATAACTGACTGAGGGAAAGTGCCCCCCGGCGCCCATGGGCGGTTCGCCTCTCTTCCTCCTGTCTTCAGTTTTTTGAGTCACCAGCCGCCAATGGTGTGTGTGTGTGTGCGAATGGGTGAATGAGACACGTTCATTGTAGAGCGCTTTGGATAAAAGAGCTATAAGTGCAGTCCATTTACCATTAAGAACTTTTAATGTGTTCGTCCGTTAAAGGCTTAAAAAGCTAGTTAGACCCTCAGACGGAGCAAGCACTTAAATCATATGTGAAACGTAAGCACAAAGAATCAGCACTCCAATGCTAAGAGCAGGTTAACATATTCAGGAAGAGCATACTAAATTGCAGGCCATTATATTGTCATTTCTGTCTCGTCTGATCAGTATTTATGCTAATTTAATTTAGTGCTTTTTTCGTCCACCGTCCTGAAATGGCATGAGAGACCTCAGGTGTCCGGTGAAATCTCCCCAGCCTTTTCTCTAAACCATATATTCTACGCCACAATGACTGACAGTGTCCTACGGACACAGATTGCAGATCCAGTTCTCCTTCAAGACAGATCATCTCTGGTGTGATAATGGTACTTCTCACCACCTACCTGGAGCTCAAAGTTGGTCTGATCCAGGAATTTCTTGTTCAGCACGGCTGCATACTGATTAATGGCCCGCAGGAAGACTCTGGAAGATAAGACAAACATGGTTTAGATCACTGCTGCTTATTGATGAGATAACCCATTGCTTAGAATATGGTATTCTTCAGTTGTCTCTAATTAAGAGGGCTTGCAGGTCACTTTGCTCACTTAGCTTCAATGCATTCTTTGTCAAAACCAATAAAGCTATTGATCTTAATCACAGGCATGAAGTGGGCTGTTTGAATTTAACCCCATGCAAGCATCAGTTCCACCTGGCCTGTACAGTAGCTATCACATTCTCACATACACAGGCTATCACATTCTCACATGCACAGACGCACACACACACATACATGCACACACACACACTCTCACAGTCAACAAAAAAATTAATCAAATCAATTGTGCACACACACACACACTCTCACAGTTAACAAAAACATAAATCAAATCAATTGTGCACGCACCATGGAGATACTATTGAATAACTAAAACATTCATTAAGTTACAGTAACAAACCAGAACATGTACTGTTTTTAACACACTGCACATTGATTACGACAGCGCAGGGTGAGAAGTAATGTTTTCGATCCGTCGCACAAAGTAATTTCAAGATTTTGTTGTTGGCTTCAACCGACAACCAACATCACTGAGTTGACAAGAGCTAAGCTACAGTACCTACCGAGTTGCTGGAGATGAACAGAAAAAGTAAATAAATATTAAAGGAATATATCAAGCAACTAAACAGAAAATCAGATCTTTATTAGGCCATGTAACAAGTTAACAGCTCAGGTTAACTAGGCTACTAATTTAAACAAGCATTCCAAATAATTATAAGCCTAATGAAATTAATTTACTGTAAAGTAAATTTATATTTGTTCATACTGAATCATCCATACTTTCTCAAACAACCATATCTTTAGGCTATTATGAGAATTACATTTCTCAAAGACAATCACATATGGCATAAGAAAACAACGTAGGCCTATGTACTAAAAATAGGCTGCAGAAATGGCCGCTATGTGCCGCTATATGGATATTATTATTAATAATATTAAAGGGACCCGGAGGAGTTTATTTTTAGGAAACAGTCTCATTTTAATGTGGGTGAATCTACATTATCCACACTTGTTTATGTGTCCATTTCCGACAAAGGTCGTTTCTTATATGTAGTTTATTTTTAGATTATTATTTTGTGGTCGGGTCATTCAGAACTTCCTTGGAATGACGAAACGATTTGCTGCAGTAGCCTACGTCGCTGACAAGATGAAGAATAATTTAAATATGACCGTTATATATTGTCAAAAGTAACGTCGGAGCAATGGGTTTTTACGTTGTCGGAATAACCAATAGGATGTCAGACCACAGGTGCATTTGTCGGACTATTGAGTGGTCGGCATAATTGGGTGTCGGAACAATGACATGGCACCTGTCGTACCTTGGTGCTAATGCCGTTAGACTAGACTAGTTTAAGAATGTGTGTTGACAAGAGCTAAGTGGGTTTGTTTACAGTAGGTTACCTACCTACCGATCTAACTTAAGATACTTGGCTCATGTCAGTCATTTTATCATTTTGCTGTTGAGTCAACATTCGACTTCGGTCAGCATAGCTGCAAACAAGCTAACTTGTTATCAGTGTAGTTGTGTTTACAGGTACCCTGTAAAGCTTATAAATAGCTAAATTCAAACGATGTCAATCGGTAGGCTATAAGCCAACGTTTAGCCAGTGTGTACTGTGTACTGTTAGTAAGCCACATATGGATACGTGTCTGACCTCACAAATGCTCTTCTGGATGAATGGGCAAAAATCCCACAGACACACTCCACAATCTTATAGAAAGCCTTCCCAGAAAAGTGGAAGCTGTTATACCTGCAAAGGCTATTCTAAATTCATAATGAATTTAGAATAGGATGTCATAAAAGCTCCTGTAGGTGTAATGTGTAGGTGTCCCAATACCTTTGCCCATATAGTGTACATTACTAATATAATGTTAAATAATCAGTAATGTGTAAACAAATTTCTGGCAACGGTGGGACTCAGACCGGGAACCTTGGATTTAACTTTCCCCTCATATAAATGTGACAGGTAGGGCACTAGCCTAGCACTCCCTATGGGGCCCTAGCGCCCTACCTGTCACATAAATGTATATAGAAATAAAAGTATACGTTTAAAAAAAAAAAAAAAAAAATAATGATGTACATCAACATTTAAAAACGTTGGTGATGGAGGATAAGGCCATAAAAATCCCCTTCTCTTAAATTTTTTTTTTTAGAGTGTTGGCTCTTCGTTACAATGTGCAGTCAAATCAGCTTTAGATAGATATCAACTTAGCAATTTTATTTATTTGCTGTTTAAGCAAACAACATTATCTAATCTTTCTATGCATGTCAAACAAAATATCTGATTCTCATTCACTATAAGGCAAATTTTAATTTTCTTATCCCTGTGGTAAGCTATTACATATAAACTGAGGTGTGACTTTAACCATTTCAACTGAGTTACTCCAACAAAATGCATTCATGCGCAGAGGCTTGTGCTCTCTGAGAAACCTTTCTAGTTTGACCTAGGATTATGCAAAAACTACCAGACTGCTTTACATGAAGCACGGTGGAGGGGTGTAGCACAGGCCAATTTAGAACCCATTAAATTTTGGCATGCACAGAGCCACCAAATGCATTCATGGCAGAGTTCCGAGCTCCCTGAGTACCATTTCTAGTTGCAACTACATTGCATTTAGAACAAAATCCTTAATTACATCCACTGGCACATTTTGACTCACACTGAGTCAAATAATTCATTGTTAATGTAGCATTTTCCTTGAGCAAGAACTGTGACCATTGGGGTGATGTTTTATAAGCACAGCAGAGGAAACTAAAGTCTGGTTGTTTGTTTGAAAGTGATTCGCTCTTGAATTTAGCCAGTGGCAATCAAAAAAATGGATGTCACAAAAAAACGATTGCACAGATAAAGAGAGACTAGCTTTCACATTGAGCGAAATGGTATACAAGTACAATTCCATCAACCTCAACTGTATATGGGGATGGATTGCTTTTTTGTCTATCTATTTCTATCCATTTCATTAACTGTGTGAAAAGTGATACATCTCAATCTGTGTTAAGTGCTTTTGATTGCTAGGGGGAAATTGACTGGAGATAACAGGAAGAATCACTACTCGTTGTAACTAGGGTTGGGCATCGAGAACCGGGACTAAATTGGAACCGGTTCTAAAATTCCGATTCCAAAGGAATCGTTTATATATTTTAATTTCGATTCTGCTTATCGGTTCCTAAACAAATTTCACTTGCGCTAATTTCAGTTTCCGTGTTGGTGGCTTGCGCGTTTGACTTTGGTTTGCAGTCCGCCAGAAAAACCAACGAAGAAGAAGTAGTTTCCGTCTTTGCGATTTGAATGTAGAGCCGTTCTCAGAGGAATGATGAGTCGGCCCAGTGCAACACCTGTGAGAAGTTTATTTCGTGCAAAAGGGAGGATGCACAACTAATCTGATGAAACACCTGCGCTTGCATGGCATGCCCCCCTCGTCCTCAGTCAACCCTCACGAGCCAACAGCCAGCACCTCGTCGTCGCAATCGGGTACGTGAAAATTAAATAGCACTAACGTTTGTCTTATTGTCAACAGCGAGACAGCAAACTAATTATACTAGACCGAACTGGCCAAATGCAAATACTGTAATGTATTTTTTCGTAGATGAACGTCCGCAGATTGCTAGTAGCCAGCCTGGCATTACTGCTGCTAGTGCTAATCCACGACGTGACACGCCATTCACCTTGGCGGCAAAGGGAAAGATGCCAGTGGAGAAAGTTAGAGTGCCACAGAAAAGTGACAGCTTATGTGGTAAAACGGCTGCACCCCTTCTCAGATGTCGAGGCACCGACATTTAGGTAAGCAAACATAAGAATAGAGCTCAACTAGCTAGCTAAGATAGCTAGCTACTCACCACCCTGACCTAGAGTAACAGTAACGTTATGTTTGTTTTTGTGTTTGCCTGGAGGGAGAGGTGAGGGAGGGAGGAGGGATGCAGGGAGAGGAGAGGGATGGATGAGAGTAGAGGATGGTGGGATGGAGGGGGAGGAGGAGAGGGGAGGGAGGAGGGATGGAGGGAGAGGATGGAGGGATGCAGGGAGAGGAGGACAGGGAGGAAGGATGAAGGGAGAGGAGAGGATGGAGAGGGATGAAGGAAGGATGAAGGGAGAGGAGAGGATGGAGAGGGATGAAGGGAGAGGAGAAGGTGGAGGGACGCAAGGACAGAAGAGGGATGGAGGGAGAGGAGAGGGAGGGGGTGTGGAGGTTTTGAAAAGATTCTCCCATTCTGGGAGATGCAGGTTGTCTCAAGGGATTGGCAGGATTGGAGAGGGGAGTTGTGGGTAGAGAGAGGGGGGTTGTGGGTAGAGAGAAGGGTCGCACACACACACACGGCTGACGCATCCCTATTCACTCTTTCACACACAGATTCACTGTCACACACACCAAATTAAACTGTGAATTCACAGGTTCAACTGTATGAAATGAATTTTGAATGACTTGTTTTTAAAAGATTATTACAAATAAATGTTTCTTCTGTGAAATAAGCGTGCAGCCTGTTTTGACCCCACCCATCAAAGAATCGGAATCGAGAATCGTTAAGAACCGGAATCGAAAAGAAGAATCGGAATCGGAATCAGAATCGTTAAAATCCAAACGATGCCCAACCCTAGTTGTAACTGCATGATGTAGTATGTGACATGTCTGGAATTGACAGGAAGAACAGAACATTTCACTACTGGTATGATGTAGTATGTGACAAATCAAACTGACTTTGACTGGAGTTGAGAACAGCAGGGTTCAGACATGTTCTGTGAAAGTCAGTGAGGTGAGCGTTGAGAGATAAACAACCTCAGCTCCTTAATATTTGTAAAGCACTAGGTATAGGTATAGGTACTGCATTTGTAACGCGCTCCCCATCCAGTTGTTACAATGGCCCGGAGCGCAATTCACACACCAATGGCGGCAGCTGCCATGCAAGGTGCTTGCCTGCTCATTGGGAGCAATTTGGGGTTCAGTGTCTTGCCCAAGGACAATTCGACAGGTAGTCAGGAGGAGCCGGGATTTGAACCACCGACCCTATCACTGAACGACCCGCTCTACCTCCTGAGCTATACCGCCCACTAAATGCCAGTGAGACACTGCTCACAGTCCTGAGTAAAATGTCTACGAGACAGGCCTTTCAGTAGTACTCTACCAAATATTCCTTTAGCAGGAATCTAGTCTAGACTTTGAGTACTTTCAACCTACATAAACATCTGCATGTCAGTATGTCAGTATTCCCCACAGAACCCTATTTTGTTTAATTATGACTTTGGCTGGTTTGCTGATTCGTGAAATCCAAAGGAATCATCTTGCATCAGCAGAGTCCAGAGGAGATCTGTATTTGCCCCTAAACCATGTTCCCTTTCAGAGAATGGTTATGTTTCCTGAGAGCGATGTTTGAGAACACCTGAGGTCAGACTGGGGGCGAGGCAGAGCAGACAGCATACAAGGAGGGCATGCTGCAGAGGCAGAGAGGAGGTCCCACCAGGGTTGACAAATTAAACCAGGCCAGGTCCAGTCTGGCTTATGTGCGTGGCTGGCTTGTTTCTGTTTAGGACTGGTAGGATGGAAGCTAGTCATGCCACTGAAATAGCTGTGACTTGAAATGACATGAAATAATGTCTGATAAATGAAGATCAGTCTTGTCACCTGGACACATCAGTTACAAAGCTTCCAATGCTAATCCAGCACAATAAGAGCGGGATAGCCAGTTAGCTCATGAGCTCACAACAACTAGCAGCAGCTTCAATAACATTAATGGTAGCAGTCAGTGGCTAAAGCAGTTACACTGATGATTCCTGTAACGTTTTTTGCTGCAATTGGTTCAACTTCTGTTTCTGGACAAAGGTAAGGGATAAACCAAGATAACACAAGGTTAGCAGACCTACAGCAGGTCCCTGATGGAGGAGTTGGCGGACCTCCGGCGGAATATAACACAAGGCTAGCGGACCTACAGCGGGTCCCCGATGGACGAGCTGGCGGACCTCCGGCCAAATCCGCTTGCGGGTTCCTGGCCATTTGCACATCAAATGGCAAGCGGACCTCTGTCGGATTATTAGCGTGAGTCGGAGGGAATGCATTTCGGCTAGTAATCCGAAATGCTCCCGCCATTGCTCCACCACCATTCCACCGGTAGTTTATTGTCTATATCCTAGACCCATTGGTCCTAGGCTTATGGATTTCTATTGCTAAATTAACTTACTCTGAACATTTTTTGGGTAACCCTTCCTTTCATAGTCCCCCAATTATTGAACATTTACCTGGTACAGATGTGGGAAGTTAGAAATTTCCCATGCTACAGCATTTCCCCATCGCAGTATTTGGCAGGGAAATCCCGTTGGAATGCTTAAAGCCTCATTATGTAGCAGTCCAGGTTTGTGCACTTTAGTGGCCCCTAAAGGCCACTAGAGTCATTACAACCGAAGTACCATTGTCGTAAAACGCTGAGAGACGCCTGTTATGCCTCTCACGTGCGTTTGTTGACAACTGACAAGCTGAGGAAAACTGAGTCAAATTCGAAGAGGAGAGCTAAAGGTAAAGCAGAACGTTCATGCGAGAGAAAACCGCGGCTCGCGGTCAAAAGTTACATTGCAAATACAGGCCGCCGGACCCCTCTGTGGGAATGGAAGAGGTGCTGTTCTCGCTATAATAATCCAGCACACCAATAGATCAACTTTGAAACTGATATTTTAAGATGAAATCAACAACATAGTGGGGGCTTTTAAGAAAAATACCAGTTAGATTTTTTTCGTTACCTGCAAATGCAACATTATGTTACTATGAAGGTGGAAAATGTAACTGAGGCCAATAGGCCTACATGTCTGATAGATCTGTTCAGGAATGCATATAGCACAGATACGGGTGGTAGTATAATTTCACGCTTGTATAAGGGTCTGTTACAGCTTAAGACACACTCTACCTCATATATTAAAAATAAATGGGAGAAGGAAGGGGGGATATCTACTGTATATCTGAGGATGAATGGACAACAACATGGAAATATCACTGGAAATGTACTAGCTCAGAAATGGAGAGTTTGGAAATGCTTGAGCAGGTATTTTATTACACCCATTCAGAAATCACATTATATAATTCTAACCCTTCAATTTGTTGGAGAAAATGGGGAAACCAAGCTGCACACCATTATCATGTTTTATGGGATTGCCCTGTGATCAAAGGTTATTGGAGAGAAATACACATTGCCCTGCAAGATATTTTTGATTTCACAACACCTTTAGAGAGTAAGATTGTATATTTTGGGTACATGCCTAAAGACTGGCGGAAAGGAGAGAAATACTTGATGAGCGTACTTCTGGTAGCCAGCAAAGATTGTAGCATTTAAAGTATAAAAATCACTCCGTTTTTTGGGGGTATTTTTTTTGTTTTTGTTTGTTTTCTTGTCTGCTCGTTTACTTTATGGTTAAGTAAGAGTGTGCTTGCTTCAAACATGCATTGCTGTTATTATAATTGCTTTGCCTTCTTATCTTTTATTACATCGCTGTTGAAGATATATCTTGTAACAAATACATTTGATTGATTGTTTCATTTTACTATAAGAATTCTCATTGGTTAGTGTAGAAGTTAGGTGCGCTGTAGGTACAATTATTGTAGTTAAAGTCCTTTATTTAAACAGAATAGTTTAGTCTAGTTGAGGTATTTTAATGATATTGGATATACAGTAGGCACAGACCCAGTTTGGTCATGTCCAGAGGTACTGTAGGGTGTTTGTCGGTGTTCCTCTGATATCATAGCAATGAGTACACTCTGATATCATAGCAATGAGTACAGATGCCCTAGCTTCGCTTGTAATGTGGTTCTACTACAAAACTTGCTTTACTTATGTTCATGATGAATTTTCAAGGGTGGTTATTTATGTGCGTGCATGCGTGTGGGCATTAGTTTGTCTGACTGGCCATCTTGTCATCTTTGACACAAGATGGTCAGAGCTCACCTCTAGTGGTACTTGTTATTAGTTATTTCCCCCATTGCTTTGAGCACTGAATCTATACTGTGTTTCAGTAAAAGTAGAGACTATTCTACCTTTCAAACCCACAGAGTTTAGACACAAAAGCTTCCTGCCTTGTTTAATCCTTGTATTACATGTTAGGATTCTCAAAGGTTAATATATCATTGAATTTGTTTTTTGAATGAACATTTTTCATTCAAAAAACAAATTCCCGTTCCCACTCCATCATTGCCACATAGTAGCATGCATCATGAGTGAGGAACACCATATTTACTGGGCTTTGTTCCCTTCTGTAGTTCTGCTTCAAATACTCACTCACTCTTAATCAGCATCTGTTGCCTCGCTGATTATACAATTATCTAAGTTCCCTAGATAATGCCACTTTTTTGATGACGGTTCACAATTTGAGATTCAAAGACAAGGTTAACAGGCTTAGATAATGCAAAACGGGCTTAGAATAACCATACACTGAACATTGAGTATGACTACTGTATGAAGGCGGGCCACTCCAAAGCTAAAAGCTCATCAGGGCAGGGAGAATCGATAGTAAGTGGTGTATATTTCTGCACAGACAATGTTTGACCTTGTAGGGGACCCAGCTGCTTTTGCTCTACACAATCAGCTGGGAATACAGTTTAAATCTTTTATTTTACAGTTTAAATCTTTTATTTTACAGTTTTAATCTTTTTATTTGGGTGGAGATGGAACATTTTTCTTAGAGATTAAAGATTAAAAACTCTTTTTCAAGAGCAACCTGGTCATGAATAACTTGACGTGCCAGACGATTTGCTTCGCATAACCATCTGGGAACTCTCCATTGGAAACTGTTTGGAAATGGGCAGGCACTTTCAAAAATACTTGGCAGGTGATTGGATCAGCCATCTGTCTACAGTATAACCATCTATCACAAACTTCAACCGCTCCTCGCTGTTGTCACACCTAAAACCCGCCCAGCTTAGCTGTTTGTATTTCAAATTCCTCAGAACCAACGCTTGGCGAGATTGTTTTCTGATCTGGAACAAATGGATCTCTATGGAGAGTATCCAGACTGATTTGTGAGAAAAACAGGATGTGAGCTCACAAAATCAGGATGGTCTCATGAGGTTACTACTCCCATGAATGGCAGTAGTACAAACAGTTTCAGACAGGACACACTCACATTAAAAACAATAGATCAGCTCAAAAGTGCCATACAGTAAAAGTGCAGGGAAGCCATTTAATCCTATTTCAATTAAAACAAGTCCAATCATCAATAGTCTGTTTGGATAGATTTCGCCATGCCTTTAAATTAATTTAGAGTGACGAGATCCTGGAGTTTTAATTCAAATGCAAAGGCTTGCAGTCTTCCTGGAAAATATGTGATGAGTATATTATCTTAATGAGAGGACTGGCAGATGGGGTAATCCACTCTGGTGTTGTGGAATGAAATGTTAATAACTTAAGTGGTGTGAAGCTTTTAAAGGAGAGATGTGATCGCCACTTACAGAGCCTGATGCTCTGTAGCTTCCAACTTCACTTCCGAGGAGGTCACTTACAGGACACTGTGTGTTCAACTGATAGTTTGAGAAAAGAGGTTTAATGCTGCTATACATCTATGCTTGTTAACACACAATTACCCCCTTCTCCATTAAAGCTCAGATCCGTCATGTGAGAACAGCGCCGCCCCTAGCTAGCTCTGCGTTAGCTCTGTTTACTAATGCAGGTTCCAGAACTAAAAAATACAGCTTGGGCGGAGTCCAGTGCTGCTGCGGCTACAGCCCGCCAAGGTGAGTTAGCAGGGCCGGCCAGCTTGGGTTGTATGGTGCTGTTTCACACACGGCGGACCAGGGCTGTTAAGTTAATGTTCTGAATCTAGTCTGGTGGAAAACAAATGTCACCACCCTTGTACCCATCTGTCTCTGTCGGTATAGTTCAGCAGTTGAACATGGAATGCAATGACTGGGTCACATGCAGAATATTTTCAACTGCTGAGCAATCCAGACAGACGGAGATAAAGCGTGCCTCAGCAGTCTGTGGGACCCAGACACAGGAGCAGGGAAGAACGCAGAAGGCAAGGTCAGGCAAGGTCGAACCAGGACAGAAGCTGTCTACATGGATACATTCAGGTCAGCGCGTGATAGCTGTGCCATAAAGGAACATGACGGCACGATGCCCCCCGCAACTGACCTTGGCAGCTGAGCAGACTTCCAGTACCCTGGTAGCCCTAAGGGACCGATTACCCCATCAGGGCCCCGGATCGAGCCTGTCTGATTCGGCGGGATTCACAGCCACGAGTCCCACATATGCAGAGGGTGTCTCCTCTGTGATCCAGCTGCCTAGAGGTCATCTGCATATGACGACACGTCGCTGGCGTTGCAGGAAGTGATTGTCTACATGGGCAGTGCTATCATAAGCTCTCAAAATGTCTATATGCTATGGTTAGCGTCACTTACGGTTGCTCACATCGATCAAACCGAGAAACCACAAGGAGCTTTTATCGAGTACCAACAACACAGTTGTTGTTCATGGGGGGTGGGGGGTGCAAGGAATTGACATTGTTCTGGGCGGCTGGAAGTCCAGACTCATAGTGAAAACGTCAATGTTTTTTCCACGATGAGTCTGGTTTACCAGGCCAGCCTTCCTTCATCCCATCTCATCTGCCCTCCATCTGGACGTCGCGCATCAGCGGAGTGACGTGACAGCAAACAAGCTAGGACAATATAACAAGCTAGGACAATATAACAAGCTAGGACAATATAACAAGCTAGGATCATATAACAAGCTAGGATCATATAACAAGGCCCCCATCACTCTGGCATTCCCTGAGAACTCGTTTCCAGCTGAGTCAGAGGGCTAGGGGACCCCTGTTCTCCCCAGCTAGCCGACCTTGTACAAGAAACCTGGACTATGACACGACCATTTCCGGGGGGGGGGGGGTTTAAGGAAATGCAACATTGATGTCTGACATTCATCTTCCTAGCTGACACAAGTGTGCAGCGCGGGGACATGTGCCATACATACCGACTCACCTTAGTCATTAGCCACAAGGGTTACCTGCCGGAAAACACCTGTGGATAAGCTGTTAGAAGTCCATTTCTCTAGCTTTCTCACCACAGCGCTGGGAACCACCCCCCCACCCCACAGAACTCCAGCAGCCCATTACTAAGGCCCAGTACCACCCCCCCACCCCACCTATCCTCTGCACACCTCACTCAATTTTCTGCAGATGTGAGAATACCAATAAAGATTACACACTTAACGCCGAGCTAATGGCAAACTGTGCTTCCATCCAGTGCACCTGTCCACAGAGAAATATGACTGCTCTATAACACAGGTGTACCTGGATGCCCACGGCTCCCCCCGAACATGCTGGAGAACTCAAATCACAGACCACTGCGGAGCGAGAGCGTAACGCACCGCCCTCGTAATGACGCTGGTTTGCCCAACAGTTTTAATGTCCTGATTTAGTACAACTGACTCCACTCCAGCTCCCTGTACTGTAATGTTAAAACATTACATATCGAGTGGCTGTTTATACTCGGGCTGTGACGTGGTTGGATGCATTGAAGTGTTTGGAGGGTCATGCTGGTCCTCTGGCTGTCCAATCCAACCCTTGATGCAGTGCCAAGTAGGGAGGCATTGGGTACGATTTTTTATAGTCTTTGCAATGCCTCAGCCAGGGATCAAACCCCCAAGCTCCCCCCAACATCCCCCCAATCTCAGGGCAGACACTCTAACCACAAGACCACTGAGCTGGTACTGTTGGCACCCCAGCAAACCCATCTTGAAGCCCGACAGCCGAGAGGCTGCTGACAGCCTGCCTGGGACATGACCCTGACTTAAGGACAGGCCACTCCCTGAGCAATTCCTGCCATTAATTACAGTGAGATCCTTAAAGGAATAACACAGTGGTTGAACGTCACACATGCCAGTTATCTTTAGGTAAAAACAAAGTGAATATGCCCATACGTGTTGTTATTCAGACATTTTTAAGTACTATAAAACTTTTTATATGCCCAAATATCCCCCTCTACAAGCTCACCTCGTTTTGTGTGTGTCAAAGAGAGCTGTCAGTCAGAAATGACTGACAGGCCGCAGCCCCAACATTCACACATTTGTTGTTTGTAATCATAGTTCCCTTGACACCAGGAAGTGTACAGGCATTTACAAAATCCTTAATATAAGAAATGTGACATGTCACACTACCTTTTAACCCCCAATCATTGTAAAGATACATGCTACCTAACAGGCCATACTGTATCCTCAAATTTGCATTATTTGGAAAAGGTATGATAAAGGTACACGTAGGAAAAGCACCCTGCAGCTGGCCATGCAAGCTTGGAGGCTTAGGCCATTAGACTAACTCTACAGCTCTCAGCTCTCAGCCAGCTACAGTACAATCAGTATTAGACCTAGTTAGTCAAATAATTGCAACTGTGGGTCTTACCAAAAGACAGATCATTTGCGCTGTGAAACCAACATAAAATCTGCATTGTTCACTAGTCTAACGTTACTTATCGAAGTAGGTGGCCAACAAAGCATGCTGCACTCTGGAACGTTACTGTTCTGGGTTCAACATCTGTCAGTTGTGGTGATATAAAGGAAACGAGCAGAATACCACTGCAATAACTGATTATTAGTCAAATCAATTAAATCATTATAGCCCATTTCATATACAAATGCAACACAATACGCTTTACAGAAAGGGGGAGATGATGGGAGAGAGGATGTAGCCTACATATAGCCTACTGATCCTACCCCTAATTATGTGGCAGACTCCATGCGGAGCACAGCGATTAAACATTATCGATGAGTTTGGAGAGACAGAGGGCCTTGCACCAAGACTCTGTGAGCACACAGCGGACAAGGGCTAGCCTACTCCGGAGTCTGGAGACGTAACAGGTCATGCAGTCAATAGATCTCGTTTTGAATGTTATTGCAATTCCCTCTGGCTATAATAGAATATTGCTACTGGAGCTGTTTAATCCAAAAATGCGCAATGCTTCCTGCAGCTGGGTCGGATCGAGGTGCTGGGATGATCAACATTCTGTGGAGCAGATACTACTGCAGCGATGATTAGGCCTACACAACTTTCCCATGACAGAATGTTTTGCAGAACTTACAATTCTTTGGTATTGTAAATTCCGAAAGGAAAATCATAACTTGACTTAATACTTAATATACCCCCCCACCCCGAAATGTAGTCATCATTTTATCACAATAACCTCTATATGTGCAGCACAACGCTGCAATACAAGGCCTTACTGTAGGACAAACAATTCAGTACTCAGATCTCAATGTGAGAATAGTCTATGTTTTCTAGAATAAATACATGACAAAAAACTGCATGGGTACTGTAGGCCTATGTTTTTATTTTCCGAGGTTAATTGTTGTGCATACAACATGACATAAAATGAAAACATAGGCTACTTTCTCATAACATATATATATATTTTTTTTTAATTTATATTTATCATTAGGTGACATTGGCTGCAACCTGCCCTCCAGGACCTGCACACTTCCAGAGCCCTGAAGCACGGGACCTGGACCTCCCGAGTCCCAGTAGCTATTGGAAATGTACAACGGGCTACAAGAAAAGGGGACAAATTATAAGAGCAATAAATAATATCACAGTTATTTTGCATATACAAAACAGCATAAATTACAATAAATGGCTATTTATCGGTAAGTCTACAGCATATCGAATGTAGTTTGAGCGAGAGATAACAATCGGGAGACAAGCTGACTTCTAACCAACTTTGACTGTCATGTTGCCTATAACACAGCACACTCACAACAGTTCTGGTAGGCTCACTTCGGAAACCTTACAGCACAGTTTGCGCCTAATTAATTCGGTGTTTAATGCCAAGGAAGGATACAGTATGGTGCGCTGTGCATGTTATTGTCATTACACAGGAGGGCTAATGTTACCAAAAGCAAATACATTGAGAGCTAACATGAGCATGCTAAGATAACTAACACAGCTAGGCTAGCTAACATACCTAACATTAGGCTAGCTAATTAACATGCTGGATAAAGACAGATAGCTAGCTGGATCAGACAGCTTTGTGAAAACTGTTGCCAATTACAGCTAACGTTATGGTTTGTTTATCTAACATTAGCTAGGTTCGCTACTAATTAGAGACGGAGATCATGGTATGACAACCACAAATACAGTTATAAAACGTATGTACAAAATATATTAAAATTACAGGTGGGCATCACTGAGACTGCAATTAATCAATTATTCTCCAGATTAGGAGAAAAGATTCAGAGCTGCCTTACCGTGTTCGATAGATGGTGAAACGGCGCAAAGACAGCAGGGGCGCAAGCCAGACAGATTTCTGTTGGGGGCGGGTATAGGGGAGTGGGGGCGTGTTTTTCACACTTTTGTGTGACGTGTAGAAAGGGAAAAACATCACGAACAGGGGGGATTTTCAACCCGAATGAAATTGGACTGAACATTTTCCAGTTTCTCCAAAACTACAAATATATTTACTACCGATATATTTAATGTTTTTATTGTGTAATAATGTTTATTGTGAATATCCTCTTATGCAAATAGCATATACAAATTAAAAATTACTATGTTATACCTTTAATGAGGGGATGAAAATAGCATACTCCTTTGTCTCACAGTGGACAGAAGACAGACCCGGAGGCCATTCCAAAAGGTTCAAATGCATGTTGATCCAACAGATGTCCTTTAATCAATTCCATAAAACGACAAACACAACGTCATACAATAACTAATGACAATAGGAGAGCGTTGGGAGTGTCTTGAGGCGAGGGATATGCTGTATATAGCTTCAATGCTCTCTCAAGCTTGCATTATTAACAAAGCCAAATGCCAAGGGGGGCGATGCTCGACTGCACTCCTACATCTGTGATGAGCGGCCATAATAGGGAAAGAAAAGGGAAATTAAGACATTTAGAAGCGGGGAAAGGTACAGACAAGCCTCTGCCTCACAACTTCATTACGGCAACTGCAGCAAACTGTAATTACTTTAAAGCTACTCTAAATGTAAATACATTCGACCCCCTGTCCTACACCTGCAGCGTCTGTTCACTCGCATAACTAATATCTCAGAGCATGTTCAGGAAACCCCAAGTGTGTATGGAGAATCTAAAATGATCATGCCTCTACGTTACAGACAACCATCCTTTCCTCTGCAGCTCAGTTGGATATGGCTGTGATCTTCCACCCAACTGTTTCGAAAACAAAACTTTCAAGCGGGATTACTTTTTAAATATGTAGTGACAATTCCCTATATATTTGAGTCAATGAGGTACATTTATATAGGCGTCATTATGATAAATATGCTCCTTCAAATTGTTAATGTCTGAATAATCTCGCCACTATTGCTGACTGATGGGTGTATCTGTAAGCATTTTGGCGGGATGTCTCTGCATGCAGAGGCCTCGGCAGACTTTCACAGACAGTAGAGTTCTCCTGGGACGATCCATAGACACCTCAGCTCGTATCTATGCTAATGATGAGTTACAGACCATCGGACTTGCTAATTGAGGTCAGAGAGCATCACCGATAGTGATCGGGATCTATTTGCATGGTGGCTTCCAATAGCTGGCGTATTAGTCTGCGCTCAGAGATAAGGCGAGGTCAAAAACCTTCATTACCAGGCCAATTACTAAATTAGGTTACGTTTATTTCTGGGCTTCTGATCTGGAATTAATTTGTTCCTCTGGATTTAAACTTTTTTTTTTTTTTAAAGAACACCCACCCCTCTCCTCCACCACTACCCCAACCACAGTGGACTAGCCCAATCCACCGTTGCAAATGAAACCATATGCAAAGGAGTGAAGCTGTACCCATGTTTACCACATCACATGAACCACTAGCTTCATGGCTGAGGTTCGCTAACAATGGAAGGCTGTAGGCCTGTGCAGACGGCGTCTACTGCGTGGGAGTGGGCTGTACAGCGCGTGCACTCGGTGGCTGGGCCCAGACGAGCAAAGGCTGCCAGACTCCGCTCTGCAGCGGCGTACCCAAGAGCTAATTACTCCCATCAGTGGGGAGGACTCCATAATTACAGCTCCTCTCTGCCAGGGCACTCTCCATCAAACCCACGGGGCTAGCTTTTAAAGGATAAACATACAGGTATAATATGAATAATATGAATCAATGCTGATTGGATCAGGACTGAATATCACCTGTGAAATCAGGGAAGGTGGTTGCATTGGTATTATTGACAGCAAATGCTCTCCAATTATCAGCAGGGGGAGATGGAAGGGTTAGCTGTCCTTAGCACCTCTGTGCCCCAGCCTCTCTTGACAGGAGGCCGGGTCAGGGTTGCGGAGTCCGGCCAGTCAGGGAGTACAGGGGGTAGGTGGTGGACCCGGTGATTTAACGCTGACCCTGCGGCTAGGTGAGCCCTAGTACATTCCGCCCCTCGCAGGGCCAGCCAGAGAACACACAGACCTGCTGAGGGGTGGGGGGCTCACCATGGGCTGCTTTTCATTCAAGTTTGGAGAAACGGTGAACAGATTACTAATGAGTAAGCTCAGTCTGTCATGTTAATGCACTAGAATTCAGGCTATTGTTACAGTACGTGCAGAAGTTCCCCATGCCCTCACTGCCCTCTACAGAAGGATAACTTAAGAATGCCACAGCATTGTTAGGCAGAGCAGTATGAGTTAGTATGATTAATTTAAAATCTCTATCTACATATAATTGTCTATTAGTGGATTCAGGAGCACAGTAAGTTGATATACATCAGGTGTATTGCTCAGGACTGAAGTGCAGTGACCCGTGTGGCATTTTTTGGTTTGAGCGGTGCTCGAGTTGAGGGCGCTGTGCCGGTAAAACGTTTCTACACAGCTGGATACACTCCGGCCCAGTGCCACGGTCAACCCTATGAACCAAGGTGCACCTTACAATGCTACCGTTGCTAGCTAGCTACAGATAACCTGCCCTTAGCATTCTAGCTTACTGTAGGAATAAAGGAAGGAAGAACAAAATACCTAACAAACAGAATGTTTAATATACTGTACATTAGAACTTTATGTTGTAGTTGTGTTTTTCCGTCCATTGGATAAAATACTACAACATTCAGTTTCGAGAACCGCTCATCCAAACAACTTCCCACGGGGTCCTGAGCAATTCAGCTGCAGCATATCAACTTCATACACTGACATATTCTCAATCGTGCTGCAGGCAGAAAGACATAGAGGCGTGTGGCATTATAGTTAGATTGATTGATATAAAACAGATCACAAACAAGTATCATTTCAGTTTTCTAGAAAATCATTAAAAGCTTGGCGCACCAAAGGCCCTGCACTGAAATCTGAGTCTGGCGGGGTATGGAGTCTGGCGGGGTATGGAATCTGGTGGGGTATGGAATCTGGTGGGGTATGGAGTCTGGAGGGTCCTAGAACCGGGTAAGCCAGGACCAACGAAGCACGCACGCGCAGCGCACACAATTCTTTGGGGGGTGCGCTTTCAAAGCATGCCCTGATGGGTTTCACAGCACCAGAAGGGCGCTGAGCATTGGCATTTTTATGTAAAAACATACAGGAAAACTACAGTAGCCTAGGCTACTGGTGTTTTTTTTAACACATCAACAAAGGCCAATAATTTGAGAGTGAGCGAATAAGAGGGCAATATTTAGGCCGAAACAACCAAGCTTTTAGTGACACACTAAATAAACTACAGAGCCATTATATGACAACAATGGCCAAGCACCACAAAGAGGAATGACAGGACGATAAAATACACCCCCTTAGGCCACAGCACTCAATAGCCTACTCCCCTACTAATCAGTGTTTAGGCTACTAGACTACTAGGCCTATCAGCCCACCGCTCCAGGAAGCAAAGTTCACGCTCTCGAGTGCTGAATAAATCTAGGCAAAGCAAAACGCACAGCCATAACAACTGGTATTAATCACAAAAGACATAACCTCGTAACCCAAACTCGTTTAATCCACTTCATTTTGGAATCAACTTTCAACAAATAATCTCTGTTTTCCATGTTCATTGATGCTGCCAATAGCTAGTTAGCTAAAGTGGGTAACGTGATTGACAGGTGATGTGAATGATGGGACAGTCATGACAAGTTTTGAATGGATAAACCATTCCAATGTTAAAATGTCAATGGGAATTCCAATGTAAGCACTTCGAGAACTGGCTTACCCTACGCCCACTTTTAAGCATTCAACGAATTACAGATTAGGTTACATTTCGACTGATGACGACATTGTTCGCAGTTTTGTATGTGTGGGCTAATTTGATTGGTTGATTTTTCATTTGGTCTTGATTTCCATAAGCCAGAATCCTTTTACTTGGCCTACAATGTTAAGTGAATGACAAGCTAGTAAGACCGGTGTCAACGGACCGTAACGTATTTTTATGGGGACTGTAGGGGGCGACAGAGCACTACCAAGACGCTAAACACAGATGAAAATGAAGCGATATGGGAGAATACAAGACGCATTTAAGTCAAAACAGTCTGAAAGTCGATCTTCGTGCCTTCTTTCACTGAAAGAAAGGGCAAAAATCAAGTTTTATTTGGATTTGTATGGGTAAGGCAGGCTTACCCTGGCTTATAGGAGCAATCACCACTGGTCTGGCGGGGTATGGAGTCTGGCGGGGTATGGAGTCTGGTGCAGTATTGGGTGGGAACTGGTTTCCCTGACACATCTTTGTCAAAGCCAGCCGCAAGGCCCCCCCCCCCCCCCCCCCCAGTGTGACAAGCCACATTCTGTTACTACGCCATCGTGAAAAGTGACATGCTTTGTCATGTTTAACATTTGAGCAACCCTCCCATTGCTTTGATCAGCCTATTAATCAAGACTACAGATTAAGTGTTTGTCAACCCAGCAGCAATCTTTCCTTTCAGATGATACGCCTTTAATTTCTGTGGTACTGAGCACGCCACAGGGCAGGAGCAACACTGACTAAGTTAGTCTACCTAAAGTAAATTGCATTGGAGATGCTGGTGCATATCCTGGTTTAGGCTCACAGTAAATACATTTTTCAGTGTTTTATAATATTGTGTTTGGTATCATTTTAAAAGGGGACCTTCCTAGCTTTCATTCAAGCCCAGTTGTAAATATTTCTGATACATATAGAGGTCACCTGAGCTCTTCAAATCGTCGACTTTTCGCCTAAACTATATACTTTCTTTGAGACCTGTGTACGCTGTCCATTTTTGACATCCTCGTACCTCTGAGCAAACGCTGTCAGTCCTCACATCAAACACTACTCAGTTGTCATAATATACGGCCGTCAGACAAAAAATAGACATACGGCCTCGCACAAAAACTTTGTCAGACGAAACGGCTGTCAGACAAAACGGCCGTCACACCAAATGGCCTCACACAAAAAAGTTGTCAGACCGTTCCGTGTATGTTTTGTCAGTTCGATATTCCTTTTGAAAACAAAGATGGCATGACAAGAATAGCAGTGTATTTTATATTTCTGAACACCAACAACATGGATGATGTCATACAAGAGAATTCAATTCTATGTTCCTCTTTGAAAAATGAAAATCGGGACACTCCAGCCAGGTAGGCATTGACCAAGAAGGGGAGGTGGACTTTTCCAAGTAAAACTACGGAAGGGGTCTGACCACAGTCGCTAGCAGTTCTGGCTGGCTTTAGGTAAGTTAACGTTTGTGACCGTTACTGTTAGCTAGCTACCGTTAGCTAGCTACCGTTAGCTAAACATTTTCTCTGGTTTGCATACTGTATGTATTTGCTACGTAAATAACTTTAACTTCCTTATTATATATTGATGAAAATGGCTTTTTTCAGAGAAATGTCTTGGTTTAACCTGATCCTGTTAGCTGTTTCTAATTATGATGTTGACCCCTGAATGTGGCTGTCCGCCAGAGTTTCTGGAAGAAAAGTGTCTCCCTTCGCATAGACATACATCCCATCGGAGATAAGGGTGACATTCCATGGTTGGTACATTCTGTGGACAACACCAATTGTTGTGGTTAGAGATAGAGACCTGGGCACCGAACCATCGGCCGGTTATCTCGACTACAAGGCCATAAGCCATAGGAAAGACCAGACCAGTCTGATCGGGGAAGGGGGGGGGTGGGGGTGGAATGCCCCCGAACCATAAGAACTTTGCTCGAGCTCAGATGCTTTGATTTGGAGCCAGACAGCCACAGGCAGGCAAGCTGACATTAGACTAGATGCCATAGTCTTTTGTATGCTAAAAACCTCCTGTAATAAACAGCTTTTGATTGTCGCTCAAATCCCGTGTTGGAGAGATTAATTTGGAATACACCTGGAAAAAGGACACTGGACTGTGTGGTATTGTGAGAGATTGGGTGCCGTCTTTTATTGAAACCAAAACACAACGCAGAGCTGAATAAGGACAATAATAAAAGGCAACAAAAGTCAACAATAGCAGCTACAATCTATCGTAGGCAAGGTAGGTTTTAGCCCATACCGTAACTACATATTTATTGATAATGGAAGTGTTAACTTAGCACTAATGTTACTTTGAGTGTTTTAGTATGAATTAGCTAGCAAGCACCATGGTTTGAACGCAATAATTAACAATGATAGAAACCGTATATTAAGCTATGTACCTCACAACTGCCTGCTAGCAGCTTGTCGTGCTCTGATTCAATGTTTGCCTGTGCCTGTCATCAACCCCAAAAATATTGACTTCTCACTCCATCCCCCTCCCTAGTGTTACCATTAAAACATCTCAAGCATAAGGTGATAAGGGATAAACATCTTAAGTGTCCTATTGTGTGCCCTGCTCCTGTCAACATCCTTGACTCCTATTGTGTGCAGGTGTCATTCATGTTATGGTACTGTCTAATCCCAAAATATACATACTGTGGCCTGGATTCCACAAACTTTCACTGTATATATTTATATGAGATATTTCCTCAACCCTGATTCTACCAGAGAGTGAATAGGTCTCAATAATTCATCATGAATATGCAGCATCTGTGCTGAATGTCAGGTCAATAACATTGTAGCTGAACCTTCAAATGTCTTAGCTTCTGCCTCTCTGTGTGGTCTATATTTTAAGACAACCACCAACCTCTCCTTGCTGCACTACATGTATGTCTGAGGCCCCACCTATCACAGGGGTTAGACTCCTGCACTTGCCTGAAAGTGGACTCTGAAGGCCCTGTGTAACGGTGAGACATGGAGGCAGGCATGGACACACATGGACAAACACACAGATGGACACATACGCCCACATGATTGCACACACGCAGGCTATGAGAATCCTTCTCTCTCCTACTGTCTGATACTGCTACTGATCTTCTCCTCTCTAATCTTTCCTCTTCTCTGGACGATCTCTGTCCCCTTACCTCCAGACCAGCAGGGCCAACTCCACCTGCCCCTTGGCTGTGTTCTGATAGACAGAGCCTTAGAATAGCTGAGCATGAATGGGGAACATGCAAACTCCCAGAGGACTTTAACTTCCCATCACTTCTTTCCACTTTCTCCTCCTTCCTATCCCCCAATAAAGCTGCTTTCTTCCACTCGAAAATTCTACCCTCTGCTTGCAGACCTAAAACACTCTTTGAAACCTTCTCTTCACTACTCCAACCCCACCCCCACTCCTACTTCCTCCCTTCTCCCTGATGGTGTCGCCAGCTTCTTTGACAAAAAAGTTAACGATATGGACTAAATGTAGGTTACAGGGAAGATGAAAGCAAAGATAGCTAGCTAGCTACAGATCTTGAAGATATGGCTATGCTCCATTGTTAGCAATGCTACAGAGAAAAAAACAGTATACCGCCATACCACCGTCTTCAAGGGTCCATCCCATCAGCAATGCATTTTAATGTATGGGAATCTGCATAAGAAAAATGTACAACAGTGCAAGGCTATTGTACTGCATTTAGCAGTTAGTATTTAGTTAATACCTGAAAGTTAAACTAATATCCACTATTTAATTTTTAAAGTTGTACAATGTAAGTGTCTGTAACACATTTGTGTTAAGTTTAGGGATTTTTGAAGCAGCATCTGTGTTCCAAATTTGGTACAAATTGCACAGTCATGGTCCTGCGCATTAATGGGCATAACGGTAATGGGTTTGGCGGACACAAGGGAAACTACAGTGGATCTCAATTCAAAGGGTGAGTTCAAAAAGGCAGTGAAGTGCTCCATTACCACTGGGAAACACACACACACACACACACACACACACACACACACACACACACACACACACACACACACACACACACACACACACACACACACACACACACACACACACACACACACACACACACACACACACTCCCTCCCTGGTGGTGTGTCTGGTGTTTACGTTTCAGCTGTTCAGAGTCCCCTGCGACCTTGAACAGGGAGACCTCAAATCACATACTTTGTATAAAAAGAGCTTCTTTGTCCTGATGTGTGCTGGCTGGAGAGGTCTGGTCAGGTCACCCTCGCACTTGGTTGGCAGTTTTTTTCCACACGCTCGGGCACATGGACACACACACACGCATGCACACACGCACACTGTCCAGTGACCAGTCCAGGTGCAGCATAAGTAAGGAAGTCAGTGTTTCAGACAGTAGGCCTGCAGCGTCTGTAGCTCTTCTAATGAGGGGGTGTTGGAATTGATGGTGTGGGTCAGCCAGATAAGGAGCCCTTTCTTCAGCTGTCTTCAACTTTCATCTCTTCATCTGCCAGTGCATTTTGAGAATGTCCCATGAATCTCCACACACTATTCTTACCCTTAATTAACCATCTTAGATTACAAACCTCCAGCTGAGGATTAATACTGTTAGACGGAGGATATACCAGACTGATGCTGAATGAACCCGACCATCTCTCTCAACCACAAACCTCAGCATCTGTTTGATACTGTAGGTCCTGCCCTCCCTTCTCCATGCTAGCCAATCCAAACCCAGGAAAACATAACAGAAAATGGATGACAATATAATGGAACTAGAATATGCATTCATTTTGAAACCCTTTTGGGAAGCGCTTTATAGTAAGCATCCATAATAAGCGTTAATTAATAGGTAATAAGGACCTTATAAGCCCTTATAAGATGCTTAAGACATTGTGTTAATAAGACTATATTAATGTTTAATAATAGCATAATAAACACGCTTATTGATACATTATAAGCATTAGTTAATAGGAAATAAGGACCTTATAAATCCTTATAACATGCTTATAAGACTACAAGTGTTTAATAATAGCATAATAAACACCTTTATTGTTAGATTATAAGACATTTAAAGCACTTACTATATAAGAAGCTTGTTAACTGTTTATAGACTGCAATTATACACTTATTATTATTATTATTTATTAGCAGTTAATTATGCACTTATGCAATTTTGCAGTAGTGGATCTAAAGCGAGACAATGCATTATAAAGGTTAATTAATCCTTTATTATGCACTTATTAACAGTTAACTATGCAATTTTGCAGTAGTGGATCTAAAGCGAGACAATGCATTATTAAGGTTAAATCCTTTATTATGCACTTAACAGTATGTTTCACGAAGGTCCCCCAAAAGAGCTGTCTTTGTGTGTTTGTGTTTCACCACTAAAATATTGATTTAGTATGTAATGTTTTATTCACATTGTATCAACCTTGACCACATGTGGTGATCATTCCAGATGGGGGAGCTGCGTGAAACATACTGTTAATAAGTGCATAATAAAGGATTTATTAACCTTAATAATGCATTGACTCGCTTTAGATCCACTACTGCAAAATTGCATAATAAGTGCATAATTAATTCTTATAAATGTCTTATAATCTAACAATAAACGTGTTTATTATGCTATTATTAAACAGTTGTATAGTATTATTTACGCATAATAATGTCTTATAAGCATGTTATAAGGATTTATAAAGTCCTGATTACCTATTAACTAATGTTTATAATCTTTCAATAAGTGTGTTTATTATGCTATTATTAAACATTAATATAGTCTTATTAACACATAATAGTCTTATAAGCATCTTATAAGGACTTATAAGGTCCTTATTACCTATTAATAAACACTTTTTACGGATGGTTACTATAAAGCGCTTCCCTATTTTGTGCCACAAATGTATTTGGTGGTTAATGGAGACAGTGTCCCGACAGTAAATTAATAACATTGTGATTGTATTAAGCATGCAATTACTCATAGCACACTAGCTTGAAAAAATACGCTTGAAAAAAAGTTTGTTGTACAAAGCTGGGTGGAGCAGACTTGGCTGACTATGAAACCACCACCAGATGTTCTCTGATAAAACGGTGATGCTGGTCTCATCATCCTGGAAGAAGAACAGCGCTGAGACTAATTCTTACTTTAACATTCCCTCTACAATATCATCTCTAAGGGTCATTTTAAACAGACAGAGATACAAGAATGAATAAAAACAGGTAGAGATACAAGAGTACCAGAATTAAGCATCACCTTAGAAAGGAAGAGCATACAAATGGCAGCATTGGCCTGATGCCATCAGACACAAACTATCCATCACCCGTCTGCTCCAGCTGGATGAATAGCACAGCTGTGGTGACATCAGCATTATAGCCACCCTGACTCAATGCAAATAGAAATCACCAATTTATGTTTACGTTATTAGTAGGCTGTCAAACAATTTAAAAATTATTAAGATTAAAAAGTAATCAGATTAATTACATTATCTGTAATTAATGAATTGAATTAATCGCAAATTGATCACACATCCATTTTTTGTTGGCAAAAGCCCCTAAATGAAGATATTTAAATTCAAAGACATTACATTATTGTGGCTTTGTGATTGTGATTACTGACTGACGTCCAGTGATCCCCACTCAGAGCACCGTCCCGCGCCAGTAGCCTACTTCCATTCCTGTCGTCTTTTCCGTGTCATAAAGCTGGTGGATTTTTGTGGTGCCTCTTGAAGGCGGCTTGTAAGTTGCAACGGAGGAAGCAATTTGAAACGCCTTTGTCCTCTACCGTTATCCACAGTTCCTCCCTGTCAGCTTGTCTGCCCTCTAGCCTGCCCTAGCCTGGGGCCTATTTGCTTTACAGTTGTGGTTTGTGGTCTAAGCAGATACTGTCCGAAAACAAGCCTACCCATAAACCTACGATGCGATGCGGCAAGAACTTCTTCTGGAATAGGCTACTTTGTTTGGTATGTCCGTGTTTTATTCTAAGTTGTACCGACTGGCAAGACTAGGCTACTCGATTTGACATTTGTGTGACAGGATACCAGCGGGCTCTAGACCGGAAACCAAGCGAATAGAAAACAGACTCTCACCCCGAGGAGAGGAGTCTGATTGTGAGGCTAAGCCTGCCCTGCCTGTTGCTGCGTGGGCAGGGCCAGCAGCCTTCTAGAGCGGCCGGCCAACAGTCAATCAGCCGGACCCTGCTGTTGCCACCTATCCCTCAGCCAATTAGAGTGCAGACGTCCGTTAGGTCGGAGGGAAGAAGCGAGGGGGGATGGAGCGGGAGAGCAGAGCAAAGCAGAGTCTGTACCGAAGCCCACGCCCACCTCATTAGTGGATCTATCGCAAAGCCCGTCCGTGGCGCGGACACATAAAACAGCACACCGCTGGCCCAGCGGGCGGGACTCGAGATGACGGAGCGCCAGACGCCACAGTCCCAAACAATCACCACCCTCGGACGGAAGTGGATGGTACAGGTATTAACATGATGAACAGGCGTTTCAAAGGCCTTTAAGTGTCCTGATGAATGGGACACGAACAGTGCAGGATGTTTCGTGCCGGCTGTATGGGAAGTCATCTGCTATTGATAAAGAAGCACTTCCAGCCACCCACGCAGCACTAAGAAATAGCCTTCAGCCCCCCCTCTGTTCAGAGCTGTCGGTAACAGCCTCTCACTTTCATCCAAAATATCTACAGATATCACGACTGACAGAAATAAGCGTGTGTTCAGAATGCTGAGCAGACGTCTGTGAGAGACAAGCCTATCTTTAGGATCAGACGGCGTCTGTGGCGGCGGGGTACCGGTCAGGGAGTAATGGTGCCCTGGCGGCGCCTCAGAGCCCGTTCACCTCTGATGAAAGGTGGCACGGCACGGCAGCGCTACGTGACACTGCCCCCTATGCTATTAGGTTATTAACGCCAGGTACTGTGCGCCCAAATGGTAATGGTTGAAGCACCTCTCTCGGGATGAATGGACGTGCGTCATCTTGGGTAGCGAGTAAGGAGAGTGGCCGGAAAAAAACACCGAACCGAATGGATTTAATTTTATTAATATATCAGACAGCCAACAACTGCATTGCTCCAAAAATGACTAGACAGTATGAAGACAATGAGATGAGTCAGGCAGACGTTGGCAGACATGTTTTTCCTGGATTTACCAGCCTGCAAATGGCTTACCACCGGGATACTGAGAAGACATCTGTCAGAAAGGCAAACACAAGCCTGTACTGACATCAAAACAGTTCACCAGTTCAACAGTATCACCACCACCACCACATATCACCACAATCCCAATCGTCTTGCTGCTTAACAAGCTAATGTTTGACACCGTTTTTTAAACCCTGTTAATAAAGAAAAAGAAAAAGAAAACGGGTACGCACTGCCACTGCTTGGCTTGCTCACCACGTTCACATTTAACAACAATTAAAAGTGATTAAAGTGATTATTTTCATTCCCTAATATGCATTAACAGGCAGGCTCAGTCTCCAGCTGAACAGATGCCATTTCCACACCTGCAGGGAACACAGGGCTTTCATCGCACAGCCAGAGCCACCGAAGCCACCTCCGACACCGCTGTTTGCATTCTGACACAGGTGGGCGGACGTTGTTTATGGGGCGGTTGTCCTGACTTCCAATACGAGAGCTGGGTTTCAGCCACCCTTGTAGCAATCACAGGCAGCTGATGACAGGCTGCCTGTGATATAAAGAAAGAGAAGTGGCATTTCTACCAAGAAATACCTCCGATGATGGCGAAATAGAGCGTGGGCTGGGGAGTCGAGCCTTTCCGTCAACTAGAGGCTCGCGGTTACAAACGCGGCACCCGCTGTAGCATGCCTTTCCCTCGTGACTCCGTGGGCACCCGCACACAGAGGAGGTAGTACCCTGACGCTACAGACGCTCGGCCAATGAGTGGGTGCGCGGCTCTGGCGCATCGTTCATAATAATCACCCTATAAACTCCGGCGTTAAATGTGGAGAAATGTCAATGTCATTGACTCTTCTTCCGGCTTTCGTTCAGAGCAGACCCTTTTGTTGCTTGCTCCTGCTCTTGTTCGCATTATTCTCATTGTAATTGCCTTGTACTGTATTTTGTATGTCGTAATTGTCGTATTGCATTTTGTATGTCGCTCTTTCTTCCTTTTTATCTGTTATTTGTATTGTGAAGCGCTTTGTTAGGAAGCATGGCGGCGCTACGCCCGACAGCAGCCAGCCACTCTCCAATTCCTGGCGTTTCTTGTTAATCTGTTCGTTTGCAGTCCTTTGTTTTTGTTTGTCTCCCTTTGTACCTGGGCTGCACCCCGGGCTGATGTAACAGTTGGTTGGGGGGCGCATTATAAATAAAAATAACATAACATAACATTGTGGCCTAGCAGCTATAAAACCTCGACTTCATCAGGGTTTCTCCTCCAGAAGGAAGAGTTAGGCATCAGGAAGTCAGAGGAGAACAGTGAACATCAAGCGACAGCATAGTTTGGACATTGTCTGGTACAAAAGCGGACATGCATAATTCATGTTATTGTTTGCGGCTGCTCGGCTCATCTGATTGGAGCACGATGGAGGCCCGGTGCTGATATTTGCATGGAGAAAAACATTAGAAATTGTCTTTCCCACTTCTGACTGCTGTTCCTTAGCAACAACTGCACAGGGAGATCAAAGTGGCATGATGTGTGTGTGTGTTTCAGAGATAGAGCATGTGTGTGTGTGTTTATGTGTTTCAGAGAGATAGAGAGTACTGTATGTGTTTGTATGTGTGTGTGTGTTTGTGTTTCAGAGAGATAGAGTACTGTATGTGTGTGTGTGTGTGTGTGTGTGTGTGTTTATGTGTTTCAGAGAGATAGAGTACTGTATGTGTGTGTCTGTGCAGACCTGGGAGAGGGGCCCAGTCCCCCTGTACTTACTTATTCTGCATCATGTTCATTATGACCCAGTCGGCAGGGTAGACGTTCTTCCCAATGAGATCCTTGAACATGATAAATGTTTCCATTAGGAAGTCCTAAAAGACAGAGGAAGCATTTGAAATGAAGACTGTTATTCTCCAATCTGCAAGATAAGAGCAATCTGGAATGAACTGTGAGCGGCTTATGGCCCAGGGCAGAAACTGTTTTTAGATTGGTTTTTAAGGTTCAAGGTTAAAGTCTCATATTCCCCATATCCCCCCTGTGAAAGGCCATGGTTGGCTGTTATCTCTAAGATACAGTATGCTGTTAACTGTTATAGATGTGACATTATAATGGTATTATAATGTGATTACAACAACTTATTGTCAAGTGTGAAGACACGTATCGCACTATGCTTCGCTATCATGTAATTATGAATGTTATTATCCTTTCATAGACAGTGCAGTGGGTTGAGTGAACAGCTGTCTCCTTCTCGCAGTGTTTATGCTCGGTTTACGGTCAAAACCCTTTACTCTGTGGACACTTATTTAGTAAAAAGTGCAAAGACTGGAGCCCCAAAGTTCTCTGGAGGGTGGCCAGTTGTGAAATGTCGCTGCAGTCCATGCCAGCTTCACTCAAGATACTGTAAATCTGGAGGAGCTTCATCGCAGTGATTGCCTGCCTTGCCACAGGGATGGAGCGAGCTCACAGAGAAACGCACCGTATATACTAGTAAACAAGATGGCATGGGGCTGAGCTGGGCTGTCCTTTTTCTGTCTCGGGGAACACATCCCTCACTAAATCTGATTGGTTGTTCCCATGCAAAGAATTGGCAAAGCACTACAGTGTGGTGTTATGTTCCAAGGTATCTCGGTTCTTGTTATACGTCACTGATTTTGCTAAACCCTAAAGGTGGCTCATCTAACGCAGCTTCGGTGATCGTTAGCATAGCCTCAACGCAGCACATACAGTAAGCACTGGCTGTCAAAAATAAGTGGTAGAGTAGCTGTTCCAATTAGACATATGTCTGTATGCTATTATTTGTATCCTATCCATTATTTGTATCCTTGGTCTGCTCTGGGGAGAGGAAGCGGATGGGTTTTCCTGACTCAGAGGTCAGTAGCAGTACGCTGCATTATTGTCACGGTGGGATGTGTAGCAGTAAAGCTAGGAGCCTAGCGGAGCAGAGGCCTTCTAAACTACGAAGCTACGTAGCTCAGGACGTAGCTCAGGAGGTAGAGCGGTTGTATCCCAGCTCTCAGAGTGTGCCAAGGTGACCTTGAGCAAAACGCTGAACCCCAAAATCGCTGGTGTGGGGCACGGTGCAGTACCTAGTGCTGTCGCCTCACAGCCAAGAAGGACTCCGGGCCTTTCTGTGTGGTCACTTCGGCCTTTCTGTGTGGAGTTTGCACGTTCTCCCCGTGGTCCTCCCAAAAAGAACCCAATATGAAAAACATGCAGAAGAACAGATTTCTAAAGCTGTCCGTCGCTGACGAAGCTTGTCGGTCCCCATGGCGCGTCCCATGCACGCTGCCTACTGTCTGTTCCCAGCTACCCTTAGAGGAAGTATGACGGGATGTGTTAAGAGCAGATGAGAATTTCTTTAGTGGACACTCCTGTCACTCCGTGTGTGTATGTGTGTGTGTGTCTCAGCGTTGACGCCCCATCACCATGTGCTGTGCGACCACTGTATGATAATAAAAGTAGTTTGTTTGTTTTGTAGGATTACGGGGTTACTGAGGTAACTTCGGGTCTAACCCTGGGTAGTCCGTGTCACGCCAGTAGTTCATTCTTTACCGGGCTATATCGCCATGGTAACCTATGCTGCAGAGCTAACCTGTTCCAGATTACAGATCAACACGCATGAAGCACCACCTGCTGATCATTCAATCAATTCTTTGGGAAAATGGCATCACCGTTCCCAGAAGATCCCATGCACCTCGGTGCGCGAATAGTGAGAAGGTCTCTTAGGAAGGCAATACTTTTTAACAGACAGACAAAACCCTTTGGCTTTCCCTGGTGAGCAAATCATATGAAAGACAGATAGATAGAGATAGATAGTTTATTTGTCATTGGATGTTCATACAATGAAACTTTGTTCGGGCATTCACAGTTTTGGATCAGCTTAAAAGATTACAGTGGCCTACACAGGCACTATAAGTAAAATCCTTTAAAAAAAATCCTTAAAATGTATCAAACATAGTTTAAGAATAAGAGTCCTGAAAATTTATAAAATATAACAAGCAATTATTGCACAGTCCCTTAGTGCACTTCGGCAACAATAATTACTATAAAGAGCTATAAGAGCAACAAAAACAATTATTGCACAGTCCCATATTGCACTTCGGGTGGAGGGGGCAGTCCGTGACACGTGGTGGGTGTGTGTGTGTGTGTGTGTGTGTGTGTGTGTGTGTGTGTGTGCATATGCGTGGGGGTGAGCGCAGTCTGTGACACATGGTGGGAGTTATGTCTGCAGGCTGTGTACGGCTCTGGGGAAGAAGCTGTTCCGTAGCCTGTTAGTGCATGTGTTGGGGGTTCTCAGTCTGCCTGAGGGGAGGGTGGTGAAGAATGGATGTCCGGGGTGTGAAGGATCCTGGAGTATGTCTGCGGCCCGTGTGAGAAGGCGGTCTGAGTAGATGTCAGCCAGTGTTGGTAGGGGGGAGCCGATGATCTTCTCGGCCGTCTTGACAACCCGCTGCAGGTCTTTTCTTTCCCCCGCAGAGCAGCTAGAGAACCACACACTGCAACAGTATGTCAGTATGCTCTCTATTGTGCAGCGGTAGAAGCTGGTCAGGAGTTTTTGAGGAAGCTTGTTGTGTTTTAGAGTCCTCACAAAAAACATTCGCTGCTGAGCTCTTTTGATGATGTTGGAGGTGTTCAGGCTCCAGGTCAGGTCCTCAGCTATGTGCACCCCCAGGAACTTAAAGCCTTCCACCCTCTCCACCTCCTCTCCGTTCATCTGCAGTTCGCTGTCTTGTGTTTTTTCGGTTATCATTTCTTTTGTTTTCTATGTGTTGAGCATGAAGTCGTTATTTTTTTTACACCAGACTGACAGGGTCTGAACCTCCTCCCTGTAGGCTGTTTCGTCATTGTTCGAGATGAGTCCCACTATGGTGCTGTCATCTGCAAACTTGATGAGGGTGGGTCGTGGGTGAACTGCACTTCCTCCCACAGCTCCAACACCCTCATCAAGTTTGCAGCGGAGGGAATGGCTTATCTTTGTCAGCTGCTTCAGCCATATTTTGCCAGTGTGACATGTCGAAGTTGTGCGCTTACAGTCCCGCAGACTGTAGGCTATGCAGTGGCTTGCGTTTTATTGCTAGTTATTTAGTATACATTGTATGCTGTGGGTGATGCAGAGAGCCAGGGGAAAAAATCACCTTTATATTAAATTTTCAAGTATTTTTTGTTGATTTATGACTTGTTCTAAAATACCTTTTCATAGGGTGCTCTACTCCACCTTGGGCTTCACTTTTTTGATCTTAATCTTTTTTAGCTTAATCTCGAGTTCTAAACTCCACTTGTATAGAGACATTGTCTGCTCCGACCTGAAACTAATACAATAAATTATACACTTGCTTTAATATTTAAGCGTTGTCTTTTTGTAAGGCTCATGGGTATGCAGCTGAAAGAACGTTTAGGCTTACAATCACCTTATATGTCATAAGAATATACATCTAAGCAACACATTAATTTCATGGCATAGCCGACACAATTGTAATTCTATATCTACAGTAATCATACGTTCATGATGGGGACATGATAGGCTATTGAGAAGCCTACGAACTGCATTCACACAGTCGGCTACTACTGGTTGCGTGCGCTTGCCATCCACACTCTGTTTGCCTTGTCCACATTTATGATTGGTAATTTCACGCTAACACCTCCCCTTTTGCGTGAATGCACTCATAGCTAGATTGAGGAAAGGTGGGTTGAGTTAAAACGAGTTGATAACCATTGTGGTGACATCAGTTATGCGTGATTGCGGTTGTTAGGCTTAACCGTATTATAGGCCCCAGGAAAAGAGCAGGAACACAGGAAGCAATAACTTGATGCACATGACACAAACAAGGCTCTGACAATAAACAAAGGAAACGGAGGACTAACGAGGGAACGAGGTGCAGGTGGGGACTAATCAACAAGACACAGGTGCAAACAATCACACAGGAGGGCAGACAGTAAAGGGTTAACTGAAGAAAAAACTAAAACAAAAACGACACTACAGAGAAACCAACAGTGCGGATGAGAACACAAGGAGAGAGATCACACAGAAAACACAAGGGCAGGGAGAAAGGTCACTAGGAACAGGGCGGGATGTGACAATTATGCTAATCTACCAGCGAATACTAGAGAAATATTGCTCAAGAGGCCCAGATTATTTAGAATTGGAAATCCACAGCATCATTCAGATGTATCCCTCCCTCCCTGCACTTGTTGGCCCAGGGGATGACTGGTGTTCTTCCTCTCACCTCTTACCAACGGCACGCCGTTACATGGCAACTGCCAGCAACCTTTTTCTGCTCAATCAATTTGAGATTCAATATCAATTGTATGCAGGAAAAAAATATGGTCTGATAGATTTTACCCGGTATCTGACAATCTCAATGAGAGTGAAGGACCTCTGATTCACATTACACCTCTCCATAATGCAGGCCAGATATAGTCAACAGGTTAACCTGGAATAATAATAGGAGAATGAGACAGAGGGCCCTAATTTGATTTTGTGTGATTTCAGATAACTTAACATCGCCTTGCAAATCGAAAATGAACTGGGAGTAAAAAATACATAAATAAAATAAAACTATGTTCATAATATGAACATAGTTTAGTTCAGCCTGGCTTCGCCGATCCAATTCACATAAGTGCAAAGGGTCTGGACATTCTCAGTTAATTTTAGACCACTCACTCATAAATTATGTGCAAATCAATAAGGTCACCAAATTGCACATGCAGATCAATAAAGTGACAGAGCGTTTGAGTTAAAAGGTGGTCTAGTTGGACATGAACGCAAACTCATTATGTGACACCATCTTCAAGAAGTACACAACAATCCTCTCTCTTAAGCACCTATTGTATTTTAGATTGCTATTCTTGCACCTTTTTTACTAGATTATGCTCTTAGTCACTTGTTTTAGAAAGGAGATGCACTTGTGAGTTCTGGCAAGTAGTAGTACATTGCCTTTTCCTACGCTAAATGCAATTATTGTTAGTCGCTTTGGATAAAAGCATCTGCCACTGTAAATGACTGTAATGTAATGTAATCATTGTCACACCGCTATTGTGCTGGCCAATCCATAGTCGAATATCAGTCAATTGGCCAGCGCTAGGTCATAACACCGCTTACCGCCGGCATGAAAACAGGGC
The DNA here is from genome assembly GCF_949987555.1 of Borostomias antarcticus. Classification (NCBI taxonomy): domain Eukaryota; kingdom Metazoa; phylum Chordata; class Actinopteri; order Stomiiformes; family Stomiidae; genus Borostomias; species Borostomias antarcticus. The sequence continues at coordinate 11,125,096 of NC_140255.1, read as the reverse complement.
TATGTCCACTTCAGCCTGATGAACACTTTGACATCAGTAAAACAACGGAGGCACTCACCACCACATCGGTCCTCATCTTGCCGAAGGTGCTGATCAGGTGTGCGTAGTGATAGTCGTCCATCTGTCTCAGTGTGGCTGTCATGCTGGCCACAAAGCTGCCCTGGGGATGAGATAAAGAGAGAAAAACATTGTCAGTATAAAAGCAGAGCAAATGTACGTATATAGGCAAGCGTGGCCGCTGGATTAGATTGAGGGACTAGGATAGGGGTCTGGATTAGACTGAGGGGCTAGGGTAGGGGTCTGAAGTAGACTGAGGGGCTAGGGTAGGGGTCTGGAGTAGACTGAGGGGCTAGGGTAGGGGTCTGGACTAGACTGAGGGGCTAGGGTAGGGGTCTGGACTAGACTGAAGGGCTAGGGTAGGGGTCTGGACTAGACTGAAGGGCTAGGGTAGGGGTCTGGACTAGACTGAGGGGCTAGGGTAGGGGTCTGGAGTAGACTGAAGGGCTAGGGTAGGGGTCTGGACTAGACTGAAGGGCTAGGGTAGGGGTCTGGAGTAGACTGAAGGGCTAGGGTAGGGGTCTGGACTAGATACAGTGCTGCCTGGCTCTACCCTAGAGGCAGGTGATGCTGCGTAAATGGATGTCTGGCTGGGTGGAGTTCTTGCCCCGCTCTGATATGAGTGATAGCTGTTATAAAATGTCTGAGGGTCGACAGACACATTAGAAATCAGAGGTTTTCTGAGGTGAAAAATGTCTGTGCCGACACTGTGCATTTCCATAATAACCTTTGGGAACAGAAGTGTGTTGGGAGGAGATAGCAGATAGCAGATAGTATAGAGAGAGAGAGAGAGAGAGAGAGAGAGAGAGAGAGAGAGAGAGAGAGAGAAAGAGAGAGAGATATAGAGAGAGAGAGAGAGGTGGAGTCCTGCCTAGCCAGTGGCCATCTGGAGAATACGACTGAAGAGAACAGAAGAAAGGACATGGACTGACGTGACATTTAACACTCACTGAGAATGTTGACATATGGAATCATTTAGAGCAGTGGTTCCAAGACCAGGACAGGCACCCCTCTAGTGGTAGGGGGAGGAATCTCCGAAATATTTTTAAAAAATGAAATAAAATTGATTAAAAACTAGATAAGGTAGCTCAGAGAGGGGATACATCTGCCCATGATGCATGTAGAACAGCTCAAATCAAGTTTTCATTGATACGCAGTTGGAACTTGGAAGTTCCCATGCGGATTATTGATGTTCTGCTTTGCTTTTCTAGTTTTCGACTGCTCTGAAACTACTCTGCAGAAAACCCAACATCTTGATTCTAGATGGGAGTCATATAGCCACGGCTACTCCAACAACAAGATAAATGTATACACGTAAATGTACAAGACATTGTTTCCTATCAAATCAATACATTTAATGTTCATACATTTTATTTTCATCCACCTAAGCTTGTCTGTTGCCCTGCTCCTGAGCCACACTCCAAAACATGAATGCAGGTGAACGGCTCTGTGGCGCCCCCCTCGGGTGTGGGGGGGGTTCGGTGCACTCCGGGCTTCATCCCATTGCAATGGCCACATTTGAAGGGGATATGTCTGACTTGGATGAGGTGTTTAGTTTATCGATCCTTACTTGTTTGGAGTGTTTGTAAGTGAGTTTTCTTTGAATGCTAGACATTTCAGTTCAATTGCGCTAGCATTAGCATGCTGCTAACGCCTGGACGAGAGAACGCATGAAATCAGCTGAAAATGTTCTCTATTAATCAAATTATAAATGAGGCTCTATGTCCAAAATTCTGAGCTACACCTTTAAGGATATTTTCTTCACTATCTTTCTTTGTGTCGTTTTTCCCCCTATAAACTGCTGACATCACACGATACGATAAGGAAATTAATTAAAAGTTCAATTGAATGAACACAATATGCATGAGAGCACATTCAAATTATTGTTATGTTTTGAAGTCTGATAAGCCTTTAGATAAACAAGCGTTCCAGCTGGCTGTGTATCCCATGTCAATACCAACATACTCTACAGTAGGCAAACATTAGGAGTGCAGAATACTTGACCTTTTCCATGACTCAAATCGATCTCTCTAATACTAATGAATGGCTTTATCAGAAATATCTTCTCTATCTTTTCTAACATCTCTTCTCTAAATAGAACTCTTATTATGTTTGTCTTTCTGTAATCAGAATCCTGATTCTGATTACAGAATCAGAACTTCCAAAGACAAACATAATAAGAGTTCTTAATTAGAAGAAGAGTCCACCTGGCGCTCAAGTGAGTGTAGTCAAAAATGAAGCGGTGCTCTAAGGGGTTTGGGAAATAGACAACTGCAAACAATGTTGAAGGTCCCAGGCACTCGGAAGTAAAGAGTGCCTCTTTACGCGAGAGTAAAGAGGAGGAAGAGTGTAGATAAAAAAGCCTTTATCGAAAAGTCTTTATTAAATCATGGCTATGGACAGCATAAAAACGGCATCAGTTTCAACCAAACATGTTGGTGTTTTTATTCTGTCCATGGCCATGATATAATAAAGGCTTTTTTATCTACACTCTTCCTCCTCTTTACTCTCGATTGCCTGGGACCTTTGACATTTTTTATAATAAGAGTTCTATTTAGAGAAGTCCTTGAGTCTCCAATTCTCTGATTAGAGAAGTCCTTGAGTCTCAGACCAAACCGACCAGGACAGACCACAACAGTCCTCTTTCCCTATAGCAGACATTCTTTTTACAGGAGAGGAGCTTTTGTGGAGAATTGTGCTGCTCCTCTCTTTTAACAAAAATGTCTCTACGATTTAGCCTTGCGTGGTTATTTCCATGCCTGACATTTAGTTACATTAGAGAGCCTGTCCTGAAGAAACACGTAAGCCTAACCCACATACAGAACGCAGCAGGAAGAATGCTGAGCATATCTGCTGTCTCTCTCTGCTGTCTCTCTCTCTCTGCTGTCTCTCTCTCTGCTGTCTCTATCTCTCTGCTGTCTCTCTCTTTCTGCTATCTCTGTCTTTCTGCTGTCTCTGTCTTTCTGCTGTCTCTGTCTCTATGTGTCAGAAACTGCATTAAGTAACATAATATCAGAAACTACTAACCGTACCCCCCTAATCCCCTATCCCCCTAACCCCCTACCCCCCTACCCCCCTAACCCCTTACCCCCCTTCAGAGGGTTAGGGGGTTAAAGAGAGGGAGCATTTCCATAAGCATTGTCGTACTGTAGCACTGTGCAGCACATGCACATGCATCACCAATCCACGTCACTCAAATACATTCTTGGTTATGCTTTGCTGGTGGGGGGGAGGGGGGGGGGGGGTTATCAATTTACTCGCCTTTTTATTTATTTTTTATACCTAATGTAAATGAGTTCCTGTGTGCATTAATACGGGGCTGTGATTTAAAAACAGGGGGCAGGACCCAATCAGACGGAAGTCAGCAGTGGCCATGCTGCTACTCTCACACCGCACCACTGCACCCCGAGAACATGCACCCTAATTAGGCTGGGCCTGATTAGAAACGGGGGTGTAAATGACTACTGCTGCTCCTTATATCATTTGTTATTTTCCTAACTGGAGAACAAAGGATAATTACATGATAGCTGGGCAGATAGAAGGGAGGGGCGGGTGGGTGATGGTGGGGGGCGGGGTAGCTGGCTTCCGAGTTGCTGTGTGTATTTCCCCAGGGAAAACAGATTGATGGCTCATGCACCCGCCGTTGTGCTGTTACTTAAGAACTTGTCTGAGGATGACAAGCCCATTGTTCTTAATTCCGGGTCTAATTTGACGGATCCAGGAGGGTGAGCGACGTGAGGGCCAGCGCTGGCAGATCCAGTTGCCTTCGCGTTGGGAAGGCAGCGCGTTAATAGGCCGAGAATAAGGCTCACTCCGCCGTTAGAAGTCCTCAGAACCTGTCATGGATCCAGGACAGATGTCCAGGGATGGGTGAACCAGCGCCAGGTTCCTCCATGCTCTCTCTCCATCTCCCTAGCCTCGTGAGATCATCCTGATTTCGCCAGCTCTCATTCTGTTTCTCTCGCAAATCAGGCTGGATACTTTCCAAAGAATTCCGTTTGTGCCAGCTCAGGAAACGACCTTACCAATCAGCATTGGTTCGAAGAAATAAAAAATACAAACAGCTACAAACAAGACAGCAAGGAGCGGTTGAAGTTAACACGTGACCGACGGTGATAGAGAGATGGTTCATCCAATCGTTTCCAACGGAGAGTTCCCAGGTTATGCGAAGCAAACTATCTGTCGCGTCAGGTTACTATCTCCCTAGCTAACTGCGCTCTCAGATGAAGCGGTGAAATGGCTCTGCTTCAGAACTATAGCTTCATACGGTCGGGTGACAAAGGAGCATTTTCCACAGGAGGACTATCATGCTCTTAATGGAACTCTTTCTTAACAGCGTCATTCTTACAGAAGCCACTGACAGCACATGGGGTGTATACATCATTGTTAGAGGCTTGCTGAAGCGTGAAAGCTGGATGGTTCCTCTAAGGGGGTTCCTCTTTTTGTTCTCCCTCTCAACCCCACTCCCTTTAGGTTCAGCAGTAACTACAACAGCCATCTTTACAGTAATTTGATTCCACGAATAAACTACAGGGCAGACTCAAATGATCCTTAAGCTTCCAAACAAATGTAATTGCTCCTGTCCTAATGGAGGGAAAATCCATTACTGCAAATTAAATAGAGGTGATGGAACTGCCTCGCGGCTGATGTGTTCGCCAAGTACAAAATATGGACGGCTGGAACTTACAGAGCTGGATAAAGACCTTTCAATGTGCAGCAATTAAAGTGTGGGTCTAAAAGCAGCACAAGACATATCACAACAGTTGTTAACAGAATAACACAGCCAGTGTACAGAGGTACCCTGAGAGGCATCCTGGTTAATGAAAAATGTTAACTTTTTACATTTTATCTCAGAGGCCTTCCCCGACTGTGTGAGTCAACTCAGTACACAGCCGTGCCATCACTCAGTGTCATTCCCAAAGGGTCTCTCCAGTCTCAATTTAAGTGTTGTCTTAGTGAGAGCTCAAAAGGCCAGGTTGTCCTCTTAGGGCTGATTTCCTGACTTCACTGCCGTGATGAACTGCAGCTGGTTTCTATAGCAACCACCTTTTTGAGAGGTTGGGGGGTCAAATAAAACAGATAGGGATGAGAAGAACGCTCCCTCTCACAACCCTGAGCAACCCCATCAGCTGTGGTTTAGGTGTGGGTTATAGAGAGCAGGTGTGGTTTAGGTGTGGGTTATGGAGAGCAGGTGTGGTTTAGGTGTGGGTTATAGAGAGCAGGTGTGGTTTAGGTGTGGGTTATAGAGAGCAGGTGTGGTTTAGGTGTGGGTTATAGAGAGCAGGTGTGGTTTAGGTGTGGGTTATAGAGAGCAGGTGTGGTTTAGGTGTGGGTTATAGAGAGCAGGTGTGGTTTAGGTGTGGGTTATATAGAGCAGGTGTGGTTTAGGTGTGGGTTATAGAGAGCAGGTGTGGTTTAGGTGTGGGTTATGGAGAGCAGGGCTGGTTTAGGTGTGGGTTATAGAGAGCAGGTGTGGTTTAGGTGTGGGGTATAGAGAGCAGGTGTGGTTTAGGTGTGGGTTATAGAGAGCAGGTGTGGTTTAGGTGTGGGTTATAGAGAGCAGGTGTGGTTTAGGTGTGGGTTATGGAGGGAACGGTAAGTGTGATTGAGGTGTGGGTTATGGAGAGCTGGTGTTTGAGGAGTGCGACTTTGAAGAGGCCTGCATTTGCTGGATTGTTATTCTATCTAGAGACATGGGGTCAGTTGTACTAACATGTTAGCACCAGTTTTTGGTGTTATTCCATTGCAATGTGCGCCTGACAACATGGTACGAACATGGGTCAAACCACATTCTGCCTGGCGCAGGCCCACAGAAGGGCAAGTTGCGCTTTTCCTACTCATGCATATGCATCCGTGCAAGGGTCGAGGGAAATGTGGGTGTGAACACTCACAAAACTTGGGAGGAGATGCACAACGACACTGATTAATATCCCGTTGTATGTATGAAAACTGCGGGGTAAAGCGCATATCTGTTTTACTGTGAAATGTATCCACCTACAGTACACACAACCATATCCCCTGTTAATTATGAACATAGTTTTATGAACTGCATACATAAGAGAGCAATTATTTATAAATTATTCAATATTTTTGATAATCCGGTATTCGTGCAACACTGATATTTACAAGGTCGCATAGCCTACTAATCATTGGTCTCAGATAGATTTAATATGTCCCGATGTATTAAGGCCTGCAATTATTCAAATGCAATAAATTACGATTATAAGGTGGACTGGAGCATTCACAATGCAAACATTCACTGATTAAACTTTGCACCATTCAAGGCTACAAGGTTTTATAATTAAACAATTGGCTTTAGAAAGTGAAGTATGAAAATAAGGGATATCCTACAATGCACTTGCAAATAAGATACACAAGACCGATGCGATTATCGCGTTAAACCATCAACAGCAATGACCAGCCTAAAAATAGCTTACCACATCAGTCATAATTTAAAGCAATCAATTACACAGAGGTAGCCTAATTATGGACAAAGTGTGCTTGTGTAGCTTGCGCCGAGAGTTGAGAAGAGTTCAACATTTGAAGCCATAGTGCACCCGCCAGCCAATGGGTTTCATTCATGAGCCGCTGATGTCACAGGCTGTTCATGCATCTCATCCGCCACCATTACTCAACTGTTGTAATTTTGTCTGTACGCCGGGTACTATGTCACTTAATAAAATTTTAATTTAATTTTAAATTTGATCAGTTTATCAAAATACCCCCCTCTTGACTTGTTTTGAGAGATTGCTGGCTGGCGCTAGCTATATGACAGGCTATACTGCTTGCTTGCTTGCTTGCTAGCTAGCTAGCCAGCTAATGTTCATCAAGGTTTCTTTATATTGCACATAAGGGGTAAGGTTATATTTAAATTGCAAATACTAGCTGAATGATTCTCACGCTTCAATGATGTGGCAGCCAGAGGAAAATCCAGCAGACCCTGCTGCTCTACTCGCTAGCCACCATAATTTGTGAGTGCCACCACAAAGCTGGCATTATCCATTTGAAAATAGCTAATGCTATCTAGCTCACATTAGCCGAATGGCTGTCATATGTGTCCAAACCTAGCTTTTTCAGAAAAAACAATGATGCACCTTGAGCAGTTGTTGCCGTTTATTAACTTTCTAAAGAGTTTTGGGTCAGTGACATTAGGCTACCGATATGCTAGTGGTGTAGTTTTGTATTTGTCGTATCGGAGATATTGTCCTCCATGGTTTTCCCAAAAAGTTGTTTGAGACAATGATTGGTCGTTGTTGCGAGCGTCAGGCCCGCCCATCGTCAAGCGTTGAAGCAAAGCCTAGCAACGCATACGTGTGAGTCCAGAGTAAGGATTCTGAAACAAAGCATAGAGAAAAAACTCTAAAACTTGTGTTCACTCACTGCATAATCCCTGTAATATGCATGCCTTAGCAACTAAATGAAGTCAGTCCACGGTTCAAGGTGACCATGAAGCTATCTGGATTCATGATCTATTCTAACTCAAAGGTGTTCCACCATAATTGCATATTCAGGCTACACAGCCTAGAGCTTTTGAGACAGTGCAGTCAGGAGAAGGACTAGATTCTAGCCAAGTGGATGAAATAATTCTCTGAGGGAGTCTGTTAAATATTCTAAATGGATGGTAGACAGTAATGAAGGTATGATGAGTCAGCGACAACCTCTCAAATGACTGGTGATTAAGCACATTTCTGTGTCATGCGGTTTGTCTAGCCTAAACAATGGCGGAGGCTGAATGCAACAGGGTAACAATAGGCCGATATTGACTTATTCTGTGGAAACATTAATCATATCGACCAGCGATGGAGTTCGGAACCCATTTCCACATCCATCTCAATGTGTTGGACCAAATGAGGCAGAATCTTAGCGGAAATGAAGAGCGGTGATTAGACGGCAGGGGCAGATCAATCATACTTCTTTCTCCCCTGGAACTCTCTGTCCCTCTCTCTCACCAACCCTAGACAATCAGTCTCACTTCCAGGCCTGACAGCAGGGAAGCAGAATTAATGTTTGCTCTCCTGATGAACGGTAGGGGCGCAAACAAAGCATAATTTTAACCCTTTAATCAGCCCAAGGGGGGTGGTGGCCTCCTGAGAGTGGAGGAGGTGGGTAGGGAGAGAGAGAGAGAGAGAGAGAGAGATGACAGAGAGAAAGAGAGAGAGAGAGAGGACACAGAGAGAAAGAGAGAGAGAGAGAGAGGGAGAAGGAGACAGAGATGATAGAGGGATAGAGAGAGGAGAGGGAGAGAAAGAGGAGAGAGAGGGAGGGAGAGAGGAGAGAGACGAAGGAAGAGATAAATAGATAGAGATAGAGAGAGGGGAAGAGAGAGAGAGAGAGAGAGAGAGAGAGAGGGGGGGAGTATGAGAAGTGACACACTGTCTCCACTCCCAATTTGGTTTTGGTGTGAGGCCAGACAAGAGATAGGGATTGCTCATTTCAGAGGAGAAATTACGTCACCAGAGAACCTTGGATGTAGAAGTTCAAGCTACAATGTGTCTTTATCTATGATGGATGGGGAACTTGGCTACTGCACAAAGACAACCAATCAGTAGTGCCAAGTCATGGAGACTGAAGTGATATGAGAGATGTTAATAGGGAGAGAGGATGAGACAAGGACAAGTGCCTTTAGTAGTGACTATAGCTCTGATACCAAAATCATCTCTTTTTCTCTTCTTAGTGGGATTATATGGGGGGTCCACGGTGGTGTTGCAGTCTAAAGCACAATTTCTGCTTTAACGAGCAACACTTTTGAAACAGTCACTTGACACTTTTGATGTCATGGGCGACACCTTTTCGTGAAGTAAATGTTGCCAACGGATTTTTCTAATGTCGCTGACTCGTCATGTCACAAAGACACTGTCACTGATGCCATGAAGACGAGAAGTGTCGCCTGAAGGAAAAAATGCTGAATGTCGAGGGACACATTTTGTAGAGTGACACTTTTCAAGAAGCATAAAATTAGGCTTTATGAGTCGTACTTTGTGTCGATGCAGTTGCCGACTTGCGACTAGGGTTTGCACCCTGGTCTCTCCATATCAGAATACGGACGGATCCCAGAGGGAGCGGCACATTGGGCAGCTGCACCCTGAGGGTGGTTTAGTGCATCTCAGCTTGAGGATTCTGGGAGCCAAGTAGTTGCTTGTCTCTATTGTATCACCGACCGGCCCAGCCGAATCTTCAAACAGTAAGAATGGAGCAGTTGGACAATATATCGGGTGCATTTGGCTACCAAATTGGAAAAAAGGGAAAATCTGTGAGAGTAAAACAAACAAAAAACAAACAAGTTTTCAGTTTTTTTGTGCCATTGATCTATAGAACAGTGCCCCTCGTGTCCGTTCTGTACGTTGCTATGCATGCCTGTCGGGGCCCACAGCCACTCTGTGTGTGGCGGTGCCCTGGAAACTCATTCCTTGTAAAGGCTATTGCTATTCATTATTACAGTTCCTGATCTAGCGAGCTCACATTCAGTTTCATTACGCAGATCAATCTGGCCTTCCCCCGATGGAGACCGATTATTGTGGGCAGGAGTACTTGCCTTGACAGGCTAACTCCTTCAGCCAATCAGCATGACAAAACTTTGCCGTGTCCAGTCTGAAGAATAGCGAAAATGTATTTTCCTCTGATAAACTCCATGCAGTCTTGTTCTTATTTAATTGTTGTTATTGAGTCTATTTCTGCAATAACTGCACTTACAGTACAGGCATGCCTGTGTTTATTCTACTGACGTTACTGTTTGTTGCTTCGGGAGACTGTTTTACCACGGGAACCACCCAGGGGCTACGTTCTGCTGGGGGTCAGCAGTTGTCAGAACATCAGCCCCCTCATTGGCCCGGTAAAAACATAATCTGAGAATAACCGTTTGAGATAGGGGGAAGTCTAGATTAATCTGCGGAGGCAACCAAATTGAGCTTGCAAGATCAGGATGGTGTCACAAGGCTAACAATTGGCTACTTGAAACAACTCCCCTTCCTTAATAGTCTTTTGAACAAATACATTTAGCGAGATAGCCAGAGCAGTGACCACATTCTACCTACAGTACTCTCCACCGGTTATAACAGAGAAGTGAGTTCCTGTCCAGTGCCTCTGCTCCAGGTCAGGCTTTCCTCACTCCTGCCCTCTAGTGCTGGTGTACCATGTTATTGGCGACTCCTATTGGTCTAAAAATTGGTCTCATGGTATGGACGGACAGACACAAACGGACATGTCACGTATAGAAGTGGCTGCACTGCTTCAAAAGACATACTGCTTGACTGCAGCACGCAGACAGAAGGACAGGCAGAGTCCCATCCGTGGCGTCCGAGCCCATCCCAAGAACAGCAAAAACAATCAAAGAGCCACGATTTGTGGAGCAGCCACCATCTGGATCTAACTGGCTGCACACAGCTGTGAATCAGCAGGGACAATCTCTCTCTCTCCACATACGAACAGACAAACACACACATACATACATATGCAGATGCACACGTAAACACACTCATGCTGGCACACACACACACACACACACACACACACACACACACACACACACACACACACACACACACACACACAGGGACAGCTGCAGGGGGCAGCAGCACTTCAGCACATTGCACAGAGGAACCCTGGGACTGGAGGGGGGGTTGTAGGACTCGTACACGCGGGGCACTTGCCGCCTGATGGGAATCTCGCGGACACCCCGCTGGAGACCGCCTCAGAGCGTCACCTCATTTTCACACTCTCATTCCGTGATGATGAACAGCTTTCCGTGATGAATCCCAAGCAGACGCCGGTCCGCCTTTAAACTGTTTTTTTGTTGTTTTTTAGGGTAAAGAAGAAAACAATTGTACTTTGTTTTGCAGCTAAGAGCCAGTGTGCCCTCCATCAGGGCTCTCATCCACGCCCACCTAGACGAGCTTGAGGAGACGCCTTCGCACTCCGCTTACTTGAAGCATTCTGCCTCCATTAATATGACGGGGAGCACAGCCACTCATTATTTAGCAAAAGGGAAATAGATTTCACCGCCCCCTGAGTAGCTTCTCATACTGTACGTACGTGGGGGGGGTGGGGGGGGGGAGAGGTGAGGCCGTGTCTGACGTCTCATTTAGGTGACTGCAGCACAGGACACCCCCAACCACCCCCGCCGACACACGTCAACGCCATCCCTCCCTACCGGCTGCCAACTGATGATTAATCTGGGCCCATCGCTGGCGCTCCATGCCTGGTCATTCACTCCAGAAGCACATGCTGTAGCCCGCTGGCTGTGTGATGGCGTCTGCTGACGGAAGATTGGAATTGCTGTGATCTGCGAGAGAGGGGATCTAATACATGGCTCGGCGTGTCGGGTTGTAGCTACTTGACGAGGCGGGCGCTAGTGTACACTGTCTGAATATGGGTAGTCGGGGAGTTGAGTTCACTCCTCTGGGTGGCCAGCTGCCGGAGCGGGAGGGATCGCTCAGGCGGCGGGCATTCGGAGGTGAGGAACTGATACCGACACAGGTGGCTGGTTCTCCTGTAGAACCACCATTTTGTTTAACTCTGGCCACAGTGGGAATAAAAGTTAAGTGCAGCGGCTGTTAATGCTGTCTGCTCAATCGACCATCCTGGGTGGCTAGACGAGGGGACAATTGCAATGCATATCACAATGAGTGTGTGTGTGTGTTTCTCTGACCGCATGCAAGGACATCACAGAGGATCCCCTGGGGGTGAGTATTAGCTTTAAGATAATGAAATCAATACGGACAGAGCCACTATCTCGAGGACGCTTTCTTGAAGAGCTCTGACGCTTTGCTTACACAAGCACATCACTGACCAGGCTCTTCTAAGAAGAGAGGGCAACAGTAGTTGGTGAGCCCACATCTCAATGCCACACACTTGACCTCCAAAAGAGAATTCAGACCCATTAGAGTAATGAAAACACCCCAAGGTCAAATCTTAACGGCTCTCCCGCTTGACAGTAATCCCGAGGTGAGCTCTCCGAGGGTTTCACCCCCCGTGTGAAACGTATGCTTGGCAATCGCTGCAGAGGGCTGTAACAAGGTGGAGAAGCAGACATGTTGACGTCTTCGCTGCGACCCCCATCTCATCATAAACAGGGCAGGACTGGTGTGTTTAACACCTTAGGCTGCAGCCTGTCAGGCGCCCATCGGGAACGGAGAGAGAGGGAGGGTGGTGTGATAGCATTCCGGGGGATGACTAGACAGCAAAATATGAGTGTCCCAAGATACTTTTTTTTCATTCACACACTCTACTTGTCAGGGCCAGACTGAGACGGAGAGTTAAACAGGTTGGCAGCAACAAGGCCTCGTCCTTTTCAGGCTGGCTCCAGTCCCTGAATCAGGATTTTCAAGTTTAGAAAATGCTATTCAGGGTCTGGAAAGATGCTCGTCCAGACAATCTCTTGGTCTGTTTGCCTCTCATGGTTTGTTATTTTGATTGCTTACAACAGTATATTATGATTTTGGAATATATCATTTTGTTGGACCATGGATGGACTATGGATCCCAAATGAATGAATTTTCAAACTTCATCTGGACATCCAATTTTTTTCAGGTAAATACAAGCGTCTGTTATAGCCTATACCCAGTCAGCCCAAGGGTGATCTACAGTACACAACAGGAGCAAAGCATGTTGTTGTCACTTCAGCGGATGAAATAATCGCTGAGGACTCCTTACGCAAGGCCAATCTGGGAAAACGTGTTCAGACTCAATAATGAAGTGAAACGAAATGGAAATTAAGTGTCAGGCTACTTCCTATTAGCCTTTTTATCAGTGTCAAATATCCAATATGGCCTTCGATAAAGCATGTTTGTTTTATCAATGGGAAAAACGGTAAACATACGTAGTGCTTACATCACTCCCCCTACGACTGTCTGGGGCCGTTCCCACATGTTGGGCACTGTGGACCTCTGTGTATGTGTGTCGCTCAACAAGGAAGAGTGCTGTGATAAGAGGGTTGAAAGTGACTGTTTACCTGCAACTTGGTTTGGTCTACAACACCCGCAGTTCCCGTCAACAGTCAGACAGACACAGACACACACACACACACACACACACACATTAGGCAGACCAAGGAACACAGAGAGAGAAAGAGAGAGAGGGGCGGCAGAGAGAGAGACAGAGAGAGAGATAGAAAGAAGAAGAGAGATGGAGAGAGAGAGAGAAAGGGAGCTCAGGGAATTGAAACAGGCACAACTTTATCGACGGGCTACCGTTTACATAATCTCGTTGGTTTCGGGTGATCCACCATCCAATTAAACACATGTGTCTGAGATGAAAAACAGGCTTCCCAGCACAGCCACTGTGTTAAGTGGCCTCTGACAGATGAATAGAGATTAGAGTACATGAGGGGAACGCTGGAGCACAGAGGCAGATGGAATCTCCCACTCACACTACGAAGAAGCCCTGAGGATCCTGGGGGGGGGCAGAACGAGGTGTATAGACTCATGATTAAGCTCTCACACAGACCAGACAAAGGCCCAGTCCCAATACCCTCCCCTTAGCCCTAGCCCCTAGTTTTGGAATGCCCTCAACTGGGTAGTTGCCCTTCAGAACGGAGCCACAAGGGATAGGGGTTGAAATCTGTACCTAAGAAATGGGACACCACTCGATATGTCTTCAATCGGAATTTTATTAGTTGCCTGATTTTCTGTGAAGTCCCTGGGATGTTACAGTATTATTACTATTAATAGTGACACATCTGACCAAATTTCAGGACAGAACCAGACAGATGAATCACTTGTACAGCCAGGAAGCATGTAAACATTAGTCCTGCCCATAGAAATGCACTGATATTAGATGAGCAGGGAAGTGCAGAAAAATGCTAGCTTACTCGTTTATTTTTCGGACTTCATACACTGGAAATGGAATCAACTGTCACTCAAAAATCGTTGTTTACACAAAGTTCTATTGATTCGATTAGATTCAACATTGCACCGTAGCCTACCAGTAACTTACTGGATCCACATCAAAATGCAATGAAATGCCGTTGACATCGTAAATAGCGATTTTTTTCTGAAATGTGTGTCATAACGATCCAATTACATGTTCCTTTGCATCTTCATTAAACTAAGCTTTTCCGCGGATTTTACTATTTTTTAAGGATTATTTGCGAAGATATTGGGCTTTCTTCCCACGTTTTTTCAAGGCACCGGCAGCTATGTATCATATCACTGCCTCAGTTTGCAAAGCATTGTGTGAGTTTTCATCTACCCCTCGGTTTCAAGTCAGCATCTGAAAACCCTCATTTTGGAGGGCTGTTTAAACTTCCACTAGAACTCGATATGCTCCCTAGCCCTAGAAGCTAAAAGGAATGGGACACACTACCCTACGCTTGAACATGCAAAATGTAGGGGTAGGGCCAAGGGCTAGGGCTAAGGGGGGGTATTGGGATTGGGCCAAACACACACACACAAACGTGCGCTTAAATGCACATACATACACACGCATGCGTGTACACACAATTTGCATCTAGGACTGAACTAAAATGTTGTCATGCTCAGACGGTGTCAGATGAGAAGTGGGTTTTATTGCACGGCTCCTGTGGCAAGGGCTAACGCCGACATGGATCTGTGCATCGTCGCCATAGCAATGGGGGTCACTGGCGCTATTTGCTCTGCTGATGAGATAAGAAGATCGCGACTGTTGATGCATGAGTAACGTTATACCAGATGTAGCTAGCCACGGATTCTCTCTCTCTCTCTCTCCACCTCCCCTCCTACCTCCCTCCCGCCCGCCCGCCCTCCCTCCCTCCCTCTATCCCTCCCTCCCTCCCTCTCATCCCCGTTCCCATCCTCCCTCCCCCTCTCTATTTCCCGCTCTCACACACACACAGAAACGGGTGCGCACACACACACACACACACACACACAGAAAGAGAGAGACGCAGCAGCAGAGACGTGATGGAGATATTCTGCGTGCGCGTCTGCCGTCACGGAGCGCCCGGGAGTTCCGCGTGTATGTGAGTGAGTGTGTGAGTGCGCGCGTGTGTAAGCGTGTGAGTGCGTGCCTCTGCCTCTGTACCGAGCGACAGCAGGAAAGCGCAGCGGGGGAGAGGACAGGAGGAGAGGACAGACACAGAGAGAGAGAGAGAGAGAGAGAGAGAGAGTGCGGGAGTCTGGGCTGGAGACTGAGAAGGAATCTCGCCGCCACTGGCACAGAGGCAGCCGATGTGCGACAACTACTCCTCAACAACTACCGCCGCCGCACTCTCCCGCCCGCTGCCTGCCCGCCCGGCCCGGCAACTTCTGCCATGGCATAGCCCGCCGCCGCACGCCAACCAGCGCCAATCCGCAGGGGGGGGGAAGGGACATGCATGGGCAGAACCCGGGATCTAGGCTGTCTCGTCCTTTTCAGCAGTGATTTACATCTGAGGTGAGTCTCTCTCCGCCACGCTGCTCTGGGAGAGGAAGGGGGGAGCGGGGGGGGGGGGCGGGGAATCCCAGCGCTCCGCCGAGGGTCTGGAGCCCAGGACGTTTTTTTTTTCCCGGGAGCGTTTTCCGCGGAGCTTCTCCCTGGACGATGGGACGCGAAGCGCGTGCAGGCTGGGGAGTCCGGGCCAGCGCTGTCGGGGGGATTCGACGCTCAGCTGGAGAGGGGTTTTCTGGAGGGGGTTTTACTTAAGAGTGTTGGTGAAACAAGTCGTTGAAATTGTGGAGGGGGGAATAAAAAAAAGTTGGAATGGGAATCATGACAGGTGCTAAGGAATTAAGGAGGCGTGTGTGAAAAGATGGCAACACAGCGAGTCAGAGCAGAGTGACAGAGCAATCTTTGAAATCAGTCGGAGATTTTTTTTAATAAATTTGTGTCAGTATACAGCTGGTGGTTTCAACGCATCGATTATGACAGCGTATGTAATCGGGGGTCTGGCATGATGCTGCGTTTCCCCTCTGAGCTTTAGTTTAAACTGAGGTGTGTGCGTGTGTGTATGTGTGTGTGTGTGCGTGTGTGTGTTACACAAAGCAACTGGCATCCCATTGTCTCTGCATGTCCCAAAAAATATTGACCAAGTCCAGAGCTGGTGTCCAGGGGGTGTGAGCAGGGCCGTGGTGTTGAGCCGGACCAGAGCAGTGTGTCCGGCGGGTGGAGCACTTGAATGCGTAATGTGAGCCGTGCGTCAGACGGTCCACTGAGGCTGATGAAGGATCCTAACAGCGGCGTAATCTAGATTAATGGACGCCGTGATCCCACCATCTCGTTACAGAGCTCTGGGGCAGAGTGGAGCACGGAGAGAGAGAGAGAGAGAGAGGGAGATTTGGTTTAAGGTTCACCCCTCCCCTCCTTCTCCCCCTGTGCCTCAGTGTGTGTGCGTGAGAGAGAGAGAGAAAGAGAGAGAGAACTGGCCCCGACCCACCGTTAAACACGCTGTCAATTCCAGAGAGCTCGCTGCCCGTTGAGACCCCCCCAGATGTTGATTGTCCTTCAGCTGCCACACAGAGAGCATGTCGCTCTGTCGCCGTCTCTATCTCCACCTCTCCGACCCTCCAGGCCTATCACAGCTCATCACACAGATAGAATCTCCCCTCGCTAGCCCGCTCACATTTCCACTTAGGAGAGAGAGAGGGTAAGGGAGAGATGGAGAGAGAGAGGGAGGGAGGGAGGGAGGGAGAGAGAGAGGGACGGTGGGAGAGAGAGGGAGGAAGGGAGATAGAGACGGAGGGATAGAGAGGGAGGGAGGGATAGGGAGGGATAGTGGGAGAGAGAGAGGGTAAGGGAGAGATGGAGAAAGAGAGGATGAGGGAGGGAGAGGGGGAGAGGGAGGGAGAGAGGGAGGGATAGTGGGACATAGAGAGTGAGGGAGGGATGGAGAGAGAGAGGGAGGGAGATAGAGAGGGTAAGGGTGAAAGAGAGAGGGAAGGAGAGAGAGAGTGGGAGATGGAGAGGGTAAGGGAGAGGGAGAGAGGGATGGAGGTAGAGTGGGAGAGAGTAAGGGAGAGAAGGAGATAGAGAGAGAGAGAGAGAGAGAGAGAGAGAGAGCTCCCTCTCCCACCTCAGTGATAACTCTATATGGCGGTGGTCTGGGAGGAATGCGCGGGTGGCCTGCTGCTTCAAAGCTAATCTTATTTTTAGGAATCAGTGGAATCAGTCAGCAGCTTCCAAGGGCAGCAGTCAGGGGGGGGTCCTAGGCCCATCCATCACCCCCCACCCTGGGTCACACACACAGAGCACCAACACCAACCCTGGCTAGAAAAATGCAGAGACGAAGGGAAGGATGTAGAGAGAGAGAGACGGGGGGGGTGCAGACTACTTTTCATCTCTCCGAACGAGAGAGGAAGGGTGCCCTTTCCTTGCCCTACCTCCACACTGTGAGTACTAACTTGTACATCCAGAAAACAAATTGCTCGTATTAAAGGATAACTTGTTGTTGTTGTTGTTGATAACATGTTGTTTTGTGCACATGTTATCTTTGGTGTGGTACTGGTAGTGTTCATTAAGAACTATGTTCTTCTGAGAGCAGGGTGGGAGGAGAGGGAGGAGGGAGGAGAGGAGGGCTGGGTAACAGGTGGGGGTTGAGGAGGATGAGGAGGGAGGAGAGGAGGAGGAAGAGGGAGGGGGGAGGAGGATGAGGAGGGAGGAGAGGAGGAGGAGGAGGAGGGAGGGGGGAGGAGGATGAGGATGAGGATGAGGATGGAGGAGAGGAGAGGAGAGGAGAGGAGAGGAGAGGAGAGGAGAGGAGAGGAGAGGAGAGGAGAGGAGAGGAGAGGAGAGGAGAGGAGAGGAGAGGAGGATGAGGAGGGAGGAGGATGAGGAGGGAGGAGAGGAGGAGGAGGAGGGAGGGGGGAGGAGGATGAGGAGAGAGGAGAGGAGGAGGAGGAGGTGGGAGGGGGGAGGAGGATGAGGATGGAGGAGAGGAGAGGAGAGGAGGAAGAGGAGGGAGGAGGATGAGGAGGGAGGAGAGGAGGAGGAGGAGGAGGGAGGAGGAGGAGGGAGGGGGGAGGAGGATGAGGAGGGAGGAGAGGAGGAGGGAGGGAGGAGGAGGGAGGGGGGAGGAGGATGAGGATGGAGGAGAGAAGGAGGAGGAGGAGGGAGGGGGGAGGAGAGGAGGGCTGTGTAACAGGTGGGGGTTGAGGAGGATGAGGAGCGAGGAGAGGAGGATGGATAGAGGAGAGGAGGGGAGAGGAGGGAGGAGAGGATGGGGGGGGAGAGGAGGAGAGTAGGGAGGCGGGAGGAGGGAGAGGGGGAGGGGAGGAGAGGAGAGGAGGAGGGAGGAGAGGAGGTGGGGGTGGAGGAGGATGAGGAGGGAGAGGGGGAGGGGAGGAGAGGAGGAGGGAGGAGAGGACGTGGAGGTGGAGGAGGATGAGGAGGGAGAGGGGGAGGGGAGGAGAGGAGGAGAGGAGGTGGGGGTGGAGGAGGATGAGGAGGGAGAGGGGGAGGGGAGGAGAGGAGGAGGGAGGAGATGAGAGGAGGTGGGGGTGGAGGAGGATGAGGAGGGATGGAGAGTGCTGAATCATAACGAAAGCTGCATCAGACACCTGATCCCACCTGACTGGTGCTCGCTTGCGTCTGTGTGTGTGTGTGTGTGTGTGTGTGTGTGTGTGTGTGTGTGCGCACACACACGTGTAAATGCTACTGTACCATTTCCTACTGCTGTGTTAAAGGGCAGTGGAGGGATACACACAGAAGTATGGATGGATGGATGGATGGATGGATGGATGGATGGATGGATGGATGGACGGACGGACGGATGGACAGATAGATGGATGGATGGATGGATGGATGGATGGATGGATGGATGGATGGATGGATGGATGGATGGATGGACAGATAGATAGGTGGATGGATGGATGGACAGACGGACGGACAGATAGGTGGACGGACGGCAGATGCAGAGCAGTAGAAGCTGCATGGAGAAGCGTTGGGCGCCATCTGTATGTCAGCTGTCTGGTCTCGCACCTCCACCACCCCAATTAACCGGCGGCAGCACCCTGAGAATGTGAGGTCACCAGGCGCTCTCTCCTCAGCCCCGGACACGGACGAGGTGCTCCGCTACGCACGCACGCACGCATGCACACACACACACAAAAACCTGTCAGGGCAGCCGGTAACGTGGAGGACGGACGCAGCACAGACCCGGGGGTGGGGGGCTGGAGGCCCCACTGATGGGGATATCTAGGATGATTTAGACCTCGATGAAACCAACCCCCCCCGGAGAGGTTAGCCGACAAAAAACAATTGCCTTCGGCGGAAACGCTCAGTGGAAATGACAGCGGCTGCCAGAGAATTGCCTTCTTTTCCCTCTCACAGCGCAGGAGGGGGCTTCTCTCATTACACATATGCTTAGCAACGCTGCCTCTGTTACACAGAGAGAGAGAGAGAGAGAGAGTGAGGGAGGGAGAGAGTGAGAGAGGAGAGATATTGACAGAGAACGAGAGAGAGAGAGAGGGAGAGAGAGAGAGTGAGGGAGAGAGAAAGTGTGGGGAGAGAGAGGGAGCGAGAGAGTGCTACGGTGTGTGTGAGACAGTGCTACAATGTGTGTGAGACAGAGTGCTACGGTGTGTGTGAGACAGTGTGTGTGAGACAGAGTGCTACGGTGTGTGTGAGACAGAGTGCTACAGTGTGTGTGAGACAGAGTGCTACAGTGTGTGTGAGAGAGTGCTACAGTGTGTGTGAGACAGAGTGCTAAAGTGTGTGTGAGACAGAGTGCTACGGTGTGTGTGAGACAGAGTGATACGGTGTGTGTGAGACAGAGTGCTACAGTGTGTGTGATACAGAGTGCTACGGTGTGTGTGAGACAGAGTGCTACGGTGTGTGTGAGACAGAGTGCTACAGTGTGTGTGACAGAGTGCTACAGTGTGTGTGAGACAGAGTGCTTAGTTGTGGTGTGTGTGAGACAGAGTGCTACAGTGTGTGTGAGACAGAGTGCTACAGTGTGTGTGAGACAGAGTGCTACAGTGTGTGTGAGACAGTGTGTGTGAGACAGAGTGCTACAGTGTGTGTGAGACAGAGTGCTTAGTTGTGGTGTGTGTGAGACAGAGTGCTACGGTGTGTGTGAGACAGAGTGCTACAGTGTGTGTGAGACAGAGTGCTACAGTGTGTGTGAGACAGTGTGTGTGAGACAGAGTGCTACGGTGTGTGTGAGACAGTGTGCTACGGTGTGTGTGAGACAGAGTGCTACGGTGTGTGTGAGACAGAGTGCTACGGTGTGTGTGAGACAGAGTGCTACAGTGTGTGTGAGACAGAGTGCTACGGTGTGTGTGAGACAGAGTGCTACAGTGTGTGTGAGACAGAGTGCTACGGTGTGTGTGAGACAGAGTGCTACAGTGTGTGTGAGACAGAGTGCTAAAGTGTGTGTGAGACAGAGTGCTACGGTGTGTGTGAGACAGAGTGCTACAGTGTGTGTGAGACAGAGTGCTAAAGTGTGTGTGAGACAGAGTGCTACGGTGTGTGTGAGACAGAGTGCTACGGTGTGTGTGAGACAGAGTGCTACGGTGTGTGTGAGACAGAGTGCTACGGTGTGTGTGAGACAGAGTGCTACAGTGTATTCTGCTGGGGACCGGTGGTCCCAGCTACTGTAGAAGTGGGAATACCAGAGAGCGCCAAATATCCCCAAACCGTTCCGTCTTGACGTCGGTGGTGGATGAGCTAGTAGCTGTGGCCGTGTGTCTGTGGATGAAGAAGTGGGTCTAACTACGCAGCAGCGCGCCCCGGGACGTCGGCGGGGGCCGTGTAGACGTACTCGCTGCCCGACTCCCTGGGCGCGGTCCACCCAGCTTGCCGCGGCCCGAGCCCTCTCTCTCTGGCGGACGGCCGGCTCCGGGAGCACGGGACAGGGCAGGGAAACGCGGCGCGGCGGGGGTGCGAGAACGAACGCAGATACATCGTGAACACGTAGGGAACAGTCCCGTCGTTCTCACTGGGATATCTAGAGGTGGATGGTTAGCGTGTACAACAGCATCATTGTAATTGTTCTATTGTTAGACGCGTGTGTTGGGTATAGTCATAGTGATCTCTCCAGAGCCCTGCTTGTGTGCCGGGATGAGCCACGGTGACGTTGCAACGCGCACACACTCACACAGCTTATATCTTTATTTATTTATCTACTGTAAACTTAACCCTAGCCCTAAGCCCTGAACCTGGTCCACACAATTATAGTTAATCACACACGCGCACATGCACGCACACACACACACACCACTCCGAGCAACCACGGGGTCAGAGAAAGACTCATTGAGAATTCCTATGCAGATCTGTTCTAAAAATACAACCTTCCTCACATCTATGTAGTTATGGTTGAGGATTATTTAAGGTTACACATATGGCAGACATGGAAAAGAGGGATTTTGAGGAATATTATGGATTAACTTTGTTTACCCTGGTGCAAAAATAATGGGGGGGGGCAGTAGCCTTGCCTGCAGCCTATGTGAAAATACTGCTGGGTAACAGTCGAGTGGTCCGTGTTGAGTGAGCGACAATTGCTAGAAACACAATCATTTAAAACCCTCACATTTACAAGGCCCACAATCACGGAATTAGTGTGCCATTAACTGACAAAGGATTTGCTGCACTTAATGTCCCACTAATGCATTACTACCCCTGCAAACAACCCCTCAGTCAACTGTTCAGATAATTTCCCATCGGGCAGATGGACAGGCACACACACACACACACACACACACACACTTTTAACCCAACTTACAGTGTATGGCCCTGTACCGTTTTCATTTATCAATGCACACTGTTAAGAAGCGGGTCAGAATCGTTTAAGGCACCTCTAAATCCCGTGTAATTACGAGCCGGAGGAACAGCTCAGATAAAGCGGCATTAGCATCGCTGGCCTCGGCTCAGCCGCTCCACAGCCAGTCTGATGATGATGGTGATGGCGAAGATAACGACGCTCTCATCCATAAGTGCAGCGTCTGACCGCACGCCGGACCGTGAGAACACAGCCGCCAGGAGCCGGCCGCCGCCCCCACTGATCACACAGCGCCAGGTTCTACTTTCCACTGAGCCCGGCTCAGAGAGACCAGCCACTCGCCACTCTCTCCCCACCCTCTACACTCTCTTCAGTCATTTTTGGCCAAGCTGTTACATTATTTCGACAGCCTCTCTCTCAGCTGGTTTCACTGTACTGTACTTTGCTGGCAATCAACCTACCTGCAAGTCAGGATGAAAAGAAAGCAGTAGGAAATTAGTTAGTAGCTAAAGTTTCAAACTTTGAGACTGAGAAATCTGTATGGAAGGCGTCATTCCGAGGAGATGAGTCGGTGATCCATGTCTTAATTAATTTTCCCTTTCGCTGAACAGAGAGGAGGGGAACAGAAAAGTCAGGTTTGAACTAATTGGCAACATCAAACCTGGAAGAGGTTCGTCTGGGTTTTAGGAGTTTTACTTCTGAGTTATGTCCCCTTATCCAATCCAATGTTCCTTAATTGAATAACAACTGCCACTCACAAGATTTAGGATAGGGCTCTAATTTGGTCATGCAAATCGTCAAAAGCTATCGTAAAAGGCTATTGCCAAACGTGAAACGCAGTAGGCATAATTGTCAAATTTTGTGAATTTTGTTGGGAAGTCAGTGGCGGTGTGTCAGGTGAAGAGGGGGAATAATTGAATGAAACGGGAGCAGATCAATTTCCTTGTGCGTAAAGTACAAGAACGCAAATTACAGAGTCAAATAATTATATTAAATGTCCAATTTGCTTGGGAGGAGACAGGTGCATGGCTCATGTATTTGTAGGATTACAGACAGATGTGTTGGTATATGTTCCTATACACATATTGGTACAGTATATGTTCCTATTCCTATAGGATATATATCCTATGAGAATAACTAAATCTGAATTGTTGTTTGCTATTGATGCCAAGGGATAATACCAAATTCAAATGATGCCAACATTTAGCCAACTGGACAAGGTTGGCAAACAAGAAGTGATGTAAAAAAGGTTTGTGGGACGGTATTGTAGTGCTCCCCCAATCTATCCACACATCTGAAACATTTTCAGGCAAACAAGTCTCTCTATCTCTCTGCTTGACTGTTGACAGTTTAAATCTGTCTCAGGAAAGAAGGGGAATCGTGACGTGCAGTAAAACACGACCCTTGCGATGTCCCAACATTCTGTATAGATGCATCTCATTATTCAAAGACTATCTGAGCGGCCGTGACTTCTGATGGTGTCTGCTGTTTTCTACATTTTCAGAGTTGAGTTTGATAACAGCTTTTTTACAGCTTTTTTGCATGCCAGATTTTTGATAACAGATTTTTGGAAAAACATAACAGTGCATGGTCACAGTGCCCGGCGCATCCTGTTTACACTCACTGCTGGATAATATTTAATCCTGCAGTGATTCCCATCTCTGGTGTGTGTGTGTGTGTGTGTGGGGGGGGGGGGGGTGTTGACTCATAATGCTGCGGTAAGAGGCTCCGTCTGGAGGGGAAGTACAGTACTGCTCAGCGCCTGAACACTGCAGGCCAAAACTGGACCTCAACAGCAGAGTCCGAGAGGGGGTGCAAGCGGTAATCTCTAATTGAAAATGTCATACTGTGAGCAAACAAACAGAGGGAAGAGAGAGACAGGCAGCAGGGATGAGGAGTGATGCTCCAGGGTGCAGCTTAATAGATAATGTGATCTGCAGTATCAGGCAGAAGGTCACCACGGTGATGCTGAGGGATTCCATATCTCTGCACTGTTGCTATGATACAATTAGTTTTCGAAAGTTCTGTAAAAAATATATATATATATATATATATATATATATATATATATATATATATATATATATATATATATATATTATGGAAGTCATCTTTGAATTGTATCAAACATAACCCAGGATTCTCCTCTTACATAACAACATGGTTGTTTCACATTTAGCTTCTGGCGATGTTGCAATTAATTGATAGAGAAAGTCTCCTTCTCTACACAGTCGTGACCTGGCTGTTCAAATATCCCTTCCCTCTGATTACCTGCATCAGCGGTGACCCCCCCCCCCCCGGTGACCCCCCCCTCCCAGGCTCACACACACACACACACACACACAACCTCTCTCCCAGAGTTTCATTTAGGGTCTGTGTGTGAAGCTAGCCCAGAGGTGATGTTTGGCTCAGGGCTAAAGAGCATGAATAATGTGTGTGTGCGTGGGTGCATGTATGCGCGGCAGTTTGCATGAGTGCCTGAGTGTGTGTGTGTGTGTGTCTCCCCCTGACCTGTGTGAGTGCGTCTCACACAGGTCAATAATGTCTGCAAATTCGATCTGTGCTCAGATAGACGAGGGGAGGACAGAGAGGAGAGCACGCTGCAGATCCAGGGAGATGACAGACAGGCAAACCAGAACGCCTGCCTGTCTGGGCCTCTTCATTGAATGATCCAGCTAACAGCTCTTAATCCGCTGTAGGAGAGGGAGGGAAGTTCTCTCCATAGCTCCTGGGTTCACTCCACAAGAAAGTACCAAAGAGGAACCAATTCTGTTGGACAGAATCCAGTCACGCTGGATAAGCAGATCGGGGTAAAAAACCGCCCTATCAGCATCTATATCAGCAGTGGAATGTTTACCTCTCATTAATCACCCTGGGGAGAAAACGGTCTGCTCCGGCTCGCCCTCTGGGGCTAGATTGCAGAGTCATGATCATCCCTGTGCTGCTAGCCTGTGTTGTGGAGATAGGTAACTGATCTATTACGGTCTTTGTAACAGCGGTTGTTCCAGGGGGAGTGTGCTCTGTAGATCTCCGCTGGTCCTTCCCCTCCCGTGGGTGAGGCTTAATCGCCTCCGGAACCGGCGTCAGATGCTGCCGCTCGTTGACAAACCGCAGACCAGGTCATCCAGGACTGTCTGGACGATATATCGGACACCCAACGGAATGCGTGGCCTGACGGTTGTGGATGACGAAACGGTGACATGGCTCCTGGAGATGTGCCCGGATATATAGCCCATATAGTGGTAAAAGGACAGCCCCTCGGCCCCGAGCCTGGGGGGGGGTGCGAGAGGGGGGGGGGGGTGCACAACATCAAAACCTACACAAAGAAGAAGATCTCCGCCTGCAGAGTCTGGCTCTGACTGTCCCTTTCTTCTCTTTCCTCTACAATCCTCTACCAACACAGCAGGGTTCAATGTGAGCATCAGAGCAGTGGAACTGCACTGCCAAGTGTTGTGGGCAAAGTCTGCTGAGTCATGTGTTTAAGTTCTGTGCTATATCCCCGCTGTCCAGTGTGCTATACCCCCGCTGTCCAGTGTGTCAGTGCACAACGGCAGGGAACAGCTAAGTGACGGGCGACCACGGCCTAGACTCCCACAAAGACTCTCCACACACACACACACACACACACACACACACACACACACACACACACACACACACACACACACACACACACACACACACACACACACACAAACATGCGCGCGCTTGTGAACTGAGATGACAGCGGCACTTCAAAATGAAAAGATGCCAATTAAAAGACGCAATTTACTAGCAATGACAAACAGGTTAAAAGGAGAGCGACACGCTTATTAAATGGGTGTCATCAGTTCCGCAGACAGGGAGCGGGAGTAAAGCTGTCGTAAATAAAAAATCAGGGCAAATGTGTTTGTTTTTTAGGGCACACTAAAACCTTCACCCCCTGCTGACTTCACAGTAAATAAAAAACAGATGGATTGGAGAGCCTAAACGACCGCAGCAAAAATGCTAACGAACTAGGCAGATGGAGATCTCTCTATCCAAGGGTAATGGTAACTGTTGACTCACAACATGGGCATAAGGAAATCGCCCCGACCTCCCCTCTGCACTGCTCACTTAAAACACTGAGCAGCTGACGGCTGACTGTGTGTACACACACGCACGCGCGCACGCACGCGCGCACGCACGCACGCACGCACGCACGCACGCACGCACGCACACACACACACACACACACACACACACACACACACACACACACTCACACAAACAAACACACACACACACACTCACACAAACACACACATGCTGTGCTGTGCTGTGCTGTGCTGTGCTGTGCTGTGCTGTGCTGTGAGATGGCTGTAGGATTCCTTCAGTGACACAATCGGGAGATGCTGTACAGACGCTGTACGCACAGAAGAGCTGCTGCCGGTCTCTGGTCACTAACTCTCTCTCCCTTCTCTCTTTCTCTCTCTCCCTCCCTCCCTCCCTCCCCCTCTTCCCTCTCTCTCTCCGTCCCCCCCATCGCCTATAGGAACCATGGTGAGCAAGGAGGGTGGCAAATGCATGCTGACCAACTCTGAGTCGGACTCGGAGGCGGCGCCCTCGCTGGCGCTGGTGGAGAAGTACTCGCTGGACGCCAGCCGGCAGGTGCGGAAGAGGAACAAGGCGCTGCAGGTGCGCTTCAAGGACATCTGCGAGGCGCAGAACGAGCAGAGGGAGGCGGCCCTGCAGGCGGCGGCAGCCAGCGGGGGGAAGCCCGTCGCCTACAAGGCGGCGTACCGCAAGTACATGACGGTGCCGGCGCGGCGGTCCATCCCCAACGTGACGCGCAGCACGGGCGTGCAGACGTCGCCTGACCTGAAGAAGCGTTACCAGACGTTCCCGTTCGAGAGGAAGAAGGGCCACGGGCACGCCGTCAAGCACGCGGCGAGCTACAAGGACCAGAACAACGGCTTCCTCCTGGACGGCCGGCAGCAGGAGGAGGAGGAGGAGGAGGAGGAGGGGACGGGGGGGGCGGCAGGGGGGGGCGGCAGGGTGCAGCGGACCCGGGCTCTGCTCCACACCAGTGAGCGCGGCGCCGCCGGGGCAGGGGCGGACAGCACGCGCTCGGACGCCGCCGCCACCCCGCTCGGCTGCGAGCTGGCGGACCCGGACCGCCTCTCCGGCGCCGCCGCCTCCCAGGCTGACTACCAGCTGTGCAGCGTCCGCCCCAGGCCCGCGAGAGGATTACAACGCCGTGGGCAGGAGGTGGAGCCGGAGCCGGAACGGGCCCGGGACGCGGAGCGCTCGTCGGCCAAGCGCCACCTGCTCCGCCCGGAGGACGAGGAGGAGGACGGCCGGTCCCGGACGCGGCCCGACCGGACCTCTGGGGTGACGGGCCCCATCTCCTGGAACTCCCTGACGCAGGTGGAGTGCCCGGACAGCCCTGCGGCGGCGACGCGCGGCAAGCGGAAGAAGGGCGCGCAGCTCAACGGCCTGCAGTCGCAGACGCTGCCGCGCGCCGCCAGCTGCACCACGCAGGCGCAGTGTCACGCCGGGCCCTTCTCGCCACCGCAGCGCCGGCAGAGGCCCCTGAGGGCCGCGGAGGAGGAGGAGGGGGGGGTGAGGGGGGCCTGCGGGGACGCGGAGGCCGGGGCCGGGGCGCCGGGGGGTGGAGGCCAGGGAGGGGAGGCCTGTAGGCAGATGGTGCCCGTGACTCAGGAAGGGGACGTGAAGGCCCAGCTCCAGGCCATGGAGAGCCTCATCAGCTCCAGCCAGGAGACCATCAAGGTGCTGCTGGGGGTGATCCAGGAGCTGGAAAAGGGCGAGGCGCACCGAGAGGGGTAAGACACCCGAGCTGAGCTCACCTCTGTGGGGGTTAAACTGGGAGAGAGGGGTAACACAGCTAGCTGAGCTCACATCTGTGGGGTGGAGGAGAGGGTGTCAGTACTATACCTGGGCGATGGTGGGGGAGATTAGACCGCGGATGTGTTATGGATTCATTTCAGTTTGGTGTCTGGAGCACTTTCTTTATTCACTTCTGTCGGGAGCTCTCTTCGTATGCAGTCCCTGGGACTGGGTTGGATGAAAAGAGAACGGAGAGTCTGTTCTGAGAGGTAGAGATGGATCCAGCCTCTCTCTCTCTCTATCTGATCCTCTGTAAACTGGACGGCGCCTTGCCGTCGGGCTATTAGAGGACAGTGTCCTTGTAACATGACATCGCAGTCAATTTGGCCCAAGTGGTCTGATGACGTACGTTATGACATGCTGCCAGTCACGCTGTATCCTTTAATCACAAACCAAGGTTAGGTTAGCACGCAGCTACCAGTCATAGAGAGACAGGCCTGGGAGAAAGACCGCTCTCATGCCTCTCTGGATGAAAACGCTCTGTTTGTGAAGTGAAGTTTAGGGGGTGGTTTGCATGCATTTGCAGTAAATGTCCATTCTATGAGCGCGCACTTTCAGAACCGGAGGACTTTGAAAGGGGCCGTTGGGCTAGCCCTACATGGGCTACTTTGAGTTGATAGCCTGGTATTGGCGTGCTGTGTGTAATGTTAATCTGGTGAGAAACTAAGGTCTGTGAAAAACCCATTTGCTGTCTGAATGGAAATGGAGTCTATACAAAAGGGATCTAGATGCAATCTGCTCAGCCGAAAGAGAGGGTGAAGTCAACAAAATGGCCAATTTGTTGTTCACCTGAGTGAA
>NC_140255.1:11089269-11091769 GCF_949987555.1 Borostomias antarcticus | reverse complement strand
TCAACAAAGCCAACATCGGCCGACGCCGATGTTTGGCCGATGCATCGGTGCATCTCTACAGTATACTGTAGCAGCCAGGAGAATGAGGCTGGCTGGTCACTGGCAGAGACACCAGGAGCTGCCAGCCAGAAAACTGGTGCTGTGGGAGCCTGCGTTGCCGGGAACATGCTCACTGCGGGTCCATACCGGCCGCTCTACAGGTCATTACGGGGGGCTAATGCACTGAGGGGAACTGCGCGTTGTGAGGGTCCAGAGCGCCGGACAGATGAATGAGCCTCTGTGAGAGCGGCCCAGGGGCAAAACCAGGCTCTAATGAGAACATCCGTCACCACCAGCGCCGGTCTGAGAGAAGGGGGGGGGTGTCTGTCTCAGAGTGGGGGAGGGGGGCAGGTAAATGGTGTTAAAGGAAAATGCTCGTTTTTGACAACCTGGACCTTATTTACGACATATTATAAGAAGTTTGACTCACCCAGATCACTTTTGTGTTGTTCGGAGGCCTGTAGAAGAAATTTAAAATCCAGCGCGAGCCAGTATATCCATGTAATGGCGGCGCACGGGGCAAAGGGAATGCAGCTTCTAAAAATCCATTTTCGGCCGCTAAACGGTTGTTTTCATCAATCACATTGCATGAATCGACAGTTGATATTCCTCTACGCGAGCCATTCTTTCGGTTTTCAAATACGTGGTCTGTAGCCACTGTAATATGATCTTTACACTGGCTATGCTCCCTCACATTCTCTGCGCTACGATCGGATTGTTGCTGACGAATGACGACGACAATATTCTCGGCACCAACTACGATCGTAGCGCAGAGAATGTGAGCCGGAGAATAGCAGGCTGCGCGCTGGCCTGTGCGCATGCGTGCTGGAGCAAGTGGGGGAGAGGCTTGTAAAGATCATATTACAGTGGCTACAGACCACGTATTTGAAAACCGAAAGAATGGCTCGCGTAGAGGAATATCAACTGTCGATTCATGCAATGTGATTGATGAAAACAACCGTTTAGCGGCCGAAAATGGATTTTGAGAACCTGCATTCCCTATGCCCCGTGCGCCGCCATTACATGGATATACTGGCTCGCGCTGGATTTTAAATTTCTTCTACAGGCCTCCGAACAACACAAAAGTGATCTGGGTGAGTCAAACTTCTTATAATATGTCGTAAATAAGGTCCAGGTTGTCAAAAACGAGCATTTTCCTTTAAAGGAGAACGGTGCAGTGGAAGATGTAGGAGATGCAGGATGAAATACAAACACCGATGGATATGGGGCTGAGGAATGTATGAAGCCATGTATAAGACGCGTGCACACTAGCTGACACGGGAATGGATTTGGACTCCCGCTCCCTCCCACTCCCACAGAAATAATCCCATTCCTTCCCAATCCCGAGTGAGAGTTAAAAAAAAAGAAGACTGATCCCATCCTGTCCCAATCCCGAGCCAAACTTTTACACAATCCCTCTCCCATCCCTTTTCACTCCCACCAAATCCTGGTCCGTTTTCCTTCCTCAGTAGAAAATATGCAGTACATGGGTCACACCATGTCTGGTTTAGTTACATCTAAGACCACCAAACATTTACATCTAATGTTGCACTTAATGTATTTATTGAGAATGAAAAAGGTGATTGTAATAGTAAATGTGTGTATGTAAATGTGTATAACGATCTTATCTGCTGTGATTAACGTGTTTTATGAACATTTTTATAGTAAATATAAAATCTAGTGCTAAGAGCTTGTGATGCAGTGTTGGGTGACTGAATGAAAACTACAAAAAGTGATCAATGCAATGTTTAACTCGATGCTGGGGGGAAATGTTCAAATATCGATTTGATTTGATTTGAAATAAAATAAAATATAACTGCATCATGGTTTTCAGTCCTGTCCACTCCCGTTGATTTTGTTGTCATAGTTCCCACTCCCGTCTGCTCCCGTTGACTTTTACTCCCGTTCCTGCCCTATCACGTGATTAAAAGTGAAATTGACTCCCATCCCGCGGGAATCCCGAAAAAATGTCATCCTCTAGTGCGCACCCGCTTCTGTGCCCACCTACACACACACACGGGCGCACGTATGGGCGCAAACACAAGCATAGTAGACACCGAAGACGCTCAGGAGACAGAGAGAGAGGGAGAGAGAGAGAGAGGGAGCATGTTAACTGAACTGGCTGTGTACTGATCCCCTCTCTCCTCCTCTCCTCTCTCTCCTCCTCTCCTCCTCTCCCTCTCTCCTCCAGCCTCTCCTACCGGACCGGACAGGACACCGCCAACTGCGACACATGTCGGAACAGCGCTTGCATCATTTACAGGTTAGTGGCCGTTCCTCCTACACAGCGCGGGCCGGGCAGCGTGCTCCCAGGGCTCCCCCCGCCCCCCCCCGCCCCCCCTCCTCCTGGGGGCGGGGCGGAGCGGACCGGCGATTCGGAGGGCGGCCGGGCAGGGGTGGGGGTGGGTCGGGGGACAAAGGGGCGGCAAGTCTAAGACTGGTAGACGCCTACACTCTGTGC
>NC_140255.1:10901769-11086769 GCF_949987555.1 Borostomias antarcticus | reverse complement strand
GAATGCATTATACTGTGGTAGCCTGTTTCCCCTCTCCCTCTCAGTTTCCTCTCTCTCTCTCTCTCGCCCTCCCTCCCTCCCTCTCAAATACACACTTTATTCATCTCCCTCCAAAAGTGTGTGTTCAAAGTGAATCTAAAGCACAGTAGAACGTGCATAACATCTTAAAATGATGATTGTTATGTATTCTACAGTAGCTGGCCCGGCAGCTGGCTGCTCTGGAGGGTGTGGGGAGAGGGAGTCGGCAGGGGGGTGGCATGAAAGAGGATTTGAAAGCTCTGTTTTATTTTAAGAGCTCAGATTTAAGGGGACACCCTCGCACCCTTTCTCTTCATAATAGTCTTGGACGACACACTGAGGCAGGCAGTCTGGTGAAGAGAGGAGGATCTCAAATTCACTATAACACCTAGGAGGTCGAGAAGGTATCCTGGCTGTAGACCTGGACTACGCCTGATATCTAACCTCGTGAGGCAAGCACAAGAGCTCCTGACCAGAGTGGAAAAGGAATGTGCCAAGGTGGGTCTGAACATCAAGAAAACTCAGGTCATCACCTATAACACCCCGGAACATCTGCCCCTAATGATGGCTGAAGGTACTTCTCTGAAGCAGTTTGAGGACTTTAAATACCTGGGCTCTTGGGTCAACTCAATGGAGCAGGACCTCAGAGTGAGGAAGGCGCTCACGTGGAGAGCTCTAAATGGCATGAGCAACGTGTGGAAATCCAATCTCTCCAGTGAAACTAAGCTCCACTTCTTCGACGCCACTGTGGAGGCCGTTCTCCTGTATGGTTGTGAGTGCTGGACCTTGAGTCACTCCCTGCAGAGGTCGCTGGACGGATGCTACACCAGAATGCTATGTGCAGCACTGGATAAGTCATAACCTGCACGTCAGTATTGAAGATCTGTACGGAGAAAGGCCAAGGGTGAGTGGGAAGATAGCAGCAAGGAGAATGAAGCTGGCTGGGCACTGCTACAGACGCCGTGAGCTTCCGGCCAGGAAGCTGGTGTTATGGGAGCCATCTCCATGCCGTGGAGTTGCGAGGACGTCCTACTAAAACATTTGTGGACATAATCAAGATGGATGCAGAAGTGGAGACCACCGATGAGATCGCCAGGTGTATGGAGGACCGGGATAACTGGAGACAAAGATGAGAGGCCCATCTGTCTGATGATGATGAGATTTAAGCCACGGTGTGTGGCTTTCTCCCAGAGCGCTGACGAGGGCTCCTGTATCGATCAAACTGACAGACGAACCAGATGGAAGCAGAGCAGATGCAGATCTGGGGTAGCCTTAGCCTCACTGTCCCGATCACACCAGCATCAGTCTGGCGATGCTCCCATTCAGATTGAGTTCCACCCGGTAGATATTTGCTGGGCCAATCGCAACCGTTCATCTAATATGGGGTGGGTTACAACGACTGCGCCCATTTGATACGATGATACGATGAATAAACCCATGTGTTGTCGCCCTGATTGGTTTTAGGTCTATCCAATTGCGTCAGAGGCATTTTGGTCTGCGACTGTTGAGAAATCGAAAGTAAACTCTGCAGTTCCAGATCCTTCACATTCTTGTGAATTAGGTCTGGTGAAACCAGGCTGGATCTGGGGGTCCCACACATAGCAAACCTTTATTGGTCACAACAAAGGGACACGGGTATTTCACATCACTTAACTCATCATTAGCCAAACTCCACTTCCTAAAGCTAGGTAGGGTAATACAGTAATTAGGGTTGGCACGCCTGAGAGAGAGAGACAGAGAGACATATGTTCATGGAGACAGTGAGAGAGAGAGAGAGAGAGAGAGAGAGAGAGAGAGAACAGGAGAGAATTCTCAGAGCAGACAAAATAAATGTGGCTGTTAAGGCCAAACCAAGACCCATGCATTCAAAAATTGAGAAAAAAAAGGCCACAGAGAGTCGAGGGGTTTGAAAATCAATTAAGTGTAGCTAAAGGGCAAGGAGCTGATTACATAATAGTGCACAGGAATTACAGAGCAGCGAGGCTGTCTTGGTACAGTACTTTGCAAGGGGAGAGAGAGATCTCTCTTTTTGTACAAGAGTAATGATGTTTTCCACACAGAGCGCCAGATGGGGGGTATTCAGATGGTGGCAGCTGGTTGCCATAGATACTGGAGTAATAGCTGTGGGACTGGGGATGAGGAGGACAGCTGAAGGAATGCAGAGTCCAGGTCCAAGACACGTAGGTACTGTACAAGAGGAGTGGAGGGTGAGATAGAGAGAGGGAGTGTTCTGAGGAGAAGAAGGAGGGAGGGAGGGATGGAGGGACGGAGGGGAGGGCGATGAGGGAGGGTGAGTGCAGAGGTGTTGTCCTCCCCAGGCAGACGGAGGAGAGGTTAAAGACTAACAAGGTCCAAAGTGTCTCCCTCAGTTTGTCTTGATCCTACGGCTCACTCCTAGGACAAGACTCGGCACGGTGGCGCAGTACACAGCGCTGTCACCTCACAACAAGAAGGTTCTGGGTTCCAATCCCGCCTGGGGCGTATGTCGGCGCTGGGGACGTTCTCCCCAGGGTTGTCAGGTACTCTGGTGGGGTATCTCCCGGGCCTTTCTGTGTGGAGTTTGCATGATCTCCCTGTGTCCGCGAGGGTTTCCCCAAATAAAGAACCCAATATGAAAAGCATGCAGAAGAACAGATGCTCTTCAGTCCTGTCTTTGACCAGGACCTGGACTGAGCACATGGACTTGGTTCCCCAGGCGCCATTTACGAGGCTGCCCACTGCTCCTGGCTGCCCCTGGAGGAGGACGGCTTGGATGGGTGAAATGCTGAGGACAAACTCCAGCGGCGACTGCTGAAATGCAGGAGGGGGGTCACCACAGACATTCAGTCTCAGCCAAACCACGCCGGAACGTGGCGAGGCATACAGCACGGGACGGCGACGTGAAGCCCCAGACTCTGATAGGCGAGCCGGGCGGGGGGTATAATGAGTGTTTTATTAAAGGCCTTTTGAAGCTTTTTCAAAGGGGCAATGGATATCTTTTTTCGGCGTGTCACTTATCTAATGAGGCGGCGCTGGAATTTCACGGTAGTGAATTCCCAGGCCGAAGGGCCTCACTTCTCATCTGTGCTGTGATGAGTCTGACGCTGTGAAAGGCATGACATACGATATTTTTTATCATTGTGTGGACATCGAGGATGACATCCAGCTTGTTACATTACCAATATAATAATAAGACAGACTCAACCACCAAGCTGTGAACTAACCATCACTGATCTATGAGTAATTCTAATATTCAATACTAATTATATATAATACTGGTGGGACGTTTGTGTCTGAGTGATATTGACAATAAGGCATCCACTGAGATTCTTCAGTACACAGTTGTACTAATGCTATATATTAATACGTTTTTAATTTCATTTCAAACCTTTATTTATACTTGTGAAACTGAGGTTTCCCTCATTTACAGTGATGACGAGTTAACACAGAGACACAAATCAACAAAGCAAATGCAATGTACAATAATAATACTTAAAGCTCAATGAGAATTGTTTTATAGTTCAATATTCACTTTTACTTGCTATTAGTTAATGAATTGGCCTTAGCAAGACCCCAGAAATTGTTTTCATGAGACTGCATGAGACCCTGTGAATTTATTATTTTAGAATTTTGGTGTACTGGCAAGATATCTTGTGGTGGAAGCAGAAATTACACATTTTGCGTGTCACAATATCAGGAAGACAACAAACACTTCGCCCCGTGAATTTATCTACATGCACATACAAGAAAGAAGACCAGTATTTACCTGCATTGAAGCCATCCTTCCAGAAAGTCCACTGAAGTAGCTACAATCTTCCAATCCAGTCTGCTCCATGCACGTTTGTTATCATATTTTTTTCCCATCATTACAGCGAGTAAGTGGGGAATTGTGGGAAGTGTGGTTCTTAAAACGCAGTGCCGATTTTATCACGACCAGAGGGGCCACCAAAGTGCCAAGATATCTCATGTAACTTTAAAAACAGTTACAGATTGAAGTACATAGGTCTAGTGCCATGGACTTAAACTCTGTGACCGAAGGGAGGACCTCAAGCTTTAGAGTCTGTTGTCTGTCTTTAGAGTCTGTTCTTGGCATTCCAAGAATAAGGAGCATCATGGAAAAAAGCAGCCCTTCCAAATTCAGAATACACTCGAGGAACCCTGAGAACAAGCTGATCATACGATCGGGTCTGGTAGGTGCCAAAGCTCCAGTTCAACAGAGACAAGATGTAAGGTTTACCAATAATGACTTTGAAAATAAACAAATACCAGTGATAGTTTTGCCTTAGAGAAGGACATGGCCAGCCCACCTTATGATAAAGAACACAGTGGTGAGTGTCATATCTATCATCATCATCCTAAGTGTTCTACTGGTGAGGACAATCTAGATTCTTTTTTCTTTTTTTTCATAAAACGTATCCCTATCACCCCCTTTGTGCAAAGGGACCACCCGAGCAGATTTCCAGACCTGCGGAACTATACCAGATGCAATGGAGAGATTAAAAATGTATGACAATGGCTCACTAATGACCGGGGCCAGCCAGTTTTATAAAAAATGTATCTAGATTGTCCTCACCAGTAGAACACTTAGGATTTATGGATTGCATGATTCCTAGAGTTTCGCTGGGTGTAAAAGGCTGAAAGGAGAAATGAGAGACATGTTCCGAAGTGGGAATGCAACCAGAGTCAGCGTCCAAGGTAGCCAGCCCAGTATACAACCTATCAAATAAGTGCCCTGCCTCAGAGAACTGCTTATTAAAAGCAAGGCAAATATAATTCAGATCAGAGATCACACGATCCTCCATATTAATACACAAGGGCAGTGAGCTAGAGGATTTGCTTTTAGTTGGGTTCACTGCACACCAGAACTTAGCTGGGTTTGAATAAGAGTTAGAAAATAAATCCAAGAAGTAATCAGATTAAGCTTTCCTTAGAGCTGTTGTATATTTATTTCTGAGTTGTCTAAAAGAAAGCCAGTCTTGGGTATCCCCTATTCATCTGGCACGGGAAAAGTGGCATAAAGATGGAGCAGTAATAGGCTTCAAACAAAGCTTACTTCCCCTGTAGAAGATGGCCGCAGAGACGTTCGATTGAAGCTTAACTTCCTATTGTCAGCATCTGATTGATGCTCCTCTCCAAAGATCCCTGAAGATCAGATGACCAAAGGTGACCTTTAGTTTGGACAGGAGCTGAGGGATGCCAGCTGGACGTCGCCTCGCACCACACCAGCAAGTCAGCAGAGGTGGAAACAGCTGGCAAAAGACACAGTAACGCCCTTCCATGCCAGATGAGCACTGATATGTTTTCACACTGTGTCAGTGTAAAGGAGGTTTTGTGGTAATAATGGGTTTTGATATGGCTGGAAAAGCCCCTCTGTGTTTGTGTCTGGCATTGTGTCACCGTAAAGGCACAATAACACAAGTGGAATTAGGAGCTTATAGTGAGAGGCAGGGAGAATCCTCTCTACTCTACCCCACTCTCACTCTCTCACTCTCTCTCTCTCTCTCTCCCTCTCTCTGTGAAAGGAGACAGGCTTCACATGAAACACAGAAACTACAAGTGGCTCTCACAGGACTGAGTGTGAGGAAGACTGATGTGTGAATCAAAGAACACTGAGCATTACTATGCTTGCCTGTGAACAAAAGACAGCATCTTTGAACCAGATGAACACAATCCCTTGAAGCACATTGTATACCACTTCATGAAAACCATTTATGTGCAGTGTTATTCCAAATTACACCAGCTGACACTCTGTAGGGCTGGTCATGACCAGAGTAGGCCCAGACCCCCATTTCTTTATACCATAAACTGGATGAACACGGACACTGAGGAGTGAGATTATGCAATTATACTGTATTAGGCACACAGCTTGTTTGATGAGACATGCACATTGAATGCTGGTCTTGATCACAATATAAGGGTAGTAGTACAAGTAGCAGTATGAGTGGTAGTAGTAGTAGTAGTAGTAGTTGTTGTTGTTGTGGTACCAGAAGTAGTAGTAGTCGTAGTATTACTAGTAGTTGAAGGTGGTAGAAGTAGTAGTAGTGGTAGATCTAGTAGTAGCAGTGCTACTAGTAGTAGTGGTAGACGTAGTAGTAGTAGTGGTGGTAGTGTTGTCACGATACTAAAATTATGACTTCGATACGATACCTGCCCAAAATATCTCGATACCGATACCGAAACGATACCACGGTGAAAATTTAAAACTTAAGGAAAAGTAATGGAATAATAGATGACAGAACATGGAACTTTAAATTGTTGGCCTTCTTTAGTGCTCTGTTCAGTCTTTTTGCATCTTTTGAGTCTTTATCATATTTCCTGTAGCTTTCAAACACAGCTGGAAGGGAAGGCTGCCTCGACTGGGTGGTTTGGGATTGTGCTGGCATCTGTTTGTCTGTGTGGGGAGAAATCAATAAAGTATGCCTATGTTGTTGCAAACTGTGAGATAATCAGAAGAACTTGAAAAGCTTATTATTATTATTAATTAACCCAGGCCTATTGAAGCATTTTTGCTATTCCAAATGATCAGAAGAGATAATGGTCTCACGGTTAACAGTTCTCTCGCTCTAGGAGGTCGGAGCAGGTACAGATTTTTTTTGTCATACGTGCGCTAGGCAGAGAGCTAGGCTTGCAGCCAGGCTGCAGCTATGCTAGCTAAAAGTCTCATGCTACGGATGAAAATTAGCTTCTCTAGCTATCATCTGGTGGAATAAATGTATTGTGCATTCATACATTCAAACATAAGGTAGGCTAAATATCCTTCGGTTGTGTATTCAGTACTGGTGTTGCTGCTGTGTGTATCGTATCTTCTATCACATTCGCTAACCTGTCGCTCTTTGAATTGTTTGTGTAAGTCGGCATGTCTGTCTGCAAGATGCTTTGCCAGGTTGGTCGTATTGGCTCCCTTGGTTTGTATAGATTTGTAGCATCGTTTACAGATGGGCTTTGTAATGTCCGTGGGCTTGCCCTCACTGTCGGCTCTGTAAGCAAAATATGCCAGATTTCGCTGCGCGCATCAGCTTTATCGACAATCTGTGGACGGTCGACATTTGTACTTGTAGCCATCTCAGGTTAGCTACCGTCCTCGAACATGCTGCGTGCATATGAGGGGGAAACTGTTGCGCTGCTCGCTGCAGAGTGAGAGAGCGAGGAGAGAGAGAGAGCGCACGCGCACACACACACATACTGCCCCGCGACTCGGGGATCTTGGGAGAGAGAAGCAGAGCGCTATAGCCTACAAACAAACACGATCAATCACTGTCGCATGAACGCGACTCAATATATATACGGCTCTTATTAAAACAGTCTTTCTTAAAGTATCGATACTTTAAATTTGGGTATTGTACCGTTTTTGACGACAGAGTATCGCGGTACTTTCCTAGTAGCGATACACCGTGCAACACTAAGTGGTGGTAGACGTAGTAGAAGTAGTAGATCTAGTAGTAGTAGTAGTAGTTGTAGTAGTAGTAGTAGTAGTAGTAGTAGTGTTAGGAATAGTAGTAGTACTAGCAGTAGTACCAATTATGGTAGTATATGTAATCAGACTGGTGTGGTGAATAGCTTTTAATCAACTGAGACAGTTACTCTCTCTCTCTCTCTCTCTCACACACACACACACACACACACACACAGAGGCCTCACACAAATAAGAGGGGATTGATGACAGCATAATTACATACTGTACTGCTACCGAATGATTAACTCCTACTGCCGAGTGTCCCATATAACACCAACATTTCTGTGAGAATCCCTAATTTAAAGTGTATTCCCTCCTAATCAGTGGCAAAAAGCTTTGTCCTGTGTTATTTCATCACGTATAAGGCCTAGGCATATTCCAGACTAACTAACATGTTATAGCTGTAGTTAAAAGACTCGAAAGGCACATCATCAAAGGTACTGTAGAAAAGAGCGGCCTGTAAATTGCTGGCTTTAATCTGAGAAAGAAAAAAATATTTGCCACTATCTGAGGAGAGACATTTCCTACAGTAGCACTAATCACACCACTAATGGCATAATAGCCAAAGGTTTCCTATTCATCTTAATGAGAAGGTCTGTCCTCTGGCCGACGAACCCGAACCTCCCTCTCTCTCTCTACCTCCCCCTCTCTCTCGCTCTCTCTCTCTCTCTACCTCCCCCTCTCTCTCCCTCTCTCTCTCCCCCTCTCTCTCTCTCTCTCTCTCCCCCTCTCTCTCTCTCTCTCTCTCAGTATGTGACAGCATTGTTTGCTCAGGTTCACAACAGGACAGCTGCTGCTGCTGCTGCAGTGTTTATGGGCTGCATCCTGCTGCGGCCGTCGACTGCAGGCCAGGGAGGGCGAGTCTGACCGGCTGGCCGTCTGCCTGGCTGCGCGGACACCCCAGCAGATTAAGCACTCTCCGCTTTAAGGGGCGACGCAGGCTCTAATCTGAGTGTTTAACCGCGCACAGCCTGGATTGGGATGATGGGAGGGCGGACGAGGGATTACAGCACTGTAATCCCAGACCAAAGCAGCCCCGTGAGAGACAGCGTACGGGGGTGGGGGGGAGGGGAGGAGGGTATCCTTCATTACCTCGACCTCCCAGGGCACGTCAACTGCTGCGGTCGGGCTTAAAGCTTCCAAACAAACAGGTCTCCCGCGATCTTTGTTTTCTGTAGATCCAACTCTCCTCAGGCTCCCCTCAATGATCCACGTCTCCCGACTATAAAGCGCTGTTGTCTCTGCGGGTCATCGTTAACAGCGCTGGCAGCAGAGCCACGCAACAGCTGCCAGGCCAGATTGGCAGATGTCACCCAAACACAGGCATGAGTCATCAGAGGAATCTTCTGGAGTTGCACAACAACGGTCGAATGTAAACAACAACAGACTGGGAGTACGGTAGGTCACGGGAGCGGCTCAGTGGAGCGCCAGGGTAGAGGAGGGTGAAACGGGGGCAGGCTAGGCTGGCTGAGTGGGTACTCTCCGTGACCCCCTCCATGACTCTGTGCCACCGTCATGTGAGCTTTGTGGGGAGGGGAAAAAAAGGAATGAGAAAACCAGCCGGCATTCCGGCTCCAGGAGGGTCTGAAAACGGTCCTGGCAGACAGAATAGATTCACACCAGCATACAAAGGCTCCCTGGTTTCAGCATCAGTCTGTGTGTAGAGAGGAAAGTGGAGAGTGTGTGTGTCTCTGTGTTGCAGTGTCTGTCTGCCTGTTGCAGTGTGGAGCTGTCTCTCTCTTTCTCTCTCTCTCCCTGTCGCAGTGTGGAGCTGAGTCTCTCTCTCTCTCTGTTGCAGTGTGGAGCCGAGTCTCTCTTTCTCTCTCTGTTGCAGTGTGGAGCTGAGACTCTCACTCTCTGTTGTAGTGTGGAGTGTCTCTCTGTTGCAGTGTGGAACTGAGTCTCTCTCTCTCTCTCTCTCTCTGTGTTGTAGTGTGGAGCCGAGTCTCTCTCTCTCTCTCTGTTGTAGTGTGGAACTGAGTCTCTCTCTCTCTCTCTGTTGCAATGTGGAGCTGAGTCTCTCTCTCTCTGTTGCAGTGTGGAGCTGAGTCTCTCTCTCTCTGTTGCAGTGTGGAGCCGAGTCTCTCTTTCTCTCTCTGTTGCAGTGTGGAGCTGAGTCTCTCTCTCTCTGTTGTAGTGTGGAGTGTCTCTCTGTTGCAGTGTGGAACTGAGTCTCTCTCTCTCTCTCTCTCTGTTGTAGTGTGGAGCCGAGTCTCTCTCTCTCTCTGTTGTAGTGTGGAACTGAGTCTCTCTCTCTCTCTGTTGCAGTGTGGAGCTGAGTCTCTCTCTCTCTCTCTCTGTTGCAGTGTGGAGCTGAGTCTCTCTTTCTCTCTCTCTCTCTGTTGCAGTGTGGAGCTGAGTCTCTCTCTCTCTGTTGCAGTGTGGAGCTGAGTCTCTCTCTCTCTGTTGCAGTGTGGAGTCTCTCTCTCTGTGTTGCAGTGTGGAGTCTCTCTCTCTGTGTTGCAATGTGGAGCTGAGTCTCTCTCTCTCTATTGCAATGTGGAGCTGAGTCTCTCTCTCTCTATTGCAATGTGGAGCTGAGTCTCTCTCTGTTGCAATGTGGAGCTGAGTCACTGTGTTACAGTGTGGAGCTGAGTCTCTCTCTCTCTCTTTCTGTGTTACAGTGTGGAGCTGAGTCTCTCTCTCTCTCTCTCTCTCTGTTGCAATGTGGAGCTGAGTCTCTCTCTCTGTGTGTGTTACAGTGTGGAGCTGAGTCTCTCTCTCTCTGTGTTGTAGTGTGGAGCTGAGTCTCTCTCTCTCTGTTGCAATGTGGAGCTGAGTCTCTGTGTTACAGTGTGGAGCTGAGTCTCTCTCTCTCTCTCTCTCTCTCTCTGTGTTGCAATGTGGAGCTGAGTCTCTGTGTTACAGTGTGGAGTCTCTCTCTCTCTCTCTGTGTTGTAGTGTGGAGCTGAGTCTCTCTCTCTCTCTCTCTGTGTTGCAGTGTTGAGCTGAGTCTCTCTCTCTCTGTGTTACAGTGTGGAGCTGAGTCTCTCTCTCTCTCTCTCTGTGTTGCAGTGTTGAGCTGAGTCTCTCTCTCTCTCTCCGTTGCAGTGTTGAGCTGAGTCTCTCTGTGTTGTAGT
Organism: Borostomias antarcticus; assembly: GCF_949987555.1. Classification (NCBI taxonomy): domain Eukaryota; kingdom Metazoa; phylum Chordata; class Actinopteri; order Stomiiformes; family Stomiidae; genus Borostomias; species Borostomias antarcticus. The sequence goes on along the minus strand of NC_140255.1, from coordinate 11,076,239 downwards.
GTGGAGCTGAGTCTCTCTCTCTCTCTGTGTTACAGTGTGGAGCTGAGTCTCTCTCTCTCTCTCTGTGTGTTGCAGTGTTGAGCTGAGTCTCTCTCTCTCTCTCCGTTGCAGTGTTGAGCTGAGTCTCTCTGTGTTGCAGTGTGGAGCTGAGTCTCTCTCTCTCTCTCTCTCTGTTGCAGTGTGGAGCTGAGTCTCTCTCTCTCTCTCTCTCTGTTACAGTGTTGAGCTGAGTCTCTCTCTCTCTCTCTCTCTGTTGCAGTGTGGAGCTGAGTCTCTCTCTCTCTCTCTCTGTGTGTTGCAATGTGGAGCTGAGTCTCTCTCTCTCTGTTGCAATGTGGAGCTGAGTCTCTCTCTCTCTGTTGCAATGTGGAGCTGAGTCTCTCTCTCTCTGTTGCAATGTGGAGCTGAGTCTCTCTCTCTCTGTTGCAATGTGGAGCTAAGTCTCTGTGTTACAGTGTGGAGTCTCTCTCTCTCTCTCTCTCTCTCTGTGTGTTGTAGTGTGGAGCTGAGTCTCTCTCTCTCTCTGTTGCAATGTGGAGCTGAGTCTCTCTCTCTCTCTGTGTTACAGTGTGGAGCTGAGTCTCTCTCTCTCTCTGTTGCAATGTGGAGCTGAGTCTCTCTCTCTCTCTCTCTCTCTCTGTGTTAGTGTTGAGCTGAGTCTCTCTCTCTCTCTCTCTCTCTGTGTTACAGTGTTGAGCTGAGTCTCTCTCTCTCTGTGTTACAGTGTTGAGCTGAGTCTCTCTCTCTCTCTCTCTCTGTGTGTTGCAGTGTTGAGCTGAGTCTCTCTCTCTCTCTGTGTGTTGCAGTGTTGAGCTGAGTCTCTCTCTCTCTCTCTCTCTGTGTGTTGCAGTGTTGAGCTGAGTCTCTCTCTCTCTCTGTTGCAGTGTTGAGCTGAGTCTCTCTCTCTCTCTCTCTCTGTGTTAGTGTGGAGCTGAGTCTCTCTCTCTCTCTCTCTCTCTCTGTTACAGTGTTGAGCTGGACTTCAAGCAGCAAGAGGACAAGCTGCAGCCCCTGATGAAGAGGTTGTACCCCACGGAGGACGGCCACTTCTCTTCCCTGCCTTACCCCCAGGAGGCGTTCACCTCCACCCCGAAACGCAAGTCCAAAGCCGAGTCCAAGAAGCATGCGCGCTGGAAACTCTGGTTTCTGTGAACGGTACAGTCAGCCCCCCACCACAGACCATTCACCCGTGTCTATGGATTTATGCATATCTGTCCATCCAACCCATCGTTGTTTTCGGGTCACAGAATCCAGCCTGCTTTCCTATGGTCTGGTGGGACGTTTTACCGCTGAGCAGCCAGTCCTACGGGATACTGTTCTGGGCTTTGAGATGACAGGACCAGAAATGAGAAACAAGCAAGGATCCCCACAGAGAATTGAGTTTTTGGTCACGGCTACCAAAAAGGATTCTAAGTTATTCTGAACTAATTTCCCGGAGCAGGGCGTGTAATTACGCCACGGCAACGTGTTCAGATCAGCAAGGTGAGACGCAAAATTGGATTTTCTTCCTCTCAATTTAAATATATTTTTGTAGAGTCTGTGGAGTCCGATTCAATTATGTGTTGGCTCAGCAGCTGTCTCTGTCACATTGTGTTCACACACTGGGACTTGATCTTTCTATGTGTTCCTGGCTTCTCCTGCTGGGAGAGAAGTCTGTGGCCAAGCATGAGGACTCGTCTCACACATCAATAGCATATCAGCAAAGCACAATTTACTAAACTATGATCAGGATGCATTTTCTCCAGAGGAAAACTATTTTGACAATAATTGTGCATAATTATCAGTCCATCTAATGACAAGAAGAGAAGGATGATCTGAAGGATTACTTTGACATGGATCAAGGAAGAGGGGACTTGGAGGAGATATAAGTTATTGGATCAATGATTAAAATTTATATCCATTGATAAATGTGTCCTTGAATCAGTTGACTTTGAAATGAAACAATGATACAAATAACACTTATTTTTTATAAACATTTGCCAAGTCTGGCATCTTAATGTACTTTTCTATGAATATATCAAATTATATCTCACTTGAAGGTTTATTGGAATACACATGTATATTTGAGCTGCTGTGAATGGGGATTGTTCATTTGGGAATTACACCACAAAAGATGTGAATCGATCAAACATATTCCCTTTCATATGTTCAGCTTTGTTCTTATACTACTCCTATTTGGTCAGAGAGAGAAAAAAAACCAATGCGTTTCTTGTGAAAGAAAGGGGGGTGCCCAATATCTAAACCATCCAACCTGCTCTAGTCACCATCATGCTAGCGTATCCACAAGCGAGCTAACGCACCAAACCTCTAAGGGGTTCTCCTTTACTCTAGGGGCGATGGGGGCGGCGGGACAACGTCCTGTGTTCCCCCGTTCTGTCCTTGCCCTCCTGCTCAGCAGCACCCCTCTCAGAGTGGTCCTCGTTAGGGAGGCAGCTGTGATCGCATCCAGGCAGAGTCCTGCATCGCCAGACTGAGGCCTGAGGAGCTCCGGAGGACTGGAGGTGGCGCCGCCTGAGGCCTGAGGAGCTCCGGAGGACTGGAGGTGGCGCCGCCCGCAGGACTGGAGCCGCCTAACGGCACGGGGTGCTGGAGGCCTGCAGCCCTAACCCTAACCCTGACCCTAACCCTGACCCTGACCCTAACCCTGACCCTGACCCTAACCCTGACCCTGACCCTAACCCTGACCCTGACCCTGACCCTAACCCTGACCCTGACCCTAACCCTGTGTAACAAATTGTGGGCCTAAATAGGATGTTAGGAAGGGAGCTATAATGTGAAGTGGCACCCCAAAGAAGTGCTGCTTGTGGAAAACATTGTTTATTCTTAAATAGGGTTGTCATGGACACCTGGACCCCTTCACCGCCTCCCTCCCCACACACTCATCAGATTGTAAACAGCCACACACAGCTCGTTGAACTATGTACAGTGAGAGGATTTCTATATGATGTACAGCATCTTATAGGGCTAATAACATTTTAAAGAGTGGGATAGCAGACACTATTTTAAAAAGGAATGACATTCAGTTAATAGCTTGAAGAGTGTACTGCCTGTGGTGTCACTGACGAAGCCAAAAACACTGCCCCGTAGAGAGGAATGTGCCAAAGTGGTTTTGAGTGCATAAAATCATACTTTGCTACCAACACAGCGCTACGTGACTCAACTAGTGGTTAGGGCAGCTGTCCCCCCGCTACACAGAGCCCACACACTCTGCATTCTGTTAGTTACATGTAACTCACCCTCCATCATCTTCTATATCAAGGACTGGATTCTCCAATAGTTCTACGGTAGCATAAAGAGAGAAGTAGATGTGTATCTGTACCTTAAAGAAGTGCAATTGATTTACTATGTGCAATACTGTGTATTTTCTACTGTTTTTAAAATCAACTGAAGCGATTTAATATACAAAATAAAAAAAAAATGAAAAGGTGGGGTCTACGACACTCTGTACATCTGTTATTATACAGACAGATACAGGATATAAATGCATAGAAATAAGAACAGTGCTGAGTTACCTACAGGAAAGACATTTCAGGATTTCACGGGTGTAACTTCTGTTCAAGGGCATTCAAGGATACAGGCATAAAACGTGTCAAACCATTTCACCACTAGCTCTGCCTGATAGGCAAATAGTCTCTGCCTGATAGGCAAATAGTCTCTTCCGATAGGACCAAGCGCGGCATGCTTGTCAGTCACAACTACTTCCTGCTGTAAATACTTAAGATGAATCTAAAGAATTAATGGTCACATTTGAGAATTGCGCATTGTTCCATAATTCTGTCGCGCTCACCCTTTTGCCAGATCATTAAAAATGAAAAGGACCTCAGCATCTGACAGAAAGACAGAGCAGCTGGCAAAACTGCAACTCGAACAGAAAAAGAAGTTGTCAAGCACAGTAAAGTAGGGCAACTTTTGAAATTACACCTGCAATAAAAAACATATCCTGTAACAGTGCACTTTGAAAAGACAAAGGAGGGGAAGAATGTCAGAAGTACAGTAAAGCCAGCCTTAGTCTTGGTCTACACAGCCTCTGAACCAGAGAAGCATTTTAGAGCTGGGGCAAAGCCTCAGAAGACAAACCCCCTCTCCTCTCCAGTACTGTGGACATAGAGGGACAGGACAGTGGGTTGAGGGGAGGTAGAGGTACAGCGCTCTGGGTTGAGGGGAGGTAGAGGGACAGGGCTCTGGGTTGAGGGGAGGTAGAGGGACAGGACAGGACTCTGGGTTGAGGGGAGGGACAGGGCTCTGGGTTGAGGGGAGGTAGAGGGACAGGGCTCTGGGTTGAGGGGAGGTAGAGGGACAGGACTCTGGGTTGAGGGGAGGGACAGGGCTCTGGGTTGAGGGGAGGTAGAGGGACAGGGCTCTGGGTTGAGGGGAGGTAGAGGGACAGGGCTCTGGGTTAAGGGGAGGTAGAGGGACAGGACTCTGGGTTGAGGGGAGGTAGAGGGACAGGGCTCTGGGTTGAGGGGAGGTAGAGGGACAGGGCTCTGGGTTGAGGGGAGGTAGAGGGACAGCGCTCTGGGTTGAGGGGAGGTAGAGGGACAGGGCTCTGGGTTGAGGGGAGGTAGAGGGGCAGGACTCTGGGTTGAGGGGAGGTAGAGGGACAGGACAGGGCTCTGGGTTGAGGGGAGGTAGAGGGACAGCGCTCTGGGTTGAGGGGAGGTAGAGGGACAGGGCTCTGGGTTGAGGGGAGGTAGAGGGACAGGGCTCTGGGTTGAGGGGAGGTAGAGGGACAGGACTCTGGGTTGAGGGGAGGTAGAGGGACAGGACTCTGGGTTGAGGGGAGGTAGAGGGACAGGGCTCTGGGTTGAGGGGAGGTAGAGGGACAGGGCTCTGGGTTGAGGGGAGGTAGAGGGACAGGGCTCTGGGTTGAGGGGAGGTAGAGGGACAGGGCTCTGGGTTGAGGGGAGGTAGAGGGACAGGGCTCTGGGTTGAGGGGAGGTAGAGGGACAGCGCTCTGGGTTGAGGGGAGGTAGAGGGACAGGGCTCTGGTTTGAGGGGAGGTAGAGGGACAGCGCTCTGGGTTGAGGGGAGGTAGAGGGACAGGGCTCTGGGTTGAGGGGAGGTAGAGGGACAGGGCTCTGGGTTGAGGGGAGGTAGAGGGGCAGGACTCTGGGTTGAGGGGAGGTAGAGGGACAGCGCTCTGGGTTGAGGGGAGGTAGAGGGGCAGGACTCTGGGTTGAGGGGAGGTAGAGGGACAGCGCTCTGGGTTGAGGGGAGGTAGAGGGACAGGACTCTGGGTTGAGGGGAGGTAGAGGGACAGGGCTCTGGGTTGAGGGGAGGTAGAGGGACAGGGCTCTGGGTTGAGGGGAGGTAGAGGGACAGGACTCTGGGTTGAGGGGAGGTAGAGGGACAGGACTCTGGGTTGAGGGGAGGTAGAGGGACAGGACAGTGGGTTGAGGGGAGGTAGAGGGGCAGGGCTCTGGGTTGAGGGGAGGTAGAGGGACAGGACAGTGGGTTGAGGGGAGGTAGAGGGACAGGGCTCTGGGTTGAGGGGAGGTAGAGGGACAGCGCTCTGGGTTGAGGGGAGGTAGAGGGACAGGTTGAGGGCTCCTCAGCTGCTGGCCTGCCCTCAAGGCCTCGAGGCTAAAGACCAACGGCGTGGGCTCACTTACTGAACATACCAGAACGCCAGGGGGGTGATGAGGAATTTTAATAAAAAATTAGAATAGTAAAAGGTAGTCGACCGCCGGCGCGGAGGGACACCGGGAATCTCATGGGGTCCGTTGCCGTGGCGTTTACTTCAACCTCAGCTGACATAAAAGGACATGACAGCCTGCGTGAGAGAGGGAGGGAGAGATGTAGATAGAGAGAGGGAAGGAGGAGGATAGAGAGAGGAGGAGAGAGAGAGAGAGGGAATGAGTGAAGGAGAGAGATAGACAGAGGGAAGGAGAGAGAGAGGGAGGGAGGAGGAGAGAGAGAGAGGAGGAAAAGAGGGAGAGAGAGAGAGAGAGGGAGGTAGAGAGAGAGGGGGAGAGAGATAGAGAGAGGGAAGGAGATGGAGAGATAGAGAGGTTGGGAAGGAGAGAGGGAGGGAGGAGGGAGAGAGGGCGGGCTGCCAGGGATATGAGGAGCAGGGTTGTGCTGCGTGCCAGAAAAGCTGAGCTGGCGGCTAAAGTGTCCCGCTGACAACCAGCCACGAACCTGACGCTACAAACAAGCCGCTGTCACCCCCCTCATCCGCAGTCTAAGAGAGAGAGAGAGAGAGAGAGAGAGAGAGAGAGAGAGAGAGAGAGAGAAGGGGGAGGGAGAGGAAGTGAATGCATACATCTAAATCTAAGAGGCTGGCGCTCAGAACAAGGTCAGTCGCTCTGGTGTGTTGTATGTGCTGGCCGGTGCAACCCTGCTGCCGCAGCAAAAGCTGCCCCCCTCCCTCCCTCCCTCCCTCCCTCCCTACATCCTCCCCCTCCCTCCCTCCCTTCATCCTCCCCCTCCTCCCCTTCCTCCTCTTCATCCCAGTGCACTGATTAGAGTCTGGCCATAACTGTGTCTCAGGCCTGTTAAAAATGCAAGCCTCTCTTATTGATCATTAAATAATGATTTCGGTGCTGCTTTAAATGTGATTCTCTCTCTCCCTCTCTCTCTCGCTCTTGCTCAGTCGCCCTCCCCCTCTCTCTCTCTCTCTCGCCCTCTCTCTCTTGCTCAGTCTCCCCCCCCCCCTCTCTCTCTCTCTCTCGCCCTCTCTCTCTCTCTTGCTCAGTCTCCCCCCCCCTCTCTCTCTCTCTCTCGCCCTCTCTCTCTCTCTTGCTCAGTCTCCCTCCCCCTCTCTCTCTCTCTCGCCCTCTCTCTCTCTCTTGCTCAGTCTCCCTCCCCCCCTCCCCCTCTCTCTCTCTCTCTTGCTCAGTCTCCCCCCCCCCCCCCCTCCCTCTCTCTCTCTCTCGCCCTCTCTCTCTCTCTCTCTTGCTCAGTCTCCCCCCCCCCCCCCCCTCCCTCTCTCTCTCTCTCGCCCTCTCTCTCGCTCAGTCTCCCTCCCCCTCTCTCTCAGGGAGCACTTGAGACTCTGAAAGCAGGTCCGCAGTGAGGTGGAGGTACATAGGTAAGTAAATGTGCAGCGACTCAACATCGGTGTAGAAAAGCAACAATATATATTCAATAAAGGTTCAGATATCCCATATTTTCTGCCGTCAGCTCCATACTGCCCTTCTAAGAAGGGGTCAGCCTTGGGTTGGTCAGCAAACAGCCATAATGCCTACTGTTAGGCAAAGGCTTGACTCTGTCCTTCATGGCCCTGACTCCGTGTCCTAACTACACGCGACGCGAGCGAGCGTCAGCGACAAAATTCGTTCCATTGCTTTGTTTTCTATTGTTATATCCTAACTGGACGCGAGCGACGCAGCGCGAAGCGGCGCGACGTTTTAACTGCCCTTTTGACGCTCGCCCTGTTCCTATTTTCCTCCTGTCGCTCGTGTTGACAGGCGTTCGTTCTTTAACTGTCTTCAGTTGGGAATATAGACAAACAAACAGAACAGGAAATTTAACGGTTTCAGTTAGGACTGCGATGTCGCGTTCTGTTGCTCGCGACGCAAGCAGTTAGGACACGGTGTGAGACAGAAGAACATCGTTCTGCCTATGGCCACCTCATACCGGTACCAACCGCTTCTCTCCAGTCAAGAGGGGGCGCTGACGGCGCTGAGAGCTTCAGAATCATTTTGATGGTACACTGCCTTGTAAGAGGCAGAATGTTGCCTCTTTCATTCCCACCCCTCCCCCTGAATGCTTCTTTTTGAAATAATAAGTTTGGTGTAGCGGGACGCTATTTTTGAGGAAAAATCCGTAATGCTTTACAGCATTACGTCACACACCAACTTCCGCTGGCTATTGCTATAAAAATAGTGCAAATTCTCAAATCACAGTACGATATACATCATGGTGGAAGTGAAAAGACCAAAGAGGAACATCACAGAAAAAGACAAGACCAGAAAAAAGAAAAAGAGATCAAGCCAGAAGCCAAACGACAGTTAATATTGGACTGGCTTTTACTTGCTGGCGGGAGCTTCGCACAATTAAAGGCTGCAAGACTGACGCAGACCTGGCCTTTTTGCTGTTGAACTTGTATTGTAAGTACTGTACTAGTGCTACAGTAGCTAGCTGGCTTGTTATGTCTTATGTTGAAATTGCTTGATGTTTGGCTGTTTTAGCTGTGAATGTATGAGGATGCATGTAATCTAGCTAGCTTGGGCTATGTTCTCTAGCGAAGATGCCGATAGTGTAGTAACTTTTTAGACTGATTTCATGAAGTTAGCGAGCCGACAAAGTCCAATGAAAGGCTACGAAATACGAATTTGACGCCGACCTGGCCTCTTTTGTAACATAGCTAGCCTAATGTTAGCAGTAGACGCTTCTCGGGATGGATTGGGAGCTGACGCCTCGTTAAGGATGGCGCGGAGTGAGCGAGGCCGGACGACGTTCAGGCCACTTCTGGGCCACAGTCAGTCGGACAGGCGCAGGCGGCCTCTCGATTAGCAGTGCTACCGAGAGCGGTGTGTGTGTGTGTGTGTGTGTGTGTGTGTGTGTGTGTGTGTGAGTGAGTGTGTTTGGGGGGGCGGCAGGGGGGTTATAAGCCCCAGGCAGCTGGCCGGAAGTGGGGGCCGGGGAGAATGGAGGGCTGGGGGGGCTCTTCCTCCGACGGACGGACAGACAGACAGATGGAAGACAAACAGCTTCATCAGCCATATGGTGTGTGTTGCACCGTGGGGCAGAGGCCTCGTCTGCTCTCTGCTCTGACAGGCTGGAGACGAGAGGAGACAAGAGGAGAGGAGAGGAGAGGAGAGGAGAGGAGAGGAGAGGAGAGGAGAGGAGAGGAGAGGAGAGGAGAGGAGAGGAGAGGAGAGGAGAGGAGAGGAGAGGAGAGGAGAGGAGAGGAGAGGAGAGGAGAGGAGAGGAGAGGAGAGGAGACGAGACGAGACGAGACGAGACGAGAGGAGACGAGACGAGAGGAGACGAGACGAGAGGAGAGGAGAGGAGACAAGAGGAGACGAGAGGAGACGAGAGGAGACGAGACGAGAGGAGACGAGACGAGACGAGACGAGAGGAGTGATACATCGGCAAACCGCCCCTGGAGTCCACTTTCACCTTCCTGTACATCTCTCTCTCACACACACACACACACACACACACACACACACACACACACACACACACACATACACACATAGGAGGAGAGAGGGAGAGAAAAACAGGGAGAGAGACAGAGAGAGAGAGGGAAAGAGAGAGAGAGAGAGAGGGAGAGAGAGGGGGAGACCTACAGTACTAGTCAGATAAGCCTACACAAGACACAGGGGGTACTGTACATGACATACACATGCTCTAAATCCCTCCTCCCTCCCTAAATCCCTCCCTCCTGATGCTGGGGGGGCATCACGGAATACCATGCAGGAACTGACTGTACTGCCCCGGAAGAACCAGCGAAATCTTCTTACTTGATCTACAGCAGGGGTCACTAATAGACGGACCCAGACCCTGTCCTATCCAAAAACCAAAAAACGCTCAATTATTGAGAATTATTATGTTCTGACGGAGCGTTTCTATTTCAACCGGCACCGCTTTTCTAGTGTTTAGGTCACTGGTCCTGTGCTGTATATCATCACACGCAGGGGAGCCGTACGAAGGGGAAGAGTTAGGACGATTCCAGGGGCCCTGCACTGACAGGGGCCCCCATAAACCACTATTATGATAAGGTCTAGACTTGGGGGGGTCCAATATAATATTCTTTCATAGGGCCCATGATTTCTAGCGTCGCCCCGATCGCACGTGATGCTACTCAGCCAATCAGATCCGTGCATTCCGAGTCAGTGAGTGAGCGTGAGAAACAGGAAAGACGAGACTGTCAGAGTATGGGAGATAAAGTGAGTCAGATAAGAAGAGGAAAGTACATGGTGTGCTCTAAAAGGACAAAAGTAGACAGCGGAAATAGAGCTTTTAGAATGGACAGACTCAAACATGTTCATCGTTCAAAACCAGGATGTCTGATATGTTCTGGGACCTTGGCACAAAACTTTTTGAACAACAATACCCACTCTAATCACAGAGTGCACGGAAAATACATGATCTAAGAGCCCAAAATGATCGATCCACCAATGAGCACCTACACATGTGTATGAGAATGACACTGACACCATTCCAGCCCAGACTTAACACTCTGGCAGGACAAGCAAGAGATCATCACTTCTCTCTCACTGAACAAGAGAAAACGTTTTTAAAAGTAAGCACTATGTTAAGATGCAACTTTTTTGAAAGCTCTCATGTATGTACTGTACTTGAAATGAGAAAATAACATTTGTAGTACCCTACCCTCGAGTTAAATGTGAGAACAAAGACAAATATTGTTGAAAAGGTACTTACTTTATTTGATTTGAAAGTCAGTTGTTCATCATACAGATGCTGCACTGCTACTTCAATATACAGTAAGGCGCTGAATCATAACGGTCCTTTGCTTGAGGATCTCAGCATAATGAAGCACTGTACATGTCAAAAGTTAAACCAGCAATGCTGATCACAGATTCAGGATTAGCCATCATTTGCAGAAGCATATCTGTCTGTCAGATGTCACACACAGGCTATCTGTGAAATCGAGGGCACAAAAAAATGTTACACACGCTATACCGACTCACCTACAGGTGACAATCTACAGGAACTTCAAACCCTCATCTCACAGATGGCTTCATTGAGGACTTCCTAGACTGTCAGTCAGCTGTATATAAACGGCCGATCTTCTTAACAAAAAGCCTTGCCTTCAACTGTGTTGACTGCTTTTTAAGTCGCATCACAAGCTGTTACGGGCTTAATCAAACAGAAGCTGCCGTATTGTTGCACCACAGGGGGCCGGTGTGTGTGTGTGTGTGGGGGGGGGGGAGGGCGGGGGGGGGAAGGCGGGGGGGGGCTTGACATTACTGTCACTCTCTCCATCCACAACTCATGAAAATGGATGAACGCGACGAGGGCACCAGGGGCTGACAGTATATTTATGGATTGACTGATAAGTGCATTAATTGTCATTGAGTTCCAGCCGAGAGGGTGATTGGCTGTTAGCAGTAAGACTGTGGTGGGGAGTACACTGATTAGATTATAGCGCCAGGGCACTCGCATTAGAAGTGCTTTCTGTATACACACACACACACACACACACACACACACACACACACACACACACACACACACACACACACACACACACACACACACACACACACACACACACACACACACACACACACACACACACACACACACACACGCACATATCCATGAATAAGAAATGTATTATGTAATAATAACAGAGAACAGAGATAAAAGCCTCTGGATGGAAGTTTCTCTGTGGAAGTGCTCAGATAGACTTGAACAAGGTTCTGCTTGTAGTGTGTGGTAGGAAGATGGGAAGGTGTGTGTGTGTGTGTCTGTGTGTGTGTGTGTGTGTGTGTGTGCATGTGCACGCGTGTGTATGTGTGTGTGATCTAAGATGGTGCCATGGATGGCTGCCTCAGCGCATTAGTGCTCATTGTTTTGTTGTGTTTTGTCTGTATATTCTGTGTTTTGTTTGTATATTCTGTGTTTTGTTTGTATATTCTGTGTTTTGTCTGTATATTCTGTGTTTTGTCTGTATATTCTGTGTTTTGTCTGTATATTCTGTTTTTTGTCTGTATATTCTGTATTTTGCCTGTATATTCTGTGTTTTATCTGTATATTCTGTGTTTTGTCTGTATATTCTGTGTTTTGTTTGTATATTCTGTGTTTTGAGACAGTTCCTTCGCCAGAGAAGAGCTCCTGAACATCAGCGAATCAACAGGGATTTACTTCCTGACTTTCTCATCCCATCTGTGGAATTACTGAACATTCTGGTCAACGCTGCGCTCACCTTCAGGGTGGGATGGGGTGGGGCGGCTGTGGCTCAGGAGGTAGAGCGGGTCGGCGGTTCAAATCCCGGCTCCTTCTGTCCACATGTCCAAGTGTCCTTCGGTGAGACCCCCAAATTGCTTCCAATGAGCATGCTAGCACCTTGAATGGCAGCTGCCGCCATCGGTGTGTGTGAATGGGTGAATGAGAGGCCACTGTAAAACGCTTTGGATGAAAGCGCTACATAAGTGCAAGCCATTTAACGTTTACCACTGTTCCCACAGTGGAGTTCCGGAGGACAGGGTAAACATACACACTCCTCTACCGGGGGTTTCTCTCTAACGTGCGCTCACTATGCAACAGGAACTCCAGGTGCGGAAGAACAAAGGCTTCTCTTCATCTTCCCCTTTGGGCTTCAGGGAGACCTGGCGGCGTGGGTGGATATTTGTTTCTGCGTCTCCCAGGACCTCAAGTGGGAGATGAACATCCCTCGCTCACCGAGAGGGTCCGGCGGAGGATGTACGTCCGAGGCAGCCGCTCAACCTGCCGAAGCCAAATGATGGTATACTTCTATGCCGCCGCCATTGAGTCCATCCTCCCGCCTCCGTCGCCATCTGGTACGCTGCTGCCAGCACCCAGAACAGGAGGCCGACACCTCACACCCTGGTCACAAGCTCTGTGAGCCACTCCCCTCTGGCAGGACGCAGCAGTCCATCACCAAAACCTCACAGTACAAAAACAGTTTCTTCCCAGAGTGCAACTGGCCTCATCAACAAGGCCCAGAACACCCAGGACGGTCTATTATATGCAGGTCAACGCACTACACACTGCCATTCCCTGTCCTTTACAGGGATCTTAGTTCTCCTGGCGTGTGCGTACGTGTGTGAGCGCATGAGTGCGTGTGTGAGTGCACATTTGTGGTCTACCTGTCTTGGAAAGTGTGTTTGTGTGTGTGTGTGTGCGTCTGTGTAGAAGGCAGAGGGATTCACTTTGGTTTGGTTCAGGTAGTTGGTTGGTGAGAGACTTACGATGAGTGCACAGTCTCGTCCCATGGAGATGACCGTCCTGTTGACCGTCCTCAGGAGCTTCTCCATAATAATCTGGACGTGCCACTGCGTGGGGCCCTGGACACACACACACACACACACACACACACACACACACACACACACACACACACACACACACGTGAGAGTGAGAGAGAGACAAAGTATGTTGCCAAACACTGTGCTGGTACAATGGATAGAAAAGACTTCCATTTCAGAGCGTTCTATCGTTCTATCGTTCTATGTGTTCTGTGCGCCTCTGGCTGGGAACCCCATTCACAGACACTGCATGCTAATACCTGCCTCGTGAGACCACCCTGATGGTGCGAGCTCACGTTCTTATTCGCAAATCAGTCTGGATACTCCCGATAGAGAACATTTTGAGCACGGTCGTAAAACGATCTCTCCAATCAGCGGTGGTTCTGGGAAATTTGAAATACAAACTGCTACGCTGGCTGGGCGGGTTTATGACAGCGAGGAGCGGTTGAAGTAAGCGTGTGATAGACCTTTTCACAATTTTTTCAGATCATCATCCAAACCAATCATCCAATCACCTGCCGAGTAGTGTTGAAAGTGCCTGCCCTTTTCCAAACAGTTTGATCCCATGCAGAAACACTGCTAAACTAATACACCTCTGGCTGATAATCCCATTCACAAACAGTGCTTAACGAACAGGAAACTCTACATGACCAGTGTCCAGTGGAAGGCCCATGTTTTAATTCCCTTCATCTGCAAATCAGAAGTCATATCAGCGCCAGAGAGATTGAATCAAAATTTAAACAAATAATTTTGGGCTCCCATTCGTAGCACTACCAAGTGGTTTCCTTACACTGGAAGGAACATCATCAAACACAGAGATATTATTCCACAAGGACCAGAGTCGGTTCAGGCTCTGGGAGAATAAGCAGCTCACTGTCGACGTGTCTGATATGAGTGGTGGAGTGACAGTGATTTGGTGATGGTGAATCGGTGAGGCAGCAGTCTAAAGTGGGGCAGTTCTCCCTGTCGTGCGCAGGGTGGGGGCTAGCTGTCTACAGGGGGCTCCCTCTGTGAGAACCCCACGCTACTGCTCTCCCCAAACTTTTAATAATTCACACAGATATTTTGCGGCTTACAGAGCTCACACACACCCAGTCACGCGCTCGCTCTCATGCATTAAAAGATACCCACACACACACACACACACACAGACAAGCACATACAGTACACACAAACTCTCTCCCTTTCTCTCACAGGCAGACACACACACACACACACACTTCTGATCTGCCCTTTCACTGTATCAGGTATGATGCACATCCTTCGCAATCCCCCCCCCCACCAAAAAAAAAACAAAACAAAAAAAAACACACTGCTAGTTCTCTAGGCTGACATCTCTGAACTCACAAAGGCTTTGATTCTACCCTGTTTCCACTGTAGAGAATTCACACACACAATCCACAGCCTGGTTGACAGATGATTCTCTCTGTATCGGATAATAGGAGCTTTGCCAATGCAACTCTGAATTATTGAGGGAAAAGTCCATGAAATAATAATTTCTTTCCGTTGTGAAATGTGGGCTAATTTGATTAGAACCTCAGTCAAGCCTACTAGATATGCAAGTCAGCGCACTACATACTGATATTCCCAGCCAGGGATCTCGTTTCTCCTGGCGTGTGCGTGTGTGTGTGTGTGTGTGTGTGTGTGTGTGTGTGTGTGTGCGGGGGGAGGGGGGCAGGTTGAGAGTTGGGGATCAATAGGAAGGTAAACAGGCTGAGTACAAGAGATGAACAGATGAAGCTGAGATTAAACTGTGTCTGAGTACAGAGGTAGAGAGATAGAGGAGAGAGAGAGCGAAAGGAGGAGAGAGAGAGGAGGAGAGAGAGATAAAGGTGAAGAGAGAGACAGAGGAGGGTAGAGAGGAGGAGAGAGAGATAGAGGTGAATAGAGATGGAGAGGAGAGAGAGAGATGGAGAGAGAGATAGTGGTAGAGAGAGAGACGGAGAGAGGAGGAGAGAGACAGAGGTGGAGAGAGAGATGGAGGAGGAGAGACAGGTGGAGAGAGAGGAGAGAGAGATACTGTAGAGGTGAAGAGAGAGAGAGAGAAGAAGAGAGAGATAGAGTTGGAGAGGGATAGACAGGGAGAGTGAATGGAGGCCAGAACTGATGCTCATCCTCACCACGTTCTTCGTGTAGAGCACCTCCAGGATGTTGCTGAGCAGCTGACAGCACGCCTCCAGCTCCTCCTGCTTCTCCAGATGGGACTTGAGCTGCTCCGTCATCAGAGGCAGCAGGATCTCGCGGCAGTCTGCAGGGAGGGACACAGCACCGAAACAAACACACCTGTTAAACCACTAACCGTTAACGCCCTGGTGACTGGAAAACATTGCAAACATTGAGTATGGTTGTTCAACCAGTTATGATGTTGCACGCACAGAAGTTCCAATCCATTAAAATGCACCCTAAACAAACAGGAAGGAATAATCCAAGCCAACAATAAAGCTGGCTAGCTCAGGCTCTCAGACTTTAATATTGGATCAATATAACTTAATTTAAGCTGGAATGTATGTATTTAAGTTATATTTGAGCACGCCTTTAACATGCACTGGGTAGTATATTGGAGTAATAAAGGCATAAAGGAATGACAGCGGGAGTGGTGATAAGGCCACACCACCGTAGACTGGAAATGTATACCTGGGGCGTCCAGACACACATTATCATATTTTTTATTAAACCTGCAGATTCCAACGTAGAGCCGTGTGCCCGGAGATGCGGTGCAAATCAAAGCTAGGGCCCGGGGGACAAACAGTGAAGGAGAGCCGTCCGGAGACCATTTAGGGGACGGGGTGGGCCGGGGCAACGCTTTAGGTCACTAAAGGGCCAGGGGTCAGCAACCAGAGCCAGGGAAGGAAAGAGATGAGGGGGCAGAGAGAGAGAGAGGGAGAGGTGAACATGGCTGTGCGGTATATAAACTCCATCTTTGACAATTTGGCTACCTTGTCCAATTTAAAGAAATCACCAAAACCCCAAAATAAAAAGGGAAATAATGACAAATGATGACACTGTAAAACCACCACGTGAACGTAGTCCCAAGTGAGACAAAACTTTCATACGCTGTGCCCTTGCAGGAATTAATAAGTCCATCACTGTTTTTTTCATAAACTGTAAAACCTATCAAACCTATCTCCTCCCACATTCTTTGACTGTCCTTACCAAACGATCCTCACAGATTTTTGAAATATCAAAGATTGAGCCCACAGCGCATCAAAATGTTTTACTGTTAACAGTTCTGCATACAATTCCTACTGTACGAATTCTCGCCAAATCAATGTCTGATCATCCCTATAAAAAGGGACATTGGCAACATATCCAAGATGTAGTGTGATTTTTTTCAGAATTTTAGGTCAAAAAATGTTTGTTTGTTGTTTTGTTTTTTTACAGTATTCTTAATTATACCCTCAAATGGTCAATGGAAAAGAACATATCTAAACTTAACTCCTCCTAAAAATGTTTTTTCCAATTGCAACCAAAATACATACACTGCATCATCACACAGCCCACACCAAACGATCCAGACAGATTTTTGAAATATTAAAAACTGAGCACATGATGCATCAAAATGTTTTACTATTAGCAATACTGTACAGTTACTACAAATTCTCGCTCAAAAAATTTCCAATGTTCATGAAAAATCATCATGACATGGTAGATGTAGTGTGACTTTTTTCAGAGTTTTATCTCAAAAATTGCATTTTTGAAAATATGTTTAATTCTGTCCTCTGAAACCAACACTTCATACGGAGAAAACTACACTACCCACAATCCAACGCAAGCTCCACCAATCGGAGACATCGCTGTTGGCAACCCTACCCAACCCCCGCCGAGGATTACAATGACTACACTGATTGATCGACCACTGACTGAGCACACTGCTGAAGTTAATGTTCAATTATGAAGAAAAACAAACAAAACCTGTAAAAATGAATAAACATCTCATCCCACATGTTTCAATCAATTAACATCAAACTTGCTACACTGGATCTTCAGACTGTCATTCACAAACTCATTGACCAGATTATTGAATTATCAAAATTGATCTTACAATGCATCAACATGTTTTACAATACACAGTACTGTCAACAGCTTTCTCTTTCCTTTGTATATTTAAGCAATTGACCACGAGAGGCAGTGGGTTACAGGGGATTTTACCACAGCTACGGGGCGTTGTTAAAACCCCCGTAGCTATGGTAAAATCCCCTGAAACCCACTGCCTCGAGTGGTCAATTGCTTTTCTACAACAGTTAAGAAACACTCAGTAGTAACATTCAATCATATATTTACCGCTCATTCTTATCATTTTAGTATTAACAAAATCTTCCGCGATAGGCTATAGTTCTGAATTAAATGGTTGCCAGGCAACATAGCCTATCTCGCCTATTTGGGTTGGCCTTGTTCACATAAACCATAAGGCATAATTCGGGTGGTTCACGTTTATTTGAATATTTCCAGCTATGGTGCAGTTATTAAAACACTTCTCCAGAGCACTCTTGCTCGTAGGAGTGTGGAAGTGTTGGAGTCGGACTGATGAGTGCATTTTTGTAATAGGATACGTTAAGTAAAAGGCGAGGTTGCTGCGAGTGGTTACTACGCCTACCGCTTGATTTTATCAATGGCCTCGTAAATGAGATTGACAGCGCATTAATACTAATTGTTATGCGGTCGCAGACGTGGTAAAATACTCTGTAACCCACGGCTGCGACCGCATAACAATTCGTATTAATGCGCTAGCCAATCAGAATCAAGTATCCCAACTCTCCGTTGTAGAATATGAGACTCAGATCACTTCAGCCACTCATCCACATTTTGAAGGGCATACAATCATTATATGACGCAGCTGCTATTGTTCTACCCTTTGTGTGGCGGCTGTAGCTCAGTTGGTAGAGCGGGTCGTTCAATGATCCAAGGGTCAGTGGTTCGAATCCCAGCTCCAACTGTCCACATGTCGAAGTGTCCTTGAGCAAGACACCTAACCCCAAATTGCTCCCAATGAGCAGGTTAGCACCTTGCATGGCAGCTACCGCCATTGGTGTGTGAATGTGTGTGTGTATGGGTGAATGAGAGGCCATTGTAAAGCGCTTTGAGTGCCGCTAAGGTGGAAAAGCGCTATAAGTGCAGTCCATTTACCATTTACCATTTGTTTGTGTGTATACTTTAATCAACAAACATCTTTTCCCGTGGGCTTTTACATATACCACACGTTCAGTGTTTTATGATGAAACAGATTATAACCTCTTATCCTGCACCCTGGTGACTGGCTTAGTCAATTTGTGAAGACAAACATGAGTTGTTGCTAATTAGCTCAGTGAGATAGAGGATGTTGCTTGGTGTCAGAGGTTACAAGTTCAATCATCAACTGATGCAAAATGAACATTGGAAATGTCAACTTTCTTGTTGTCTTCCTATTCTCTCACTTATTGCTCCTAAACTTGTCTGAAATTGCCTGGATCTGCCTAATCGCTGCACAGCAGCTTTGAGACTCTGAGACGTAATTTGAGACTCAGCTCTACAAATTACGGCCGTGAATGACCTGAGGGGAAAGGCAAGAAGGGCTTTTTATGCCATTGGAAAATGAATGAATATTCCAATTTGGCTGAAAATGTTCTAATCAATAATTCAACCAATTGCCCTATATGATAGTGAGGTGTGGGTTCCATTGGTTAGCCAGGATTTTTCTAATTGGGCACAAACATCAAATTGAGACCCTTCACACTGAATTCTGTAATACATTCTTAAAGTCCAAAGAAAAACTGCAAATAATGCATACAGAGCGGAACTTGGCCAATTCCCACTTCTAATTGACATTCAAAAGAGAGCCAGCAAGTTTTATATTCATCTCAAAACTAGAGACCCCCCCCCCCTTCCTCCTACCATCAACAAGCCTTACAAAGCCAAGAGGAGAACATAAAGAGGAGTCCCCTCTGCCAGCTGGCCCTGAGGCTGACCTCCACTAACCCCCCCTGCCTCAGCACAGCCCTCAGACAATCTGGCCCAGCCAAATTATCACAAAACAAAAAGACGACTATATTACCTATTGGAAAAATGCCACAAAAATTTGAATGCTATTTGACCCTAAATCGAGAGTACACAGTGGCAAATTATCTGACCACTGTTACTGATCCAAAACTGAGAAAGACATTGACTATGTACAGACTCAGTGATCACAGACTGGCCATAGAGACTGGCGGACACAGGCAGAAGTGTTGAAGGCTGTGTCAGCTCTGTCCACAGAGAGAGCTGGAGACAGAACATTTCCTTCTACAATATAGAACTCAAAAAACTTTGATACACTCTCTGACCAGACTAAAATGCAACACATACTTGGAGAACAACGTGTCAGTGCTGTAGAAGCAGCCAGATATGTGAGTGCATGTAACAGCCTAAGAGAAAACCAGCACAACACATACAGACGTGTACAGAAAATTAACTAATGAAAATCAGACATTGCTTTTGAATTGTGGTTCAACAGAATCATTTAAAAAAAGAAGAAACTGGCCTGGACAAAAATGATGTCAAAAGCAATGTCTGATTTTCATTAGTTACTTAGTATTACTTTTGTCAGTTTCTGTCTACATCTGTAGCAGCTGTAGTTAATCTCCCCTCAACTCACACTCTGCCTTCTCATTTACTCCTCTACTGCATGAGGATCTTTTTTGTTTATTCATTTGTTTGTTAGCAAGTTAATTTATGTATTTATTTATTTTACATCTGACATTTGATTTTGTATGAATATATTTTTTGTTATTGTAATTGTTTCTTTATTTACATATTTTATTACCTATTTTTCTATCCATCTGTTAGTTTACTTAATTAATTAATATATCTATCCGTTAGTATCCTTAATTTATTTTCTCATGTTATTATTGAATTGTAAAGAAAGAAAGAAAGAAAGAAAGAAAGAAAGAAAGAAAGAAAGAAAGAAAGAAAGAAAGAAAGAAAGAAAGAAAGAAAGAAAGAAAGAAAGAAAGAAAGAAAGAAAGAAAGAAAGGAACTCCCAACAAACTGGAGAGAGAGCAGCTTGGAGCCTGGCACACCAGCAGGGCCAGGCTCTGCCCATTACGCCGCACAATGACCCGCAGGGGAAGAGAGGAGGGATGACCAGGGAGGGCCACTGCCTCAGCCGCAGCACCTGTGTTGCTCACGAGTACTGCTTCCAACCTCGCTTTCCCCAAAATGGGGTCGAACTCGGGTCCTTTTTAGGCAGGAGGGATTGTATGGATCCATTCGCAATCCATCACATACGTACAGTACATACCATTCTAGTTCTTTCTCATTGAAATAGTCTGACTCACCAGATGTAGGTTGCCTTGTCATTAGTTTATTACCGACCAATCAGTGGCGAAAGGATTTGATTCCCGGCCCAATCAGATTCAATCCAGACTATATAAAATAACAACCTAGCAACCGCTCTGCTCAACACAATAGTGATACGTTTAAAGAAATACAGTAACCCCCCCCCCCCCTCCCCGAATGGTAATGAGTCCAGCCAGACCTTTCTCTAGCGCTGGCACAGCGTAAACGAAGTGTGGAGATAGGTCTGGCTGACTAATTGAAATCTGACTAATAAGATCCCAGCCTTAAATGTATTCCTGACACGCACAAACTGCCTCTCTAACAGTCAATATTATCATGTTACACTGCAGACTGCAATGTATAGTATAACAAATGGTACTACAGACCTTTCTAGAAGCAGAAATCTTACTTTATTGGTGCTATATATTCCTCAAATAACGGGGTACAATGATAAGGATTATTAAGAATGACTAAATCATGATGAGGGCTTAAGGATAAGACAGTATTGTTAATCTGATATAATCAGCACTGTAAATTTTTCGCTCCTGAGCTCAAGTCCAAAAAATGAATGGAGGTGAATGTCTGGCCGTGTTTGGGCGGCTCGTGGACCTGCTCCGTGATTCGGATCCACTCCAAAATTGTATTTGTTTTAAGATGGCCCATGCTACACCCCTCCACTGAGTTTCATAAAAATCGGTCTGGTAGTTTTAGTGTAATCCTGCTAACGGACGGACAAACAAACCAACACGCCACCGAAAACATTACCTCTCGCCCTTCGCTGTCGCTCAGGTGGAGGTAATCAACGAGTAATAGTGGTTCCATTTCAGACGCGCAGATGCCACGCTCAACAACTGCAGACTAGACTACTCCTGAGATGACAGATGTAGTAAATGAAGCCATTAGACCGACTTTAACACATTTACATAGTATCACATTTCACTGCCGTTAGGAATATGGCGTTCTAACAAACACTTTTATCCAAAACGATACGGTGTGAACTGGTGTCCCTGGGCCAGTCTCGAACCAGAAACTGGCCTGTCTACCACCCCTGTCTGCTTCCCCACCACTCATGAGCTACTGTAACACCTCTCATGTCTTGTATGGCAGATAGATTAGATTAGATAAAATAGATCAGATGTAGTTGTTAAAAGAGTAGTTTGGTATTTCATAAGCCCTGTTATAAGGTTATGTATGCTGATATACAACTGACCATAACGATTTTGACCGACTTTGCACTCTTGTGATATTAATGCTCATTACTCATGTCACAGCAAAGAGTACATCATGGATGTCTTTGAGCATACCTGTATATGCAAGACACGCCAGTCCTTCCTGACTCACTGAGCTCCTCAAAGCCACCATGAAAAGCAGGGTGATGTCAGTGTAACTAACGCGTTATGAATGTAGTCTGCAGGAGAAGGGGGGAATCCCATTAAACACTTTGGCATTGATTAGTGCATCAATTACAGCAATGATTTGCTCACAGCAACCTGGGAAGAAAGGCACGTCCACCGGACATTCAGAAATGGCTTTTATTAATCATAATACAAACAACTGAGTGGATGTTTATTGGGAAATAGCAAACAAAATCATTAACGAGAAGTCACTTGGCCGGTTGATCAGTTTTGGATAATTTTCTTATGATAAGATTTCATTCTTTCAAATGTGAAAAATCAGCCAGGCTGCACAGACCAACTGCCAGGATCTCTGATTGGATAGCTCCCTAACGATCAACATATGGATAGATATTCAAAGACACTTATTATAACCATTCATCTCTTACACATGCGCCTACACAATACATGCATGTAGGTCCATAACATTCTCATAGTCTAAATAATAAGGTTAATAGTGGACAAATTGCGATTTAAGTGATGTCTCCAACACCCCAGTTTCATCCTATGATAGCCTATTGCCATCACAGTGGCGTGGATTGAGATTGAACTAGAGATTGAAATTGCCTAAATAGCCTTTTTGGATTCATCACAAAAAAGACTCAAGACTCAAAAAGAGATTACAGTATTTTAAAAACAAAAAACCCAGGCCTAACTGTTTAGCTACACTGTAGGCTAGATCTATTTGAAGCTACATGTCATGTCTAAACTTGAACTGGCTAATATAGCTAGACTATGAAGAAAAACCTTGAAGCTGATTGCTATAGGTCAAACTCGTAAATCAACTCGTTTGTTAGGCTAACGTTATGTGAAGACAGCGTTAGCTTTCGCCGTTAGCCTATGTGAAGACAGCATTAAGCCGGCTAGCTATCGTTCAGATGCAACACATTAGGATAGCAGTGTGAATGGTTTACCACAGCAAAAATGTCTGGATGAATTTGTCTTTTCTAGTTAAAGTCGCACTGAAACGGACGTTTGAGATCATCCAACTTCCCTAGTTTGACGTTTGTCATAGCAAACAAGCTATGAGGGTGGGACATATGTTTAGAGGAATTTGATTGGAACTTTGACAAGTGGACGGGTTTTAAGAACTTGTTTTGGCATACATTGTTGACACTATGACCAATTATGTGAACCAAAATGGGACAGAATGCTTTTTTTCATTTCAGTGCGACTTTAATGTTAGTTTTCTGCAGTATGTGCTATTGCAGATAGCTTATTCTGGATTCAGCAGTTCGCCGTGTCCATAGCCGTCCATGGCTGCGACAGCCTGCAGGGTCGGGGACTCCCCTATGCTACGTCATCGCTGATGGCAGGCAGCTTAGAGAGCCACCTTTTTCACCATATTTCTGCCCTTGGTGTCTGTAAAGATGGATTTTTTTTTAAAGATTTTATTTATTAAGTTGGCCTAATCATGAGATCAAAAATGTAAATTCTTTATTTATTTATTTTTATTTTTTTAAATCAACCTGCACTATGCTCTTTAATTTGGGGGCTTTTGCCATCACATGTACATAAGTATTCACTCCCTTTGCTATGACACTCAAATAATTTACTCCACCTGTAGTAAATTCAATTGATTGGATTGTAATTGCTGGGTGCCTCAACAAAGTGCTGAGTAAAGGGTCTGAATACTTATGTACATGTGATAGTTTAGTTGTTTTATTTTTAACACATTTGCAAAACTTTGCAAAACTTTTTTCACTTTGTTATTATAGGGTATTGTGTGTAGATTTTTAAGGGACATTTTAATTTAATCCAACTTGGAATGAGGCTGTAACATAACAAAATGTGGAAATAGTGAAGGGGTGTGAGTACTTTCCAAGTGCACTGTATCTGCAGTGGAGAGGTGTTGGTATGACCAAACTTCATTTGATAGTCGCTAAAACAACATCAAGTTCAGACATATTAAACTGCAATCTCTTCAACTTCATTGTTTTTTCGATGTCACAGCCTGAAGCTGTTTAAATAAAAGACACTCCTTCACAGTCTAGACAAATCCTTCAGTTATGCAAAAGGGGATATGCATACCGAGCCTGAACTATAGCCCTCTCACTGGCCACCGTTAAACCATAATCACAAAACATAAACACAAAATGACAGCCATGTGTGTAATGAAAGACGTGATGCTGGAGGACTAAGCTGCCTGCCAGTCAAAAGCTCACAGAGGGCTGAACGTGTGCATGGTGTTCGGTAATCTTCCGGGCTCAAACACAAAAGCAGATTCATCTGGGGGTGTCTGGCATTGTGTGGCACGTTTTTTAACATCATGTTTTTTCCACCGCTCCAATCCTAAGTCCATTTGCGTGCCCCCTGGCCCAGACAGCTCCAGAGGCAGCTGAAAGAAACCAACTGGAACTATCCAGCACGGCCACGAGAGCTCCCTCAAACTTCAGCGCAAACAGATTTTAGACGCTAGAGCGCCCCAACTCGGATCAGGGGAGCAGCTGACATAGTGTATTTGTTCTCTGCCGATGAGACTCTTTTTTCCAGTTATTTCCGTGGCCTTGCTTCTCGCTCCAGTGACGCCGCCGAGTGAGGCTGACATCCCTCAACGCAAACGGCTCCGGGAGATTTCCACAGGTCGTCGACAGGTAATTTGGGGCAGAAAAATAATTTGTGTGTCCATCATACTAAACTGCCTTTCATTCATTTGAATGCTCATGATTTGTGGCGAATCCATGAAAAGGGAAAGTGAAGTCTTGTACTGGAACGAAAAGCCTTTAATTCATTTGAATGCTCATGATTTGTGATGAATCCATGAAAAGGGAAAGTGAAGTCTTGTACTGGAACGAAAAACTACCTGCTTAGTAATTCTAGTCCTGCTCTCTGTGCTGTGTTATTCGTTTTCATATTCATCAGCAAATAAATGACATGGAGATGGGTGGGGGAGCATAATGACTTGTGAGGGATGTGCATTTCGTTAGGCGGTTCATCTGTTCCAACCCTGTGGCAGCTCATTTGTTCCACTACAGTTCAGCTTTGGACAGGAAGCCCAGGAAATAAATCAGCACACCCGGGGTCAGAGTAAATGCATGGTAAAAGTCCCGTGGGGACGGACGCTGGTGTTTAGCACCACTGTCATGGCTGTCCCTGACCTCTATCTCACTACTGTCCCTGACTACTGTCTGACTACCTCACTAATATCCCTGACTACTGTCTGACTACCTCACTAATATCCCTGACTACTGTCTGACTACCTCACTACTGTCCCTGACTACTGTCTGACTACCTCACTACTGTCCCTGACTACTGTCTGACTACCTCACTACTGTCCCTGACTACTGTCTGACTACCTCACTAATATCCCTGACTACTGTCTGACTACCTCACTACTGTCCCTGACTACTGTCTGACTACCTCACTAATACCCCTGACTACTGTCTGACTACCTCACTGATATCCCTGACAACTGTCTGACTACTTCACTAACCTCACAATAACGGGAAGTGTAAGTCCATTAAACACTCCATTCACAATACTTCAGTTGTGATTGTTCAAAAACCTATTGCAGGAACCCACAAGCACTTGAGGGTCAATGAGATGTAAATACAGTAACAATTGTGTGTGTATGCAAGGTAAAGCTGAAAGGAACAGAAGGATTGTCCATATCTCCTTCATAAACCAGTTATTCCACTGTTAAGCTGGCTGTTTATTGGAGGCAGCCCTCTGTGTAATTACACACATCAGATCAATACTTATCACCTATGGGCCTTGCAGCAACAGCAGCTGTCTCACAGAGTCAATGCTAACCAGTGCTTAGACCAGGGTTTTTCCTACATTCAAATTTGCGTGGCAGCTGTCTGTTGCTGTTTTTCCATGCCGCCTTCCAGATGATATGTTTGGTAGATTTTTACTCTGTTGTAACAATGCTACTGGGCTATACGTTTTATACCGTTGGAAAGCCTGTTTATTTCCCTTTTAAATGGTGCCTCATTTGTAAGGAACATGCATTCGTGGGATGAGCAGCACAGCTGAGTATGTGGGGTGCCGCCCATGAAAAATGTGACAACTCTTCTCTGCCTACCTACTCAGAGCCTCACACCTGGGGGGGGGGCAGGAGGTTCAGTGAGAGTCATGTTCTTTGACTTTTCCAGTGCTTTCAACACCGTCTAAGCTATGCAGGTAGACCACAACACGGTGGCCTGGATCACAGACTACCTCACTGGCAGGCCATAATATGTCCATCTGCAGGGCTGCCTGTGCAACGTGGTGATTAGCGCCCCCAAGGAACAGTCCTGTCTCTTTTCTTGTTCACCCTCCACACCTCCGACTTCAGCCACAACTCTGGATCGTGCCACTTCCAGAAGTTCTAGGACGACTCCTCTATTGTGGGCAGAATCAGGTCAGATGATGAGGAGGAGTACAGGGATGTGGTCAGGAGATTCGTTGAATGGTCTGAAGAGAACCAGCTCCAACTCAACATCAGCAAGACCAAGGAACTGGTGGTGGATTTCAGAAGGAACAAGAGGCCCCAAACCCCTATCACCATCCAGGAGAAGGAAATTGAGATGGTGGACTCATACAAGTTCCTGGGAGTGCACCTGAACAACAAACAGGACTGGACTGACAACACTGAGGCCCTCTACAGGAAAGGACAGAGCATACTGTTCTTCCTCAGGAGGCTCTGGTCCTTCGACGTGTGTAGCAGGCTGCTGCGGATGTTCTGTCAGTCTTTTGGATCCAGCACACTGTTCTTTGCCGTCGCATCAAGTCTGGGGAGTCAAACAAGCTGAACAAGCTGGTGAGGAGGGCTGGCTCCATCATGGGGCAACTACTGGACAGCCTGGAGTCTGTGGCAGAGTGGAGGATGAGAGACAAACTCTGTCTATCCTAGACAACCCCTCGCATCCCCAGTATGACGAGCGGTGCAATAGGGAGCGGTTCAGACGTTTCTTTTTGTCAGCAGCCATCAGACTGTATAACAGTGCCTGGAGTCGTGCACATATGTATGTATACAGGTACATATATATCTTATTCTACTCTATACTGCACAGTTACTGTATATATGGATGTATATAGTCCATGTTATTACTCTTTTTATGCTACTACCCCCTTATCTAGTGTCCATTTCTTTCCAACCTTTCTGTAATTTCAACTTCTGAAACGCCAAATAGAAAGAAAGAAAGAAAGAAAGAAAGAAAGAAAGAAAGAAAAAAGGAAAGAAAGAAAGAAAGAAAGAAAGAAAGAAAGAAAGAAAGAAAGAAAGAAAGAAAGAAAGAAAGAAAGAAAGAAAGAAAGAAAGAAAGAAAGAGAAAAAAGGAAGGTCTGTCTGTCTGTCTAGCATGGGACCGCAGCGCTTGTGTGAACAGGTTCACCTCTAAGAGCTGCATGGCAATACCTTTCACACACACACACACACACACACACACACTCAACATGCCGTGCTTGAAAGCGAACCTCCCACACACACACACACACACACACACACACTCAACATGCTGTGCTTGAGGATTGGCGTTGTGCGGAAGGAGAGGGCGAGTGTGAGAGCCGTGGCAGGGAGGGCGTCGTGCTCCAACACCCTGATCCAGACATGTGGAGTGCGTAGATACAAGGGATTAACAGTCGGCCTCCGTAACACGAGGCGATAACACGGATGATTCCGCTAAGCTCCGGCCTGACCTTTACCGTGTGCGTGAGCAGGGCACCCTGGGGGATGTGGAAAGCAAGCGAGCGAGCGCGCGTGTGTGTGTGGCGAGTGCCTTACCGTGTTGCGTAAAGAGGTCGCTGTGGACGATGTCTATCAGGCAGTGTAGCTTCTGCTTCACCAGCCGACCCTGAGGAACCTTCAGGATGAACTCTGTGAAGAGTTTGCTGGGGAGACGGGGAAAAGACAAGCGGAAGAGATCGATTAAACAGGACTGCACAAATTGATTTGCTTTAGTACTACAATTCACTCAAGCCACGTTTAACTCCATTGTCAGGGGCTTTAGCCTTGGCTCGCTGGCAGCCTCTCATAGCCTTGTAGATTAAGAAATAAATCATTATGTTGCAGTTTCCAACATGAAGGACCTCCAGTGAGGTTACTGACATAACAAATCTACGGACAAACACCGACATAATGGGGACATTCTCCTCTCCTGGCCGGTCCCTGTGAGGCTGGATGGCAGGAGGGCGAGCGCTCCCTGGCAGGCCATGAAAGGCCTCTGAGACAGCGGGGATTAGCGCGCCCCCGTCTGCCAGCGCCGTGTTTACGGCCGGAGACGCCGCTCCCCTGTCTTTTTCTGCAGCGGTGGTGAAAGCTTTCGCTCCGACTGACTGGCGTGTGAGGACACGGAGGACAGGGAGGACAGGGAGGACGCGGAGGACAGGGAGGACACGGAGGACAGGGAGGACACGGAGGACGCGGAGGACACGGAGGTGCGGAGGACACGGAGGACGCGGAGGACACGGAGGTGCGGAGGACACGGAGGCGCGGAGGACACAGAGGCGCGGAGGACACAGAGGCGCGGAGGACACGGAGGACACAGAGGCGCGGAGTGCCCGAGTGCCGGCGGCACAGATAAAGGCAAGGCCCTGGGGGCGGGGCGGAGTAGAAGAATGCAGAGAAAACCAAAAAGTGGTAAAGTGCGGCTAAAATGTCACAGCGGTGCAGGTGAGTGGTTTCAGACCGGCCTCTGCAGGAGAGGAGGGGGGGGGTAGGGTGGGAAGGCCTCTGCAGGAGAGGAGGGGGGGGAGGGTGGGAAGGCCTCTGCAGGAGAGGAGGGGGGGGTAGGGTGGGAAGGCCTCTGCAGGAGAGGAGGGGGGGGGGTAGGGTGGGAAGGCCTCTGCAGGAGAGGAGGGGGGGGAGGGTGGGAAGGCCTCTGCAGGAGAGGAGGGGGGGTAGGGTGGGAAGGCCTCTGCAGGAGAGGAGGGGGGGGGGGATGGTGGGAAGGCCTCTGCAGGAGAGGAGGGGGGGGAGGGTGGGAAGGCCTCTGCAGAAGAGGAGGGGGGGGGGGGGAGGGTGGGAAGGCCTCTGCAGGAGAGGAGGGGGGGGGGAGGGTGGGAAGGCCTCTGCAGGAGAGGAGGGGGGGGGGATGGTGGGAAGGCCTCTGCAGGAGAGGAGGGGGGGGGGGAGGGTGGGAAGGCCTCTGCAGGAGAGGAGGGGGGGGGGAGGGTGGGAAGGCCTCTGCAGGAGAGGAGAGGGGGGGGATGGTGGGAAGGCCTCTGCAGGAGAGGAGGGGGGGGGGGGGGGGGTAGGGTGGGAAGGCCTCGGCAGGAGAGGAGAGGAGGGGGGAGGATAGGGGGGGGAAGGGCTCTGCTGGCCCACATCAAAAGCTTCTCCACACATCTGCACGCCTGTGGCAGAGGCCAGGGGAGAGAGAGCCCGCCAGATGGCAGCTGCCCAGGTGCTGGATGTGGGTGAACAGACTGTGTCCTCCTCACTGTCCTCCTGACTGTGTCCTTCTCACTGTCCTCCTGACTGTGTCCCCCCCCAGGACACAGGGGACAGTAGCAGAGCAGCGGGAGAGGACGATTAGCCTGCACAATAGCACAAATGCGCACACACACACACACACACACACACTCACACTCACACTCACACTCACACTCACACTCACACTCACACTCACACTCACACTCACACACACACACACACACACACACACACACACACACACACAAGCTCCCCTGAGGAGAGGGCAGGGAGCCAGTCACAGAGAAGTCACACACACCTCGGATGCCTGAGTGTGTGTGTGTGAGGGTGGGGGGGGGGGGGGGTCAGTGTGTGTGTCTCTCTAGTGGAAGGTCCGTCAGGCAGGCATCGTGACGCCAGACTGAGACCAAATCTGACCTTCACTACACTGCCAATCTGCAATAGCATGATGCATATGGTTCAATTCAATCAGCTATTCACTGTTTGTCAACCGAATACCCAACTCAATGGAGGACAGGAGGTTGCTATGTCGGTATTGTCCCATTCTCCTGAACAGAGATGATGTGTAAGCTCTGGAGGTCAGTGTAAGCCCTGGAGGTCAACTTGTGGTACTGACAGACAGACGTCAGGCCCAATACGACTGTGACAGGGGGGGGGCCTGCGGATAACTCTGGAGAGACGGGGGGGGGGGGGGGCTGCGGATCACTCTGGAGAGACGGGGGGGGGGGGGGGGGGGCTGCGGATCACTCTGGAGAGACGGGGGGGGGCTGCGGATCACTCTGGAGAGACGGGGGGGGGGCCGCGGATCACTCTGGAGAGACGGGGGGGGGGGGGGGCTGTGGATCACTCTGGAGAGACACGGGGGGGGGGGGGGGGCTGTGGATCACTCTGGAGAGACACGGGGGGGGCTGTGGATCACTCTGGAGAGACAAGGGGGGGGGGGGGGGGGGGTGCGGATCACTGGGACCATGGGCACGGCACTTAATCAGGCCTGTTACAGCAGCACAGCTCTCGACCTTTAGGCTGGGCTGGTTCGCTGGCTCACTGCCTCCCCAATCTCTTCATCTGAGCGCCAAATAAATACACTAACCAATCGACCGGCCACCGAACAGAGAGAGAGAGAGAGAGAGAGAGAGAGAGAGAGAATGATCTGGTGGGGAGGGGGAAACACTATTAGTGTTGCACGGTGTATCGCTACTAGGAAAGTACCGCGATACTCTGTCGTCAAAAACGGTACAATACCCAAATTTAAAGTATCGATACTTTAAGAAAGACAGTGTTTTAATAAGAGCCGTATATATTGAGTCGCGTTCATGCGACAGTGAAGCCGTGTTTGTTTGTAGGCTATAGCGCTCTGCTTCTCTCTCCCAAGATCCCCGAGTCGCGGGGCAGTATGTGTGTGTGCGCGCGCTCTCTCTCTCTCTCTCCTCGCTCTCTCACTCTGCAGCGAGCAGCGCAACAGTTTCCCCCTCATATGCACGCAGCATGTTCGAGAGGACGGTAGCTAACCTGAGATGGCTACAAGTACAGTACAAATGTCGACCGTCCACAGCTTGTCGATAAAGCTGATGCGCGCAGTGAAATCGGGCATATTTTGCTTACAGAGCCGACAGTGAGTGCAAGCCCACGGACATTAGAAAAATCCCATCTGTAAACGATGCTACAAATCTATACAAACCAAGGGAGCCAATACGACCAACCTGGCAAAGCATCTTGCAGACAGACATGCCGACTTACACAAACAATTCAAAGAGCGACAGGTTAGCGAATGTGATAGAAGATACGATACACACAGCAGCAACACCAGTACTGAATACAACCGAAGAATATTTAGCCTACCTTATGTTTGAATGTATGAATGCACAATACATTTATTACACAAGATGATAGCTAGAGAAGCTAATTTTCATCCGTAGCATGAGACTTTTAGCTAGCCTAGCTGCAGCCTGGCTGCAAGCCTAGCTCTCTGCCTAGCGCACGTGTGACAAAAAAAATCTGTACCTGCTCCGACCTCCTAGAGCGAGAGAACTGTTAACCGTGAGACCATTATCTCTTCTGATGATTTGGAATAGCAAAAATGCTTCAATAGGCCTGGGTTAATTAATAATAATAATAATAATAAGCTTTTCAAGTTCTTCTGATTATATCACAGTTTGCAACAACATAGGCATACTTTATTGATTTCTCCCCACACAGACAAACAGATGCCAGCACAATCCCAAACCACCCAGTCGAGGCAGCCTTCCCTTCCAGCTGTGTTTGAAAGCTACAGGAAATATGATAAAGACTCAAAAGATGCAAAAAGACTGAACAGAGCACAAAAAAAAGTCAACAATTTAAGGTTCCATGCTCTGTCATCTATTATTCCATTACTTTTCCTTATGTTTTAGATTTTCACCGTGGTATCGTTTCGGTATCGGTATCGAGATATTTCGGGCAGGTATCGTATCGAAGTCATCATTTTGGTATCGTGACAACACTAGACACTATTACGAGTCCTATGGACCCACTATTGTGATGAACGGTTCTTCTCTGGCTAGGAGATGTAGCGAGAGCAGGAGAGGGCTAGCGCCGAGCGCTAGGGAGCAGTGGTGAATTCCATAGACCTTCGAGTCGGCTTCCCCTCGTCCCTCCCTCCCTCCTCCTCCTCCTCCTCCTCCTCTCAGCAGGATAAACAAGCCAGCATAACAGAGATGTTTCCTGTTTATACAGAATGGCTCACATTAGGACGGGTCAGTCCGCAGGGAGAGAACTGGTCACACCGTGCGCCATGTCCGTTTTAACTTCAAACTCTCACATTCCTAGTAGGCCTAATGGGCGATGGACATCTTAATCTTAAAACCACCACCCCCCTGACCTATATGCTTCTGATCCTTCATCACATCTCTTTTAAAGCGAATGTGATGTTTCCGGAGCTCCAGAGGGATGCGGGAATCAAGAGTAAAGCCACCAGAGCAGAGAATGTCATGTCCTCTCAGCAGGGCTAGAACATTGTCCTAAAGCCATAACACCACCAACACACAGGTGTTTACAGCCGGTAACAGACTGATAAACATACCTCATCGGTACTTATGAATGAAGAGGCATGTGCTGAGTGGATTAATACCAGATTTCAAAGTCAAAGTGAAGCTTCAAACAACAGTGAATATAAAACTTAGAAAATTACCTCCACTCTTTGTTTTAAACATACACTGTATAAGCCTAATACAGTATTAGGAATGTCCATTGTAATGTCACCTGTCACTTGTTAAACAAAGTAGCAGGGAAATGGTATTCATGACACAGAACAGTGCACCTGTCACTGCTGTGGAGTAGCACTCTGCATGTTTCCAAGGCAACGCGGAGCCATTGAAGCAGTGTCCCCGGTGTGTGAGTGAGCATTTGAGCTGAACCAGCCCAGAGGTACGGAGCTCTGATAATGAACTGCGTTTGTCTCACCGCAGCCACACATCAATACCAAATCAGCTTTTAGCGCCGCTAACCATTCAAAGTTAATCACTTTCAATCTAAAGGTACACTTTTGCACTGTATGTGGGATTGCAAAGAGATTGTGACTTTCTGGTGTGAGATCAAACAAGTTATACACAAAATGTTAGGTGTTCAGCTGCCTCTTGGTCCCAAACTGTTTATCTTCGGGCTGTATCCTACCTCCCTAGCTGTGTCTAAGGATAAACAGACTCTTATAGATATGTGCTTACTCCAAGCGAAACGCTCTATTGCTTTATCTTGGAAAAATATTCAGAGACCTGAGGTGGGCCAGTGGCTCCGGGAAATGAGTAACTGCTGTGCTATGGAGAAGATAACTTTTATACTTAAAAGGAAAGTCAATACCTATGATAAAGTGTGGGGCCCCTTTATACATTTGTTAGGCAATGTAAATGTGTCAGGTATGTTGCAAGACTGATGGGAATGCATGAGATCTCTGTATTGGTATGGGAACTATATGATCATTGGTATGGTGACCATCTGGGGGATACTTAACAATACCTCTTGATCTGATGTGATGTACTATTTCTTGGATAATGTTGTACCTACCCTATGCATGTGTTTTTCTTCATTGTTGTTGCGCTACTGTTGTTTTGTTTTTGTTCTTGTCGTATGCTTGTTTTTGCCCCTCCGTTGAGGAGAGGGGTAATATGGGGTTAGGCTATATCGTTATTGGGATGGGGTATTGTAGGCTTAATGTTTACATTTCTTGCCTGATTATTGCCTAAATACATAAATATTGTAAACTAAAACCAATAAACACATTGTAAAAATAATAATAATAATAATAAAGTTAATCACTTCAAAATGAAGGGAGACAATCTAGACACTAAATATAATTTCAAATAGGCATGTATGACACAAAGGAGATGAGTAGGATCTTTTGTATCCCTCGCAACGGCGTTTAAGGTCAATAGGTCAAATTTGTGGTTTTGCAATAGCCATTTTAATTCAACATTTTGTTTTTGTACATCAACACTCAAGATATGTTTATTGCCATGTATACGGTTTCTCATTCTCAGATGACAGAGGACAGTACTCGGAGAATACTGAGCACATAGAAACTTACCTGAGTTCCTTTGGATCGAAGACCAGTTTGACATCGTTCACGATGGTGGGCACGTACTTCAGGGCTGCTCCCTTGACAAAAGAACACCAGACCGTGATTAGAAAAAGAGTCGCTTTAGTTGCAGAAAGACATTTATTTCAAGAGTAACTTGAAAGCTTCAATGAAAACTGATAACAGTGTTACGCCTTGATTTTACATCAAATCTTGTCATCGATTTTGTAAGACACAAACTGAGAAATAACATTTTAAGCGGACATCCATTCACATAGAGCCCACTTTGTGTGAAATGTGTGATGTGATTGGCTGTAATGCTTCTGTTTCATGATGACAGCGTTTGATTCTTGCAGTACAGTAGCTCAGGGGGGTATTCTAGAAAGCGAGTTTAGTGAATTGAATTGAATCTCAGGGTTAGCAAAGAGTTTTCACTAACCCCCCCCCACCCCCCCACTTCCCGGTTCCATAAACAAAGCACCAATAGCAGACACAGTAACATCAAAGTCACACTACGATTCAAGCTAACGACAACCTCTTTCTTTCCTGTGGTCAGGGTCAGAGCTGCAGACACGGCTTATCAATGCTGCGTGGCTGAAGAGGAATATTGTGGACGCTAGAGCTGAGAAAATAAGGCTGATTTATTGATTTATTTATTTTTAAAATCTGAACATCATTCCTTTTTTCCTTGCTCTTATGCTGTTTTCTAGACAATACAGCAGTGAGCTTTTTTGCTGGTGATCTTCATTAAACGCCCACTCAGCCAGACCTACGCAGGCGGGAATGCGTCTGTAGACTCCAAAGACGCTGTTTGATTGTGATCTCAAGCTGGAGCTCCCGGCTCTAATCAGAATCTAAGCCGCTGCATCTTCTGGAGCCTCAACATCGCGTTTTAAAACCACACAGGGCTTCCCCCATCACGGCCAGCAGAGATGGCAGAAACAGACACCTGGTGGGTTGTGCTATTGTACTACTAAACCCCCCCGGTGTTGTGATTCGAGACGAGGCATCCAGTCTGTTACTCAAAGCGCTCTGGGGCTGGTGGGGTGGTGGCGAGGAGTCACAGAGAGTTCCAGATGTTCATCTGGGTAGCGTACGGAGGTGTTTATTAGAGCCTCTAAGACTGGCTCAGCAGTGCCAGATCCCTTCCTCTCAAAGCCGTTCCCCAAGATCGCTTTTTAATTTACTGACAGTTCAGCTAATATCCTGGCCCAATTACACAGCAACTGCCTCCTAATTGACTTGAGGCTTCTCTTGTAGCTTTGACCTGTGGTGACTGTGTGTGAGCTGGTCTTCTGGGAGTGTTTATTTAGCAAAGCGGGAGCAGCAGACAGTGTTAGGGGTGAAGGACAGCGGAGTGCAAACACGCTCGAGCAGTAGCTTACAGGCCGACAGGCAGGAGGGAGAGAGAGGACAGGGAGAGAGGAGGGAGAGAGAGGACAGGGAGGAGAGGAGGGAGAGAGAGGAGAGGGAGAGAGAGGACAGGGAGAGAGGAGGGAGAGAGAGGACAGGGAGAGAGGAGGGAGAGAGAGGACAGGGAGGAGAGGAGGGAGAGAGAGGAGAGGGGAGGGAGAAGGAGAACAGGGAGGAGAGGAGGGAGAACAGCAAGGAGAAGAGGGAGAGAGGAGAGAGAGAAAGGAGAGAGAGAACAGGGAGGAGAGAAGGGAGAGAGAGGAGAGGGAGGAGAGGAGAGGGAGGAGAGGAGGGAGAGGAGAGGGAGGAGAGGAAAGAGAGAGAGGAGAGAGAGAAGGAGAGGAGGGAGAGAGGAAAGGGAGAGAGAAAACAGTGAGGAGAGGAGGGATAGAGAAGAGGTAGAGAGAGAGCAGGGAGAAGGAGTGGAGGGAGAGAGGAGGTAGGAAGAGGAGGGAAAGAGGCAGTCAGAAAATACCTTGAGGAGGAGCTAAAGAGGAGAAGGCCAGAGATGTCCCGGGGCACAGGACAGGCAAGGTCAGAACGAGACAGAGAACACACACATCCCAACACACACACACACACAAACACACACAAAACAAGTGAGAAGTCAGGAGGTGGAAGAGAAAGACAAACACTCAGTATCGTACAAATGGAGACAGAGAGAGAGAGAGAGAGAGAGAGAGAAAGAAAGAGAGAGAGAGAGAGAAAGAAAGAGAGAGAGAGAGAGAAAGAGAGTGTGAGAGAGAGAAAGAGAGAGAGAGAAAGGGAGAGAGAGAGAGAGAGAAAGAGAGAGAGAAAGAGCAGAAACATACAGTATTCAGGAAGAGGGTGTGGAGGAAAAAAACATATGAATAACATATATTGTTCTTTAACCAGAATGATGCAAGCACATGAAATCATTTGACGTCAGATACAAGACCCCAGATAACCATAAAACAGACGCTCTATGATGAAGATGAAACAATGAACGAGAAGAGAAAATAAGTCGAATACGAACAAGAATATCAATTGCATTCATGGTAAGGTAAATACATGCATAACACGTGCACACGCGCGCTTGTGTGAAGCAGCGGCATGCGGGCCAGGGTGGCCTACCTTCACCATGCCCGTGCTCTCTGAGCTGCTGCTCATCATGTGGTTGAAGGAGGTGAAGAGGTCCCTCAGGGACTCCATGAAGTCGGCCTCGCCTTTGTTCTCGTACAGCCTGGAGGTGCGAGCGGACAGACAGACGTGATTAGAGCGGCAGACGCGCTTGCAGGCGGAGGGGCCGACAGTTGGGACGCGGCCCCCAGGGGGCCCCGCGTGCGTTCTCTACGCAAAATACGGCAAGATCAAGATACGCTGATCGTCCCTGCTCCCGTTTAGCGAATTAGCGCTTAAAGCCAAGGCAGAAGGACCAGATCACCAGGCCACCAGCCCGTTAATTCAACAATCAACACAAACAACTTGGCACACCAAAAAAAGAGCTGTAGTGAAAGAAGCCCGTCAATCTGGGATATTTTGGGACGCAGGTGGTGGCGGGCCCTCCGTCTGTCCAGTCTGTCTGAGATTAAGAGACACGCTGCCTGATCTCCCAGTCTGCCTGAACAGACTGAAACCGTCTCAGCGCGCCGCCACGTGGGGGGGGGGATCAGAACGCCGCCGGGGGGGGAGCGGCGCCGTCCGTTTCAAAGTGCGTGGCGGGGGGGGGAGCACCCGCGCCGGGCTCTCTCTCTAATCCCCCAGAACATGCAGATGGTGTTTTATTCCACTCCAAATGTCTCTAAATCTCCCCCCCAAAAACGCGGCACAGTACCGGCATCGGTAAATAAGCTGCTCTGAGGCGGCGGCAAACTAATGATCTGAGACAGCCTCTCACAAAATACGCCCCCGAATGTATCCAGAAAATGACTATTATTGATTGAGCACAAGAAGCTATTTTCTCCATTTGCTTAAGGGGAATTGGTGGTGGTGGTGGAGGGGTAGAAAACTGTTTAGCCGGCGGCACATTTCTCAGTATTTCATCCACAGAGGCAGGCGCGGTGCGGAGTTATCCCCCCCCAAAACGACCAGCGTTACATGGGGGCTGTGTCAGCCGCTGTTGAGGGCTTACAGAGATCCGGTGATCTGTGGCGTCAGTCCTGGGGTCTACGGCAGGTACTAAAGAGCTCTCCCTCCCTCCCTCCCTCCATCTCTCTCTCTTTCTCCCTCTCTCTCTCCCGGTTGCAGGCCGGGCCTGTTCCTCCCGATGGGGGACTGTATGATTAGCCTTCTCTGATATGTCATAGGTCAGCGCTAAGGACCCTGTCACCCCCTACCCCCTCCCTCCCTCCCTCTCTTATTCACCGTGAGGAACCTGCTGGACATCTGAGTTCAGAGCGGCGGGGCACCGGGGTCGGCCTGCAGTGTGAGGTCATCCCGGGCTGTGAGGCGGAGGACGAGTTGTTCTCTGGCCGTCGGAGGAAATCTCATACAATAACAGCGGGGTCGTTTTTCAGCGCCCCGGACAGCTCATGTCTATCATTGTACCACTTAACGTCCCCTGGGCCAATTACCAGAACCCCCCGGGTCAGTACAGTATGTCACTAGACCTGGTCCAGGGCGGTATACTGATCCAGGCTCTGCCCCGGCACACAGCCCTGCCATGGACCATTCACTGCGCCATAGACTTTTTTCACTCGGGCTACATTACTGCATCTACAGACAATATTAGTTTGTTACTCACCGAACTAAAGGCAGATGTAGAACGATGAAAGCCGTTTCTCTGAGGCCCCCACCTTTTATATTAAAAGTGTTTTTTGAACTTAATGACAGATATCCACAGCATCTGCCGTATTTCGTGTTCTTCTACATTTTATCGGCAAGTCGACGCTCTATTTACTCCCTACTGCCACCTACAGTACGTTGTGAGGAACGCAGCCAGCGGGGTTCAGAAACTTCAGCGGTAGATTCAGTTCCGCAGAGATTAAAAACGACAAGAGACAAAGAGTAATCAACTATAACAACAATGGCAAATTAGATATCTTTAGAAGAGACATTGGACAACATTTCTTTACCATTTCCCTTAAACACAGAACAAAAAAGAGTACTTAGGGCCCGGGCAAATGGGAAAATGTGTTTGCCCTGTTACTGATGGGTAATGGGAAACGCATTTGCTATGGAGTCTTCAGGCAGATAATGGATGTAAGATAATGGAAGTAAGCACATTTTATAACATCACAACAGGAACAAAAATCTATTTCCATTATTGATGATTGATTTTTAGGCTACTTCAAGTATAATGGCAACTTCATAACAGGCACCCTTATGTCAAATGTTTCATTTCTTTCTTTGTAACAAACAGGTTAATGGGAATTTATGGCAGGGCGGTGTACTGGTGTACCGTCCTGGATCAGGCCTCGTATGTCACATGACCTTACTTCCACCCAGCCCTGGATCAGACCTCATATGTCACATGACCTTACTTCCACCCAGTCCTGCCAGCCAATGATGACCTGCAAACTACAACATACTGTAGCTAGAATGAAACTAGTGTAATCAATATATCTTCCCAAAATAGCATGTATTGAAATGGCTCAGGTGTTGATTCCAACTGCTGTGTGTGTGTGTGTGTGTGTGTGTGTGTGTGTGTGTGTGTGTGTGTGTGTGTGTGTGTGTGTGTGTGTGTGCGCGTGCTTACTGGTTGAAGAGCACCCTGGAGCGGACGATGAACTTGAAGATGTACTCCAGAGCCTTCATGGCTTTCAGCAGCTGGTCTGTCAGCTTCTCTGCATTCTCCACGTAGTTCTTCAGTACCTTAGTCAGCTTCCTGGACAACACCACCACACACACACGCTGGCTTAGCATGGACTGCCATCTAGAACGTTCCATGGCTGAGCTGGGGACCCACTTGTCCAGCCTTTACTGCTGTAGTCAGTTCCCACACCTGACAATCTTTTTATGCTTTAGCTGCGTGCCTAAGTCAAGTACAGATGGAGGGTAACAGGTGCAGCTGGCGTGGGTTTGACTCATGATATTGCTGCTTTTTTACAACCGTTTTTCATTAGAAGCCGTTTCACTGCTCATTAGGGCTCAGTGCTGTACAGTAATAAAAGGACTCACATGTAGGCCAGGGTCGCGCTGAAGTGTTTGCGGATGTAGGTTTCAAGGACAGGGTTAAAGTGCTGGAACTTTCTGTCAGCTATAAGCCCAATTATGAACACCTGTCCAAGGAAAGAGACATGTTCATTCAAATGTATCTTGAAAAGAAGAGGGTTGGGTTAGATAGATAGAAAATTATTTGGCAATTTAATCTATCTTTTCCACAAGTGATAATTCACCTCTCTCAAAAGTGTAGTAACGTCCACAGTTACAAAGAAATTGTGATGGTAATTTAATAACAGACATCTCTATGGACCTAAAAATATAGCTGGCATTGTGATATATTTTAATCTGAGCGTCAAGATGGCTAGAAAATGAGATGTTTACCGACCCACACAATTGGAGAGACGATGCAATTCTAGT
Source organism: Borostomias antarcticus (assembly GCF_949987555.1). Taxonomy (NCBI): domain Eukaryota; kingdom Metazoa; phylum Chordata; class Actinopteri; order Stomiiformes; family Stomiidae; genus Borostomias; species Borostomias antarcticus. Next base: position 11,036,846 of record NC_140255.1, on the reverse strand, counting down.
GATTCTATTCAAAGTAGATTTTCTGATGTAATCTAACTCACAGTCCATCAATATCTGCTGCTCAGACTCAGTGACTGTGATGTGACCAACAGTGGCAGAGCAATACTGCAGCAGTAATGCATTGTTCATGAAATGAATTATGACCACAACCAGCAGAAACAGGTTTAGTTTTCGAATCTAAGATTCGCCTTTGGCACATAGTCGACATTCCTTCCAGGTATTGAGGCGTGTTCTTTGCATGCCTTCCTGACAACACGCCTGAGGCAGAAGGAACAATGTGTCAGAGGATCAGGAAATACTCTGTCCCTAGTGTACGTACACGCCTCTCTGTGACAGCACGATGAAGAACTCATGAACAAGCATTGTATACAGTACATGAAATAAGTATTGCAGAGCGGTACTGTAGCCCGATACTCCCCCTGAAACAGTTCGACAGTATAAATCAAACATTCACAGCTCGTTTTAGAAAGCCCTCCTTACCAAGGCATCAAACACCAGCGTGTCAAACGTGTCGCTGTCAGAGTTCTCCATCATGATGTTGAAGAGGGCATCCAAGGTGTCTTGCAGGAACTAGAATGACAAGACACACACGGTATAGAACCACCAGACACAGAACAAGTGTGGCATGTGTCAGTTAAAAATTCATGACTGTTCTCTTCAGGAAACTTTTCTGTGAAGAGCTTTGTGAACTGCTTTCTGTGTTGGAGGTGCAGAAAATAAAAACTTTGCTTTCTGAATAAAAAATGCTATCCACTGCCACAGATTAAATGAAGTCTGCAATAACAGACATTGTCATTCGAGAGCAGCAGTCCTCAAACAGATGGAGCAATGGCAATCCAGTAGCATAGCGGGTGGAATCCAAGAGACGTGCTAACAATTGATAGCCTGACAGACCGAGTTGCAATTTCATTTCATTATTCAGTCTGAACATGCTCCCATTGCGGCCATTTTCCAAGATGGGTGTTGCCAAAGAGGGAGTCCTCAGTGATTAGTTCATCCCTAATCAGTCACAGCATTTGATATCACATTCAAAGGATGCTAGTTGGTCTGGTTGGAATGCCAACCGAGAAATCACTCAAGACAAAAGCTTTTTTCCACACCCGCATTTTGAAAATTAAAGGGGGGGGGGGGGGAGCCAGGCTAAACAACTGATCCAAATGCAATCTGGCAGATACCTTTTATTCCAATTTCGCCTTTTATTCCAATTTCAATCACACAAGGAATATTTAAAGCCTTAGCCATCAGAGAGGCAGGAACGCAAACCAAAAACATGTTGATAATGAATCTGGTGCTAAAACGGGCTACGCTGACGCCATCCAGCTCCGAGGTCACCACCAGCTGAGTAGGGACGCTAAGAAAGTGGGAGCGCATCAACACGCCTATTTCACGTGTGCAAAATAGAGTGTGCTTTGTGACAAATACAGATTTTCCTCTCTTCTCACCTGAGCTGAAAACGTGGAGTATACAGTACTACTCACCAAGGCCCCACACAAGGTCACTCAAGCTGAACACAAACACACATCTCTGGGAGACAGGACGTGAAGTACAGCCGTCATCTCCTGGATGTCATTGTAACCTCCAGCAGGTTGTAATTGTACAAGCCAGCTCCCTCTCTGGGAAAACGTGATCCATTCTGAAGACAGGGCTTTCAGAGGGGCCAGTAAGACCAGACAGGGCTCGAGAGACGCTGTCGGAAGTTAAGTGGGTGTGACATGGTTTTGGCAGCCTGTCATCAGAGGGGGGGGGCGAGGTCTAGACCGGCATCGCCATCCGGATCACGTTTCTCTCCACAGATCAGTTTGGTAACTCTCCCGTTCAGACAGATTTCCAGCCGGTCTGTTCTTGACCGGGCCAATCACAACCATTTATCTAATATGGGGCGGATTTCATGTGACTTCATTGCAGTGATGAGGGAGGCGTTTGAGGGATGTACGTTTACAGTTGCGGTTCCAGTTCCGAGAGACACAAACTGGTTTTGGGTTTTGGAGAGACAGATGATGAGGAATGAGCACTTCACCGCTCAGAAATGTAAATCCTGGTCTTCAATCCGACATCTTGTTTTAAAAGTGAGGTCAAATCTGGATTGTGTTGACTTACAGTAAACAGTAGATTCAACTCTGGCAATTAAAGCACATGACGCTGAGGCATCTCTGAGGTGCTCCTTTGACAGATCCCACAAAGCCTACTACTGAACACACAAAAATGAAAGTGTGCCTAGCATCTGAGACCTGTGTGTGTGAGTATGAGAGAGAGAGAGAGAGAGAGAGAGAGAGAGAGAGAGAGAGAGAGAAAGAGAGAGAAAGAGAGACAGAGAGAGTCACTGATTTATTTGTGTACCTCCCACTGTCCGGTTTAATGGCCGCCTATAATTTTGACCGCGGGACTGTTCCACTGCTACATTGTCTGGTGCCTGCTCTGTTTTTTGCTCTCAGGTGTTGACACCGTCGTAGAACAGCCTGTTCCTCCTACGGCGACCAGCGGTGAACTCATTTCTGGAGCGGCTGCCAAGAAGAAAGTGTTCTCTGGCGTTGAGAGACACTGAGGGCTGTTGATTAGAATGTCTCCGTCACCAGCTGCTGCCCGGGCTGTGTTTGCTGAACTGTCATTAGCCAGGCAGAGGAGACCGCTCCGGTTAGCGTTCCATTGCAACACGCACAATGTACACGCTCACGCGGATGTGGACTGGTGAACGATGACAGCTGTTTGGACTGAGACGCCTAAAACGCCATCTCTACCAGTAAGGACAGCCCTTCCTCAGAAAGTGACTCTGGCAGCGTTGAACTGAACTTTGTCCTCTCACCTTGACGACCTCACCCCCATCCACCTTCATCAGCTGTCGCAGGTTCTGCTGCAGCAGGCTGGTGTTGGAACGCCACTTCAGGAGACCCAGCAGGTCCACTAGAGAGAGAGAGAGAGAGAGAGAGAGAGAGAGGAAGAGGGAGAGAGAGACAGAGAGAGAGAGAGAGATTTCAATACACATTTCAATACACTCCACAATGACATGCCAGTTCTACTCCAGTACCTTTCACTCATGGCCGCGGGGATGTGAGGGGGAGGGTGTTGAATTAAGTACCTTAAAGAAGATGTTTTAGATGATCATTTATATTGCAGTATTTCTTGCATCATAGACGGCTTATCAATCAGCTCCCAAATTTACCAAAGTAGTGCAAGTAATCCACACATCACAATGAAGTGCAAAAAATGTTTTTCAGATCCTTTACATTTAATCAAGGGAAATGAATTTATGTATAAGACGGAGCGGCGATGAGATGAATCATGTTCCCGGCAGCGGCGGCAGGAGCGCCAAGAACCTTTGAGGGATTATCACATTGGTCGGCCCCTGAAGAATTAACTCATCTCAATTTATGAAGAGCGTCTTTCAGACGTGAGCAAATCAATCAGGTCAATCTGGAGGAGCCAGACCGGCACGCAGGGAAATAAGGCTCAGAGACAGAAGGGGGAGGAGCCACTCCCTGCGTAATGACACGCCAAGGGACAGCCAAACAATATGGAGCCTCCTCTGCCTGGGAGAGGGACTCTGCTGTAGCCACTGTTCTCACTTATAGAGGAAAACATTGAAGCGGTGAATCCCTCTTGCAATGAATCCCGCCACAGACACACACACACACACACACACACACACACACACACACACACACACACACACACACACACACACACACACACACACACACACACACACACCTAGTGGCGCCTGCAGAAAATATTGGAGTGGCATACTAATAGAAAAGATTAGAATGACTGGGGCTTGTCAGTTGGGGTAGCGAGTGATTTTACCATGGTGCCCCCGCCCCCACCCTTGCCACGCGCTTGCCCCCTGTCACCATCACATCTGTGCTGTTACTGCCCCTCCCCCCCCGGCACAGCAAAGCACCTTCCAGCCTTCCAGCAGGCGCTTGGCTGGTTACCTGCCCGCCCCCCCGGCGATGGGGACGCCCTGCCCCTCCTCACTGTCTTGACCGGAGCCAATCAGGCGTAGCGACACGGTGATGGATGCCCATCATCTGGGGGCCTGACAGTCTATCAGGGCCCAGTCATCGGGCCCAGTCTATCAGGGCCCAGTCTATCAGGGCCCAGTCTATCAGGGCCCAGTCTATCAGGGCCCAGTCTATCAGGGCCCAGTCTATCAGGGCCCAGTCATCGGGCCTTATCTAAACGACCGGGCAGCTCCCCGGGAGCCATGGCCTTTTAAACCTGTGGCCTCGCAGCCCAGCAAGACAAATGAAACAGAATGAAAATAAATGATCAGGAGCAGCAGTGGCGTGTCTCTGGAGAGACCAGGGATGAGGAGAGAGACACAGAGATGACGGGGAGAGACCAGGGATGAGGAGAGAGACACAGAGATGACCGGGAGAGACCAGGGATGAGGAGAGAGACACAGAGGAGACGAGGAGAGACCAGGGATGAGGAGAGAGACACAGAGATGACGGGGAGAGACCAGGGATGAGGAGAGAGACACAGAGGAGACGGGGAGAGACCAGGGATGAGGAGAGAGACATAGAAGAGACCGGGAGAGACCAGGGATGAGGAGAGAGACACAGAGGAGACGAGGAGAGACCATGGATGAGGAGAGAGAGACAGAGATGACGGGGAGAGACCAGGGATGAGGAGAGAGACACAGAGGAGACGAGGAGAGACCATGGATGAGGAGAGAGAGACAGAGGAGACGGGGAGAGACCAGGGATGAGGAGAGAGACACAGAGGAGACGAGGAGAGACCAGGGATGAGGAGAGAGACACAGAGGAGACGGGGAGAGACCAGGGATGAGGAGAGAGACACAGAGGAGACGGGGAGAGACCAGGGATGAGAGTGACCGGAAAAGAGAGAGAGAGAGGGGAGACAGGGAGTGACAGACATGGCTGTAACCAGCTATGAGGTCACCGTGGTCCGGACCTCTGTCATTATTTCCTGGAAAAACAAACTGTATTTATATTTTATAGAAAAATATATGAAAATCAAATTCATAGAAAGATCAGAATATAACTATGCAGTCGGCAGTTGAAAATGTCCAGTAGTGTGTCTCTGTCAGCGGGTATACACCCCTGCAGCACCACTTGGTCGCTTCTGCATCTGAGAACGTAACACACACCGGCGCTGGACGCGATACCATTTGAAAAAGACTATAGTGCATTGTTCTAGTGCAACGGTCAGAAGCCTGGCCTGTATGTGCAGTAAGTAGGACGATAGGTTATTGCTGAGAAGCTTTCATGAACAACATTAACTAGAACATCGTTGTTGATAAGCAGTTTACTTATCTGAAGAGTTGCATGACTCAAACAAAGCTCGCTGGCTTGAGACTAAGATAGCCCAACACTCCAGTGCTAGCTAACTAGCTAGATGTTAATTTAATTGACGTTATCGGTACAGTAAATAGTTAGTTAGTAGCCCCAGCTAGTAACACCAAAGCAAAAATAGTTTGTTTTCTTAAATGAAATGATCTAACAATAATAATGATTTAATCAATATTGGTACAATGCAGCATTTCACTTGTTTGAAGGGTGCAGGACTCAAGTCTAGCTGGTTTGAGGCTATGATAGCTAAGGTTTTATCTGTAGTGTAACATATAAACAGCTAGCTAGCTAACCTCAAAGCAAAGAGAGAGGTCAAGCTGATTTGGCTTCAGATGTGCATGTCCTTTTCTCAAATGCACAGATTTAACCAGACTAGTTGCAAACCTAGTAGGCTACATGCTGAACTGGACCAATAATGTGTAGACTAGTAGGTAATATGATTGCTAGTTTGATGGGCAATGAATGGGTCTTGGACATATTTAAATTGGAAAGATGTGAAAATTACCAAATTAATTACATTTTAATTAGTATTTTCTCACTACAGTACAGTAGCACAGCCGTTTTCTATATCCTGCTTTCATAATAACTGCATACGTAAATTCAATTAACTCAAAATTATTTTCAAGCAACATAGTGTGATGTAATGATGAATAAGGTATGATCAATCTCCCTAATTTACTCATCCCACACAGTCAGACAGTAGAGAAGAAGAAGGGAAGAATTTTTACAGCTCACTTATCTGGCCCCCGGGTGATTACTGTTTTTTTGCTTCCCTCTGGAATATGTAGAGAGTGGGTCGTATGCCCACCTCCCTTGTTCTCTGTAAAGCGCATTGTGTTGCCTCTGGGTATGAAATGCGCTATACAAATAAAGCTTTGATTGATTGATTGATGGAGAAGAAGATGCCAAAAAGATTGCGGCAGAATGCACTTGACTTGTTTGTTAAAAGACTTAATTGTTAAAAAGAAGTGACCATGAGGACAGAGATGAGAACATGGAGAAGGACAGACTGAAAAACAGGGAGGAGAACGGGCATGACAGAGAGAACAGGCGTGACAGAGAGGAGAACAGGCATGACAGAGAGGAGAACAGGCATGACAGAGAGGAGAACAGGCATGACAGAGAGAACAGGCGTGACAGAGAGGAGAACAGGCATGACAGAGAGAACAGGCGTGACAGAGAGGAGAACAGGCGTGACAGAGAGGAGAACAGGCATGACAGAGAGAACAGGCATGACAGAGAGGAGAACAGGCATGACAGAGGAGAACAGGCATGAAAGAGAGGAGAACAGGCATGAAAGAGGAGAACAGGCATGACAGAGAGGAGAACAGGCATGACAGAGAGGAGAACAGACATGACAGAGAGGAGAACAGGCATGACAGAGAGGAGAACAGGCATGACAGAGAGAACAGGCATGACAGAGAGGAGAACAGACATGACAGAGAGAACAGGCATGACAGAGAGGAGAACAGGCATGACAGAGAGGAGAACAGGCATGACAGAGAGGAGAACAGGCATGACAGAGGAGAACAGGCGTGACAGAGAGGAGAACAGACATGACAGAGGAGAACAGACATGACAGAGGAGAACGGGCATGACAGAGAGGAGAACAGGCATGACAGAGAGGAGAACAGGCATGACAGAGAGGAGAACAGGCATGACAGAGAGGAGAACAGGCATGAAAGAGGAGAACAGGCATGACAGAGGAGAACAGGCATGAAAGAGGAGAACAGGCATGACAGAGGAGAACAGGCATGACAGAGAGGAGAACAGGCATGACAGAGGAGAACAGGCATATATATATATATATATATATATAGAGAGAGAGAGAGAGAGAGAGAGACAGAGAGACAGAGAGACAGGCAGGCAGGCAGGCAGGCAGACAGACAAGACAGACAGACAGACAGACAGACAGACAGACAGACAGACAGACAGACAGACAGACAGAGTGGGCTCTCTGTGTGTTGCAGTATGGTGATGTGAGGTAGGGTGTAGGAGAGAGTTCCACTCACACTCCAGTAGCTTTCCCTGCCTCTGCATTTTTAGCTGCTAAAACTCGGATTCTGGACTGAATTGGTGTGTGACAAATGAAAACTCCTCCGTGGCAAAGAGTGTTTGAGAGAGTAACAGAGTGAGTCAGCAGAGGTAGGTACACTAGGTACTGTAGGTACTTTATTGATCCCCGTTGCAGCACCAGTATTCAAAAAGTCAGTGCAAAAAGAGTCAATTAGATTATTTGTTTTAAATCACGATAGATACGAAATATACAAGAAATCAAATACAAGGGTGCAAATAAACTAAGTGTATGGAGTAAAAGGTACTACTACCACACCGCCGCACTGAGGCATGGCTTAACCCTTAAGCCTAATTTATACTTTGTGAGCCGTGAGCCACATTTTTGGCTCATTGACGGCATTTGGAGGTCTCGCAGGCTGTGAGCTGCTTGGCTCGTACCACCTCAAATTTCGACTCACACCGCGTCATTATATGTCGCACATATCTGATTGGTTGACTGGCCTGGAGAGACGAAGCGTTCTGTGTTGCTAGGAGATGAGGAACATGTTCTTGCTTGGTAACAACATAGCATCACATGGACCCAGCAGGGCACGGCTCATTGAGTATAAATGCACAGAGCTATGAGCCGTGAGCCATGAGCCAAAAAATGTGGCTCACGGCTCACGGAGTATAAATTAGGGTTTAGTCTCCCCAGGGAATGATCTCTATCTAAAGAGCGTTCTCCTCAGAGCCCAGGTCAAGCCCAGCCAGACAGCAGGTCCCGGGCAGGGAGGGCCAGCCGGCCGGGGGCTCTGCTCTGCTCATGGCACCCCTCCGACCCTGGTGGCTACGCTACGCTGGGCTGCAGCTCCGCGCTGCAGACGCCCTGGGAAGGACGGCACTACCTGCCCCTAGTCGCCCCGCACGGACTCGGATTAATTAAAGGAGCGCTTCCTGACTAGGCCGTGCGTGAACCTGGGGTCCGGCGGGGAGCGGCGCCGGCCTCGTCTTCTCTCACCGGCGGAGGAAACAACTCATTTCATTTAATTTCCTTTATTTATTTATTTGAACAGGGACACATTAATCAACCACAGGGGTAAATGCGTCAGTCTTAGTAAAAATGCTACATTTCAACTGCAGTCCCTGAGGCCAGATGTAATAAGCCATCGCTAAATGGAAAAAGTTATAAAAACTAACAAACTAAATAACATAACATAACTAAAACTCCTCATTACCAGGGGAGGTGAGTAGAGGATGAAATTATAGAGGAGGTGGACAGGGAGGAGAGGATGAATAGAGGAGGTGGAGAGGGAGGGGAGGATGAATAGAGGAGGTGGAGTAGGTGATGACTATGAATAGAGGAGGTGGAGAGGATGAATAGAGGAGGTGGAGAGGGAGGAGAGGATGAATAGAGGTGGAGAGGGAGGAGAGCTGCATGAGCAGTGTGTGATCACGCAAATAAACAAGCCACACAACAAACCAGAACCTGTGTGTGTGTGTGTGTGTGTGGGCGAGCGCGAGCGCGTTTATGCATGTGTGTGTATATGATGTGTGTGTGTGTGCGTGTGCTTGTTGTGTGTGCAGGTGTTTGTGTGTGTAGGTGTGTGTGCGCGTTAGAGAGAGGTTGATTCTGGGCAGGTGTGATAAAGGGGCCTCCTCAAGTTTTTTAATAAAGCCAGAGGCTCCAGCCTCCTGTGCTGTCAGAGATGGAGAGGTGCAGCTGCCCTTTATTAAAAGAAATCAGCTGATCTCCAGGGCCCACATCCAGTCCTCCTCCTCCGCCGGTTAATCTAACTCCAGCGTGGCGCCATGACGGCCTGATCCTCTGACAGCCACGTAGTACCAGCACGACGTGACGGGAATCAGAGCTGGGAGCACAACCCAGACCAAGACCCACACACACACTGCTGGGAATCTCTCTCCCATATGAAACACACGGGGCGGGAGATGAAAGAGGGGAGAGAGAGGGGGGGAGTGGTCGGAGGAGGAGAGAGCGCAGTCAACGTCGAACAAGGACTCTGGCGCTGGATAGATCTTTCACCCGGTGTGTGTTATTAGATCCACGTAGACCCGGAGAGGGCCCCAGGGCCCCTCCCTCCAGCACGTCCACCGTGGGGGGGGGGGGCTTAGATTCACCACAAGGGAGAGCTACTGTATCACGCCTGGGACCTCTGGGAGAACGGAGGCCGCTAGGTAAACAGCGCTAGACTTCAGAGGGAGCCGTCCATCGGCGGTGGAATACTGAACGCCCGGGCTGGTTCTGAACAGAGCAGGAATACTAATTCACCCTCAACCTGGTTATCTAATGGAGCCAGATATGAGGAGTCCTCGGTGACCTGGTCGGCGAGGCGTTTTGAATAGACGTGGTTGTGCATCTTGAGAGACCAGAGGCGAGATAACAACAAGCAAACTTATCTTCTCGAACACTGGCCTTCGTTAAAGGCCTGACTAAATTGTTAATATGTACAGCGAAGTGATAAAACCATCATATTAGGCCAAAATACTGGTGGATAATAGCGTACAAATCGACTGGGACGCAGACAGGAAGCTGACGTCTCTCTTTGTCTTCATGGTGCGGCCTGCCTCCTCCGGGAGGCGCGTGCGGATGCTGTTATCATCGATTTCAAGATGGCGCCTGCGTAGCTTTTTTTTTGCTAGTTTTATTCATAATTTTTATGTTTAGCACCAATGGCTGCTAGTCTCAGTATCTACAGCAGACACCCGCTTCTGAAAATTGGCTCTCAGACAACGATGCCTGGCGCGATCGGTGAAACGCACACTTCATCAGACCGCTCCCCCCCCCCCCCCCCCCCCTTCCTATCTGGAATACCTGATAGGGAGGGAAATCTCGGCGGCTCTCATTACCGGCGTATATATACGCTGCCATAAGCCAACACACACCCGGCACTCAGGGAGCGGCGCGGGTGCTTATGCAAGCAGGGAAGGCCGTGCCAGGACGCCGCGTTCATCGTTACCGGGCACTTTAACGAGGCCGACTACAAAGTCCATCCCACCGAAATACTAGCAACACATCACATGCAGTACACCAGGGGACTGTGGATTGAATCGCTGTGACGCCAACCCCCCTCCTCTCCCCCCCTCCCCTCTCCCCCCTTCTGCGATGCCTACAAGTCCCTTGCTTCTACCCGCTTACAGGCAGGAAACAGGAAGCTCCAACCCCCAAAACCAATGCAGAGCTGCTCAGACCAATGGGATCCAATGCTACAGGACTGCTTCGGTGACGAGATGGAGTGAGAAGTGTGCGCGTGCGCGCGTATGTGTGCGTTTGTGTGTAGAGCACTCATCGGTGGTCTCAGCTGGCTGGAACCAATGGCGTTCAGATAGACACGGGGATGCTGAGGGCAGAATCTGTGCTCTCAGCTTTTTCTAACAAGAAGAGGCCATGAGACTTGAGCTGACTGAATACACCTTCAGTTCTCTGAACCTCACCTGCTTTATTTATGGTTCCAGCAGACAAGTACGGGACAGGAAAATAACTTGGCGCTCTCAACCACTTCATAAATAACGTCAATTTCCAAACTTTCCACGCCCCGGCAGAAGCTAAGTGAAGCGGTAAGAAGTCAGGAAAATGTTCTGTGGCCGTTTTGAGGTGGTGTTGAGTTTTGAGTGAGTTCTGAGGTGGTGCAGTGAGGAATGTGCGTGCGTGTGTGTGTGTGTGTGTGTGTGTGTGTGTGTGTGCGTGTGTGTGTGTGTGTGTGTGTGCGTGTGCTGGGGGGTGACGCAGCTCTCTCTCTCTTTGCTGCAGAGCTCCTAGAGAGAGAGAGGGTTGTTGAGTTCTGCTGCATATACTATGTGACCAGACTGTAATGGGTCGTACTTACACAATATCGATTCGCTTCGTCGGCTCGCTCCCCGGGCATCCTCTCCCTCTCTCTATTTGACTCTCAACCGTTTCAAATTATCCTTGGGTCGCCGTGAATCAGAGAATGATGTTCTCCTTATTCACAACGTGTCTTTACGAAGAGAGAACACTGCCTGAGGTCGGAGAAACAATTCCTTTTTATTTCTCGTCAAAGTTGGGCTGCGGTGCCTCTGTCCCGCACCATCTCTCTCTCTCTCTCTCAATTATCTCTCCTGCTATTCATCCCTCTCTCTCTATCAGGCAAGCACAGATTTTAAATCCCCCCCCCCCCCCACCCCATTTTCATAAATTATATATATAAAAAAAAAAAAGTCTACTCAGTCCCCAAAGTATAAAAAAAGTAAAGTACATTGAATAAATTCAAAGTGCGTGTTTCACATCCACTGTGGTTCTGTTCCCTGTCACACAGAGGCGGGGAGGGTGTGCGGTGTGAGAGCCCTATAGCCCTAGCGGATGAAGAGCGCCGGACCTCATCAGCACACCCCCGGCTTCACACCGTGTGTGAGGGGAGGGGGGGGGGCGGTTGGGCACCGGGTCCCCAGGTTGAGGAAGTGTCTGTGTGGGGGAAGCGCAGGGGGGGGTCAAGACGCTTTATGGTTTAAGCCCCGGCTGCAGAATGGCTTTTCCTGGGCTTAATAAGCGCTGCATCTCTGCACCCTGGGAAATAACATTCACTGTAGCAAACAGACAGCAGCGAACAGGAGGGGGGGGAGTAGAGGTAGGTTGGAAGGGGGAGAGGGAGAGAGAGAGAGAGAGAAAGAGGGGAGGGAGGCAGAGAGAGATACAGAGAGGGAGAGAGGCAGAAAGGGTGCGTACCGTTCTGGGTGAGCTTGGTGGAGCAGACCAGGGTGGAGATCTGGAAGGAGTCCTTGCTGATGCTGCAGGTGCCCAGGTTCTGCGTGCTCTTCCCTGTGGCCAGGTGGCCCTTCTCCTCCAGCTCCAGCTTGGTGGCAGGAAGGCTCAGGTACAGTGACCAGTCCTCCAGCCTCTTAGCCTCTGCCTGCACCAGAGAGAGAGAGAGAGAGAGAGAGAGGGAGAGATAGGGAGAGAGAGAAGGAGAGGGAGAGAGAGAGAGAGAGAGAGAGAGAGAGAGAGATAGGGAGAGAGAGAAGGAGAGGGAGAGAGAGACAGAGAGAGAGAGAGAGAGAGAGAGAGAGAGAGAAGGAGAGGGAGAGAGAGAGAGAGAGATAGGGAGAGAGAGAAGGAGAGAGAGAGAGAGAGAGAGAGATAGGAAGAGAGAGAAGGAGAGGGAGGAGTGAATGAGAATCTCACTAGAAGTCTAGTGGGGAGATTCCACAGAGGACACTCCAAGGCCATCATATCCGTTTTAAGAACTGTACTTCACCTTGAAAACATGACGAGTGCGAGTGCGATCCGACTGACAACGCACAAGCAAGCAGAACAAGGGAGAAAAACGGCTAATTGGCAGAGTTTTTCTCATACCAACTTTTTTAATTAACATGGATAGCAGCAGTAACACAGGCCTTCATTATACCAGCGCCTTAATTGGAAAGTAATTTGATTTTAGCGTGGGGGTTGAGCAGGGCTAACTGCAGGGGCATAAAGGACAATAAAGGTTCATCTCCAGAGAGTTGACGTCGGAGGGGGAGCGTGGGCCGGCCCAGCAGGCCCGGGGGAGAGGGGTGGGAGGGAGGGAGGGAGATATTACCTTGTATACGATGAGGTCGTGCTCGCCATCCCTGAGAGTCGTGCCATCGTACCTCATCAGCTTCACAAAGGACAGAGCGAAGATCTTCTCTGATTTGTCTTTGGCTGTGGGAGAGAGGGAGGAGGAAGGGATGGAGGGAGAGAGGGAGGAGAAAGGGATGGAGGGAGAGAGGGAGGATGGAGGGATGGAGGGAGAGGGGGTGAGTGGAGGCGGCGAGGCCGGGCACATCACTGATCATCAATGTCTCATTGCTTTTGTGTGTGTGTGTGTCTGTATATACCATATTCAGGTAATATGTGGGGATCAACTCACTGAACCAATTAAACTCATCAAAACCGGGTGCCCTTGGAGCGCTTAAACTTCATTATCGCCATCAACAGCTGGCTGAAATGCCTGTAATAGTGCGCCCCGCCTGACATACCATCTCCGAACCCTGTCCAAGGCTACGTGGATGACGTCCTGATAGCGTCTAGAGAGGAGCAAGTCATCGCCAACATGCTCCTACGCACCGACTCAGTTCTCCTGTGGTCTGGACTTCAGGCAGAGCGGGGGCAACAGGTGGTATAGAGCCAAACCACCCTTTTTTCCATCATGGGTAAAGAAATGGAAGTCTACACGAGACATGAGGCATATTGCTATCTCTGACATAATTTAATGTTGCAGGAGAATGGGAGGAGCAGCTGACTAGGGCTGGGTATCGAGTCGAATTTCAAGAATCGATTCGATTCCGATTCACAAGGTTCAGAATCGTTTATTACGATTCAATTCGATTCGATTCAATATCGATTTGGTTAGTGTTACTAAAACCTTTTTTTTTTTTTTTGCTGTAACCTTAATTGCATGACTGCCAAGTTATGCAACATATCAATACTAGGGCTGGGTGTCGATACTGATTTCCAAAAATGAATGAATGAATGAATGAATCATTGAATGAATTAATGAACTAATCATACCTTCATTTATTCATTCATTCAGTAAATAAAAGATCGATTTTGGGATTCATGAATCGATTCAGAATCATTTGATTCAGAATCGATTCAGAATTGATTAATCGATTTTTTAAACCCAGCCCTACAGCTGACTGACATTGTCGCTCAATACTCCACCAGACTGGACATCACCAGATTGACACATCCCCTTTACCCATAACCATGAAACTGGAAGCAGTGCGTGAGATCGCGCTCTCCAAAGTGCAGCATCTTTTCGCAAATGTACACAATACCAAAATGCACTCTGACAGACGTGAACAATAAAACTGTTAATTTCGTTAGGAAAAGGATGGGCCTGAACACGCGCTCAACCAGAGATTTGATCTATCACAAAAGAAGTGAAGGGGGATTAGGCGTCCCTAACCTAGAATGGATCTATACAGCTACGAGAATAAACCATCTCTTTCGCATGCTCAACAACGATGATCCCGCTGTCTGAGAACAGGCGCGAGCGTCACTCCTCCTGGACTCATCAAAGCGCAGAGCCCCCCACTCAACAGCAGAGGCCAGCTTCCTGGGATTCAGGAAAAAGCCCAGTGGGAAACCGGACACGCGCGCCCCCGGGTTCGGAGGGCGCTCTGACTGGCCCGATCTCAACGACCTGTGTTACAGCGCTCACATACACATGAGCTGGAGGGACGCAGCAGGCCGTGTAGTGGACGTTAGTGACGCAGCAGACCGTGTAGTGGACGTTAGTGACGCAGCAGACCGTGTAGTGGACGTTAGTGACACACTAATCACCGACAAAAACACGTGTGTGCGGGCGGTACTAAACACTGATGAAAACACCATGCAAGTGTTTAACCCTAACCCTAACCCTAAACACCATGCAAGTCCTCCAGACCCAAACCTGCAGACGGGACATTATTGAACATCATCAAACCCGCCAGAGGCAACGCTGGACTGGTCAGCGGCTACAGGGGAAGCTGACCTGCCTGCCGTGCGCTGATCACACCGTGTCCCACTCCATACTACTACACTACTCAACAATAGACCAATCCATTCTCAAATTCACAATAAAAGCCCGGTTACAAGTTCTGCCTACTAAATACAGCCTCACCCTCTGGTACCCATCACAACATATATATGTTTATATTTATGGCCTATAATTGTATTTATTATGTATTTGATGCATTGTGACTGTAGATTGTATTTTATTTTGGGGCTTATAGAGATGGACGGTAGCCTGTGTTTTAGTACTGCACATACTGTGTTATTCTTGCCTATCCACTCCCATACTCTCTGTGTGGCTATGTATGTTGTCTGTATGCTGCTGAAAGAAAGCAAATTTCCCCTTTGGGGATCAATAAAGGCTATCGTATCGTATCGTATAAGGGACTGTATACGGCACGCCATGATCGTATCGTGGATCTGACTGCGAAAGAACTGCGCCATGCCACTGGACAACAAACACAATTCCATATTAATGAAACTGTTCAAATTGACTGGTTTGCCTCATCCGAACTTAGCAATACATTTAACAATATTGTCGAAAGCTCTCCTAATACTCCGGATATTGTCATGATTAATGAATCCACCGAGTCTGTATTTATTTTAGAAACTGGATGTTCTTTTGACATGTACATGGACACTTGCTTTAGCTATAAAATATCCAAATACCAACCACTTGCTCATGCCATCTCTGCATGTGGGTATAATTGCAAAATTATAGTTTTGATATTTGGCAGCTGAGGGCACGTACATAAAATGTGTGTGCGAGGACTCCAACTTGCTGGACTGACAAAAAAATCAGCAAAACAGTTAGTTAAGAACTGTTCTGTGTCTGCCATCATTGGCAGTCATTTCATATGGAAAAGACGCTGCTGCCTATATCCATAAATAGCTTTGATCTCCTTGCTGGGACTACATTATGTGAATGTGATCTTGCACTGCGTTGTGTGAATCTTGCTACTGTTGGATTTTGATATTGATTTGTATCTTTGATTGAAAATCTAATAAAGAAATTGAATGTGAAATGTGCATATGTGTGTGTGTATTGTTGCCCTGTTTTATATTTCTTTTTTTTATGTCTGGGGACTAGGGATGGAAAATAGCCTCCAGGCTAAATCTGGCATTTTTTACACTTTGTTCATTTACAGATGATCACTGTGTTCATTAATCATGCATTATCCCGCCTAAATAAACAAATTAAGTAAAGAAGGTTAAGTGTGTGTGTGAGTGTGCGTGCGTGTGTGTATCCAGCACAGGCCAGGGCTGAAAGCTTTCTGAGCCCCAACCCACTGAAGCCAGTTCAACTCAACTCAATAACAAACAAACAAACAAAGCACATAATCCCCAGCAGGGACTGTCCACAAACAGCGCCCTGGCGTTCTGCAGTTGGACGATGGCAGGGATAGTCATGTTCTGGGGGGTTTAACCAGGCAGGCCTTCTCTGTCCTGGCTCCAGCAGTGGTGGAACGAACCGCCCACTGACGTCAGGACAGCAGAGCCCATCTTGCGCCGCAGGCTCAAAACTTACATCTTCAAGAAGTACTACCATGATCCTCTCTCTTAAAGCACCTATTGTTTTTTTTTGTTTGCTACACTTTGGCTTCAGCACTAGATTATGCTTAGTCACTTGTTGAGAAAGGAGATGAACTATTACTCTGGCGAATTGTACTCTATACACAACAGAACCACCTACATTTAATGCAATTATTGTAAGTCGTAGTTTAGATAAAAGCATCAGCTAAATGTAATGCACTGAAGTTAAGGCCTTCAACGTGGATCCGTCAGCCTCACGAAACCCCTCATGGAGTGGGAGGAATGACGTGGTGAGGGGGGGGGGGTCGGAGGAGACGTCAAGAACACCAGCAGTGATACAGTACATAAGGAGGCATCATCTGAACATCACCTCGTGTGCACAGCAGCTGCATTATGGCAGACGTCTTCACACTTCCCATCTCAGGGCTGAGGCTGTGATCAGTGTGTGTATACGCAACACCTATCCCTGCAAAGCTGCCAGCCAAGCGGACTGGATGAGGCCTGTCTTGTACTGTATGTGTGTGTGTGTGTGTGGGCGGGGGCAGGCCTATTGTATCAACGCGAGCTACGATGCCGGCGCCCGTTGCGGACGGATGGCGCCGCGCGCATACATCACCGGCGCCGGATCAGCGAGCTCAGATTTACGTGCAGGGGGAGAGGTGTGATTCATTGGGATTATCCGGTGAGTTCTATCTGCATAAATCCCGTCGTTGGTTTGCTCCGGCGGTGAGTAATCACCCGGAGGGCCGTGGAGGGGGAAGGGGGATACCGGCGGCAAGTTTTTTTGTTTGTTTTGACAGCTCCGCGAAGACGTGGCGGGGAGCGGCGAAGGAGGCAGAACCCCAGTTAGAGCGACCAGCGTGTCCAGACCGGTCCGACTAGGCTGACCTTTGAACTCTTGGGAAGTGAGTGAGAGAGCGGGAGAGAGATAGAGAGAGAGATTAGAGTGAAATAAAGCTTGCTTTGGTACTCCCCTATATACAGTAGGCTAATTTTGCCTGTTCCGTATATTTTGTACAGTATACTTGCACATATTACATCCGTTTTGCACTCGCATTCTTTTTATGCTGTTTGCTTCATATATTCTTTTAAAATGTGTCACAAACAATTATCATTTCAGTTTTTCATCGTGTATACGTCCCGATCTTGCTGCTGTAAACAGCTGCCGGGGTACTGTATGGAGTGACGCTGGTTCTGGCAGCCAACACTGAGCCGGGCAGACTGGTCCTGAGGCACTCAGGCTCTCCACTGTCTGACTGCCACCAACACATCCAGAAGCTGAGCGTCCCCTTGGAAAGAACGCGTCTGACACCATCCAGACATCTCTTCTCCAGCCAAGCTGCCCTCCAGCCCCAGGCAACCTTTGGCCAATAACGATCCGGCAGGGCTTGTCATACAGTTGAATTTGCCACTTTTCAAAGTTAGTTACTGGCCCCAATGTTGTATCACTAGCCTGGAACATATAGCCAAATTTTGCTAACGCTTAAACAGGACATACATGGCAAACATTTAATAGAATCAGATATCAGTGGTTTGTCACAGAGTGAAGAGTGCTTCTACAAGTGACTGATCATCATCATGCCTCAGAAGAATCACATGATATAAGTATATGTAACGTCAATGTTTGTGATGATGGGATCTAGTCAGCAATTACTAAATAAACTTCCAAACATATTAGCTAGTTAACTAGCTATTTCACTGAAGAGCTGTCTAATGTTTTCACTCACTTGTCTGCATACTCTGGCATAGATAGGCAAAGCTTGCAAAATACTTCTCCCTTCTCCTCATCATACCCTAGCCAAGACCAGTAATTTGGCCAGTGAAGCTGGAAAAATCTCTTTTGTTGTTTTTTTCATACTCCCTGTCGCGCAGTGCTTCTGGTGAATGGTGGCTTCTTTTCTGTTGTTTTTTTTGCCAGGTTTTTGGCCGGCAGCAGGTGCCTTAAGAAACATTTATTGCAGCTATTGATTAGCGGCTATGTACAAGGTATTCGTCTGGCACGCAAAGCTTACAGCTGGGGCGAGTTGAACTACAGCCCCGACAAAAGGTAGCAAACGTTAAAGGGTGGTGTGTTGGAACAATCTGCTGATTGGGTAACACAGAGAAAACTCTGAACGCTGAACTCACCCGTGATCATTGTGTGTCCGTGCTCTCTGCCTTGTTTGTGGAATGTGACTGCAGCCGCGGTGCCTACCTATTCTCCCAAAACAATTCGTAGTCGCAAATCTCTCAAAAATGTGTTTTGTTATGAGAAGACAATTGTAAGCTTCTATATATATATATATGATCTCAAAGGGATATTTGCAGTGGCCCGAGCGGGCCATTGAAAAGCGTTATTTACTGGCCTGGAGGTGTTCAAGACAGCACCAGGCCAGCAGGCCAGTGCTTATGTCAAGCTCTGCCCGGTGTCGGTGCCTTAATCCACCTGGAGTGCCCCTCCGTCACGCTCCATTCCCTGCGGTAAGCTCTCTCACAGGGACCCGTACGGCTCTAATGTAAACCTGCTCTCTGCAGGAGCCTGCCGATGATGTGTTATCCCAGGGTAATAGTGTTCTTAGAGCTCCATCACTCCACATCACGCCCAAGATTAATGATTCCTTTTATGGCACATGTAATGTACAGTGTACAGTCACAGTGAAATGTTGCTGGCGGCTCCAAGATTATGCATGATACAGATAAATTATAAAATTACAAATAAGAATTTTACTAATTTACACAAATTACCCTCCCAGGGATTATTAAAGTTCATTTTATCAAAGAAATGACCCTGCTCAACATGAGTGTCTTTGTCCATAATAGATTTTCTGGGAAGGCATGACCGTGTATTTATGCAGAGAGAGTGGCATGCATGGGCCTGATATTCATGGGTCTACGCACACATACAGTTGACATCTTTGAAATGTTTCGTACCTTCTGTGGATAAGAGGACTCCATGTCCAGACTACAGCAGCTGCTGTTAGACTCCATGCACAATTTACGGTGTATGTAACTATATATAACTCCAACTAGAAAGTCCTCCAAAATTGCTGTGTGAGCTGTGTTATGTTAGAGAGTCCTTCACAAATACTCTCATTGGACCAGAGAGGTGTGTGTGTGTGTGTGTGTGTGTGTGTGTGTGAGGGGGGGAGGGGGGCAGCTTTCCCAGTCTGCAGCCGCCCCCGCCTGGGCCCTGTACTATGCAGCTAGCTCAACATATCCACAGTTTCATCCTGAAATAAACCTGGGTCCTGTACTACGAAGCTAGCTCAACATATCCACGCAAATTTTTCGCTAGCTCGCTTGAGTAAACCAAGCGAGCTAGCGAACGAGGACGTGAGAAGGCTACGGAGATGGGGAGGAGTCTTTGATGGGGGAATTTACAAGTAGTATGCTGGCCAGCGGTTTAATGCTTTTTGGTGTCATTTTGGCCTAATTATTACATTACTGTAAGCCCCACAGCTAAGTAAATGGCCATTTGTGCTGTGAAATGGTGGGCATGATTCGCGCTTCGTGCATGCGCACGCTTGCACACATATAGGCTGTGTTCCAGGACTTTCATATTTAGATATATAGATTTATAAATTAAGCACTGGGGTGGAATGTAGGTCGTATGCGTCTGTAGGTACACACCACAGTTGGGCAAGTTGCTGAAAATGAGTAATTAGTTACAGTTTACTTATATAAGAAACTGAAAGTAATATATTTTTAAAAGTATGATGAGTCTGGCCCCCACCATGTCTGATGAGAAAAATTCTGGCCCTTGGACAAATGGAGTTGATGACCCCTGCCCTATGCCCTGCCCTCAGACACTGTTTACTGATTGGTTAGGATGTGCACTACTCACAGTCCTAAGGGGTCAACCCTAACTGTGACCCTAACCCAGACGCTGTTTACTGATTGGTTAGGATGTGCACTACTCACAGTCCTAAGGGGTCAACCCTAACTGTGACCCTAACCCAGACACTGTTTACTGATTGGTTGGGATGTGCACTACTCACAGTCCTAAGGGGTCAACCCTAACTGTGACCCTAACCCAGATGCTGTTTACTGATTGGTTGGGATGTGCACTACTCACAGTCCTGAGAAGAGCGATGGCGGAAGGTGAAGCGCAGGTGGCTTCGGTTCACGTCTTCGATGGGAATGGCCACCTTCAGCCGGGAGAGAGACAGGCATCTCAATGAAACTCACAGAAAGGCTATACAAGTAAACACACTAGCAGACACATACATGCGCGCACGCTCAGGGAATATCTGAAGGTGTAATAGTGGGCCAGCGATGGGCCAAGTGCGTAACAAGCTCCTAAACACAGGGTGAGTATTTCTCCTGAGGGAAGAGCGAGAGCTTGCTCCCTGCCTGACGCCTGCACCTCTTCTGAGCTGGAAATAGAATATTTCTGCTGCTTACACATTCTCACTTAATCATCCAATCCCTCAATTAAAATCCATCCTTGACAACAATCTATATTTTATGAGTCAATGATTTAATATGCATTCTTTTGCATATTAAGAAGCAATAGCAATGTAGCAATATTCGCACTACAAAATCTATAAATAATATTGAGCTTGATACTTTTGTGGAAGTTTTCTCAAGTTTAGCATCAATTCGGAATATGGAATATGGCTGGAATATACTGAAGCCATCTGGTATCCTTGTGCAAACCAGAGGTAGTGCTGGTGAGGAATGACCCTGATGGTTTCAAACCAGTGGGAGTGCTGGTGAGGAATGACCCTGATGGTTTCAAACCAGTGGGAGTGCTGGTGAGGAATGACCCTGATGGTTTCAAACCAGTGGGAGTGCTGGTGGGGACGGACCTTGATGGTTTCAAACCAGCGTGGCTGCTTGACCTGGTAGTAGATGACAGACTTGTACTCCAGGATGCCCTCGTCTCCTGCACCGGGGAATATCACATTCTGCAGGTGCAGAGGGGGGGAGAGAAAGAGAGAGAGAGAGAGGGTGAGAGAGTGGGAGAGAGGAGAAAGGGAGAGAGAGATGAGAGAGTGAGAGAGAGAGAAATAGAGAGAGAGGAGAGAGAGAGAGCATTAGCAGCACGAACAAACTGACTGAGACATATTCCTTCAGATGCAGCCCTGGGGGCTGAGGGCTCTTCGTTTGACAGTACTGACGAGCTCTCTGGTCTGGCTCAAAACATGAACCCCTCCCCTGACAACACATTGCCAATTAGAATTCAATTAGAAATTAAATATTGAAGAGGGAGGGGCGGTGGCTTACCTGCTGTGCAGCGCAAAGCGCTCTCTCTCCGTCTCTCTCTCTCTCTCTCTCTCTCTCTCTGTCTCTCTCTGTCTGTCTGTCTCTCTCTCTCTCTCTCTCTCTCTCCCTCCCTCCAGCGAGTCCTGTTAGTGCTGACACACTCCAGCGCTAACGGCTTCTGACAACCTGCAATTATGAGAAATAACAGGCCGAGTGTCCCCCGCCATTGCGAGCAGGGCCGGACCACTTAGCGCCCTCCGATGGCGGTCGACCTTCGAGAGGAGACGAGAGAGGGGGGGTGGGGGGGGGGGGGGAGGGAGAGATGGTGGTGCGGTTATGGCAACAGGTGAGATCACATTGCTGGCGACGGAGTGGGGGGGTGGGGGGGGTGTGGCGTGTTGCTACTACGTCAAGCTGACAGGGGCGACCTGTCCTGGCCTCGTGTTCGGCGATAAAACACAGCTGCGCTCCCCGTCGGGCCGGCCGAGTCTCTCAAGGCCTGTCTGGGTGCAGCCGCTCCAGTTTTGATTGCTTCTTGTAAACCGGGTGCGTGATTGCGCTCGCGCCTTTTACCGCATGTCGTCTGAATTCTGTCCGGGTCTCGGGTGTAATCGCAGGAAGTGAGGCGGCCCTCGTCTCAGCCGCAAATCTCCCCGAGACTACTCTCGTCTGCTTTTAGCCTGTTGAACTCCGCAATCACGACGCCGGGGGAGTCAAACAGTTTGGAGAAGGGTGCTCCGGTAGCTCGATGGGCTGGGGCGCATACCATATAGAGGCTCGTCCTTACCGCGGCGGCGTGGGTTCGAATCCGGCCCACGCCCTTTGCTACATGTCTTCCCCTCTCTCTCTCTCTCCCACCTTTCCTGTCTGTCCTTACACTGTCCTATCCCAATAAAGCAGAAATCTCTGAAAAATATCCCAAAAAAAGTTTGGAGAAGGGTGTCAGAGAAAACTTGTGCGACGGGAACGCTGCCCGAAAGCTCCCGTACCGCCAAGGACGATACGGCCACGACACCTGCGAGCGCAATCAATGTTTCTTAATCATCGTCAAGAGATGTCAGGCTCCGATCTTTATAGCCGAAAGGCGGCAGACTTGAATACAAAGCACAGCGAGTGATGACCCCACTCTTTCAGAGCTGTGCGAGCAGAGCCCTAACAAGAAAAAAAAAAAAGAAGCTGAGTCAGGAAAAAAAGAGTTATATCACCGCTGGTTTTACAGTGCAGAGTAATATCGTCTCGCCGTCTCCGTCACGACGGCAGTAAGTCGTGTATCTCGCCGCGCCTCGGCACCGGCCGACGGGCTCCTCCCTTCCCATCCTGTGGCTTGGAGAGGCAGAGCTCATCATGGCCGCCAGCCACTCTGCGGCCCTCATCTGCACATAATCACCGCCTGCGTCTGTGGGCGGCAGCGTGGGTGGAAGGGGGGTGTCTGGAGCGCAATCACAGACAACTGCTGCTTTTCCAATCTCAATCTGGAACTAAATGCATGATTGAGGCACCTGAGCGTGACGGCACTCGGCGCTGATCCCCCTTCCTCATCCGGAACGTGATCTAACAGGGACGCACGTCCATGATCTGGGGGTGGGGCTTTAATCAGCGCCCCCGCTACACCCTCCTCCCGCCACCTCCACATACCCCTCTGCCCCCCTCTCCTCTCTCCCCGGTGAGGTGGGAGAGGTAGAGCAGGAACGGAGGGTGAAGATGGAGAAGGAGAGAGAGAGAGAGAGAGAGAGAGAGAGAGAGAGAGAGAGAGAGAGAGAGAGACACAGACACAGAGAGGGGGGTGGGGGAGTGAGCGCCTCAGGTTCAAACTAGCATTTCATTAGAAAAAGTTTCCAATTATATCCGATTTATGATTCCAGAAGAGTGCCCACTGCCATCTGAGGCCTTTTAATGACAAAAACGGTTGGCCAAGCTACAGCTCTCTATTTGTGACACAACAAAAGGCAGGTCAATCAACCAATTTGGCAGTCCGTCCGAGGGTATTTAGTATTTTAATAATAAGTAATTTTGGGCATTCTGGCCCTAAGTACAGTAGATTGCTCAGCCGAGACGGTAGTAAGCACTGCAAATGACTTGACTTTCCAACTGTGAAATTCATTTTGGCACTTTTGGCACTCCCTCACCTGCAGGCTCAACGCTCTGGACTGGCAGCAGGATCTTAGGGCAGCTAAGACCAGCGTCTATCGTCAGTGGTAGAGGTGTGGAACTCTGGGGTACTCTACCTCAAGTTTCTTGCCGTCCTCGTCGTACACCGACATGGTGACCTCCACGTTCTTGGGCGTGGTCTTGCTGCCTTTGTCAAACTCGCCCTGGACCAGCGTCACGTAGATGTCATTGCGCACATCACCTTGGAGGCGCCGCACAGTGAAACATGCATCATGAAAGAGTGGGTCACCCGCAAAAAAACATAAGTAAGTAATAGAGCAAGTTTAACCCGTGACATGCATGGATAATACTGTCAATGTGACTTTACGTTCTGCATCCTGAAGAGAGTTTCCAAAGCAGGACAGAGATACCAGTCCAGTCCTGATACCACTACCTGGCATGATGATCTCACTCTACCTGGCATGATGATCTCACTCTACCTGGCATGATGATCTCACTCTACCTGGCATGATGATCTCACCCTACCTGGCATGATGATCTCACTCTACCTGGCATGATGATCTCACTCTACCTGGCATGATGATCTCACCCTACCTGGCATGATGATCTCACTCTACCTGGCATGATGATCTCACCCTACCTGGCATGATGATCTCACTCTACCTGGCATGATGATCTCACTCTACCTGGCATGATGATCTCACCCTACCTGGCATGATGATCTCACTCTACCTGGCATGATGATCTCACTCTACCTGGCATGATGGTCTCACCCTACCTGGCATGATGATCTCGGGGAAGCCCATCTTGCGAGCCACAGCGGTGGAACGGTCAACCAGGTGAGGGAAGTCCTTCCTGATCTGATGGATGTCTCCAGGAAGCAGCTTCAGCGTCACCCACAGACCTGGAACAGCGGTCAGGGGTCAGCGCGGGGACACAGAGGTCAGGGGTCAGCGCGGGGACACAGAGACACTGTCAGTAGGAAGCGGTTATGGCCTAACTTCAGCAGTATTATAACATCACCTGAACCCACCTCTGTTTTAGGGTTACAGAAGCTGGAGGCTAAAGTTGGCTTTGCAAACAGTACCACTATTCCGGTTCATAAATTATAACAATGTTCCAAATATGCAGTCTGACTGGGGGCTGCCGGAGGACTGAAAAGACCCTGGAGTCAGAATTTCTCATTATGCTCAGTGTCCTTTGGAAATGTGGGTTGCTTCAGGTAGAACTTGTAAATAGTTTGACACGAGCAGGTGGTCTGGGCAGCAGATAGCCAGAGAACGATGCGTGGGGGGCGGGGTCGCTTTGTGGGTCAGACTCATTTTGAAACAAAGAGGAGTAATTTGGACCCAAGAGCGCATTTTGTGGGGCGTATTTCTCCCCAATTCGACACTAGTGGACGGAATGCTTTTCTCCTGGTTGAGGGTTCAGTTTAATAAGAGCTGACACAGCCGCTCCATCCAGACTACAGCTACACACATGGCATTCATACATGGACTGATTCTCGTCCCTACACACACGCATGTGCGCTCGCTCGCACACACACTCACACACACACAGACACACACTAAAGAGCACTGAGAGGTACCCCCAGAGCGCAGGTCATCCAATTACTACTGTTCACAACATGCTGAGCCTGAGCATGAGCTTGCCCTGTTCTGCGCTCTTCACGGTGGGTCTTGTCAGGAGTGACAGAGCCCTCGCTGGTGGTTGGCGCTGCAGCTCAAAGCCTTGATACGCAAGCGTGACCGACACAGCTGCTGCTGCCTCCCTCCTATGCACAAAAACCACCCGGCAGCAGCTGAACGGACCTGACATTCTGCCAAGTACATCCTCATACAACGTGACCATGGAGACGGTGGTCCTGGTCCTGCAGGTGGCTGCTGTGACTCGATCAGCAGGACTGGGTTTTATATAGGAACCGGCTGAAATCTCACTTCATGTGACAAAACCCAAAGAAAGTGGAAACGGTACGGTTGGTGCATGGAGAGAAACTTTTAACACTACGGAATAAAGTATTTCCGAGTTCAAGGAAAGTTTGGCTGACCTAGATACGAGACAACAATCAATAATTCAAATGCTCTCGAGTGAAGTCAAGCGCTTGGGGTTTGAAGACCTACAGTATGCAGTGAGACCCAGCTGATAAGGGAGAACTGAGCATATCACTGAAAATACCAACAGGCCTTATGAACATACATACATCACGTCACGTCACTATGGGACCGTTTGTGTCCCAGAGCCACCCCACCCCCGCCCCCCCCCCCCCCCCGTTCACGGTACCTTGGCCCTTGTGATTGACCTCTTTGGCGGCGATGACTTTGTTGATGACTGTCTGGAGGAAGTCGTTCTCCCCCGCCACCCTGGGTGAAAAACGGGAGATGTTCAGCTGCTTGTGGCGAATGGCGTCATCCAACGCTAGCCTGGAGTGTACACACGACGGCAAAACACCACAGGGAGGAGAGAGAGGAAGGGAGCGAGGAAGAGGAGGAGGAGAAGGAGGGCGGAGACAAACAGAGGGGATGGTCGTGAAAGAAGGGCTGGGGCGAGAGAACAGCAGAGGAGAGAGAGAGAAGAGGAGAAACACACCAAACAGTGATGCCAATACCAAGACAGGGACCAAAAGGCATGCGTTAGCCAACAGTGGGGCAGGATGGGTAAACGACAGAAAAACAGAGAAATCATTGTTTAGAAGATGGCGGCAAGTCTGGCCTGCTAGGAGAAACAGCGACAGTTGGGAAGCGAGGCGTCTCTCAGTCCTGGGTTTACGGAAGGAAGCTTTGAGAAACCTCGAGATGCGTTCCCACCGCGATCAGAGATGAACCAGAGAAAAAGACAAATAGCCTGTGTTCTGTGACAGCGAGAGGTCTAGTTTATAGAGACAGACTGAGTGAGGCGAGAGCTAAAGAGCACGAAGCAGCAGATGTGATTTTTTTGGGGGGGGGAATGGGGGGCATGTGTGGCAGCTGGGAGACAGTAGAGCCACAGAGAGGTGTGTGTGTGTGTGTGTGTGTGTGTGTGTGTGTGTGTGTGTGTGTGTGTGTGTGTGTATGTGTGCGTGTGTGTGTGTGTGTGTGTGTGTGTCCAGTCGGACGGTTAAGGAACAGAGAGAGGGGGAGAGGAGCGGTGGAGGAGCAGGATAAGGTTTCTGCTGAGAGAAACGACAGGCCCCTGCAGGGTTCTCCAACTCTTCAATCACAAACACAACAAGCCGGCGCTCGGAAAACAACGACAAGAGAAATTAACATTTCATAAACAGCGCTAGATCAGCCAGGCAGGGTGCCTCCCTGCTCCCAGTTCCACCGCACTCGTCTCGATTGTTGTGTACGCGAGAGGGGAGGTTTGGCTGATATTTTTATATGGTTTGAGGAAATATGCCAGGAGGAGTAAAGGGCATGTTATTGGAATATTCAGAGCATTTAGAGGGAAGAAAGCAAAGCTTGATTGAATTGCGAAGCCTGGCATTATGTCTTGAGGAACGACTACATTTTTAGTTAGTTTCACCGTCTTAGATCTCTGAGCTGGGTGGAACGGGGGCCACCGCTGCCCCGGTCCCGGTCCCTGTCAAAACAACATCAAAGTCCTACTGTATCTCTGGACCGCCACAAAACTAGGGCAATTTCCATGTTGGCGTGCCGGAGATCTGAGCAAATGATGCTGTGATGTCAAACTGTCCCCGAGGAGGTTGATGACGACTTCCTGTCTGTGGGTGTGGAGGGCCTGGAGCCGGCAGAGGAGATGCAGAGACTCGCAGTCCCAACAGCACTCCTCCACACCTCTGCCCCCTCCTAATCCTGCTCCTCTCTTCCAAGCCAGAAGCCAGTAATTATTTTCATGATTTATGCACAGATCAAATTGTTAACTGTAGTGATCTGCCAACTTAACTGTCTGTATCCAAAATCAAAGCTTTTCCAATTATACAGGACATCATGTTAAGGAAAAGGTTACTCTTGACTCGGCTGAAGTCCTCGGAGGAAGCCAGCAGTTAATGAGATTGCCTTAATTAAGTCAGCAGGGAATCGTGGAGCTTCACTTGTCTTAAACTCACACTAATCAGGTGTCAAGGATCCAAAATAACACCGCGCTGTGTTTTCCCACGCGCTACAATACCCCCCCCCCCTCTCCCCCTCCCCCGTGTAGAACCGCCACAGAGGGCGGGCTGTCTGTCAGGTAAGACTTATGGCGAGGTTCTATTCTCGGCCTATTCCCGTGCAGCGTTATCCCGGGCTCCGCCTCGGTGGGCGTGTGATGGCGGCGGCGTCATACTCACGGCTGGAAGGGGATGAAATGCTGCTTGTCCTCGTCGTCCATTTTGCCGGTGATGATGTCAGTGACGTCCATTACTGAGGGAGGGGAGGAGCGGAGCAGGGGTTAAAAAGTGTTTGAACCGGGCCTGCCCATCACTGGGTTCCGGGCTCAGTAGCAGCAGCGTGGGCAGGAACATCAGCACTGCTCAGTCACATCAGAGGTGACTCCACACCGCCTTTGATTACCCGGCCTGACCCACATACACAGCTTTGTAGCGGGGAGGGAGGCGCAGGAAGTGATTCCCAGGCCGACTTCAAAAACATGTTTGATGTTGAAAACGTTGACGGCTGCACATACCGCCCTCTCTCTCTCTCTCTCCTTCTCTCCCTCTCTCTCTCTCCTTCACTGCTCCTGCTCCCATCTCTCCTGTGGCGCTGCAGCAGCTATCAACCAGCTCGGGGGCGAGCCAAAACATACAAGCCTTGATCACAGTGGGTCAATAGGGGTACAGTCTCAGAGCGATGGCTTCCTGGGCCGACGGGCCAAATCCTGGACGATAGCACTGAGGATGGTGAAGCCCTATTTTACCCGTGCAAAAATGAACACAGACCTATTCTCAAGGTGCTTTTCCCTCTAATACAGGTGTAATATTTTGGAGGAGGAGTTTGCTCATTGCTCTGATGAAAAAAAGAATCAATATCTACAGTCAGGTAATGAGACATCATACATTAGGACGTCATTTTCTCCTTCTCTTCTAGCTGGCCCGAGTACAGAGGCATCGTTGCCCCGCAGGAGACGGCCGGGCGCACAGCCAATCTAATTAGTTGACTATGAAGCGGGCAGCTGGCCCATGGGGGGGAAGAACCCCTAATTCTTCAGTCTACTTCAGCTGAAAGCCTCGGAGCCTCAGCCAGATCTATTATTCTAGCCGGGTTTAGAGCGCCGCTACGCACGCCTCACAATCGACCGTGAGGCCAAGCCACAGGGGGCCGGCGCGCCAAGGGAAACAGGTAAACACGCTTCAGGCTCCCGACTCCACACGCATACAGTACTCTAATACCACTGCTCTGACGGGCAGCCTATGCCCGGGAATAATGGTGCGTTCGTTTGTGGTCGGAGGTGGCAAGTCGCAAGTGGCAAAATACCTACCTCCGACCTGTGTGCATTCGAGCTATAGCGAATGATATGATGATGATATGATATTGACGTCAGCCGGCAACTGGGGGCTGAGAAACATATCCGAATTTGCGACGAGGAAGTGCGAGTTCATGCGGCGTTTTATTTAATAATTCCTAGTAGCAAGTCGCAATTTGCCTCCCAGTTATAAACGAACGCACCATAAGTAGTACGGTACCAAACACTACCGCGGTACTGCCAGCCATGGCCCGCGTTTGATATCGAGTGGCCTGTATGCTACGAGCTCAAAGTGTGAGTTGGCCTTCCGGACTATTCTGCTAGGGCTGGTTTACCTGCCACTCCGAAGGGTCTCCGAAGGCCTGACGTCAGCTTCTTGGTGTTGTTGTCTCTCAGTTCCATGCGTCCGACTCTGACGATCTGACACACAAAGCTTATCTTTTCTCTTTTCAGGTCCTCACTGCCCAGGTCCTGGACATGAAAAGGATGAAATGAAACAAAATCATTAAAAAAACAAAAACTGACACCGTTGCCATGACGCGACGCCAGCCAACACCGTGGGTGCCTCTACACTTTCAGGACACAATTCCAGAGCTGTACACTGATGCTTAGTGTCCACTTGTGTCTAATATGGACTTTGGCCGCCAGGAAATGTGTCTGGATGGAGGGTCATTGATGCTGATTAGCCTATAGAATCGCCTGCACCCAGGAACACTTGATTGATTGATCAAGCCTTTTCAGGTACGATCAACTTTTGTTGAGGCGGCAATTTCCGCTGCAAATTGCTTAAACTCCCTCTTCCATTGTGTCCACGGATTCATTTCCTGTGGTGATCCCTGCGCAGTACTCATCGGCGAAGAGGCACCCCTGTGACCCGGGGCCGGCCATTAGAGAGGTGACCCTGTCATAAATACGGCAGGTTCTTCCAGATGTGACCTTGGCAATGCTCATCCATCAAACACTCCAGCCTTCCTGACATGGGTGGATAAGCAGCAAATAGCCAGGACACACATGCACGCATGCACGCACGCACACACGCACACACACACACACACACACACACACACACACACACACACACACAGAGACACACAGAGACACACACACAGAGAGAGACATACACAGAGAGAGAGAGACACACACACACACACACACACACACACACACACACACACACACACAGAGAGACACACACACAGAGAGAGACACACACACAGAGACACACACACACAGAGAGACACACACAGACACACGCAGAGACACACACACACAGAGACACACACACACACACACACACACAGAGACTCACTCACTCACTCACTCACTCACTCACTCACCGTGAATACTGCTCGCAGGTTATGGAGTTGATCTATGTCTTTCACCAGGCCGGAACTTGACCATCGCACCAGGTAGTTTTCACTGACGGGGAAAAAACTTGAATCATAACACTGCAATCAGACATGCAACATACTGCTAGTTAGGGTGACATTACACCACAGCACTATACACAGACGAACCATCCCACAACAAGCTAGCTAGTGTTCATCTGTTTGTAATCCCGGAAAAGTGCTTAAATCCACTGTGTGGTTGGCAGTTTGTAGGCCAATCATGCTCACTGCTACTGCGGTGCTTGTGCGGACGAGGCGGCCATACCTGATGAACTTTGACTCCACGGGGTCGTAGAGGGACATGAGCACCTCGGCGTCCTCGCCGATCTTACACACCACGTTCTTAAGAGTGACGAAGAGGGCGAAGGACGGGGTGGAGGCGAACTTGGCCTGCCGGCTCAGGTCGATATTCTGTTTCTGGGACTGGCAGGGGAAACAAGAAACGTTGCCTTCAATACACAGGGTCGCTACTCTCCCCTAACCCGCCTGTCACCGCCGTGGGCCGAGGGCCTGTGAAGGTCACCCCTGGGGGGCGGGCCCGGCAGCGGGCGGCAGTCAGCAAAAACTATCCTCGGTGCCCAGGATGAGCTCAGCAACTGGACACTGAGTTATTTACTGTGCGTCGGGGGGGCATCGTGACAGCCGGACATGTTTATATGTTCAAGAGCAGGATTTAACAGGGGTCTATAAATCTGTCAGTCTCCGACGAGCAGGGGGGGGGGGGGGGCGTGGCTGGAGGGAGAGAGCTCAGTAAAGCAGATCTGAAGGCTGGAGAATGAGGAGCACAAGGACGGGACACTAGATCTCCGCTGGCGCCGGGGCGTCCGCGGGCGGGGGACGCCAACTCTCGGACGGATCTTCTGAGAATCCTTCAAAAAACGCCGCCGCCGCCGCCGGGAAAAAGCAGAATTAATATTCATGCGGGTGACATGAATCCATGCATATGCAAATAGGGGCAGATGAAAAGGTCACATGTGATGAGAGCACACAGCTGAGGGGCTCGGGGGCGGCCAGCAGACCCACATCCGGCCACACTGACATTCAGCAGAGGGTTAAGATACAGATCAGCCTTCTCCCTGGAGCAGTCGAGTGGTGGGGTTCAGGTTCACAACAATGGCCTCGTTTCCCCGCATTGGGTGAGTTCAACTGTAGGTGTGTGTGTGTGTGTGTGTGCATGTGTATGTATGCGTGCGCGTGTCTGTGTGTGTGCACACGTGAGTGTGTGTGTTACTGTATGTGTGTGTGTGTGGCTCGTGTCTGTGTTTGTGTGTGTATGTACAGTACCTGCGTGTGTGTGTGTGTGTGTGTGTGTGTGTGTGTGTGTGTGTGTGTGTGTGTGTGTGTGTGTGTGTGTGTGAGTGTGTGTGTGTCTGTCATGGGTGTGGAGGCCGATACCGCACTGTTCAGGAAGTGATGTATTCATGGAAGATGTGAGGAGGAATGTTCCTGGCCGGTGTTAACCATCTGCTCTGGGAGAAAGCATCCTCTCACCATTAAGCCTAATTTATGCTTCTTGAAAAGTATCGCTTGATGTAGCATTTATGCTTCGAGCAACACTTCGTGTCATCTCTATGGAAACAATCCACCGCGCGCTTGTCATTCTGTTGCGCGTTTGTTGTCATTCTGAGAGAAGCGGCTTTCTGAGGGAAAGAGTTTAATCTGAGGTAAAGCGGTTATTCAGAGAGCGTTTTTCATTGTGTTTTGTTTTCATTCTTTTCTGCAGTACTTGGGCATCTCTGTGAAGGTGCAGGGATGACTTGTACAGATGGGGATATCACCTCACAAGCTGGGAGAGACGTTCCTCTACTCCTTCCATGACAGCCAAACGTCAAATGACAGCCAGAACTAAAATAAGGCAGCAGCGGAACAAGCATATCCATGGCAACGCACAAGCCTTCTATCTAGCTATCCAATCACACTTGAGCGACAATTTGTGTCAGCGACATTACAAAAACCCGTTGGCACGCGACAGTCCTCAGCAACACTTTTTTTTCACAAAAAAAGTGTTGCCCATGACGTCAAAAGTGTCGAGGGACGATTTTAAAAGTGTCGCTCGACGAAGCATGAATTGGGCTTTATTCACACACTGCTGCTCTGTCATGACAATCCTGCTAGCACCCTCACACCTCACCTCACACCTGCCCCCCTTCTCTCTCTCTCTCTCTCTCCTCAGGGCTACCTACACCCCCCCCTTCTCTGTCTCTCTCTCTCCCCAGGTCTACCTACACCCCTCCTCCTCTCGCTCTCTCTCCCCCCAGGTCTACCTACACCCCTCCTCTCTCTCTCTCTCTCTCTCTCTCTCTCTCTCTCCTCTCCTCTCCTCTCCTCTCCTCTCCTCTCCTCTCCTCTCCTCTCCTCTCCTCTCCTCTCCTCTCCTCTCCTCTCCCCTCCTCCCCCCCCCCCCCCCCTCCCTCCCTCCCTCCCTCCCCAGGTCTTCTACCTTCTCTTCCTGGATGCGGTCCTCTATCTGTTTGGAGGCGGCCTCGTGGGCTCTGAAGAGGCTGATGGTGCTGGTCAGGTCCGGGTCCAGGATGTTGCCGTCTTTATCTCTCACCACCAGGTCCAGGTCCAGGTACCTGGCACACAGGAGCAGGGGGAGAGAAGAATATATCACACTGCTGGACACCTCTCAGCAGGAGGACAAACGAGAGAGAGAGAGAGAGAGAGAGAGGGAGAGAGGGAGGGAGAGAGAGAGAGAGAGAAATAAAGGAAAGAAAGGGAGATGAGGGGGGTCCTTTGGAAGGCAGAAGTAACGGTCTCCCCTGTGGTGCTGCAAGTACATGGGCAGCTGAGCCAGACAGACAGGGAGAAAAACAAGCAGACATACAGACAAGCTGGCATATAGACAAGCTGGCATATAGACAAGCAAACATATAGACAAGCTGGCATATAGACAAGCAAACATATAGACAAGCTGGCATATAGACAAGCAAACATATAGACAAGCTGGCATATAGACAAGCAAACATATAGACAAGCAGACGTATAGACAAGCAAACATATAGACAAGCTGGCATATAGACAAGCAAACATATAGACAAGCAAACATATAGACAAGCTGGCATATAGACAAGCTGGCATATAGACAAGCAGACATATAGACAAGCAGACGTATAGACCAGCAGACATATAGACAAGCAGACATATAGACAAGCAGACATATAGACAAGCAGACATATAGACAAGCAGACATATAGACAAGCAGACATATAGACAAGCAGACATATAGACAAGCAGACATATAGACAAGCAGACATATAGACAAGCTGACATATAGACAAGCAAACATATAGACAAGCAAACATATAGACAAGCAAACATATAGACAAGCAGACATATAGACAAGCAAACATATAGACTAGCAGACATATAGACAAGCTGGCATATAGACAAGCAGACGTATAGACAAGCTGGCATATAGACAAGCTGGCATATAGACAAGCAAACATATAGACAAGCTGGCATATAGACAAGCAGACATATAGACAAGCAGACGTATAGACAAGCAGACATATAGACAAGCAAACATATAGACAAGCAGACATATAGACAAGCTGGCATATAGACAAGCAGACATATAGACAAGCAGACGTATAGACAAGCAGACATATAGACAAGCAGACATATAGACAAGCAGACATATAGACAAGCAGACATATAGACAAGCAGACATATAGACAAGCAGACATATAGACAAGCTGGCATATAGACAAGCAAACATATAGACAAGCAAACATATAGACAAGCAGACGTATAGACAAGCAGACATATAGACAAGCTGGCATATAGACAAGCAAACATATAGACAAGCAGACGTATAGACAAGCAGACATATAGACAAGCAGACATATAGACAAGCTGGCATATAGACAAGCAGACATATAGACAAGCAGACATATAGACAAGCAAACATATAGACAAGCAAACATATAGACAAGCAAACATATAGACAAGCAGACATATAGACAAGCAGACATATAGACAAGCTGGCATATAGACAAGCAGACATATAGACAAGCAGACATATAGACAAGCAAACATATAGACAAGCAAACATATAGACAAGCAGACATATAGACAAGCAGACATATAGACAAGCTGGCATATAGACAAGCTGGCATATAGACAAGCAAACATATAGACAAGCAAACATATAGACGAGCAGACGTATAGACAAGCAGACATATAGACAAGCAGACGTATAGACAAGCTGGCGTATAGACAAGCAGACATATAGACAAGCTGACATATAGACAAGCAGACATATAGACAAGCAGACATATAGACAAGCTGACATATAGACAAGCAAACATATAGACTAGCAGACGTATAGACTAGCAGACATATAGACAAGCTGGCATATAGACAAGCAGACATATAGACAAGCAGACATATAGACAAGCAGACATACAGACATGCAAACAGACATACAGTAATATCATTATCATCATCTTATCTATAGCACTTTTCAAACATTTCAGTGCTTACATAAGAAAAAGACAAGTAGGCAAGATTAAACAAATGAAGACAAAATGACACAATAACAACTGTAGGTTAATTAAGACGGAAATAAACGTACAAAAGAAATGAAATGAATACAATAACTCAAACAAATACAATGCAGGGAAAATGGTGACACTAATTAAATGTAACTCATTTGCAGAAGAGATTTAAAGTAGGATAAAGAATGAGCAAGTCTAATATCTTCTGGCAGACTGTTCCAGAACCCAGCAGCTCTCACAGAAGAAGCATGATCACCTTTAGATCTGAACCAGGACTCAGAGACAGTCAGCAAGGCTGTGTGTGATCTCAGACAACGCTTTGAAATAGATCAGAAATGTAATTTGGCACCAGGCCAGGCCAGGTCTTATAAGTAATCAAAAGAGTCTTAATATTTATTCTAAAATTAATTGGAAGCCAATGGAGGGAGGCTAAGTATTCTTCTTGGTTCTTGTGACAAGCAGACATATACTGTACAAGCAGACATAGACAAGCAGACATCCAGGTTCGTTGCTCGTGAGTGGCAAGCCACTGTAGCATGTCAAGCCATGGAAAACTCTAGCAATAAGCAAACATATATCAACTGACCAGTTATCAAAACGAAATACCATCAAACAGGTTATGCTAGCTTGCTGTTTCCAAATGAAGGTCAAACTGGTTTGACTTGACTGCCTACATGGGCAGCCATCCAGTCGCAATCGACAGTAAAGCTGTTGTACTGTATTTCTTCTGAGCCAGTTGTCAGAACAGCGCTGATCACAAGTTTATTTGAATATGAATGAACTTGTAGCAGGAGGAGGGGTGTTGCAATAGGAATCATGCTTTTCGTAGGGCAAATGCAGTAGGCTACATTTCGTTCAATGCTAGTTGCTATCCAAATTAGGATTGGCAGTAAGTTTGTTAAATCCATCCCTCCATCCCTCCATCCCTCCCTCCATCCGTCCATCCATCCATCTATCCATCCATCCATCCATCCATCCATCCATCCATCCATCCATCCATCAATCAAACTCTCTCTGACAACCTAGGCACTCAATCACAAGCTAGAATCGCAAGCTACAGAGACAATTAATAATTCACTGCATATTTTGCTTATCGAAATAATTATATATAATATTTCAAAAGTCAAAAATCAATCATATCAGAAAAAATAGGCCCCATCTTTTCACAATCAAAGTCATCAGCCATTCATGTGAAGGTCTCCTGATCTCAACCCAATCAAGACAGTCTGGCACCAACTGAAGCATTTTATCCAGCACCTGGCAAAGCCCTCCAACCAAAGAGGAGCTGATCGTCACCATAGAGACCTTCTGGCACGAGAGGCTGACCAGGGAGGAATGCAGTGACCACATCGACCATCTCCAGACAGTAACACCCAAACTGATTGCGGCTGGTGGTGGCAATACAGGCCACCAGGCTGCCTATTCACTGCGTGTTAGGCTACACGCTGCATGACATGTATTTTCAGTAAGCTATGCCTATTTCTTGTCAGATGGCGCATGCATAGACATGTGTGGGCGATTTTGAGAAATCAATGTATTCAATTCAATGCTAGAATGAACATATATAAGCAGACACATAAAAGCAGACAGGCAAGCAGAGATATGATCCAAACTCCCCCCCGACTCCTGATGTGAACAGTGATAGAGGGGTAGAGAGCAGGATGTCCCTTACTTGTTCCCGTAGTCGATCTTGGAGGTGACTCTCTGTTTGAGCTCGGTCAGCTCATCTTGGGGGAGGGTGCCAGACAGGATTTGCGACCGCCACTCGATGAGGTCGTAGATCATGTCACGGACTGAGTTGAACATCTCTCTCTTGTCCCCCTTTGGAAACAGATCACACACGCATACTTGAATGTCTCCTCACATTACTATGTCTCCACTGCATAACTAGCCCCTATGGTCTCTCCCTATCGTACTTTAGATTCAAATCTTTATTTGTCACATACAAACAGTGTACAGTACAATCGGGGCGGATGTGGCTCAGGAGGTAGAGCAGGACGTCCAATGACCACAGGGTCGGCGGTTCGAATCCCGGCTCCTCCGGATGACACTGAGCTCCAAATTGCTCCCAATGAGCAGGCTAGCACCTTGCATGGCAGCTGCCACCATTGGTGTGTGAATGTGTGTGTGTGTGAACGGGTAAATGAGAGGCCATTGTAAAGTGCTTTGGATAAAAGCGGCATTTACCGTTTACAATCACAGTGAAATGTTACTGCCGGCACTGTGATGTTACAGGTAATTACAATACACGAGTTACCAATTACACAAAAAATACAATCAATACAATATAAGCTATAGATAGTGATAAAGATAACAAGGTGCCGGTGTGGACGTGTGTGAACTGGGGGGGTGGGGGGGGGGGGGTGGAGGGGGTGCATGTATGTATTTTGTACATGCTATAGCTAGAGATACTGTAAGTAAAATCCGGGGGTGAGTTGTGTTTACATTTGCGTTCACATGTGTGGTAGATGTGTACACTAGGTATGGTGACACTGTATACACTAGCCAGGGTCATTCAGGTGACACTGTATACACTAGCCAGGGTCATTCAGGTGACACTGTACACACTAGCCAGGGTCATTCAGGTGACACTGTATACACTAGCCAGGGTCATTCAGGTGACACTGTACACACTAGCCAGGGTCATTCAGGTGACATTGTATACACTAGCCA
Organism: Borostomias antarcticus; assembly: GCF_949987555.1. Taxonomy (NCBI): domain Eukaryota; kingdom Metazoa; phylum Chordata; class Actinopteri; order Stomiiformes; family Stomiidae; genus Borostomias; species Borostomias antarcticus. The sequence goes on along the minus strand of NC_140255.1, from coordinate 10,999,276 downwards.
GGGTCATTCAGGTGTCACCCTATACACTAGCCAGGGTCATTCAGGTGACACTGTATACACTAGCCAGGGTCATTCAGGTGACACGGTATACACTAGCCAGGGTCATTCAGGTGACACTGTATACACTAGCCAGGGTCATTCAGGTGACACTGTATACACTAGCCAGGGTCATTCAGGTGACACTGTATACACTAGCCAGGGTCATTCAGGTGACACTGTATACACTAGCCAGGGTCATTCAGGTGACACTGTATACACTAGCCAGGGTCATTCAGGTGACACTGTATACACTAGCCAGGGTCATTCAGGTGCTGGAGGGCCTGCGGAGAGAAGCTCCTGAGGCTCCGTTTTCTCCATGTGCTGCATGCGTGTCTGAAACCACACCCCTTACCCTAACCCAGGTTCCACAGGGCCCCAACATCATGCTTGTGTGTTCAAATAAATAAATAAATAAATAGAACTGTGATTACAGGTTATCACCTGTTCTTATAGAAGGCATGTACAGTCTTGTTCTAGCACTGTGACAACTTGTTCACTTGACAGAAGGCTTTACCACCAATGACAGTCGGCCCACTAACTCTGGACAAATGTACTTATTGTAAGTCGCTTTGGACAAAAGTATCTGCTAAATTATACATAGTAAATGTGAAACAATTCACAAGAGCAAGTTTGGCATACTGTACCATACCCACTGACAAAAGTTAATTCTTCCTCAAATGTAACACTGAATACAGACATTGTACAGTATGTGGTTTGGAGAAGAGGCTCCAACCACAGCTGTGAGCCAGCATGTGTGTGCATGCATATGTTTGTGTGTGTGTGTATGTGTGTGTGCGTGCGTGCGCTCGTGTGTGCGTGCGTGTTTTAACTCATGTCTGTGTGTGTGCATGTTAACTAGTGTGTGTGTGTGTGTGTGTTAACTTGTGTGTGTGTGTGTGTGTGTGTGGGTGTGTTAACTTGTCTGTGTGTGTGTGTGTGTGTGTGTGTGTGTGTGTGTGTGTGTGTGTGTGTGTGTGCGCGCGTGTAAGGATTTTGTTTTTGTATGATGTCCATATTGCTTTATAATCCATGACAACATAGAAAATGAGGCCCTGGTCTCAACCGGCTCCCCCTGGTGAAATAAAGGTTCAAGACAGAAAAAAGAAGGTGTGTGTCTCACCACATAGAGGTCCCTCCAGATAGATGCCCACTCCCTCAGTGTGGTGGTCACCTCCTGGACCAGCGGCAGCTCTGTGGGGATGATGGTCTCCTTTTGCCTGCAGGGACGGGTCACACCAACATGATAACCACGGCAACAACACGTCAGCTAACACGTCAGTCATCCCAGCACTGTCCTCTCATTCACACTTCTACAGTCAAAGGGGTTTGTCTCCCCATAGTGAAACTACGGCAGCCATTAACGTGAGGATATCGCTATCATATCAATGTTAACTCTTTTTTAGAGATGTTGCACATATTGAACGTTGTTAATGTTCTTTTTAATTGGTATGAGCTGAATCTACTGTAGCACACTACCCGCTGCTTCTGATTAGAATTCAAATCTGTTTCAAACTGTGTACACAGTCTGCCACTCTTCCCTTGAAAATGAATGCCCCCCATCTTCTTTTCAAATAATGTAGCTTAGGGTTTCATTCACCAACTGTTTATACAAGAGTAAAGTACAAAGTGTCTTGGTTCCAAAGCGTTGTCACTGGGCAATCAGGGATAGATACATTTTTTCATGACAAGCGTGCATTGAGTGAAGGGTCATTTATCGAGTGAAGGTTATTTATCCCTTATGTCCAGTGACAGAGCTTGGAAGAAGTATTTACTTAAATTAATGAAATGTCATTGAGTGTCACTCAATATGAACTGACCCGTTGCCCTCAACCGTGGCCTCTTTTAGGTGAATGTAACAGGCGGGAAAGATACCCTGGAGTGGGGAGAGAGAGAGAACACAACGTCAACAGCCTGACACCGCTATGAAGACAAACCCCTGGGGAACCGCTTCCACTTCGGCTGGGGAACCCGAGGAGCCCCACAGACACTCTGCGAGGCCCCCCGGAACAGGGATGGAAGAGCTCTGCCACAGCGGCGGAACCTCTTCGCGTGGATCAACTGACCTTCTTGGACTTGCGCCTCAGTCTGTGGCCTCGGTACCAGCCTGGAGGAGCAGAGAGGATGACGGATGGGATCAGACCTTTCCAAACTGAGCAGCAGCCTACATGAAGGTACTGGGGCACTACGCTGCATGGCCCCCCCAGACTGGTCACATTTTCGTACGGGAACCCGCAATAACGCAAGCTAAAGGGTCGGGAGTGCTGGAGTTCTAGCCGGGCGGGGGGAAGGGTCAGGTGGTGTGACAGAGCAATCGAGCTGACTCTCTGGCCTTTGTTCGTCGCCGGGTAATAATGTGGAATCATACAAAATAATATGCAATTATCTGAGACATTTGGTGAACGCTGACAGAACTGGAGCGCGGCCCCACGTGACGGAGTAGAGCGGCAGCCTTTCGGCGCCGATCGGGCCGTCGTCAGTAAGCGGGCGGCGCTCACCTTCGTACGTCTCCAGTATGTGCACCGTGTCCCCGATCTGCAGCGAGAGCTCCTCGTCGCCACGGGCGTCGTAGTTGTAGACCGCTGGAGGGAGAGAGAGGGAGAGTTAGAGAGGGAGGGAGGGAGGGAGAGAGAGAGTGGGGAGGGAGAGAGCCCGGGAAAGAGAGCAGGAAATAAGGGTGACATTGGACAAAAACAGAAAGGCAATCAGGCAATTGGAAGCCATTACTCTCTGTGTGTGTGTGTGTGTGTGTGTGTGTGTGTGTGTGTGTGTGTGTGTGTGTGTGTGTGTGTGTGTACGTGAGATCACACATGGCAGCAGATCGCACCACAGATCACCCACGCTGGTCTTAACAACACAGGCTGTATCCTCAACAGAGTTGGAGGTAGGAGGGAGCTGTTCCTTTCATTGCCCTGTAGGCTAGTACCAGAATTTTAAACTGGATGCGAGGTGCTACAGGGAGCCAGGGTTGCGTGGGAGAACTTGGGCTGGTTGAACAACAACAACTAAGAGTTTCTCTCGAAGCTGTCCAGGTGCTAATAAAACTGATTCATAACTTCTGTTTTTCCATGAAGTCTATGACTCACATACCAGTGTATCACTGCTGCAGGACCACCTGAATTCTGATGAGCCACAAAATGCATGCACACTTGCGCGGTGGTGAGAAAGGGGTGTGTGCGTGTGTGTGTGTGTGTGTGTGTGTGTGTGCGCGTGTGTGTGTGTGTGTGTATGTATGGAGGGGACCCCTGCGCAGGGAGCAATGGGACAGGTGTGTGTGTGTGTGTGTGTGTGTGTGTGTGTAGGCAGTTGTGTATCGTGCCGAAGGACAGCGTGCAGGCACCTGTCACTGGAGGTCTGCAGAGGTGAATGACAGCATCATTAAAAGGGCCTCTCTCTGCCGGACCCCCAGTCTCCCACCATACTGGTGAATCTCCCCCAGTCTCCCACCATACTGGTGAATCTCCCCCAGTCTCCCACCATACTGGTGAATCTACCCCAGTCTCCCACCATACTGGTCAATCTCCCCTAGTCTCACACCATACTGGTGAATCTACCCCAGTCTCCCACCATACTGGTGAATCTCCCCTAGTCTCCCACCATACTGGTGAATCTACCCCAGTCTCCCACCATACTGGTGAATCTACCCCAGTCTCCCACCATACTGGTGAATCTCCCCCAGTCTCCCACCATACTGGTCGAGAGTTTTTCCTCACCCTTGGTGACCACAGCTCAAAGAATAATGAGATGACATGTGGGGTCCCACACGGATCAGTTCTAGGGCCTTTACTTTTCAGTCTGTACATGTTACCCCTACGTGATGTCATAAGAAGGAACCAGGCCAGGTCAAGCCTGGCTTATGTGCGTGGCTGGCTTGTTTCTTTTCAGGACTGGTAAGACGGAAGTTAGTAATGCTACTGAAATAGCTGTGAATTGAAATGACATGAAATAATGTCTGATAAATTAAGGTAGGTCTTGTCGCATGGACACATCAGGTCCAATGCTTCCAATTGTAATCCAGCACAATAAATGTGGGATAGCCAGTTAGCTCATGAGCTCACAACAACTAGCAGCTGCTTCCATAACATTAATGGTAGCGATGATAACAAAGTCATCCCCACCGGGTCTTGAACCCCGGTCTCCCGGGTGGGAGTCCAATGCTCTGACCACTACCCTACTTGTGCAGTGGAGATCGGCGGGTTGGTTTTAGTGTCCTTCTTCCAGTCCCTAGTGTGGGTTGGGGTTAGAATAAGGGTTGGGGTTGGGACAGGATCTGACCTATAAGGCAAGGGGTAAAGGTTGGAGTGAAAGGATGAACATGTGGAGGTTTGGGGTAGAGTCCCATATTATAGAGTCCCAAGTTATCCCCACCGGGTCTTGAACCCCGGTCTCCAGGGTGGGAGTCCAATGCTCTGACCATTACTCTACTTGTGCAGTGGAGATCAGTGGTTTGATGCTGGTGTGCTTCTTGATTTTGGTGTGCTGGGACTACTGTCTCTTGTGGTGCCAACAGAGAAATGCAGGCCAAATTGTCAGGAGTAACAGAGTAAGGGAGGGAGGGAGGGAGGGAGGGAGGGAGGGAGGGAGGGAGGGAGGGAGGGAGTGATAACCCGACAAACGCTATACTAGGTGCGCTGGCTTCCAGCCATGCACAAAAACATTAGCTACCATAGCTATGCTGATAACACCAAGCTCTACATTTCTGTGACAACCTCAACTACAGCTCAGTTGACCATTTGACAGAATGTATTACTGACATAAATGTGTGGATATCACAGAACCTCATCCAGTTAAACCAGGACAAACCTGAAATATTGATCATTGGTGAAAAAGGTGAAAGAGAGAGACTATCGGAGCACTCAAAAACACTGTCACTGAATACGAAATGCCAAGCAAGAAACGTAGGTGTCGTGCTGGACTCTGATCTTAGCTTTGAGGCCCATATAAAGAATGTGACAAGGACCTAATTTCATCACCTAAGATACATTGCTAAGGTGAAACCTTTTGTGCTTTTATTACTAGCAGGCTGGGCTCTTGTAACGCTCTCCTGTCTGGCCTACCAAAAAAAGCGATAAGTCAACTCCAACTGATTCAAAATGCTGTAGCACGTGTTCTTACAAAGACCAGAAGGAGCGCTCACATCACACCAGTTTTAAAATCACTGCACTGGTTACCTGTCAGTTTTAGAATAGATTTTAAGATTATTTTATTTGTCGTCGTAAAAGCACCTAAATACACGTCAGATATGCTTTTAAAGTATACACCCAGTAGGTCCCTCAGGTCCTCTGGCACTGAGCTTTTAATGGTTTCTAGATCCAGGACTAAGAGGCATGGGGAAGCAGCCTTCTGTTCGTATGCCCCCTGCCTTTGGAACACCCTGCCAGAGGACCTGAGAATGTCTGAGACCCTGGTAACTTTGAGAGATCTTAAAACATACTTTTTAATATTGCTTTTACCATGTAGCTTTACTTGTTTTAATATCTAAGTGTTCAAGTGTGCAAATTAACACTCTGTTTTTATAGTTTGTATTTGTTCTCACTGTGTTTATATGATTTATGTTTTTATCCTTTTATGTAAAGCACTAGGTGCTACATTAATTTGTATGAATGTTGCTATATAAATAAAATGACATTGACATTGACTGGTGAATCTAAACCACCAGTCACCCACCATACTGGTGAATCTACCCAGGCCTCACACCATACTGGTGAACCTAAACCCCTAGCTCCCCACTATACTGGTGAATCTACCCAGACCTCACACCATACTGGTGAACCTAAACCCCTAGCTCCCCACTATACTGGTGAATCTACCCAGACCTCACACCATACTGGTGAACCTTAACCCCTAGCTTCCCACTATACTGGTGAATCTAAACCCCCAGTCTCCCACCTTGGTGAATCTAAAGTCAATCTACTGCTCTCTCCTTGTCTTGCCTCCCATCCAGAGGAGCTTGTGTTCCACATCAGTGAGTCAGTTCACAGTGAGGGCTGGTTCAGTGAGTCAGTTCACAGTGAGGGCTGGTTCAGTGAGTCAGTTCACAGTGAGGTCTGGTTCAGTGAGTCAGTTCACAGTGAGGTCTGGTTCAGTGAGTCAGTTCACAGTGAGGTCTGGTTCAGTGAGTCAGTTCACAGTGAGGTCTGGTTCAGTGAGTTAGTTCACAGTGAGGTCTGGTTCAGTGAGTCAGTTCACAGTGAGGTCTGATTCAGTGAGTCAGTTCACAGTGAGGTCTGGTTCAGTGAGCTGGTTGACAGTGAGGTCTGATTCAGTAAGTCGGTTCACAGTGAAGTCTGATTCAGTGAGTCAGTTCACAGTGAGGTCTGATTCACTGATTTCTATTATTTTCACTGAGTGGTTTTACACTGCGGACTATAACCCCAGGGCCATCAGCATAATAACTGCCAATTGAGCAAAAGTCAAACGTAATGGATCACCTCCACATCTAAATGCCGTGTGTGTGTGTGTGTGTGTGTGTGTGTGTGTGTGTGTGTGAGATCACTCTCTGTGATACGCTCTTGCAGTCAATATACGACCTACACTATCTACTTCTCCAGCTCAATCAGAGCGAGCGGGACCGAGGGCGCCATGGAGCGTGACACATGCAATCAGAACAGAACAATATGGGTCCTGAAGTCCTCGTTAAGTGGTCCTCTCCGTGGAAAAGCCTCTCCTCCCCAGCCCAGGGGGCAGAGGCGTCGGCCAGGGTCACCTGCCTCCCCAGGGTCCCTCCGCGTGATCGATAATAAATTCCTATATCAATCTGGTTTTCTATTAACACGCCTCATCACACTGGTGTTAAACCAGCCAAGAGAGCAGCTATCAAATCCATTCTCCACACCCCTCGCTGACACGCCCCAGGCTGCGCTGGCTTTCCAATATATCGTTGGCTTGCTGTTGCCGGGCGGTCTGATGTGTAGGTTACTAAGGCTGTCAAATGAGCTCAGAAATTATATTCAACTTTATCTCTTAAATGTTTTCTGAAAATAGAATATATTTGATTGTTGGTATTATATAATTTTGCATAGAAGATTATGCATCAATGAAACCACTTCTAACCACAAGAGGGCGCTCTCCACCTATTGATAAACAAGCACCAACGGAACCTCCGTGTCTGTCTGTGTTCACAGGATTCAAGTAACATTAATATCCAGTCAACATGCGTGACATTTAGTGCAAACAGGGTCCTTTAATCAGGCCTATATCCTAGCCAACTGAAAACAAAACCAGAGGAATAGCCTCTAGTGCTGGTCCACTTGATCAGATTCACTGCTTGTTTACAATGTTGCCTGCCAGCTGCCGAGAAGACGCACTCAGATTTTAAAGAAGGTATTTCCTCCCCACCTAGATAGATAAATAGATACTGTAGATACAGTGGTTTTGCTGCTTTTTGGCCATGTTGAAAAGATTGAATACTAACGTAACGTGTTTTGGCATGGTAAGAAAATGGGTGGGACTCGGGAGGCTCTGTGACGCGTGCTGCTTTGCGGTAGCCTACTAATTGAATCTACATTTTGAAGATCGATTATGGATTTTTTCCCCCAAAGTCGCTGACTAGTCGAAGTTTGAGTATTTATTTGACAGCCCTACAGGTTACACTCAACCACGTCCATTTCCTTTGGTGACACCCAGTCGAACTGCAGGCTTTTGCATGGGTTTGCATAGCAGAGGCCTCCACGTTACAACACAACCCATAACACGGTGAACCTGGCGTCCCACACCCCTGATGCAGCTCATCGTCATGGACAGTTGGTGAATGAAATTGGTCGTCTTCTATCTTCGATCTAGCGGTCAGTAAAATAGACCAAATGTCAAGAGGTGGACATCAATGGATTCCTCTCAGCCTACAGAATCTAGCTAGCCTTTGAATCTAGCTAGCAGTTGAGAGTCGATTAGTGTCGTTATAAGCACGGAGAATAACCGCCCGCAATCAGTTGGGACTAAGGCTCAAGAGTGTAATAAATTCCTACATTCATTCTCTATGGCAGCCGGCTCAAAAACCGTATAGGGTTCTGCGAGCAGGGGGTATGTATGTAACACATTTCTACTCTGAACCTGCGCCCATATCAAGTGAAGTTCACACACAGACTCTTTATGTAAGAGCACCAGCCTCTGAGCACACCCCCTAGAGGCTGGTGCATGTACGTACAGGGGTCGATCCAACGTCCCTTCAGATTTCATCTGGCGGGGGACAATGACAGAGGCTCAATGTACCTCTGACTCCTTAGCAATAGGGCGCATGTAAGTGTGTGCAGGGCAGCAGAGTGTGTGATTGTGCATCCTCCCACAGGACCTGCTATGAATTGTGAACCCAGTCCAGTATCAAACAATGACCTCTGGACGGGAGTTCCTTGAAATGTTCCTGTCAGTTTCTTGCTTGTTGTTGTTGTTGTGTGTGTTTGTTGGTTTTTTTTCCATCTCTGGAACAATGCTATCGGGCTCGGCGAATCTACTAGAATGTGTCCGGGAGTGGTGAGAGGGAACTCGGTAACAATGGCCCAGGGAATGAGATACAAAGGCTACCTACAGTGGTGGGGGGGCACAACAAAACAAACAAAGCTGATGGGGGATTAATCTTTTAACACGAGTCAGAGAGTGGCCTATTCACCACACAGGGGCTGGGGATAGGAGGAATGGAGAGGGTGCTCAATTAAAACATAATTAAAAGTAGCCGGAAAGCTCCAGAACGCCTGGTTGTTGTTGCCGTTCCATCTGTGTGTCGGTAACTGGGTCACGGGGCCGACGTTGCTCATTATCAGACGCCAGGTGCCGGGAGGCGGCGGTCTGAACACAGGCAGAGATATGTAGAGACATTTGAGGGAGGGGGACAGAGGCGGGCCTTTCTTCAAGCTATACAGGCGTAGCTTATCCTGTCTTTGCACTGTCCTGTCTCATGCACCCTGTCCAGTGTTGTCTCCATGTTATGCACCATGACCAAAAGCAAATTCCTAGTACATTGGAAACTACATGGAAATGAACAAATTCTGATGCGATTAGGGTTGTGAAATTCCAAGAGTATTCACAAACTTCCCAAAATTCCCACTGCAAATTTATGGGAATTAATGGGAATAAACTGGGAATTTATGGGAATTAATGGGAATAAATTAGTTAAATTCTTTGTTTAATTAATTCCCAGTAAATCCCTGTTAATTCCAACCCTACATGTGATTAGTGAAGCACAACTGGGCCACAATATTAATCAGATGGCAGACAGGAGAATTATAGACTGGAGTGAGGCTCGTCTGGAAAAAACCTCAGTCGGAGCAAAGAAGGCAACATGACAGCCATCAAACACGGCTGTGACACATGTACTACCGGCTGTGCAGTTCAGCGTCAATCTGATACCTGTCACCAGAGGACTGACTGGCAGCTACAGTTATTCATGAACGCAGATTAGCATACCCATGCGAATACTGGTGTCGAATAGGGTGGAAAACGCACGACGGGAAGAGGGCTGTCCTATCCCCGGTGTGCTGCATGCAAACGACTTCCTGGAAACGAGGAAACGGCATTATCATTTGCCAGGGGCTCATTAGCATTATGTAAGCTGTTACATAAACTCACACATACACATCTCACTCATCTTCAGAGGGAAGCAGTGAAGAGCCATTTATGCAGGGCCATCCAGTCTGCCAGCGCAGACGCCCTCTAACAGCAGGCCTGACTAGACACTGGACTGATACAAAGGTATCATCTGTGCATGCAACTGGTTTATTCAGGATGCAGCCCATGCAGGGCAGCAGAGTGTGTGACTGTGCATCATCCCACAGAACCTGCTATGAATTTTGAAGCCAGTCCAGTATCAATCAATGACCTCTGGACGGGACAGCTTCCCGTCAGAGAAGAGCCAATACAAGATGCAGCCCCCAGAGAGGACAATCATTACTCAGAGTGAGCAAGCAATAAACAATTCAAGTGGAGGAGGAAACAGTATTATGAAAACAACAGCACCATGCTGCAGTCATAGGAACGAGGCACAGCCGAGTGCTGTCGACCTGCACAACCCGTGGTATATTGGCCATATACCACAACCCTCAAGGGAGTTATTGCTTTTATACGGTTACATCATTGGGAAACATGTATGGGATAAATACTGACTATTTCAGTGTCTTAATATAGATTTTACTGAACTGAAGGTAGTTCATAAAACTATCACGTTACTATGGAGTTTCAAAGCGACGAACAATGAGCCCTAGCAACCAAAACTAGTACTCCTGACCAGGCTAGCTAGCCATGAACGAAGTGTAGCCTACCTTTGCTGTGCAACTGCGGGTTGCAAAAGTGGTAATGATAAACCAGAGTGGTAGGCTACAGGACGGATAGAACTCAAATTTTACATTGAATATTTCAATTTTTCTTGAGGAGAAACCGTAATGTAACCAACAGACCGCTATGCAATGGAACTAGCATTTCAAGGCAGTAATAATTGGCGCAATATTTCACACAGAAAGGTAAAGAAAGCCGATCTCTGGGTTCAACCTTTCCGTTATATTTTTATATAGTTTCCACCCCTGGATATGACCTGTTATTCCTTGGGAACAAACAATGAGCCCTAGCTACCAAAATGATTGCCAGACCTGATTTTGATAGCAACCTAGCTAGGCATTAACGAAGTGCACTACCTATTGCCACTGCGATCTCCCAGTCCAGTTTTTCAGGTGTGCTGTCCGTGCAACTGAATGCCATCTTATGCAGTATGGACATGTTTCCATTCAAACTCTCGATGGTTGTAATCAATTTAAAACACACACAACCCTCATTTAAATACGGTTGTGTGCATCTGACGTCATTCGCGCAATTACTCGTTGATCACCTGCAATAAGTAAATTAATAATGCGGGCAATCTGCTAGAAAGAACACGCAATTCAGGGTGTTTAGTAAATGAAGTCCTTAGTGCTTATGCCCGCTGTAGGTCAGGCAGCCAACGGAGCTGTATGGAAATGAAGCACCCCCTCTCTGAATGCATGTCACGACACGTCCTCCCACATGAGAGCGGAGCGATGTCTCCACCATACGAGTCATAAGGTGTGAATGTCCCATCTGACAGTGTAATGGAGCATTACGCTGAGTGTTCACCTAGTGGGCCTCACCAGTGGGGGTGCAGGGGGGGCTGGAGGAGGGCAGGGCATGCAGGGTAGCAGGCTAGGCAGCAGGGAGCCATGGTGTGGAGCTGACAGCTAACCTTCAGGGACCTGCCAAGTGCTGTTAGGATAACGAGGGCAACGTCGCCGTGGGGGTGGGGATGCACCGAGGCTGCTGCTGCTACACTACCTTAAACAACCTCTCCCTCGTTCCCAAGCACTGTCAGCAGCACACAGAAAATATTTAAGACAGAGATGTTGACTCATGTTATTATGTGTGCATGAAGAAATTTAAATGTGTAAGCCAGTGATTGCCAATAGGCACTTTTAATTAGGCTTGCAAACAGTTCACAAATAAAAACTGAGTGGTTAATAAATTGATCTTTTTTTAATCACAAAATGTGTCTTGCATACATTTCTGTGAGACTTTTATTCTGAAAGACAATATGTAATGGGGGAATTTCCATGACAAACAAACAAAACTGGAGGGAGGATAAGTGGTCGTTGCAACAATATGATTATACTTTGCCTACTCAGAGCAGGGCACTCGGGCAGTGAACACACAAATTCAGTCTTTTCCCATACTCAGCTGAGAGCTAAAGTAGTGCTTGCATGACCTATGTGTATCAGGTAGGTTAACTTAGATGACTTGTTTTTGCTCCAGGGGCATGGTCTTTCTAAATAGCTGGAAAGCTTGCTGACAAAATGTCTAAAAGAAAGGAAAGCAGGCTCGCTGTAGGCTGCTAGTCTGGCCACAGGGGTTGATTTTGGGCCATTGCTAGAACTTTTCAACATGATAGACATTCACCAGCTACACTCGTTCCTCCATGCATTTTGTTTTCACACTGCTGAATGTTTTGTTTGCAATGTGCAAGAACAGATTCACAAGTAAGAGAAAAGGCATGGACTTGTTTTCATTGAGAGGGCAGGGCAGAGGAGGCGCTGAAGAGGTGATGTAAGCCTACGGGTGTTCTAGTGAGTGATGAGAACAGGACAGGACAGAGCACAAGGATAATCATGTGACAGTCATATTTATTTTTATGAAAGGCTAAAATACTGTAGCTAAATTTGATGGGTGACTATATCAGGCAATGCCCTGCTCCCTATTAGCTAATATCCATGCGTTATTATGGCATTTTCTGGGGGAGGACCCCTAGATTCCAACCTACGTTTTGTGTCCCATGCTCGTCAAAATTTTCAATTTCCAGCCACCACTGGTTGAAAGTAATAGATTATCAAGTGATCCGCAATGTATAGCCTAGTTTTACTGCATTTAGATTGTTTAGCTGTTTAGCTATATGATGGCGTTGTTACCATACCTTTTAAAATGTAGGCTAATGGAGTTGCCCAACATGCTAGAGGCTGATAATACAGCAGCACTACCAAGCACCCTCTGCTTGATCATCCATGGGCCAGTGGATGCCCCACTGTCACCAGCAGACCTCCCTGAGTCCGATAGATACCCCTGTGTCTGCTGTGGATGTCGTAGCACTTAGTTAACACACACACACACGTACATACACCAGCCCACTTCTGGCTTTAGGCCTGGGCCATAGCAAACACACACCAGTATTTGCCATGTCTCTCCTATGATGCTTTTTTAGCCTCTCTTACTCTGAAATGTAATTTAATGTAATGTATTGCTTTATAAATGTTCTTAGCCGGTAGACAAACATACTCCAAGAGCTTGCTCGATCGCCTTGTTGAGAGGGGTCAGGGAAGAATTTTTACTGCTCACTTATCTGGCCCCCGGGTGATTACTGTTTTTTTGCCCACCTCCCTTGTTCTCTGTAAAGCGCATTGTGTTGCCTCTGGGTATGAAATGCGCTTTACAAATAAAGCTTTGATTGATTGATTGAACTAATACTGTATTTCTGCCAGTCTAGAACCGGACACTGTTCCCATCAAAGCCTTGACCCGCCACATGTTGATATTTTATTTAAGTCTAAATCTAACTGACTGTCCCTGGTGTAGGCTAACCTGTCATTCACTACAGCTGGTATTATTCGGTCACTACCAAACTATCAAGACACCATTGTGCAAGTGTATGACTCATCTAATGCATTGTGTGGAAGAAGAATGTATGAAAAACAATTATTTTCAAGTCCCCCTAATAGGACTTAATACAGGGTTTAGGCATTCCCAGATGGAGGGCTGATTGCTTTCATTTGGAGTTGAGTACATACATGAGATCCTGAAAGAGCAACAGAAGCACCCTGGTTCCTCCCAAATCAATTACCTCCCTGTGTCCCCCCTGGGATCATCTGAGCGGAGGAGAGCAGAGATAGTGCACCAGCAATTAACCTGAAATTAAGCAGCCAGCAGCCCAGAGAGAAAACACGAAGCCGGTCAGGTTATACGCCTGGCCGGAGAGAAACTCGAGGGGCCATTTTCCTGCTCACAAAAAGTTTACATCAAACATCTCTGCTATCATTGCCACAGGAAGCTCAGACAGGGCGAGCCAGAGAAGTGATCTGATAAAAGAGTAAAAAGTAAGATCTTCCAGGATAAAGTAACACAGCGTAGTGCAGTGTGAGAAAGGGAAGACGACAGGGAGGGAGAGAGGGAGGGAGTAAGAGGGTGCAGGTGCAGAAGCCAGCATTCCTAATGCTTTTTGGCAAGACACTGCCAACTCTCAGCACAAGCGCCAAACCTTGAGTTTAGAACTATTGTCTCCAATAATTCAGATACCTCTGGTTCTACAGAGCCGAGTTATTTTCCAAATGTAATCTCCACTTCCCTTAACAACAGAGATGGAGAACATAGCTGTGCTAGTGTGCTTATCCAAGAACACTTACCAGAGAGTGCAGGTTTTCTCAAGATAATGTCTCTGTAATGATACTGTGAATGTGGAGAAGGTGACAGAAAGGTCATGAGTATGGGGCTGGACCTGCAGAGGACCTTCTGAGGCAGGCTACTATAATAAAGTACTTTTGAAACTGGCACACAAGTGCTTTTGAAACTTGCTGAATCTACTGTTAATTTGAAACACTTGATTCAGTGGAACACTTCCAGTCTCACCTCAACAATCTACCTCAATGTTAATTAACTTATATAAAATGTCCAGTCTTATTTTGTTCTAGCCATCCATTCATAATCAGTAATCTAGTCCAAGGTTGTGGGAATTTGATTTAGTGGCCTGAAATCTAGTTTTAGTAGGCTAAAACTAGATTTCACATAAAGACCGCGGATGTCAGAGGGCAATAACGTTCGAAGGAAAATTTATTCAAACATTGTCCACAAAGAATGATGCAAATAATAAAGTGAAAGAAATAATAGCCTACCATGCAAAAAATAGCCTAGACGAATTGTACATTAATGAAAGTGTTATATATAATTTTATATGGACCTGCGTGTCTGCAATAAAGTTCCTCTATCTTTCTAACCAACATTCAGCAGAAGCCAATTTTCACTCGTTGCGCATCTCGCTCCAAGTCTGGTTTGGCTATTTAAAACACGGGGTACTTTATGACAGTTGCTTGGATGTATACTAGTATACATAAACCTATGTTTTGGGAATTTAATGGTCTGCCTCCTTCAGAGTTCAACTGGGCAATTAGCCTGTGAAAGCGAGCGCGCCTCTTGGAATCTAGTCATAGCCCATTGTTGCACAGATTTCCGTCACGTCTTGACTTTCACAAACCAAATGATTAGGCTACATTAATTAATATGAGCACAATTTAGTGGCAATGTGCCGTGCACCCCTGATCATTGAATAGCATAAGTTAAATTACTATAATATTAAAGACCGCGGATGTCAGACGATAGGCTACGTATTAGGCGTATAGGCGCCAAATCCGCAGCTCCCATACAAAAGGAACGCAGCATAAACAATAGGGATTGCACAGATGAATGAATGAGGTGACTAATTATTTAAGTCTTTTCATAAATATTTTTAACTTATTCTATTATATAGCAAAAGCTGCGCCATTTAGTCGTTTAAACGACTAGTCACGCACATCCCTACTCAGCATACACGGTAATCTCTGAGAATGTCTACTAAATTGTGTAAATTGAAGAGGTCTGATACATTTAATTAGCACTGTCATTATCAGCCCTGGCTCCGTGTGTTGTAGAACAGTAGAGGCTTAGGCAATAGATAAGGAAAAACTGCACAAAATGGCTGACAGCATGCATGGATCCAACAGCAACAGTCAAGAACTTGTCTCGAGAGCTAGAGATAAATGAAATATCCAATGTAAAATATTTTGCTTGGCTCTTTCCTGATCAGCTCCACGAGTTGAAGGAACTAGTCAGTCCACTCATCCAGAGACAAAACAACAAACTAACGCAATTGTATCTCCGTAGGCGAACGTCGATAATTACTGTGCTTCTTGGCAACAGGTAAGCTAAAGGTTTAGTTACATTAACGTTACAACATTTTTCAGTTAGTGTATTATATGTTTTATGGTTTGATAAGCGCAGGGATTTTGAATAAAGAGCTTAAACGTGTGTGCTGTGTGCTTGTTAATATTAACAGGGGAAAGATTCAAAAGCCTTACCAGTTCAGAAACTGGTTCCTGAAACCTGTGAAGCAATCTACCAGGTTTTAAAATAGAAATACATGAAGGTATGTGATTTTAATAGCTAGCAAGTGTAAATGGGGTAACAGACTATTTATTGGGTACTGAATGAGGCATTGTTCTTTACAGTTAAATATCTGATATGCCCATCTACTAGGGTAATAAGTAGGCTACCTAATGGAAGAGGATGAGGGGTGTGGTGTTCAGCGATCGGGCACCACACACCTCAACCCTCAAGAGGGTTAAAACGAAAATAACTACTGGAAATTATTTGAAACAAACTGGGGCGAGTTTGTCAGCGCCACCACAGAACAATTTTAGAATAAGTTTTAAAGACATCACGTTCAACTTTTGAAATGTAAGTAAAATGTGAAAATGCAAATATCTTTTAACGTGAGCTTTGCTTCGGAAAAGTGACTGTGGTAATGATATATACATTGGGTGACTAGGAGATCAAATCATATTTAGACTGGTATGGTCTTTTAAGGCATATCTAAGGGGTAGATTGATACAGCACTCTTCTTTAACGAAAAGGCAAGCATCTAGTCAACTCTCAAAATTGTAAATTGAAATAAAGACCTTGAAAATAAATATGTGGACAGTGGGGACAAAACTATACATACTAATCTAAGCAGAATGAAGTTTGAACTGAATTCTATAATGCAGAAAAGAGCAGAATTGTCATTGTATAGATGCAGACAGAAATACTATCAACAAGGAGAAAAGGCAGGAAAGTTATTGGCACAGAGAGTGAAACAACAGGCTCAAATCTTGATCACAGGGACACCGAATGACAGAGGGGAGATTGTGACAGTCAACAAGGAAATCAATAACTTTTTAAAATAATTTTATCAGAATGTGTATAGGGTACATGGGATAGGGGAGAGTTCCAGAGATTTTTTATTCAAGACCAGTATGCCAGTATTATCAGTCAGAGAAGGAGAGGTGTTATATTCAGGAGTTATTGAGATCAAATTGGAAGCTTCCAGTGGGGATGTCTAGGTTCTATTATATGCTTAGAAAGCACCAATCCCTGAATTACAAGGGTGTCAGGCTCACATGGGAAAGGATCTTGGAATGCCTAATTGCCTATACATTTTATTATCAATATTATGATTTTCTTTTCCTTTCTTTAGTTCTGCTTTATAAAGATGTGTTGTAAAAATGCAAAGAGACTTGCAGAAAAACTGGAAACAATAAAAATTTTAATTGCAAAAAAAGATGAGAATGTGAACATTCTCTGGAGAGAGGGCTGGTCTTTGAAAGTTATGTTACAGTTGCCCATAGATACAATAGAACGCACTTCATTGACGATTTTTGACTGCAATTCAGAATGGTCACACGCTACTCTAGATAGACAGAAATTAAAGAGGGCATTCTAGTTAATACAAAAGTTAAGGATATTTAATTTTTTTTCAACCGTTGAGATGGATGGAAGTAATTAACCTGCTATATAATTCACTGCATTGCTAAGACCCCCCCTGTCACAGGAGAAAAGACAGGGACAGAATTCAGTGACCCTGCAGTAAAAGCTATCCAATAATCCCTTCGCCCCGAAGCTCCCAGGAGCATGGGATGAACTCACACACATACACACACTTCTAATTATTTTTAATTGGAAAATGTATTTTCAATAATACTAATAAACTTAGAAAATGTACTGCAGATTCTAATGATATGAGAAACCATGGGTCAGTTTGACCAATCTATTGTTCTATTGATCATATATTGGGGCCAGAATGCACATTCTTAATGAGACGGGGGCCTTGGACATGGTGCATAAAGTTACAGTGTGCATATAATAATATGATCTATAAACTAACATTATGCACCATGTCCATATTATGTAGTCAGTGGACCACACTCAACTTGCCGTCTATCCAAGGGCTAGACCTGGTAGACTATATGACTCATAACTCAAGGTACAAAAAGACTGTGAATAAAAAATAAAAAATAAAAACTCAAAGCATATGTCAAATGAAAAGTTGATGACTTTGAATGTTGGTTTATGACTTAAATTTTTGCAAAAATGTATAAATGCACAGGATGTTGCAGTATGATCTACTGTTACAATTTGACAGTCATGATTTGTGTACCTACCCTTAGTGCCCTACCTAATACCATTTATTTTCCCATTGAGCATGAGATTGTTCATCCTGGAGTAAATTAGCCTCAGACGCTCATTAATCATTCCTCATAATTGCTTCAGGAGACTTTCTCAGGATAGGTGGAGGCAGTGGGAATAAGTTATCAGCTGTAAAGCCTAGCCTTATTTATCACCTCTCTTCCAGCATCACAGTCTTTGGCTTTAGCTAGAGGGGAAATGCCTCTAGATTAGGGGTGTAATGATCCTCCAAATCCACTATTCAATTTGACTATCACAAATCACTATTTGATTTGATTTAAAAAATAAATCTGGCAGTCATTATCATTACATCATATGGCTGTTCAAATAGTGTGTTTATGTTCATAAGGTATTAAATTGGTCTTGTGAATTCAATAATAGATAGTTTCATTTGACTAAGCAGTATGCAACACTTTCCAGTCTGAAATACTGCATGCCCAACGAGCCATGCATTTTAAATTAGTTTGTCATCATAGGCGAGGAGAGGCTTAGGCTATATCATACTGTAGAATATTTTCCCATATCATACTGTATAGGACATTACCCCATGACTCATAACATGCACGTTTATGTTTTGGTATTCAATGTAAATCTGACACAACAAACTCTTGTACTCCTGTTGAAGACAGAATATGATCAACACAAATTCAGTGGAGACTTCATTAGCAAGCTTCTTCAACTTTCCCTAAAACAAAAGAGACTGAGGTGTCAGCCACATCAATGAGATGAATTCATTTAATCCCAAAAGTTCATAAACACAACAGAGCCGCCAGTCATTGTTTCTAAACTGTCTCTGGTCCAGCACAGTCTGCGCTCCTCTCTGACTTTATCAAGTATTTAGCCATGCACACATGCATACAAAAGGCCATTTCATCCAATGCCAGCAGTACTGAATGGCTGTCTTTGCCTCTGTACGCCCACCCCTGCCCATCGCAGACCACTATCTATGACAGCCACCTCGCAGAGCAGGGCCAAAACAACCCACTGTCAGGCTTTTTAAAGGTGACCAACACAAGACTAAATAGGGGCTGCAATTACAGCCGGCATTACCAACAACCTCCCAGCATGCCTTCATCTCTGTCGCCTACTTAGGGTACTACAGATATAGCCAAGCCACTGACATTGTTACAGTCTAATGCTGTGTTTACACCGGGCACTAATTTTTCCTGCGGCGCGGCGAGTTTACATAGAAAGTCAAAACAATTTGCGCGAACTGGGCGGCGGGCGGCACGGGCGGCGCGAATCTCAGAACTCGGCGGCCAGGATTCGCCACGCGGCGACATTCGCAAAAGTTCAATTTATTGAACTTTCTGTGGCGGATTCGCGCGGCGACCCATTGATCCCGTGGCGAGATTGGGCGAACTGGGTGGCGCAAATTTTCTCGCCGCGCCCGGTGTGAACACAGCATTACAGAATCGTTGGTTGCGAGGATTGTGTGATGGGGTGATGGTACCGTCCATCGACGATGACTGACAGCCATCCTGGATGGATGAGGACATTGTGATGTGACACACGATGTCTAGCCTAGTTGCTTTCGAAGGCGGATTTTCCTTTTACTTACCTACAGGCTACTCTTCCATGATCAAACACAGCAGAGCAAGCGGTCAGCACACAACAGGACAGCAGGGCGATGCCAAAGGGCCTATTCTTATTTGTAATAGGCTAGACTTTATTATATAAATGTGGCAGTTTGTTAGTCTAATGTAGCATTGTTTACATTAGTCTAAATATACCATTGTTTACATAATGCAACTGCTGAAAACAGACCCAGAAAGTAGAGAATGGACAGCCTAAAACAAAGTCTAAAAAGCCACACACAGGCGCTTCACCTTTCTAATAAGCCAGGTGCAACAGTAAACATGTCGTCCCCCATTCATGATGCATATTCCTTTCTCGTAATGAAGGAGTGTAAATGTGATATTTTATTCATGAATACAAATATATGAAATGTGTGTTATTCGTTTTATGTGCATAGCATTTAACTCCTGGAGCTCTAATCTCTGTGTAAAAAATAGGAGGGACCCTGAATACTCTAATTCTCTAAATAAACAGCACAAAAGACTCTCCTCAATACAGTCTCGGCCAAAGAATGTGGAACTACAGAGCGCCCAGGCCATGCAGAGCTTCAGAACACACACAGAGCATCCAGGAGCCATGCAGAGATGCTGGGCTTCAGAATAGAGGCTGATGACCTTTTTTCATGAATCATAATTAATAACAGGTCTTTTGTTACATACAAAACTGTGCATTTCTAATACAAATTAACACTATTATTTTTCCATTCTCTCCCGTCTGCTTCTTCCTCATTGCTGCCATGGAGAATGTTGCTTGAGAATGTTATATGTTATGCCTAGTGTGTACATTAGCCTAGGTTCTACTGTTCGCTGCTGACAAAACCAGACTCAAAAAGGATTACAATCTCACTCTTCCTTTTCCTGTTAGCCATGATGCAGCACTACAATACAGTATACACTGCTGTGAAATAGGGCTGCACGATTATGACAAAAGATAATAATTGCGATTATTTGCTTCAAAATGGTAATTGCGATTAATAATGTGATTAATATTTAATATATAATATTCATATATAATAACCAAAATGCTCCCAAATCACGGACGTTGATCCCTTTCTTGCGGGACACTTGTGACACTTGTCTTGACCTACTGCTATCTGTCTTCTCAGTGAAATTCAGAGTGAAAGAGTGAAATTCAAGAGTGAAATTCAAGATCCTCACGTATGTCTTCAAAGCCCTCAGTGGTCTCGCCCCAGCTTACATCAAAGATCTCCTGGACCAACCTACCAGCTTCAGGCCTGGTCGCCGGCTCAGATTTGACAACCAGATGACCCTGAAGGTCCCACGGTCAAAACTTGTCACAAAGGGAGACCGTGCATTCTCTGTGATGGCACCTGGGCTATGGAACAAGCTTCCTCTGAATATCAAGTCCGCCACCACCCTGGACTCTTTTAGAGAACAGCTTCAAACTCACCTCTTTGTCGCAGACGATCTATAATTTATGTCCTTGTCTTGTGTCTTAAATGTAGTTTCATTTTGTGTCTCTGCAGTCCTTTGTTTTTGTTTGTCTCTCTTTGTACCCGGGCTGCGCCCCGGGCTGATGTATCAGTTGGTTGGGGGGCGCATTATAAATAAAAATAACATAACATTGGTCAGACAGCATAAGCGCCTGTGATTCGTCCGTGTCGTCCTAGCACACTCAATTCAAAGCAAAATTATTAATCACATTAATTGCGGCCTTTTGCGATTAGTTAATTGCGGAGGTCATTCGCATTCGATTAATTCACGATTCATTGTGCAGCCCTACTGCGAAAGTGCATTTCCACAGGTGAACTGATGTTTACTGCCAAGTGCCATCTTAACTTAATGGCCAAATGGTGTGACTGAATAAAAAACGGCAGAAGAACATACAGTAAAGTAATCTTAGAAAAGGTTGGCCAGAACATCAAATCAAAAACCATTGTAACACCTTGCCAGGGACTACAGATGGAAACTAGCCTTTCGGCTGATAAAAAACATTGCTTTTCTTAAACACTCCCTCGCCACTAAAATATTACAAGGGGAACGGGAAGGTAACGGGAGTCATTCTTGTAATTTTTCCAGGATTGGAACGGGACAGGATTTATTTTTTTTCTCCGTCAAGGGATTGGGACAGGACAGAAATGTTTTTGTGGGACTGGGACAGGACAGGAGTGAAAATCCACTCAGAGCTGGGCTTCAGAACACCCATGCTATTCAGAGATCTTTGTTGCCTCTGAACCCTATTGGTAGCTAACATTTACATTTTTTGTCATGCATATGGCATGCCTAATAACAGCAACAGAGCAGGGATATTTTAAGATACAGAATTAATTAGTAATTAGGACACGTGGCCCCCCCTAACTAGAGAGGTGTCCCAGTGTCAGCTGAGCTCTGCCAAAAGCAGTGTGACACACCAGCATGCTTATTCAGATTCAGCATACTCTGGTTAATGGAGTATTACTCTAACAATGTTTCTCTCTTTTTGGTTTTCAATGTCTCAGCAATAGAATGACAATACTCCCAGTGTTCCAGTTGACTTGTAACCTGTAACATTTTTTCAGGATTTTTCCTAAGGGAAAATTGGTGCATGGTGTAACATCTGCACACAGGTCGCCCTTCTTAACCTGACAGTTGGACACATACTGCAAATGACCTAGCCATCACTAATCTACACTTGAACTATCATGTGAAATACGACTATCACTAAGAAGGGCCCCTGAATAGAATGGACTATACTTTTACCGAGACACCAAGTATAGCTGCTTTGTATACAAAGCAATATTCTTTGGCAATGGGGAAAACGAACTGTGGCTAGCAACCCCAGTGGTGGGGTCTGGTACATCCTGTCTGCTGCTCTGTAACCCATGTCTCTCTGTACGTGACCCTGTATTTCACAGTGCCATGGTGTCTGCATCTAGCCATCTGTCCAGTGGCAGGGTGGCCCAGCTGGCCTCTGTCAGACAACCCTGAGGCTGCCTGGCATGGACGACAAATAGAGGGGGCGGGGCTGGAGGCCTGCCCAGGGAGTCCCCCCCACCCCACACACACGTACACACAGCCAGAATTATATATGTGTGTGTGTGTGTGTGTGTGTGTTTGCAGTGGGGCGGGGGGGAATACTAGACATGACATGTCCCTCTGCCCTTGACAGACATACAGGCAGCTAATAAGCAGAGCTGCCATGGCCCATTCCACATGAGCCTGTCACTGACGACTGCATACACACGCACGCACGCACGTGCACGCACTCACAGATTAATAAAGCATTTTGAAATGACATGTTAAAACAATGTTGTTACAGTGTTATTTCAGAATTATAACACCAATGAACGACAGCTAGCCTAATTACATTAAGACGAAAGCATCTGTGGTGCTTTGATGCATGTGACTCCTCGTCACTGCCGTCAGTTAAGGCAACTAATTGGGCGTCTACGTCTCGACTTCCTCAACAGCAAACATTCATGATGTAACAGTTTAGCTAAAGATGATCATATACGGCCGCTTATCTAAAAGTGCGTGATGATCCCTCCATTAAGCGCTCCTCAGAATGGAGCAACGCAAGAACACATGCAGCCACTGTCAGTCAGCCATGCCGCTGCTTATCCCCCAGACTACATGTTCAGAAGCCATTAGTAATAGTATATTATGAGGAACAGACACTCTTCACGGGGCGAGTGTAATCCAAAGCCTACTTTGTCATGGTCACTTAGCCCTCCATGTCAATTCACAGTCTGACAGTGTTGGTTTGGAGAGCTAGTGTGCCATCAAGAGAAGGGCTGAAACTTTGTATCAGCAGGAAGTGGTGACAGAGGACAGCGTGGGATCACACACACACACACACACACACACACACACACACACACACACACACAATAAAGTGTCTGCCGTTTGGATCATCTGCCTTATGAAACCTCACACAGAAAGCCATGGGGAACAGTATCATCAAACTTACAATGGCAGAAAGCTAGGTCCACAGTTTAATTCCCTTGTCAGAGGGAACAACAGCAAAGTCATATTGACCTCCAGAGAGATAAGTCGAGAGGAGGGGGTGGGAGAAGTTAAGACTGATAAAGTGACAGTGTCTAATGAAAATCCAAACTAAGATGGCTGAGTGGGTAAAGTTTTTCAATATATAGGCTAATCATTACAACGAGCAAGACTGAATTGAAATCATCTGCCTGAAAGAGAAATGGGAAATAAAATGATTGACATGGATAAATGATTTACAGTAATAATTGTATTGGGCAAATATGAATGGAATAGAGAGCAAACATAATAACAATAATAATAATAATAATAATAATAAAACTTTATTTGTATAACACCTTTCATACAAATAAATGCAGCTCAAAGTGCTTTACAACAGAGAATTTACATGCACAGAGTGCTTCACATAAAAATAGACAAAATAAACAAAAAGCAGGGAAAACAAGAGTCATACCAAGCTGTCTCATAGAGAGTGCTGTGTGAGAGAACGGGTACGACGCAAAGCAACGCTGGGACATTGTTTGGCACACTGCACAGTTGCATAATGTGAGAAAGCCTCTCACAAGCCATGGCCACAGGTGGGCCTTTGTACAAGCTCACCAGGCTAATGAAAAAGACAACTGAAGTACATCTTGAGATACAGCCGCAAGTCTCACATGCTGTATATTTCCTTCCCAGTTCCTTGGCTAGCATCAAATGAAAACCTAGGCCTATTTGTTGTGACAGTGACACTAAACCATAGGAAGGATATGTGGCTCTTAAAATAAACATGTACAGCTCTGCAACAAAAGAAGTGGACTGATATTCTCAGGCCCCTGAACTGCAGGAGGCCAGACATTTAGTGCTCTTTTTTCAGAGGCAAAGGGCCCGAGCAGCATCATAAACAGCGCCTGGCTTTAACAGAGAGCTCAGAATGAGAGGTTAAAAGATTTAAAGTATTTTTTATCCTCCTGACAGAAAAAAACATCTCTCTCTTTTACTCATCTCCACACCTCTTCTCTTCCATCTCTCCCCTCTCCCCCCCCCCCCGGCTTTGTACTGTACTTCACTCTTGTAAAACAAATTTAAAAAAAATAAAATAAGGTTTTGTCTTCACTTTTGTCAGCTCAGCACTTTTCTTGTACTACAGTTCCTTTTCTCAGTGGCATGAAATAATGAGCAGGTGTCTGATTATTAAAGGAACTGTCTAGTTATGCAGTAGCCTCTATCATTCTCTCCCGTTTGGATCGCTGCATAGATTTCAGGTATGAAAGTGACACTGAAAATGTTCTCGTAGCGCTTTGATTTATTTCTAAATACACAAGATATAAAATGCCCAACAACAGCTGCCGCATAAACAAACAACTGATAAAGGACTCCTATTTTCTCTCCATTATTTACCGAATATCTTCACCGCAGTTCAGACGAAACACATGGAATAAATAGATTCAGTGTATGAAACTAAGACAGTTTTAATTATTACCATATGTGTGAGCTTAGCGACTACATGAGGCTCAATTTGTGGGTGGGAGACGGTTTTCTTGAATGTAGGGCGGGGTCTTGACAAATTATTCCTAGGCTCAAGCAATAGAAAATAACTAATCTGTTAAATCTGTCTAAGTGTCCCTCCCAATGTGTCAATGACAGAAGAGATTTCTGTAGGAAAATGTCCAGACTGGGTTTCAGCCCTTCCCCTCAGCCCTCCACTATCTCAAAGGTTTCCCAGGTTTGTATATTCTAATCATAGCCACACTTAAGATAAGACCTGAACGTATGTGTGTGTGTTTGTGTGTGTTGATACCAAACATTTTGTAATTGATTGATATCAATACCAGTGAAACTCCACGATTCTCAATACCAAATTCGATACCACAGTAAAAAAAAAAAAAAAAAAAAATCCCATGTAGCCTACTTCAACATACAGCCTACATTATTAAAAACATCATCTTCTATCTGTTACTGTAGGCCTACTGTGAAAGGAAGATTAAGAGACCTCAATTATCAGACAACCTAGATCAGTAAGAAAGCAGCAGGATACATAGGCATAATGAAAAATAAACAGACCATGGGCAAAAATGTTTCTTTAAAGCTTGAGCCAAGACTATCAAAGCTTAGCTATCTATATATGCATATGTTTTGCGTTTGCATTGGCCAGCTTGTTCTATCTAGCTCAGGGGTCGGCAACCTTTACTGTCAAAAGAGCCATTTTTGGCAAAAAATCATACAAAATCTGACTGGAGCCGCAAATTATATTTGACCTTAAAATGAAGGTAATGCTTCCTCTTAGATGTATTTTCAGGCGTGGTGGTATATGCACCCAGGGGGGACACATAAAGGGGGGCAGGGGTGTGGGGGTCCAAGGGGGAAATTTTGAGCACCAAACACTACATTTCCTGCATTCTGGTGAATTTCTATGCAGTCTGCTGCTATCTAACCTGACACACCAGATAGCTTGCTTTGCATAATCATCTGGGAAATCTCCTTTGGTATTGCTTGGAAAAGGGCAGACACTTTCAAAATTACTTGGCAGGTGATTGGATGAACCACCTGTGTATCACCATCTATCACGCGCCAACTTCAACTTTCAATCTTGATAAATGAAAATGTAACCAGTTGTACTGTTTTTACCGCGGTTCATCGTGACACTGGTAACCGTCCCATCACTAGTTCAGAGTAAGGTAAGATCAGAGTAAGGTAAGATCAGAGTAAGGTAAGATTAGAGTAAGGTAAGAATAAGATCAATGTTACACTCAGTCCTGTGCTTCTTTATAATGAGACATAATTCATTTGCCCAGAAAATAATAATGAAAAGGTGTTACTGGCAATAGATGGAAGCAATATTGAAAGATTATCTGAAGTACGATTTTTAGGAGTAATATTAGATGAGGGTCTGACATGGAAATCACATATATCACGTGAGGAAAAAGATGTCAGAGTATTTTTGTGTTAAACAAAGTTAAATAGAATTACAATGCAATGTGAACACTGTACTGTTCACTCCTATTGCCATACATCAGCTACTGTGTGGAAGTGTGGGGTAATACATCAGCTACTGTGTGGAAGTGTGGGGTAATACATCAGCTACTGTGTGGAAGTGTGGGGTAATACATCAGCTACTGTGTGGAAGTGTGGGGTAATACATCAGCTACTGTGTGGAAGTGTGGGGTAATACATCAGCTACTGTGTGGAAGTGTGGGGTAATACATCAGCTACTGTGTGGAAGTGTGGGGTAATACATCAGCTACTGTGTGGAAGTGTGGGGTAATACATCAGCTACTGTTTGGAAGTGTGGGGTAATACATCAGCTACTGTGTGGAAGTGTGGGGTAATACATATCAGCTACTGTGTGGAAGTGTGGGGTAATACATCAGCTACTGTGTGGAAGTGTGGGGTAATACATATCAGCTACTGTGTGGAAGTGTGGGGTAATACATCAGCTACTGTGTGGAAGTGTGGGGTAATACATCAGCTACTGTGTGGAAGTGTGGGGTAATACATCAGCTACTGTGTGGAAGTGTGGGGTAATAAATCAGCTACTGTGTGGAAGTGTGGGGTAATACATCAGCTACTGTGTGGAAGTGTGAGGTAATACACCGGTGTATAGCCCCAAATAGTATACCGGCCTGGACCAGGGCTAGTTAAAAACATGCTCACCAGGACATATTCATTTCTGGAATAGTCGGGCTCAAAGATCAAGAACACAAAATTTGCTGTTCTGTACAAGAGAAGGAGTGGAGGGATCCGTGCCCACAGTTAACAATAGCAACAAAACCCATATGTGTATAATCTCTTCATGAGACACACCTACCCTCAGCCATAAAATCAACATCGCAGGAGAATGGAAGGAACAAGTTAACATCATCTTGTCTGAGTTTACATCCAGGTTGGACTTGATTGACAGATACCCACTGCCTCTGGCCATTAAGTTATCAACAGTCTAAAGTCCAACACCTGTTCTCCAATGTCCACATCCCACAGAAAGTGCCAAGTGAAATGAATGATAAATCAGTGAGCTTAGTACGAAAGTGGTTTGCGCTCAATACACACAGCACCCGCGATATTATCTTTCACCCCAGTGGGAGGGAGGGCTGGGCGTACCGAACCAGGAATGGAATTATACCAGCACACGGATTTCCCACCTTCTGAGAAGGCTGAACAACAATAACCAGGATGTTAGGGGGCTGGCTTGTTCCTCCCTGTTACTTGACCTAAGAAGACACCAGGTCCAGGTGAATGTATATTAATTGCATTGTTACTATCTGTGTCCCTGTATTTAGTTTACTCTAAGTGGACATAAATAGTTAAAATATGAGCATAAGGGAAACAGCCATTGTCACTGAGTGGAAGTGCAGCCCCAGTGCTGGCTCCCATGGTGGGGACTGACCTGCAGGAAGTGTCATTTCCTTTTCTGGCAACCCTACAGCTCAGCTCAAAAATACAGGGTCCTTGTAACCAAGTCAACTAAAGTGTTTGTACTACAATCCCACACTATCTCAAATAGTAAGTACACTTGCCTTGTCGGAACAAAACAAGAGAGCAGCTTTGTCATGGAATAAATGAATGGATCAACAACCATTTGATCATTGACTTTTATGTGTCACTAACATAGGTCAGCTCCTGATCCTCATTCTTCATTGGGATGTTGAATGACATGAGTTGTACACATGACTGGACTCATAGCACAGTTTGACCCATTAGTGCCGGATCTGAAATTGATGAGCAACCTCACAGGCCATCTGAGCAGTTGAATTTATGTTCACTGGCCCCATTGACTTCCATTGTAGCAGAGTGTGTGCTGGACCGCAGAACTGTAGCTAGCTCAATACTGAGGCAATCGGGGAGATGATAGTCTCTACGTGCCATGTTCATGTAAGACAGACCGAGAATAGGCCCTAAAGTCCAAAATATTGAACTTATCTTTTAACTGTTAAGATGGAAGCTTGGTGACGCAGCTTGCCAAACTACTGTTTTGATAGTGTCTATGGGAATGTGTATTTTATTGAAGTGATGCCCTTTTATGATCTCACATACACTCTGCTCACTTCCTCTATGCACCTGGGACTGATTCTGCAACTTGACATGCATGCAAGTGAACAGATAGAAAAGCAAAGAGACAGATCTAAACCACACACACAGGTCAAGGAGTTACAAATGCAGTTGTGATCAAAACTTCATACACTAGAAACTTCTATCATGAGGCCACACACAAGCAAACTTGGATACCAAAAACAAGTAAATTATAATCATGACAGGACCCATACAGAAATAGGACTCTCAGTCCATATTACGAGAAAGAGAGGCCTAGAAGAGTGCTCATTAGTGCTGCATGGTCACCACAGGATATTTTCAAACTACTGTGTGTGTAGCCTACTGCTAACCAAACTCCGCACCAGTAATGTGGTGGTTGGTTCTCTTTTCACTTATGACTCATCACCTATTCTGTGTTCTCTGATCCCATAAATAATGTGTTCAGACATTCTCAGGACAAGTTGGCCATTTGATTTTTGTCTCTTGTCCCTCTCTCTGAAACGCAATGTAGAATTTGACAAGTAGGCTTATATATGTGTGAATGGGGCACTAGGGACATTTGAGAGCTTTGATGAGAGCTTTGACAAACTTGAGTCTATCACAACGTTATGATGAATTGATGAGACTATGCAAGTTCATATCTAATAGATTCTAAAAGGTTCCCTCTGGAATACTGCAAGAAACAAACAGTTAGGCTAATTTCCCTGGCCTGTCTCTGGAGGGATGGTATGGAAGTGGGCGGCAATATACCACTACCGACGTATACAGGAGACTATAGCCTACGGTAACTATGCTACTCCAGTACACACTTGGCTGTCTGTCTGCCTAGATTTTGAGAACGTTTCGATATAAAAACAAAGACAGCTGAGACTAATAGGCCTATTTACGAAATAAGTTCAGACCGATCGGGGATCAAGCACACACGATCCATTGGAACAAAGCTTGGAACTACAATAATAATCGAACTGATCAGTCCGGTACAGTCAGCCGGTATAACAAAGTTGTCAGAGTGAGCCAAATCGAGTTGCTCTAGTCTAGTCAAGTAACACCGAGCATGTTCTGTTACATTCCTATAAATTACAGGCAGTAGGCTAACACGTCTATCCCGCGACTAGCAGCAGGCAGGCCACACTACAGGAAACAGTGTTGCAACTAGGCGCGCCTTTGACAATTCCCAGAGCACACAGCAGGCTGCTCCGCTCACAAAAGCCTGGGATTCCTTGCTTTGCCATTATGCAAACTAGTTGGCAAACATGTTTCTACGATACACAAATCCTAACACACATCTGCCCTCCTAACTTTAGGCAAATATGCTACTTGGCCTGAGAGGATATTGTGGGAATGTATACACTGCAAGAGGGTTTAGGACGAATCACAACCATTCTTCCCAAACTTGTGAAATCTGGTGCAAAGTAGACTACTGTAGCATAGGACAGGCTAACGAGAAAGCATGGATTTCCCTACTTACCAACACCATACTTTTCCTTTTTTGTAGGCACCCAGCGAGACATTCTTAATCACGTAAAACTTGCTAATGTGTTGTCTGTTAAAATATTCCTCCTCCGTTTTCTTTAGACTTTTTGTTCCCACTGTTGGTGAAGAGAGACTCATCGGACGGCCATTTTCCTCCACTGACAGGATGCTCCACAAGGGGGTAGAATTCAACACAGCGCCAAACTTTTTAGCCACGATGTAAACGTCATTGTTGTAGTGTATTAGGGTTATTAGGCCTACTGAGTCTACTGTATGATTTAGGGACCATTGCTGAAATTAATTTAAAAGAAAACAGTTGTACAGTTTAACAACTTTTTTTTTAATTCTATGATATCCTCCTAGCCTACTAACCCAATTGTTCCAGATTATTTCTGATTTCTGAATATTATCAGGAATGATATATATATTATCAGATAGATAGGCTATATAAAAGACAACGACACATTGTCTATTGTCTGTTTGCAGTCAACTAAAGGGAAATCAGGTAGCCTAATACAGGCAATTAAGTTTGTTTGTTTTTTAAAGGGAATCCACTTGTGTCACTTGTATAAGCCTTTTACCATTGTGTAAATCGTTGTGTGGCAGGGTTTTCAAGCAATTCAATCCCATCTAGATTAGGCATGCAGTTCCCCATTCCTCACTCACTCTTTCTTGTCCCCCCCTATCTCTCCCTTCCTCTTTTTTTTCCCTCCCTGGTCTTCTTTCCCTCCCTCTCTCTTTCGTTCACACCACCAGGCCAGGTCCAGCCTGGTTTATGTGCGTGGCTGGCTTGTTTCTGTTCAGGACTGGTAGGACGGAAGCTAGTCACGCCACTGAAATAGCTGTGAATTGAAATTACATGAAATAGTGTCTGATGAAGATAGGTCTTGTCATCTGGACACATCAGTTCCAATGCTTCCAATGCTAATCCAGCACAATAAGAGCAGGATAGCCAGTTAGCTCATGAGCTCACAACAAGCAGCTTCCATAACATTAATGGTAGGGGTCAGTGGCTAAAGCAGTTACACTGATGATAACATAAAGTCATCCCCACCGGGTGGGAGTCCAATGCTCTCACCACTACTCTACTTGTAGAGTGGAAATCAATGGGTTGGTTTTGGTGTCCTTCTTCCAGTCCCTAGTGTGGGTTGGGGTTAGAATAATGGTTGGGGTTGGGACAGGATCTGACCTATAAGGCAAGGGGTAAAGGTCGGAGTGAAAGGATGAACATGTGGAGGTTTGGGGTATAGTCCCATAAACTCATCCCCACCAGGGCCGATCTCCCGCATGGGAGTCCAATGCTTTCACCACTACTCTACTTGTGCAGTGGAGATCGGCGGGTTGATTTTGGTGTCCTTTTTTTTCCTGCTGTGCTGGAACAACTGCCTCTTTTGGTGCCAACAGAGAAATGCAGGTCAACAGTCAACGGGGAGGGAGGGAGGGAGTGATAACCGGACAAATGCTATCCTAGGTGCGCTGGCTTACAGCCATGCACAAAAACACAAATTCTTCTCTGTCTGATCCTCTTTCTCATCCTCTAATGATGAGCTGAGGTACCTGATGTTTTGATCTGTGGAATGTTGATCTGAGACAAAGCTCAAAGCACCGAGCAACATCAGAGAGATAGCCTACACCCACTCTGACACCCAGCGTACCCCGATTTACCTGCTCATATTTGTGTACGCCTGAAAACTGCCACACTATAGTAACTTCAGGCCTCCCCCGCCTCCCTGCTTTAAAGCACGGTGTATCTTTGGGGCTTTGTCGCTCCGTGCTAGAGACATGAAGGTGGTTCTAAAAGATTCCAGCAGAGGGCATTGCTCTCATTCAGTTCATTGGCTATAGATACTTTAATAATCCCTGTGGGGGAAATTGGGTAAAGGATCACTCATCTAGAGCCTCATCTAACTACATGGCTAGGTTTCACACAGAGGATAAAAAACACTTACTCCTGCCAAATTAAAAACAACACAACGTAAGGGGTAATGATAACGACGCCTATGGTGTAGTAAAGAAGTGGGTATACTCTGACTAAAGAAGTCGGTATATTGTAGCAGAAATGATCGTTTTTACATTAGTGGTGTTTTAGAAGTGGGTACTATCCATGGATAAAGAACTCCGTATACCTCCATATATCCTCCACTACACCCTGCGCATCACTATGCACTAATGCTGTTGGCTAATTAATTTAGACTAGTTCCCCGCCAAGCCATTGTTATAAGATGGTTATTTCAGTGTTGTAAAATACCAGATGAGAGAGATGTGAAGAAAAGCCAATTAACATACAGTAGCAGCAGTGCAGTAGCCTACTGTTGCCAACCCTCAGAGGAGACATGAAAAACATTTCACAAGAGCTGTTTAAATAACAACTGAAACATAAAAATAAGTTTAACAGCCTCTAGACATGTTATGCTGTTTTGGGACATCATGTGGGCAAAAGTATCATGGCCAGGCAGTCACTGCGCCGTTCATCAGGCGGTCACATGGCCGGTAGGGAGCCGCGGGACAGGGAGGTTTCATCAAGCACCAATCACAAGACCAGGGGAAGAACAGGAGAATTATCAGCTCTTGGAAAAAGAGGACGAAGAAGACTCAGTTCCTGATTAACATGGGTAATAAAAGAAAAACAGTACGTTTTTTTTTATGAGCCTAACTGTGTCTTGGGGTCAAATATATCTGAAAAAGTTGACTAGTAGACTTGTTGTCTCTCACCCTGTCTCTCCCTCTTCTCTCTCTCTCTCTCTCTCTCTCTCTCTCTCTCTCTCTCTCTCCCTCTCTCTCTCTCTCCTCCTGCTATCTGATGCCCTCCTCTCCTCAGTAACTCTTTTGTTTGGTCAATGCATCCCCTACAGTCACACATGGCTGGCTGGAGACAGTACCAGAAGGACCTCTTTTCTTTTCAAGATCCAGCAACGGAGATGTATCTCAAAAAGTAACAAGGAAACCGTGGAACACTATAAAGCCATCTTCTTTTTACTTCTTTAACTTTTTTCTAGTACTTTTTTTCTTGCTATTTCAAGGATTTCCAGGTAGCCTGTATGTTGTTATAAGTGAGATGGGAGACTACAACATCAAAATAGGCAAACGTTTGTTGTTCTCTATTACATCACTGAAGCTTCTGATTCATGTCTCTTATGTTTTTCAGTTTCAGTCTGACTTTGCTGGAGTTCCTGCCAATGCATTTCTGGCATGCCTAATGGTAACCAGGGAAGTCCAGCCAGGGGGTTCTCATTAATACCTGATGGAAAGAGCTTTTATCAAGGGAAAGAAACCTGAGAGCTGCTTTGTGATTAGCTGCTGAGCCCCAGAGAATGGCTGTCCGAGGGCCAGCTGCCCACCTGCGCAGAACTCCTAGCTGGAGGAGATCCGGGGATGAGACCTACTGGGACAACTTCAGGTCCAAGGTGGAGGCGGACCCTCCAACCTCTCGGATCCCATGCACCCCTCGTCCCAGGAGTGCTGTTGAGGGAGGCCTGGTGGACGGGTGGCTACAGCACCTGGAGGGCATACAGAGTGGCCATTTCGAAAGGTCAGCCTATGACCAGGTGCCACCGTTCAATGACAAAACCATATTCGTGCCAAGCCTTCCCAACGAACCAGTCGGCTCCTCCCTGCCATATCAGGGTCTGTCTCCCGCCTACGGTGTGGACCTCTCTTCATGTGGGACCCCCAGCCTGTGTGACAGTTCGCTGGCGGGCAGCCAGGAGTACCTCAGAAGTGGGCTGCTCCAGGCTACGGGACGGCGGGGCAGCTGGGAGAGGGCTCACATTAAGCAGGCCCCTGGGAAGGAGCAGGCCCAACTCGCCTCTCTCGCCCCGGTCAGAATCGGCTGGCTGCCCATAGAAAGAAAAGTCATGGTTGTGGACGGGCCCAGCCAAAACCACCACCCGGAGACATCTGCCAGCCAGGTAAGACCCGTTTCCTCTTCGACTGTTGAGAATATGTTTCTTCATGCCGGCATCGTTAAAGCTGGAGCAGCAATGCCTAAAGTTGCTCTCGGTTTCAAAGGACTTTTAGAATTCTCTCAAAGACTCAACCGGAGGGTGATGCAGAAGAACTCTCCAAATGCATGTAGGCGACATGCTGGTGCTGTCTGTGTGTAGGCTAGGCTGCTGAACAACACGGCCGCGTCACCTGGCCATCTTCTGCATTATGTTGCGGCTCGAGTACCATGGTTACACTACAGCCAGTCCCACAGTGTGCTCGGCTCATGGGGCCTTGCGCACCCTCTCCAAAGATTTGCTCAGAGCTTTCTAGAAGGGACACTAAGACGCTGTGTGCTCTTAAGGCTCTTTTGTGTGCTACCACAGCAATGCTACACGTATAGAGGCTGAGGTCTGATTTACCTCTCTGGCATTCAAATTGTCTCCGCCCGTCTGATTGAAATTCTGACACTGGAGAGGCATCGAGTAAGAGAGAGAGAGAGAGAGAGAGCAAAAGAGAAACAGAGGGAGAGAAAGAAACAGAGAAAGAAACAGAGAGAGAGAGAGAGAGAGAGAGAGAGAGAGAGAGAGATCAGGGCCTGAGGGTGTATAGTGCAGAGTGATGGAAGGGGTGCACGGAGCCAGAGAAGGCACAAGCAGAGAGCGCCACTGAGAGCCATTAGTAGTCAATGCTCGGATACCCAGGGAGAAGGCAGGGCTCTGGCATGAAACAGCTTACTCTGCAGGAACTCTGAATGCTTTCTCAACAGGTTTATGACCAATGTTGAGCACTGTGCCCTCGGAGTATGCATGCCAATGTGTAGAGCAGGGCCAATGAGTGTTTACCCAATGCTGTGATGATAAATGGCTCTGAAATGAGCATCTCCTCATGAGTCCAGCTTTCTCTGCACAGAGGAACTATGCACATCACTTTCTCTGGTCTCATGGGGAAGCCCCATGCCATCTGCAAAGATCACTTCATAGGCTTCGATTTTAGTCTGATGGTCAACGGTACATCAAAAATTATTTTGGGAAAACAAAGTAAGATGTAAAGAAGGAGTATGGATCTATGATGTGCAATCACAAATCTCTTTGTTTATATGTGAAATATGACCACTGAATTGTCTTAATGCCTGTTGGAGATGCCGTAATGCTTTTTGATTGGATGTGCTTTAGCAGGTGAAATTAAAACAACCCATCACCCCAGCTTTCCTGAAGAATCCTGGCAAAGTGAACGGCTTCAGATATATGGGTATGTTTCACACCCTCAGACATCGTTTACTGTACCAGCAGGGCTGCTTTGCTGTAGTCTGCTGCACATCATAAAAAGCTGTCTCGGATAACACCTCCAGTAGAAAGTAGGCTAGGGAGAGGGAACACTAGCTATCTGCAGAGATGTACTGGGGTTTCATCTCAGGGTAGATTTACCACTGTGTTCACATGGCCCTCTCAGACCAGACCAGTCCTACATCAGATGCCAGGCACTCACTGGCTGAATGATCACTACGAACAAGCCCCAAAACATAGTCCATCCTGTCTGATTTACCACAGGGGCCTGCAAGAATGATGGGGTCAGGAAAATGGCACTTAAAGCAAAAAGGACGCGTCTTCTCCAGGCATCTCAGACTCTTTCCTTCCTCATCTCTTCTTTGTTAACTGTTATTGTTCCAGGGGTTTGGCTCTTTTACCAATGATAGCAATCTAGAAACCAGCAGCAGCAGCATTGCATCACTCCTGTAATCCTATCAACTCTCAGGCCAGTGCAGAAACACAGAGTTGTCATTTACATTTGAAAAGGCGTAGAGATTCTGCCAGTAATTACACGTACCATGGGATCTAGCATGTGATCTGCCATTCAAAAGAGGGTCATTTTGATTCCCTTTCAACTTTATTTCAAAGAACATGTGGTATACAGTACTGTACCAATATCAGACACACAAGTAGTAGGAAAATGATGCTTCTCATTTTAATGAAGTCCCAGCAATACTTCTGCATTCATCCATCAATCAAGCAGGCTATACATATTCATGTTTAGCTGTAGATCACAGATGACAGGCATGCTATAATTATGTGCACTCTGTTGGAGATGACTGACATCACAGCCTGGGGGTTTCAGAGACTATACTTGATAAAATGCACACTATTCAGACGGGTAGAAAAGGTGGAAATGGTAGAATTGTCCATGGGTCCTGCATGCCACACGTTCTTGTGCCTTGAAAACATCTTTCCCATTGAAAAAAATAATGTTCACCAATGTATGACCTGAATAGTGTTAGCATACTAATGGCTTTTCCAAGCTTTGTCACAGTCATCATGAAAGTGCCCTTAAGAATACTTAATGGTCATCCAAGGGCTTAGAAGATGACCACATCACTTGGGATGCTAGATTATAGTAGGGCTTATTACACAGAAATAGCTATTCAATTGCTTTGGAGTGTGCATTCACTGCCTCCATACCACCAGTACATCAAGTATTCATTGAGATGGGAGATGAATCTCCAGGGGGGAAGACGTTGACCATATGGCAGCTGTCTTACTCTCCTATCTCTCTATCTACTGTCATCTGTTAGCAGAGTCATGACATGGCGTGTCATAACCTTAGTACTCATTTACCTGTCACTCCCGGCAGTATGCACTGTAAATGGAACTGCTCTTCAGTTTCATCATGTCTTTTGTTTTTGTCCTTGGTATGAAAAAACACCAGTGTTAGGGTCTATTTATCTACAGTAATACTCAGTATTCATGTGTTACCCCAACTTGACTGCACATCACCATGGTAACAGCAGCGGCAGGTTAAGGAGGTTGCAGAGCAGTCAGTCAGTGGTTTAACAATGAGGGATGACAGACAGACAGACAGACAGACAGACAGACCAGGCAGACAGACAGACAGACAGACAGACAGACAGACAGACAGACAGGCAGGCAGGCAGGCAGGCAGGCAGGCAGGCAGGCAGGCAGGCAGGCAGACCAGACAGACAGACAGACAGACAGACAGACAGACAGACAGACAGACAGACAGGCAGGCAGGCAGGAAGGCAGACAAACAGACAAAGAGACAGACAGACAAACAGACAGACAGACAGAGAGGCAGGCAGACAGATAGAGTATGTATCCTGCTAGTGGCCCAGGGTGGTGCCAGATTCAACCCACTATGCTAACATCAGTTATTGACAATGTCAACACACACACACACATACACATACACTCGTGTTTGTGTGCGTGCGTTTGTGTGTGCATGTGTTTGTGTGTGCGTTGTGTGCGTGTCCCAGTGGAATAATATTTGTTTTTTCTTCATACACAGATGGAGAGGTGAAGAAGAGTCAGGTTAGCCCAAGTGCTCTGAGCGTTAGGACGTGGTGCTCACCTGAACAAGCGTCTCCCAGCATTCAACAGGTAACTTTTTTGACTCTTCTTGACTTTCTAACAATTATGGCATGTTTGTAGTCTGTGACATGGTCTTGTTTGCATTTAATATAGCATTAAAACGATGGAATCGTGAATAAGCTAATTTATATCGTATAACATAATCTCCAAATTCAAACACTTTCTTGACCTGACAGAGTGAAATCAGATTTTGACTCCTTACTGCTCCGCCTGCTATAATTTTTTGGTGGATGTAGTCCCAAGCACAGTCTGTCCATTTAGTCTGTCCTCTGTATGGGAAACGTCCATTCTGTTGCTTCTCCAGAAGTCAAAGTGCTGTTTAGACAGACGACAGACTGGGTTTGTGTGTCATCATGTAGACCTGCTGGCAGACAGGAGCAGAGGGTACTGTAACAGTGTCAGTGTTATTGATGAACCCTATGAATATGACCGGCAAATTAAAAAAAAAAATCAAAAAATTCTGAAAAAATCTTTTTAAAAAATATCTAAAAAATCTAAAAACTTCCTGAAAGCAGAGAAACTGCGCTTTTTAGTAATATAGGGAAATCCAATTAATATTCCACACGATGGCACTGTACTTACCATACTAAAAGGGCTAATAAACTCCATTTAAAAACACTGTTCAGTCAGGCTCCAGGAACCCCTGCAGATTAAAGATACTTTACTCTGTGGACAGTGGATAGTGTCTCATTGTTTATTTTCTGGTGGGGGGTGGGGTTTGAAGTCACACTGTGTGCTGCATGTAGTGGCTGAGGGCATGACTCTGTCGAGCATGGGGAGAGTCATATGACTCAAGAACAAACAGCCCGTATTGAAGGAAAACACAAACGAGTCATTACTGAACCACTTCCTTATAAGAGATGGTGACATCTTTATGAGATCTGCTTTTAAAAGCCTTTTTTTTCCTGATATCAATGTGAATGGAAAAATCAGTTGTTGTTGTTTGATGATGTTTACTTCATCGTATAGTTTCCTCCCCCACCCAGGTCCCAGCCAATGGCGGCTCGGCTACAGGGGAGAGTGACAGGCTGATAGGTTGGCAGGGCCTGAGGAGGGGTTGGAACATCAACAGGACATCGCCCCTAAGCGGCAGGACTCAGCCTGATGACCTTCACACTGGGACTGATCCAGAGTGTAATAGGAAAACCCCTCTGTGCAGAACAACCAGCCACGAACCAATCAGAACCACCGCGCCTCCTCGCAGGTTAGTCAGCCCCGTCCACCCCTCACACACAGAGACCACCTCCGCCGGGACAGCGGTCACCCCGAAGTCCAAGGCGAGCTTCTCCTCCATCACCATCAGCTCCAGGAAGGTGACCAGGACAGCCAGCCTCCCTGGCGACCGGGCCGGCGGACCAGGCTTCCCCCCTTCCTCCTCCTCAGCCCGCCTCACTACGGAGGCCTACCCCTCCGACCACACCGTCCTCGGGCGGAAGGCCACCATCGTCAAGGTGACGGAGCACAGGATGACCTCCGCCTCCCCCGTCTCCCGTCCGAACAGGCCCCAGGGCGCCACCACGTCGGCCTCGGACGACCCCCCGCGAGACCAGGGCTGTGATACGGTGGTACGGCGGAGGAAAGCCACCATCATTAAGGTGACGGAGCACAGGGAGAGCTACAGGCCAGGGGGCAGGCCGCCTGAGTACAGGCACAGCTTCTCGGAGGGGGTGTACAGGGAGAACAGTCTCTGGCAGCAGGGTTCTCTAGACCCCCTGCAACACAGTAACAGCACTCTCTCTTATAAACACGCAGAACGTTCCTCAGGTAGAACGGACCCTGTGTTAACCTCAAGCACTCCCACCACAGTGATACTTAGGCAGCCAGAGGACGGGCGCACTCTGCACAGGTCCACCCTGCGCCTGTATGTCTGCGGCCCCTCAACTAAAGAGCCGTCCGTCGAGAAGGTCGCCAGAGAGAGATCAAAGAGGCCCGGCAGACCGCTGAGCTGCTACGCCGACGTGGCTGGAGGACCCAGCGAGCCGGGCCACGAGACCGCCGGCACCCGGGCCGCACCTGGGAAACAGAGCGCGGAGCTCCCCCAGGAGAAGAACTTTAAATCTGTAAAAAACGCTGTGGGTGGACCGAGCGCTAGATCTGCTGACAGTGCAGGGATGGCGTCTGAAGACACGGGTCGCCCGGCGGCCGACGCCCCCAGAGTGGTTGCAGATGAGGCCGAGAGAGCTGCACGGCAGCAGGCGGCAGGTGTGAGGAGCCACCCCCCTACCCTCACTCTCATCCAGACACCAGGTACCGTAGCCTGACTGCATCACTCTGCTGTCAACACACTCTACTGTCAACACACAAGCATCACAAGGCTTATCGGAATATACAGTTTCTCTTTAAAACTTATTAAAACTTTGTGTGTGTGTGGGTGTGTGGCTTCTTCTGAAGTTATGCTGGTATATGCCGGTATGCTGGCATTGAACTCAGCTTGGATTCTGCCAATTGCCTTTAATGTGTAACTGATAGGTATTATTGTGTTGTATGGAGAGGATTTCTCACCAGTGAGTTTGATGAAACACACATTGAATATCTGCATCAGCAGCTTATTGTCAAATAACAGCCCCCTGAAACGGAGGCTCCCATCACCGCCCACTGGTTCTCTCTCTCACTCCTTTTCACCTTTCCCTTTCTCTTGCATCTTTGTGCATGCATAGTTAAAGTCGCACTGAAATTAAATTAAATTAAAAAAGCATTCTGTCCCATTTTGGTTCACATAATTAGTCATAGTGTTCACCTATTCAACGATGTATGCCAAAACAAATACAAAATTCAACTTTTGTTGATATCTTATATCAAAGTATATATAATTTCTTACTTCCTGGAAAACGGTAGGTCACGTGCAGTGACGACAACAGGTACCTTAGATTTTAGGCCAAAAATCTCACGACATCCACCCGTCAATCAACGCTATCCTCTCTAAAGTTCTTAAAACCCGTCCACTTGTCAATGTTCCAATCAAATTCCTCTAAACATATGTCCCACCCTCATAGCTTGTTTCGGAAATATGTCAAACTACGGAAGTTAGATGATCTCAAACGTCCGTTTCAGTGCGACTTTAATTCCTAGGTCTGCCTTCACAGGGAACAACCTTCACAGGCAGCACAGGGGCTTCCAGAGGAATCAAAAGCTGCTATAGTACATATGTTCATATGTTAATAATAATGAATAATAAGTCCTTGGGAGCTCATACAGTGTTAGTATACAGCGTTTGTTCTGTTTCTGAATAATATTAAAACCCTCAATTGCAGTTGCCGTAACTGAACCCGAGGTGTACTGTAAGTGTGAGAAGAATGTCTAATTTTCTAAAAGTTAGTCTCTCTTGAATAAGTAGTTATGTATTTAAGTGATATGAATGCTATTCACAGTTTCACTGCATTGCCTTTTTTGTGATCTCTCTGCTGTGTGTGATTAGTCTAATTTGTTAATTATTACAGTAAGGCCTGGGGTGCATACTTCAAAGTCAATATTTGATATAATTCTAGTTGCAAAGGTGGCAGGACAAAAGGAAAATTTTACTGCGGTGCTTCTGCAGCATATGTTGTCTACATAATAAGCAATTAAGTAATCACCTGGTTAGGAAAATAATTTGATAACAACACAGGTGGATCGTTTTCACCCATACAGTATGTTCTCTTTCTTGGTAAAGCCCATATACCTTTACTCAAACCATTCTGTGTGACTGATTTTGTTTTACAAACTTTCCCTACCAAAGCTGTTTTTTCATAGTGCTGTTCAGTTGTATGCAGAGTTGTGCCTGTGTAACAAGCAGCCTCTCTGTGTCTCAGAAGACACTTCACAGCTGTCTCCCGAGAACATCCGCGCTCTCAATGCTGCTGCCATCATTGCCAATATAAAACTCCAAAGACACCTAAGCAAGAAAACAAGACTGAATGGCATTTCTGCAAATGCATCACCCCAGGGAAATACACTAGGTAATATTACCTGTTCTTCCGGAGTAGGTAATGAATTTCTCTTCTCCATAAAGTATGGATCTTTGAGAACTGAACTATTTAAATGTTAGTAGTTTAGTAAGGTTAGACCTATTGACTGCAATAAACAGAGGATCAGAATGTCTAGTATAGAGGGCTTTCTTTATGTTTGTTTGATCTAAGTCTAGATGTTTTAGAGCATGGGTTCCCAAACTCCATCAATGTGGGCCTCCCCTCTGAAAACAGTGACACACCCACGCCCCCCCAACCCCCCAGATTTGTCCATTTTGCAAGGCAGCGTTAGCTAGCCCATAACATTACACAGCTAAGTTAGCTCGGTGGCACCTGCTGCTAGTTAACGTTTTCGTTTCAATACATTCATGCCTGCGGGGGGAGACTCTCTCTGCACTATCCACAAAATCTCTCCCATTATTTATTTCGTTCTTCTGACCTTTAAAATCACATTTCATTCATAAAACATTAGACATTTGAAAAATAAAAAACATGTTTTTCCTTCTATTTTTGTTTTCTAACCATCCCTCCGCGCCTCCCCTGAATTTCTTTGGGGCCCCCCAGGGGAGGCCCGCCTCACAGTTTGGGAATGCCTGTTTTAGAGGATGGCTGCGTATTGATTTAACTACAGCAGCAGTATTGTGTGAAGTTTAGAAAATAAGAGAAAGAGAAACCTTTATTTAGACAGGGAAGAACATACTGAGACCAGGTCTCTTTTACAGATGTGCCCTGCTTACAAACAGCATGTCTAGAAATTCAGTGGCAGAGTACAGAAAAATACAAAACAAAACAAAAAGAACGGAAGAAAATCTGTATCAGAGAATAATCAATCCTTGTGTCTTTGCAGAGAGGGATGTTGATAAATTTGAAAATCCTGAGATGGAGAACAACACGGTCCAACCAGACCTTGCTGTCACTCCAAGCCCTGCTACGCACCTCAACCGACCTCACGTTGGGTTGGTTCCTCTGCGCACTCCTGCCACGGAAAACAGCACAGCAAAAGGCTTGTCTCTTAGGGTAATTTTCAGAGAGTACGTTGTGATGAAAGACTTGAGGCATGAGGCTTGAAGCTCTCAACAGAAACATTAAGCTCTGGGAATATTCAAGGCAGAGTTGCTGTGTTGCTGTGTGTATTATCCTGCTCCCTGGGGCCACGAAACAAACAAAGTCAGTGAGAGAGAAACCTAAAGTAAGACGTCAATCTACCAACCCAGGTCTTAGGCCTGATTCATAGTCGACGCAAACAACGCAAGCTACGTTGTGAGCGCAAGCTCCAACATGACTCGAGAGCTTGCGTTCTGTGTTTTGTTTTGTGGAAACGCAAGGAATTGCACTATTGCTTGCGTCAAGTGACAAATTTCGGCATGACACACGCAAGGACGCAACGAGATCTTGCGTGGCCTTGCGAAGCTTGCGTTGCTTGCGCTTATGTAGTTTGCGTCGACTATGAATCCGGCCTTAGTCTGCTCCTCACGGAAGACATTGGATGGGGACTTCTGCAGGGCTGTATGTTTGGCCCCTGGCTTGAAGCATTGTCTCACAATGGAGATATCTGTACTTGAAGCATTGTCTCACAATGGAGATATCTGTACTTGAAGCATTGTCTCACAAAGGAGATATCTGTACTTGAAGCATTGTCTCACAAAGGAGATATCTGTACTTTTGGCAGGAGGCCTTGGAGCAATGCAGGCCAGACTTCATCTGGCGCTCCAGGTCCAGGCTGAGAGAGCTGGAGAGACGAGCCCAGGAGAGGAGGGAGCTGCAGGACTCCTCAGACCCACAGCCAGAGGCCATACTCAGGCACAAGAGAGGCCACTGCACCAGACCCAGTCCACAGAGCGGTATGGTACCAAATCACCCCTCCCTCTCTCTCTCTATCTCTGTCTCTCTCTCTCTCTCTCTCTATCTCTGTCTCTCTCTCTCTCTCTCTCTCTCTGACTCTCTCCCTCTCCCTCTCTCTCTCTCTCTCTCTATCTCTGACTCTCTCTCTCTCCCTCTCTCTCTCTCTCTCCCTCCCTCTGTGACGGTCATTGTCTCGCTGCAGCTGCGATGGCTGTATGCCACACACACACACACACACACACACACACACACACACACACACACACACACACACACACACACACACACACACACACACACACACACACACACACAGAGCTCTCAGCACATTTGGAAAATACAACGCTTGCTGTATGTGATACAATGGAAATGATCTATCTTGCCACTGCTGTGTTGCCGATTTTCATTCGCAGATCTATTCTCCTATTGAGAAATACAGTAGGTAACCTTCAAAATGACTGGTATCTCCGTCTGGCAGAAATGTTTTGGTGACCTTCTGATGTGATGAGTTGTTTATCTATCTCTGTGCGGTATTCGTTTTGATGAGCAGATCTCCCGGCAGAGTAGGAGGTTGAATGGAAAACTGTGAGGCCTTTGGAGGTCTGATTTGATGGCACTTACTGTCCTCTGCTGGAGATTACTGAAAACTACATCTTCAAGAGCTGTGTTGAATGATAAGACACAGAGTAATCAATAATAATGAAACTGATATGATTCACAGACCAATTAAGTTAATCTAGATAAATCAATAGCACAATGGACAAGATATTAGACATACCAGTGCCATCTTTCAAGTAGCTTCACTCTTCTACAAGAACTCTTGCATGTTTATAATGCTGAATGTGTGAACGAATTTGCTGCCAGAATATTCAGCCAGCCTCCTTGGCAGAGCAATGTGCTGTGTTTGCAAAGTGTGACTTTTTGATATGAGTCCGTCAATCTTTTCAGCCTCAGGAATAGGGAGAGTGAATCATCCATTAACTGTAGTAGCTGTCAATGTTACAATCTATGTGTGTGTGTTTTGCAGATAACCTTTTCAGACCTAGAGATAGAGCCATTACTGGGAAAGAGATGCAGCAGAGATCCAAGCGGTGAGTTCCGTCTCAATCTTTGGTTTGGCATGTTGTCTGACATCCCTCCTGGGGATCTGTATTCATGTTTATCGCCTCATATCTCTTGTGTTCCTCGGCGAGGCAAGGCCCAGGGCGTCTCTACTCTAGATAGGGGCTGCATTTTCTCACTGCCAGCTCTGCCCATCTAATAGTGTTTGGGCTTGTTTATTCTCTCTTGACTGATTCTGTTATTGACTTTGTGTATTTGAATGTCAGTGTGTTCGCGTGGCTCAGCCTGAACAGATCGCATCTCAGTCTACTGAAGAATAACAGATTCGATTTGTATCTGAGAAAGTAAACAGACATGTGGGATGCTTCTAGAAGCTGGTCTATGCTCTAACAGCCCTCTTCTGCCTCAATAATCGACAGGAACTATAGTAACCTGCCGGAGGTGCGGAGGAAAGTGGAGGAAGAGAAGAGGAGGCTGGTCTCCCAAACCAACAGACAGAGAGTGGAGCTTTTCAAAAAGGTCAAATACACTCCTTGACCCCCCTTTTTCCATAGTTAAATATGAATCTAATCATTTCAAGTCCGTATCTTATTATCATTAACACATAATTATGGTTCCAGACATTATTCTGGGCACTAACTATTATTGACCTTGGTCATGAAACTCATGACATCTCATTAAAGGCATGTACAGTATGACCCTCACTAAATGAGGTAGCAG
This sequence comes from Borostomias antarcticus, assembly GCF_949987555.1. Taxonomy (NCBI): domain Eukaryota; kingdom Metazoa; phylum Chordata; class Actinopteri; order Stomiiformes; family Stomiidae; genus Borostomias; species Borostomias antarcticus. The sequence continues at coordinate 10,954,640 of NC_140255.1, read as the reverse complement.
GCCTAATCATACACTTTTGTGCTGCAAGCTCAATTACTCAGTGGAAGGGAAGAGCATTTGCAGCTGTAATGGCTTACGGTAAAGAGCTGAATCTATAAGAAAAGATCCTTCTGTCCATAGCACAGTAATGTTCATGTCACCTGGTCATTCTCTGGGTTAATTGAAAACTGTGGAATTGTGTTTAAAGGATTAACATGGTAGTTGGTCACAGGTTTTATATGCAATTTGCAGGCATTGAAGAGGGCGCTGAAGAAACATGATGAAAGTACTAACCCTTTTTAACCCTACCCCTAACCTCAATGTGATTAACAACACATCTGTAAGTAAGGGATGAAAACGGGAGTGGTTTGTTTCACTAAAAGTCAAGTAGGTCTATCTGGTCCACAGTACTGCAGGACACGCCTACTACATGATACACCCACTACAGACACGCCTACTACATGATACACCCACTACAGACACACCTACTACATGATACACCCACTACAGACACACCTACTACATGATACACCCACTACAGACACACCTACTACATGATACACCCACTACAGACACGCCTACTACATGATACACCCACTACAGACACGCCTACTACATGATACACCCAGTACAGACACGCCTACTACATGATACACCCACTACAGACACGCCTACTACATGATACACCCACTACAGACACGCCTACTACATGATACAACCACTACAGACACGCCTACTACATGATACACCCAGTACAGACACACCTACTACATGATACACCCACTACAGACACGCCTACTACATGATACACCCACTACAGACACGCCTACTACATGATACACCCAGTACAGACACGCCTACTACATGATACACCCACTACAGACACGCCTACTACATGATACACCCACTACAGACCCGCCTACTACATGATACACCCAGTACAGACACACCTACTACATGATACACCCACTATAGACACGCCTACTACATGATACACCCACTACAGACACGCCTACTACATGATACACCCACTACAGACACGCCTACTACATGATACACCCACTACAGACACACCTACTACATGATACACCCACTACAGACACGCCTACTAAATGATACACCCACTACAGACACGCCTACTAAATGATACACCCACTACAGACACACCTACTACATGATACACCCACTACAGGACACGCCTGTTCCATAATACACCCACTACAGACACGCCTACTACATGATACACCCACTAGGCCTACTACATGACCCTGTGTCCATTTTTAACAGCGATGGTGAAGTTTAGAGCAAGTGTTTAAGGTTAGGGTAAGGGGTAGGGGGGGGGGGGTCTCCAGTCCAGGAGAGCATCTCAGGGGTGGTGCCGTTTAGAGAAGGGGATGTGTGATGTTGTGTGTCGTGTGAGTTCCCTTCTCCTGAAAGCTCTATATTATGCCAGCCATCACAATGCATGTCTATGACACTCACCCACAAGGCCTTGCCATTACCTGAAGCCATTTGAAGACAGTCTAGAGACATGGGCGAATCAGCTGTACTGGAAAAGGCACACGTTTTATTAAAGCCCTTTTATTAAAGGTTCTCAAACCAAGCCTACGCACCTGTAAAGCTGTGGAGTTACTTTCCAACGGCTGATTCCTCTTATTGTGCATTGAAACAAAGTCCACTAGAGGCCACTATTGACATGCATTTAATTTGCCAGTCACAATTTTTCTTACCACTAGGAAATCAGCTGAATATGTTTGGTTCATTCCTCAAGCATTTCGCGAACACTGCAAACACCGCAAACACCAAAGCCTCATAAATAATAATTAACTTATGGTTTGATTAATATGAGGCAGTCATGGGTTCATTCCTATGAAATCTTCTATACAAACAGTTTCACTGACTATGAACAACACATCAGCAGCAGGGCATGCTTTTGTAAAGGCCCTCAAGAGTGTTCATTCCTCACTTCCCATGTCTGTTGTTGTTTGCTATAGGCTGCATGGTTATTAATGAAATGTCTCCTTGGAAAAATTAAATCAAGTCAGGCGTCACAGTCCAGTGCTCTCTCTTTCTCTCTCCCTCTCTCCCAATCTCTCTCTCTCTCTGTTTCTCTCTCCCCATCTCTCTCTCATTATGGCTAACTGTGAACACTCTCATTGTACTCCAGTGTATGAGGCCAGTGTTGAGGGTGGAACAAAAGAGCCTCCAGACCAGTGCCTCCGTTCATTCAGCTGCAGACTGGGAGCCCCCCCCCCCCCCCACCCACACACAGGCAGGCAAGCAGGCAGGCAGGCACTCCACACGCACCCACACATTCACACCCACAGTGAGCGCTGCTGCCTGCGATAACACAGGGAAGCAGGCTATGCTTCAGCTCCAGAGCACATCCTGGCACGGTGCACTGGAAACCTGAAGGATGTGACTGGGTAGGGCCCCGGGCCGGTCCAAACCCAGCGGGCCCGGCAGATAGCAGAGGTGAAAGGGTGTGGATTGGTCTTTCATCTGATGGGACCGTTTCCAGCAGGTGGATAGGACGGTGATCTATAATACAGCCAATGTATTCTGAGTGTGTGAAATGTGCTTGCTTTGTAGAAACTCTTGGATCAGGTTCTACAAAGGGCCAATGACTGAGTGAGGCTGGGTGTGAACTTCATAATGAGACGTGTTCTCTCTACTCGCCTGCTCTACACTACGGACTCACCTAAGAGAGGAGAACCGCTGAACAACAACACTATGATTAGCCACACAATGACAGCGTTATTACAAATGATAAACCCGGGCGGCAGTAGCTCAGGAGGTAGAATGGGTCGTCCAATGATCATAGGATCGGCGGTTCGAATCCCGGCTCCTCCTATTGTCGAAGTGTCCTTGGGCAAGACACTGAACCCCAAATTGCTTCCAATGAGTAGGCTAGCACCTTGCATGGCAGCAGCCGCCATTGGTGTGTGTATGTGTGTGTGAATGGTTGAATGAGATGCCTTTATTGTAAAGCGCATTGGATAAAAGTTACATATATGTGCAGCCCATTTACCATATACCATGATAGTCATGCATCTTTTCATGGGCTTAATCATGATTTGTTTCGTTGAAGTTGAATCATAAATATATATATTATCTTGTCTTCACATTCCCGATTTAATTGTCTTATCATTCATTATGAAAAAGCTTTTGTATTCATCATATTTGCTGTGTACTTAATGTAACCCGTGTTAAGGGATGACCCAGGGCAGAATTCACACCAACAAACTACGCTTGTGAGGTGGACGGGTTAACACGCTAACACTTGCGAGTGTGAGTTTAACCAACCACTCGCTAGTCGCTACTACTACCTGGGACTCACAAGGACACTTTGTCACACGGTTACATGAACATCCTCTAACAGGGGAGCCATTCGCAATTTTGGGCCCTATGAAAGAATATAATTTTAGGGCCTCCAAACCTAGGCCTTATGATAATATTATATTCACCATACGAGTGGAACTCATTCTGCCACTGACAACCAGACGGTCCGCAGGGCCAACTGGACCTCATCACTCCAGCTATGAGGGAGCTGGAGGAATTTTACCCTTCATTGGGAATTCCCATGCTAATGGTCAGTGCTGGTTAGAAAGGGTGCTTTGTCTAAAGGTTTCTCATTATGGGACAAGCTGTCATTGCAGATTTCTATTGGTCTGTTACACTCCACTGTAAACGTGAACTCTGAATGCTAAGGCACTTTGAGTATGAATCCAAAAAGAAATGTCTGTTTTTACTTGGAATAAACCACAAATGAGATTCTTTCATTTATTGTTTTTATTACATGTTTATTTGTTTTTATGCCCGAGAGCTGGCAAATTAGTATAAATTGTTTTGAATCTACATCCGCTAAACTGACTTGTTCTACAAGGAAATGAAAGACTGTCTCTTACTGTGTGCATGTGTGTCTATCTGTCTCTCTCTGTTTGTGTGCATACAGTATGTTTAGAAATGAGTAATATTTTCATTAAGAGCTGCATGGTAATGCTTTTAGCCTATTTATTTCACTGGTTCTAGATTGCAGAATGCTCACCTTTAGTGCTTTTGTTCTTAGTCTTTGTTTTCAGATTTTCAATAAATAAAAAATAAAACAGATTTTGTCTTCTGGGCCAGCTATTCAGAATGCATTTGTAGTCCTAAGATGTCATTCAAATGTCTTTGAATGTTGTCTTTTTTGTTCTCAAAAAAATGTTTGAGCTATATATAATTTCTGTCCAAGACGTGATGTTGCCAGTTTTATGAAAATGTTTCACTTAACTGTACTGAAACTGCACAGCCTGCACTCAGGTAGTAATGACTTTGAATAAACTTGCTCACATGGGTTTCCTCCATAAAGATCCTCAATATATAAAAACACGCAGAAGAACAGCAGATCGCTCTCCTCTCCGTCCCTGACCAAGAATGGACATGATCTCTTGGACTTGGTCACAGGGCGCCATCCCCACTGCTGCTGGCTGCTCTTGGAGGAAGGACAACACGGATAAGAGGCACAAGACAAATAGAATAGGCAACCACTTCAGCATGCGTGTGTGTTCTGTGTGGCCGCCCATTGCACATGTGTGTTGTGTGTAAACTGTACGACAATAAATAAACTTTGAAAGTCACCTTGGTTGCTGTTTGTCATAGAGCAAAATAACTAGAGAACCAGTGTGACCAGCGGACAGAATGATGGTCAGATGATAATGTCTGCTCCCTGTTTTCCATTAGCCTGGGGCCTATTTGCTTTGCAGTTGTGGTTTCCGGCCTGTCTAAAAACAAGCCTACCCATAAACGTACGATGAGATGTGGAAAGAACTTCTGGAATAGGCTACTTCATTTGGTATGTCCGTGTTTTATTCTAAGTTGTAGCGACTGGTGAGACTAGGCTGCTAGATTCGGCATATGTGTGACAGAATACTAGTGGGCTCTAGACCGGAAACCAAGCGAATAACGCGAGGCTAGTTTCCCATACGCATCATCATCCTCCCTCCTTCATTCGGTGTCAGGAAATATGCAAAAGCTGCAGCTTTTCAATCAAGTCTCATCACAATCCCGAGAGACTGTCAGTAGGCCTATTCGCGATGCAGTTCTCTCCACATTCATTTTTAATGCTGACTTTGATGAGCTTGAGGATATGTCAGAATAGCGCGGCGTTCCCTTGCTACCCTGTAGTCTACTGTGGAGCCAATTTCACCCTAAGCGTGTACTGCTAGGCATATCAGGTGTGTCAGCTGTTCTCTTGGGAGACTAGGAATTCTCCGTCTATGATGAAGCTTATTGGACACACTTGCCTGCATGGACGTCTGCCCATTGTCCACCTGCTTTCCCTTTCAAAAGAGCCATGTAGGCCTGTGGCGCATTGCGCACTGCAGACACAAAACCCACAGTATGTGAACAAGCCATGACTATATGAGAACAATCCATCCACTGGGCTGTGTGCCATCTCGCCATTCCCCAGTGATATAGTTGGCCAATATGCGAATGGTTAATATTCAAATTAGCAATTCCTTGAACCCACAAAAAAGAAAAAGGTTAATTATTGCTGGCTATTAACACTTTCTAGACAATTCACGGTGCCAGGATGGACTGGTGAGATCATTTGCAGTAAAGTAGTTTTCACAAACCAACCGTAGCATAAGTGCTTTCACGTGTCTATATCTTTATGGTAGCCTACTGTAAATGAATAAACCATGCCGCTATAATTACGTCTGCTGCTGCTGGAGAGGTTATGTCTGGCATTATTCAGATAAAATCATATCCTATTCAGGCTATACTATGGGCTGTGAGTCTACAGTGGGCTGTGAGCAGGCTACAGTACATCAGACATGGGAAGAGAGCAAGACGAGTGCCGCTTTAGGACCTTGAGGAACGCTTCAGCGACGCACATGGTCACGCTCGTAGAAGACAACAGTTCTATTCGCCTGTAATTGCTTTGAAACTGATGCCTTGTCTGTGGAGATTACACTTCCATCAATGTCTTAGACTATCATTTATTTTTTTATATAGTTAAACATAGTCCGTTTTCACACTTGAAACGCGCGCTTTTCACATAATTGAATGGAAAGTAGCCTGCATGAGTGGAGTTGGAGGGGAGTAGCGGGCTGTTAAGGATTTCTAACGGTCTCATGCTTGATCATATTTCAGGAAGTAAACTAGGTCTTGCACATCAGCTGTTCAACTGTAACTATATTATGGTTGTGCTGCCGTGATACATTTGGATCGTCCTGCCATCCCTTGCCGGGCAACATGAGCAACCGGCGCTGTTTGAAGTTTGCATTTTTGACAGCACTTAACGCTTTATCAATCGCAATATGCTCCAAGCCCACTGAAGGTAAGAATTGAAGATCGATTATGAATTTCTTCTATCTCTCTTTTTTATTTGTATAATATTTATTTATATTTTGTTCATTTTAAATAAACCACAACAAGGTATCCCTTCGTGGTGTCATTCATTAGAGACAATTTGTCTCTCGCATGGATTGCATGCACTGTCTGTGTCATTACGATAATTTAATTACAATGTTTATGTAAGAAAAGCCTACTTATTTTACCATCCACATTGAGATGAGAATATATTATGGCAAGTCGGAAGCTGTTGAATGTGATGCCAGAATTGATTGAAGGTAGCCTACTGTATAACGTATACATTAGTTTCTAATTTTGAATTTTACTTTCTTTTTTGAGTGCAGCCTAATTTGAGACTTATCACTGCACCAGCAGCCTGAAAAGTAGGCTATAGTCTGTGTGGACATTGTATCCTACAATAAAGTAGAGTTTCATATCAGAAACTGTGCTGATGTTCCCCGCAGCTCTGCAGACATGATGGAACACACTTTTCCGTGTTTCTAATGAGTTCTTAGCAGAGATGCTTAGATTTTGCTAGTGAAAGATGCTTTTGTCTGTTCTGATGGCACTTCTGGGAAATGAAGCGTCTTTGGTGGTCGATCATTTTGGAACTGTCATGTAGGCTGACTGATGAAGGTTGCATCATCTGCCAACATTTTCTGCACAACTCAGTTAGTGATAGTGTTTATCCCCCGCTGTGATTCTCTCATACCCCAGGAGGCCAGCAGACCCCATCAGTGCTAAGTGCCTTTGGTGAACAGTGCAAGAGGATGTCTTAAATGTCACTAGTGAGTTCAGGGGCTGTTTCTCTACATCAGAGACACACTGCCGCCACAATCCTGTCTGGCACACCAATCTAGGGAATTAATCAAGGAACAAATGAGTTTAACAGAGGAGAAGGACAGAGGGAGGATGAGGCAGACTGGATCTATTTATCAACAGTTCATTAAAATGAAACAGCGTTGACATGTCCCTCCCTGTGGGACAAGGTGATCATCAACCCCCATCAAGGCCATTGTGAGAGACTGGTCACCGGCCAGACAGGAAGTATTCACCTGGTCGGGGGTCATTAGCGATTGAGATGCCCTTGGGAGAACGTGGCGTGAACAGGTGCTTATAAGCAGGCTGAAGTACAGCTGAGAACACAGCATTGTGCCTTGACTCAAAAGGGAAATGAGTGGAAATCATTAGTGCTCCCTTTTATGGACCTCACACTGTACTTCTGTTTCCACTGCTGACAGAAATCTCAAGGTTGCGTCTGCAGACGGAGAGAGGCTGCGATCCGTGCGATCCGATCTGCAGTGTCCTTTCTAATGCGTCTTCCTCACACCTTTTTTTTGGATTAGATTTGTTTGATAGTTAACAAAGACAGTAATTTCACTACCCACAATTATAGGACAGAAATAACAACATGGCCTTCATTAACTGATGAGGATAAAAAACACAGAAAAGTCAAAGACTTGTTTCCACTGTGGACCTCTTTGTCAAGACAGACAAGGCAACACCATGCACCATGGCACCAATCTACTTCACATTTAATACAAAAAACAGCATTTATGAGAGATTAAAACTGTGCTTTCATGTCAATTGATTTTCCTTCTTTCTCGTATGCATGTTTCTGTCCTATAGCTGGAGTCGCATGTTGGGAATGATTTCCTCTGATGGCTGACACACTTGTAGTGTCAGGCCGGATGCACACGCCAGCTGCACTGTTTCAGCCACCATGACTCTCTCTGCCTCGGGAGAGCCCATGCTGTCTGAAACAAATGAGAGCTGAAGTATGGTGCGTTAAAATAATCTTAGCCTTCCACAGAGAGATAGTTGCCTATTGGAGGTGTAGATCTAGCCGAGGACACTTAGCCGATATTCGTTCTAGAGTGGTCGACGCTTGCGTTCGGGGTTCTGTTTCAGAATTGCGAGATTGATAAGTGAGACAAGGCCAAACTGCTGTTGGTTACGAGGGCATATTATCTTACCAAGCAGCTGCTGCTCCACTTGCGATATTAATACGACAGAGGGAAATAGCTGCCCTGCAGTTGTGTAGCCTGACCTGTACAGTACATGTGTTGCGCTGAATTCTGCGGGGCTGCCTTGGACTCGCTTGACCCCCCCATAGTTTAACAGGCGAGCTGAAACCCAATGCAGACTCTTGGCTTTCTCATCACACTCTCACACCCAGGCAGGCCAGGGTTCAGCTCAACACAGCCCTCCTGCTGGGTCTTCTCCAGACAGGTCAGGGTTCAGCTCAACACAGCAGGGCCTTCTCCCCGCGTCTGGTCGGAGTTGGCCGAACCCAATCTACAGTCAAAGTTGACTCAACTCTCTATCTCCAGTCAGTGTCAGCAGGCCTATCTGGATCACCTCACACGCCACCACACAGCAGACCCTCAACACATTCTTGACCCTCACTGCACGAGAGAGAGAGAGAGAGAGAGAGAGAGGGAGAGAGAGACAGAGGGAGAGAGAGAGTGGGAGAGACAGTGGAAGAGGGAGAGAGAGAGAGTGGGAGAGAGAGAGACAGAGGGAGAAGGAGAGAGAAAGAGACAGAGGGAGAGAGTGGGAGAGAGAGAGACCAAGGGATAGAGAGAGAGAGGGAGAGAGACAGAGAGGGAGAGGGGGAGAGAGAAAGAGAAAGAGGGAGAGGGGGAGAGAGAGAGAGAGAGAGAGAACCTGCTGTTACATTGGGTGGTGATTACTCTTAGCCTGTAATAGTGTAGAATGCCAGAGAGCTCCTCGGAAACGGCTTCAGCTGTTAGTGCCTGTTTCCCGGCTCATTGGTAATTTGTGAGGAAGCGTACATTTTGATTTCTCAATGGCTTGGAAGCATGGACAACTGAACATTTAGAGGAAAGGAAGCATGTTTCACATTCTGCTTAGCCTACTGTGCGTACCAAGGGGGAACACGGCTCACTCCTCAGCTTTCAGAGTTCATGGCGTGTCCTGCTGTGGCCTGGCTGTCCAGAGAGCCCACCCACCATTATGTGGAACACAGGGAGACGCGCGCAGGTGATCCATCAAGCGCCCTAGAGCACAGCCTATGCCCTGCGAGGCTTCCCCTCCCCATCCTGACCTGAAATATATATGCTGCGTTCCATTTAGCTCGTGAAGTCATGATTCACGAGATAGGCCTACTACTCACAGTTTTAACTGGAACGCCCCTCACGACTTGTTTTCTCAGCTCGTGAAATCAAACCATTCGACCCTACCCCCAGCCAGCTCTGCAAGTCGTGAACAAGATGGCAGCCCCCTTTGTAACTAGTAATACTGTTTTATTAGCATTTCTATCTTATTTTTGTCTCATTAAATCAGTCGTACACACAGTATTTTCCAATTGTTATCTGAGGACATGTTCGCACCTCTTTTGTATGAGCAAAATACCGCCCGCATAGTGTTTTATCTTCTGGTTTAGCAAAACAAAGCTTAGCATACAAAGCTAGCTAACGTCCATCTTTATTCTGAGCTGTTGTTGTTGTCTTCGTTCTCCGTCTCTCCCACCTCCCACCTCACCACTTCCCAGACAAATGGAACGCAACAATAGCACTGTTGCAGCAGTGTTGAGCCCTGGCCGACTAGCCAGACCTGTCAATCAACCAAGTCAATCAAGTTGGATTTATATAGCGCCCTTCATGACAGAGTCCAGTATTCATTCAGACACAGTCATACCGGTGGTGGTAAGCTACATCTGTAGCCACAGCTGCCCTGGGGCAGACTGACAGAAGCGTGGCTCCCAATCAGCGCCTACGGCCCCTCCGACCACCACCAACATTCATTCACATTCATACGTTGCATGTCTTTATGATGGTGGGGGAAGCCGGAGTACCCGGAGGGAACCCACGCAGGCACGGGAAGAACATGCAAACTCCACTTCTCTGTGAGAAGAGACGCAACAGGTCAACACCCAGCTGGAGGATTGCTGGCAAATTAGCACATCTAGCTTAGCTAGTGCCCGTGATATCCTGCTCAGTCTGCAACATAAAGACTTATGAGTCCTTTTAGGCAGGGTTCCCAGTGCAGAGATGTAGGCAGAGCAGCAGGGTACGCTAGCTGCTGCCACGCTCAGACCAGACTCTTGGCTAAAGGAGAAGCTTGACTAAACCTGAGTGCTCTACCCATAAATGAGGGGAGATCTGTGGTTTTTAGCCTTCCCAGATGCTTGATTCCCCTTCACAAACCTAACTACTGTAACAGAACAGATTTGCGGTTCCTGACTAGTGGGAGACTGTGGCTCAAGAGGTAGAGTGGGTCGTCCAATGACCGCAGGGTTGGCGGTTAGATTCCTGCCTGTCCCTCTTGTCCGCACGTCCCTCTTGTCTGCATGTCTTTGGGAAAGACACTGAACCCCAAATGACTCCCAATGAGCAGGCTGGCACGTTGAATGGCAGCTGGCCGCCATTGGTGTGTATGTGTGTGTGAATGGGTGACTGAGAGGCCACTGTAAAGTGCTTTGGTTAAAAGTGCTATATGAGTGCAGGCCATTTACCATTCAGTGCCATACAGATGCCTCTGACATTGAACAGATTGCAGTAACATGGTGCATTCATTTGGTATCACACCATATTATATGACACTAATACTTACTTAATGACACCCTGTGTCATTCAAGATGGACCTGACCTTCAGAAACTGCATCAGGGCTGAAGCGATGACACGGCCACACAGCTGTCTATGGTACACAAAAAAGTGTGGGGCGTCTGATAGCGTTCTCCGCCCACTCCCACCCCCTTTCCAATGGAGCTGGAGGTTTTTCCACTTTGAGCGCATGCCAGACATGTGTTCCTCATGACGGAGAGCAGTCGCAGAGTCCTGTCTCCCCCATCGGGGCCAGATTAGCGAGCTTTCGCACGGCGAGCGCTTTGCCAGAAGCCCACTGTCACCGGCCTTTGTGGCAAGGCACCCTGATGCGGCGCCAAGCCCCAGGGAGAGCACCCACCACCGGGGACGAGAGGGCGGGGGTGGGGGGTGGGGGGTGGGGGGGGGCAGGGAAGCATCTCCCATCAGGCACGTTACTCTACCAGGCCATTCCTCTTGGACAGCAGACACTGACCCCCTGCCGACTCGAGGGGAATTAGTGTGGCAGGATCATCCATTTCCCATAGCCAATTATCTGCTGACATCAGGCTGGTGTTACAGTAAATTACTTAAATATGAGAGGTGGGGGCAGCGTGCGTGTGTGCGTGCGTCTGTGTGTGTGTGTGTGTGTGTGAGAGAGAGAGAGATAGAGAAGGAGAGAGAGAGCACCCTGGTCATTAATGTTTCTTGACCAGTAGAGGGAGCATTGCACTTTGGCTGATGCTCACATGTCATCCTGACCCCAATGTCTGTCCTGCTCCCAACGCTCCACCCATAAAACCCACTATGAACGATCGTCAACACTGCCACCTTTTGACACTGTGTGAGGGGAGCCAAGTTCCAGGCAGTGCGTGGGTGGTTCATATGAGCGTGATGCCACCATAGGGACTGTCCATTTCCCGCAGGGACCGCCAGGCTGGTGACATAGTGTCCCCTGACTGGCTGAGATGTTTACCATGGAGGAAAACCAAGATTAACAGCCACATTTTATGCCGGGCTCACACTACAGGATATTTAAAATCCTAACCAATTTTGAAATCGGGTTACATCACGCACATAAGGAGAATCTTAACAGATATTCTTCTTGCGCATCTCAAACAAGCACACACAGCAAGATTTGAAAATCACACACTACAGGATCTTATCGTGCCCGAGGGAGCAACGAACCACTGATCTCGCCGTCTCACTTGTAAGGTCGGGACGTAATAATCTTAAATATCAAACGTTTGATATTATCGGGGCCGCCCCGATGGGTCTGCGAGCCGATTGGGAGGGATAAGATTGGATCTGTAAACCCCTCACATTACAAGATAATCTGGGCCGATCATCGGCCCCGACCAACGTTCCAGACCAGATTTCTCCTCCGATTGTCTGGAGGGGTGAATCGGGGATAAATCGGCCGAAAAATCCTGTAGTCTGAGCCCGGCTTTACTTGGTGGCGGAAGAGGAGAAGATTGTGTCGAGAAAAGAAGATGAGAAGAGCATTATGCTTCCTGACTTTGAGCACCATCCATTTGTGTTCAAGCACCAATCATCATCATCATCATCATCAATGTTCTAGCCTACTGCCCAACAGGATTTTTCTAGAATAAGCATAATTTGCCAATTCTGTTTGAAGACACATTGGTTTCATGATCTGCATGTCAATCAGCCAACATTAGAACAATCTTCATAAATCCCTACAGAGCACTCGCAGCACACCTCTCCAATTGAAGCAAACGGTTGGATCAAAAATTCAACATCGGTCCACGATTTATTGAACCACAGTGATTCAATCATGGCTCTGATAGAAGACACGCCCACAGGTATGCCCATGTCCCTCAGTGGCCCTCCCTCTGCGCCACAGGGGACGCCCTCATCAAATGAACGAAAGCAACAGCTTTCCATTTGTAGTGAGAACCCAAACACTGTTATGACTTCATTATTTCAGAGTTGCCTGTCAGGCAGTGAAATGCTGCCGGTTGCGAAAAGCAGACTCTGGGGTTTAATAAAGCCTTATGTTGTTGCTTTACCTCGCAATGCGGGGTTTGGGGAGAGAACATGGGGCTGCAGTGTGGAGACACCAGTCACCGAAGACGAATGGGAGCTTCTTCTTGTTATCTCAAATACCTAGCCAGCTACTGCTGAAGTCAGGCCCTCAAGATGAATATACATTTTATATTGGGAATTGTTTATGGTGGGCGTGAGCTTTACTTTGAGTGGCACACACACACGTACACACATGCACATGTATGTATACACACACACACACACACACACACACACACACACACAACTCAACCCCCACATACTATATATATTGACTTTATTAAGGTAATATAAACAGGCCTAGCACAAGATCTCTTGTGTACACTGGAGCGTACAGGAAGCTGATCATTGGCTGAGGGTGCTTTATTGAGACCTCTGTTTACACGTGCCTTTATTGAACGTATAAATAAGCTCCTCCGGCTCTGCTGCCATTTTTACCAGTCCCTGACTGGTGCTAGCGGCTCCTATACCGTTCTCACCAAACAAAGACCACTTACACGCTACCTCCTACCACAGTCCTCTGCTCTCCGCCTTTTTAGCCATCATCTCTCCCTGGCTCGTGGAAAGCAGTCCCACTGCTATTACAGTATTTCTTAGCGGGTTTAATTAAAACTCTACACCACACCGCGTCAACGAAAGGATAATCCAGAACCAGGCTTTGATGTCGGGGCACCAAATCCAGCCTGGTGGTGAGCCTCATCTTCAAAGGGGATCTGGAGCACGCTGCGGAGGAGGTGATGGCCATTCCATCTGTGTGTTAGGCGCACTCATAAAGCGGTGACCCCGGCTTCTGACCCGACCCCTCGGTCGATCAGTCACGCGGTCGTTCTCAGGGCTCGCTATCTGATGGCTCTGTTTGGACAGTTCTGCCCCCTGTGTCTGTTATGTTCCTGTGGTTCTAGGGGGCCCTTGGGGGGAGTCTGGGGGGAAGGGGGGTTCACTCAGCATTCCCCACCATACCCCGCTCACCCTCTCCCCCACCATACCCCGCTCACCCTCTCCCCCACCATACCCCGCTCACCCTCTCCCCCACCCTTCTCTGATGTAGTGCAGCATTGTACTGTAGGCCCGTGGAGGAGGTGGTGCGCGGTATTCTTTGCTCTATCTCTTGCGTCCTGTCCTCCCCGCCCGTTCTTGGTTCTGGTCAGGCTCAGGAATGTGATGCTGAGTGCTGAGCTGGTCACCTCCGGCCTGCGGCTATCTGCTGGGGGAGTTCTCTGATGAACACCAGAGCGGAGGCGGAACAAAGGGTCAGACGCCAGGAGAGCAGTGCTGGGGTTCGTTATGACGGCAGGGTAATAGGCAGACTCAGCAATTTCCTGGTGAGTCAGCGTGTGTGTTGCATAGAGAGCTGGATGCTTAAAGCCAGGGATAAGCAGGAATTTTGTCTGCTGAGTTAGATTTTTTGAAATGTAATACAGAGTCGAACTGAGTAAATAACAAGGAAAAGCTGGAAGCAAAATCTTTGACATCCCTCTTCCTCCTGAAATACACTTCCTCTAAGCCTCCACACACAAACTATTTAAAGCCCACATACATCTCATAGACAGACAAACACTAGTCCAGCCATTTGGCAATGGCCAGATGAGAGTTTTAGTGTGAGAGCAAACAAACATTTGATTTAGGATGTTTGTCCTGAGGCAAATGGTGCCAGTAACCTCTGTTTCAGAGTGTCCTGCTTCACCCAGACATCCCCCGTCTGTGGTGAGCAGATTACTGAGGGCTGTGAACACGGTCCCTCCCCAGCCCACGGCAGGATGTCTTGGTCTGTGATCGACTTTTAGAGCGAGATGTGGTTTGTGTTATGGACTTAAGTGGCAACGCACTCAGGATAGCGACAGTTTGTGCCACCTCACCCTCAGGCAATACCCTTGAGCACGTCAATATTGGATTTTGGGGTGAATGTGCTCACGATTGGCTGGAGCTCCAGGAGTTCTGAGGAGTGAGGGGACTTGATGTCTCTCAACAACTCTGGGCCACTGTATAACCACCTGGGAGTGAGTGGAGATAACTGGCCAGAATAATGCCTCAGAGTCTGGGTATAATCCCCCAGTCCTGCCTGGACACCTGGCTGGAAGCTATCACCCCAGCACAAGCAACGACTAGCTTCACTACGCTCACACTCTCCCCTGGAGAATTATGAAAATGAACTCCACCAATGGTTATGGTTTCCACAGAAACAGACATTTCTCATGCCTTGATGTCTGAAAGCATTGATTAGTGGTGTTGTATCAAGGGGTATGTCAGAGCTAAAACAGGCTCCGATGGACTGGCAGCCTAAATGAGGGAAGACAACAGCAGTTTTTGAAAGAACAGGAAGATATCATGTTTGAGATGAGAATTCATCTCTTCAGCCCGTAATTGTTGGTTGAGCTTCCAAGTCCAAGATATGTTATTTGCATGTTCTACCACAGTATCTGTCAAATACAAATACAGTAATTGTGTTTCTGTGACAATTTCTATTACAGGGTTATTGCAATGTTAGGGACGAACACACTGCTCCTCTACTCATAATAGGAGAATCTGTTGTTGAAAGTGTCTGAAAAAAAAACAAAAAAACTAGAGGGGCTTGCACTCAGAGAGCCCAGACCTCCGCCCCTGCCCCCCCCCCTCAACTGCTCTCTCCCTTCCACGCCCCCCCCTCTACCTTTCCGTTACAAAAACATGACAAAAAGCTGATAAAATGCTTTGCGATATGCAAACTGAGGCAAATCTAGTTAGTCGACAACATAATTGAAATGTAACTTGGTAAACTATATTTTAGGCATTCAAGTTTTCATCCATTCATTAGCAAGGTTATCATTTCAGTCGGCAAACAGTCAATATTGGGAGTTGCAAAATGGATTTTACACCATTGGAAACATCTCCTCTTTCAAACTTTATACATATGGAATGTCAACTGCTACCGAAAATGCTGGGATGGTCACACAATAAATCCAATGCTCAAAATCTTTCTATGTAAAGAACTACCTTGTTAAAATACTCACAGTGTAATTTTTCTTGCCCTTCAGTGGATGCGCTCAAGGACTGTAAATTAAGAGTAGGCTATGCTTGTTTCTATTTCTAAGAGTAGGCTATGCTTGTTTCTATGCTTTTCCTATTCCAAAAGCTTAAATGTGTTATCTGATTTTGAAGGGGTCCTGAGGAATTTGCTCTCTTAAAAATGCATCCCTCAGGAAAAATATTAATTATATTATTGATTATATCGTGATCGTGAATCGTATCGTGATTAGTATGTATCGTCACATCCCTGGTTTTCAGGTAATTTCTCTGTTTTTACAGGGAGAACCCTCGAGACAACTACTCAACATAGGCACCCGGCCAAGCAGAAACACTACGGGACAACACCTCTCCTATTGGTCGGACAAGATCGGAGACCAATCAGTTTGCTTCAATTACAGGTGAATAACAATCAAGTGTCCCATTACATTGAATTTTAGTAGTGGATAAGACCTCTTAATCATTTCGTAAAGTTTGATTTCAGATGTATGATGTAGTTTTATTACGAGTCATGTCAGTACCTACCTTTACCCAGAAATCCCACTGGTACAGTATCCACATGCGCCCAGTCAGAAATAGAGCTCTGTTTCCTCAAAAGCTGTGGTTTCTGAGGGCTAATCAAAGTGTTCAATTCAGCACATTTCAAACATGGGAAGCGGTACAACTCCAACATGTGTTCTGCATCTCAGGCAGGGAAGACGGAGAAACATGATGCGGCCTACTGGAATGTTAATGAAATGTTTGAAATCCGGGATCCTTGGCTGTATGTGGGGAAACAGTGCCAGACATTGATAAAAAGGTGTGTGTGGCTGCCAGCCATACTTAAAAACAGGGCTTGAGTTTCTGCGCTCTGTTATTGAGTCTATTCATTGGTAAATTCATTTTTCCTGGCTCCCCGTAGCAGAAAGGTGTGTGGGTTACTTCGGGATATTCTTTACTGAGAAAAAAACACACTGGCTCAAGCCGGGAGGAATAGGCATGTAGCAGTGAATCACCATCAGTCTTATAATGGTGGGATTAGGTTGTTTAATTTGATACAGATTAAAACTTTTTTTTTGTCTAGACAAAGTGATTACAGTTGTCAAGAAAATCAGTGCATTAAATTCATAGGTATCGCCTGTCTCTGCAGGATTACTCTGGCCGGGATGAGTGGCCAGTTCATCCTTGCTTGTGCAACAATGAAGAGCTGTTAAACTAAAGTGCTGTGCTTCCATATCCACTTATGATCCACTTGACAGATCTGCTCCAGAGGGGGTGGATGACTTTAACCACAAGGCAGTGGCCTTGGCTGGGGTTACTGACCCACTCTCAACCCCACTGGATGTGTGTGTGTGTGTGTGTGTGTGTGTGTGTGTGTGTGTGTGTGTGTGTGTGTGTGTGTGTGTGTGTGTGTGTGTGTGTGTGTGTGCATGTGTGTGTGTGTGTATGTGGGTGACAGACTATGTGTAAGAGAGAGAGAGTGTGTATGAGAGAGAGATGTGTCACCTACCTTGACTTCAAAGCAGACTCATTCTGAGGGATGTTGAGAGTCTGGGCTTCTGGCAGGATTAGGTCAAATAGAATAGAAACATTCAACTAATCCCCTGAGCTCTTGTTCTAAGACACCAAAGTAAGTTCAGAAGGATTTAAAACAACTCTCATCATTTGAAAACAGTAATCTGCACACTTTCTGCACTATAGCGAGCTGTCGGTAGCATATCATGGTACAATTCACTTGGACTTTCTTCAACATTAGCTCTCACTTCACAGAGGTTTTTATTACACAAACAACAAAGTGTATTATCTAAATGAGATTTTCATTTAGTCCCGACTATACTGTCCTGATGATATAATGTTCAAATCAAATGCAGCTGGATTTGAAAGGTAACGCGCTGGCTATGCCCCTCTGCCCATGTTTTGTGGTGCTTGACTCCAGACTAGAGACTACAGACTACATAACATGTTGATCTGAATCCACCAGCACCACTTCCATGTGCTGAATGTTTTTTTTGTGCCAGATTTCAATATGAAACTAATCAAAGTTTGACTGTAAAAATGTGAAGTTCAATGGGCTGCTATCGCCCCTGTCTATCACCAGAAAGACCCCAGGTGCATCTAGTTGACTGTGATCTTGATCTGCTTCCACATATGCCCTCTCTGTCCCTCCGTTGTGTTTCCAGACGCATCCCTCATCTCTGAAGGTGTTGATAGAGACGGAAGATGTCCAGCTGCTTCTGGTGCTGCACAAAAATGAGTAAGTGTCCCTTTATCCCC
Organism: Borostomias antarcticus; assembly: GCF_949987555.1. Lineage (NCBI taxonomy): Eukaryota > Metazoa > Chordata > Actinopteri > Stomiiformes > Stomiidae > Borostomias > Borostomias antarcticus. The sequence continues at coordinate 10,936,472 of NC_140255.1, read as the reverse complement.
TTTGGCTACACACAGACGCTGGCTGGCTTTGAAATGGGCCATTTCTGGAGTACAAAGCAATGACATATGTGGTGCCCAGGGCTACGGCCAAGTGGGGTGACACACTGCAGCGATGGTGAGAATGTGTATCTCGCACTCCGCTAGTGTGGAGCTCTCTCTCTCTCTCTCTGCTACTCCCCCTCCCTCTCTCTCTGCTACTCTCTCTCTCTGCTACTCTCTCTCTCTCTCTGCTACTCTCTCTCTGTCTGCTACTCTCTCTCTGTCTGCTACTCTCTCTCTGTCTGCTACTCCCGCTTTCTGCTACTTCCTCTGCTACACCCCCCCATCTCTCTCTGCTACTTCCTTTCTCTCTGATACTCTCTCTCTGCTACTCTCTCTGTGCTACTCCCCCCCTCCCTCTCTCTCTGCTACTCTCTCTCTGCTACTCCCTCTCTCTCTGCTACTCTCTCTCTGCTACTCTCTCTGTGCTACTCCCCCCCTCCCTCTCTCTCTGCTACTCTCTCTCTCTGCTACTCTCTCTCTCTGCTACTCCCTCTCTCTGCTACTCTCTCTCTGCTACTCCCTCTCTCTCTGCTACTCTCTCTCTCTGCTACTCTCTCTCTCTGCTACTCCCTCTCTCTCTGCTACTCTCTCTGTGCTACTCCCCCCCTCTCTCTCCCTCTGCTACTCTCTGCTCTCTCTGCTACTCCCTCTCTCTCAGCTACTCTCTCTCTGCTACTCCCTCTCTCTCAGCTACTCTCTCTCTGCTACTCTCTCTCTCTGCTACTCCCTCTTTCTCTCCTTCTCTCTTTCTCCCTCTGCTTCTCTCTCTCTCTTTCCCTCTGCTACACACCTCTGGAAACACACATCCTTCTTCATGTTCCTGCCTCTCCTTCATCCATTTGATCTTCCTGGATAGTGTAAAGGGATAATGGACGCCATGCTTTGTCTATTAGTATATGATCAACTTGCTGTCAGTAAGGGGAACAGAGAGCGCCCATGCCTCAGGAGAGAGAGCCCCAGGTAAAGTAGCTACAGTATGAGTACTTGTCACCGGGATATGATGACACACTGGACAGGGTCTCAGGCAGCCGTTGGTCTCTGTTGGGTGAGAAGAATGGGTTTGATTGATGGAACAATATGTTCTCCACCCAGCACTGCTGCCACGCTTGAACAGCCTGGAACAACCAGAGCTGTCGCTGGGTGATAGAGAAAGAGAGAGAGAGAGAGAGAGAGAGAGAGAGAGAGAAGGAGAGAGTAAAAGAGGATTCGTTTGCCAGAGCCAACCTTAAACTCTCCATCTCACACACACTATCATATTAATGTACATTCCACCTGCCATGTCTGGAACAAACCTTTTAGGCGGCATCAGCACTTTGACACATTTTTTATAGTTATCCTGCTGTGAAAATATTTAAATGAAATCTACATTTCCAAGGTACGGTAATGTTCAGGTTTCTGCCCAGGTGGTGATTTTGTTCTGTGCTGGCAGCCTTCAGAGGAAGGCTGGCTAGCATATAGCCAAATTTTCTTCAGCCTCATTTGCAGTCTGGAATGTTCTCTTTCCCTGTGATCAGCTGGGGTGGAAAGCAGCTCCAGAGTAGGATTCCCATGCACCAGGCACATGCCCTCATCCAAGATGGCTGTCATCATTGTCCGTTACCATTAAACATACAGTATGCAGTGAACCACTGTGCCAAGAGGAACAAATACAGAACAGGGTCAGTCTGGGACCTACTAATAAGCATTGCATGATGGGAAGGCTTTGATGGACAGTCCTCCAAGCGTTCCAAAGCTTCATTTGACAAACTGTAGCTTCTACTGTAGCAGTCAGGCTGAAGAACAATAGCTAATCACTGGTGCTGCAGGGTGAAGTGGAGGACGTGGAGTTCTTAAACTGTAGACTCTCACGCTCTGTCTGGAGCTGTGGGTTTGTTAAGCAGGCTGTTAAGCACATGTACAAATGGAGCAAATACAATTAAAACATGCGTATCAGGTCAAAACTAATGCTGATGCATGACTTGGAGTTGGGTTTTAGGTGGACAGATTATGTGGAGTGAGGGAGGGAATCAGTCCAGAGATTCCGGCGCGACAGCCAGAACCTGAACCTGAACATCTTTAGTGCTGACATGGAGTGAGGGGCTCCTGTCTGAGGTTCTTGGCCAGTCGGGTCTGTGGTTCTGATGAACACCAGTTGTTCAAACATGGCCAAATATTGGCAAGAAAAAAATTGTCAAATGAAATTACTTAAATCAAAACCACAGATGTATGTTCTCTTTCTCAGTTTGCAGCTGGACAACATTTCCTGTTACACACACACACATACATGCACACACACACACACACACACACACACACACACACACAGACACGCACACAAACACGCACACAAACACGCACACAAACATTCTTATGCTGACAAAAACAACAAGTGGGGTGAACTGGTTCTCTTGCAGACAGGCAGGAATAAACGATGTTCTAAGTACCTTGAATCCAGCTGAGCCTGTTAAAACAATGTTTTCAACTGTTACGCTTCTTCATACCGTCAGCGCACATCTCCAGCTTCATAATTGCTCCTCAGAGGCCCATAGAAGCATCCTGGATTGCAGAACCAGCACAGACTAGGCACGGGAGGGGGCAGCTATGGGTGCAGGCTCTGTGGCCAGGCTGTTAGGAGAGCTCCCACGGCTCAGTGGCCATGGCTGCAGGGTTAAAAGGATCTGGTGTGCTCCCTTGGCCTTCAGGCGCCTCAGCAGAGTAATGGACCATGACCGCTACTCCGGAGGGGCCCCGGACTGGGCCGGCAGCACAGCCATCGTACCCGTTTCCTTTACTAATGGACTGAAAGATCATCAGTTGGACACTGGGGTCTCCTCCGCCGAATGGAGGCCGGTCTTGGATGCCTGCACTGGGGGTGTCACTGCACTCATCACAGGATTTAGCCTCATGCCTGGGGGCGTTGGGTGTAGTGGAGGTCGTCCATCTTGTGGATCCTGAGAGGAGGACAAGGGAAGAAGAGTGCAGACCATAATCCCAGGACGGAGACAGAGCGCAGAATGTGCTTCCTCAGAGTTAGGCGGACCTGGCCTGGACCTGGCCCTGGCCCTGGCCCTGGCCCTGGACCTGGACCTGGACCTGGACCTGGACCTGGACCTGGACCTGGCCCTGGACCTGGACCTGGACCTGGACCTGGACCTGGACCTGGACCTGGCCTGGCCCTGGCCCTGGACCTGCACTCAAAGCCACCTGGACTCTGGAACAATGACACTATATCTGTCCTGGGGCAGTTCCAGACGTCGGGGTCAGGCAGTTGTAGTTCACACATCATGTTATCCAGACCTCTCCTCTGCGCTGTTCTGCCGTCGGAGAACGAAGCGCTTTCGTCATGATGAAGACATCCCGCTGACTCCGAGAGGAGTCCTGGACAGAGACAGGAACAGACATTTCACCGGGGTCAGGGATCAGAGCACACCAAAGACGTCACACAAATAATCCTCCCTGTCCAGAACAAATCGACAAAGTGACATCTGTGAGACCTCCTTAGTGGAGTTATTGTCCTTCGTTACTGAACCACACACGTGTGTAATAGTTGAATAGGTAATCCGGCTCAGAGACACTGAAGTGTACCAAATCCTCTCTCTCTCTCTAGTCATTAACTCTGGAATAAAACAAGGAGGCTGAGAAGCCCTTATCTCAGCTCCAGTGTTAAGTCAACTCTGTGCTTGTTCTGTTGGGTTTCAATTCTGCCCGCAAACTTAATTTGTTCAAACTTTCTTTCAGGCGTTGTGTCACGCGAGGTCACGAGGTGCGGTGCAAACAAAGTGCTTCTTTCTACATTAATTATTAATTTATATGTGTTGAGCGGAGAGAATCCCATAAAATGACAAAACATATTTGAGATTAAAAATTAAAAGGTATCTAGAAGTCATATGCCATAGCTTGCCATACCCAAACGACACCTCTGGTCCATCGCCACTGGAGCAGAGCTTTCAGGTGAACGCTGGATGCATGTGAGCCACTTACTTCTTCAGACCTTTATTAAAGCTCCTGTTTCCATGGTAACGAACCCAACTCTTGTCTTGAAGGAAAAAGAGTGAAGTGCGGGAAGGGGAGGGGGGGAGGGGGGGAGGGTGTGGAGCTTGTCTGTGGTCGTAACATTCTGCGTGCTGCCAGGGTACTACATATGGATGCTTGTTAAATCTGTTCTGCTTCGCCCCAGAAATCATAGCCAGATGATATCTCATTAGGGACTGACTGCCACCACCAGACAGACAGAGAGACAGAGACAGATAGACAGAGACTAAGACAGAGATACAGATACAGATGAAGAGAGATAGAGACAGAGGGACAGAGACAAAGGGACAGAGACTGAAACAGATAGACAGAGGAAGAGAGACAGAGGCGCAGAGACAGAGGGACAGAGACTAAGACTGACAGACAGTCAGACAGCCAGACAGCCAGACAGAGAAACCGAGACAGATATATATAGAGAGAGAGAGACAGAGAGAGAGAGAGAGAGAGAGAGAGAGAGAGACAGACACAGAAAGAGAAACAGATACAGAGAGACATAGAGACCTAGACAGACAGACAGACAGACAGACAGACAGACAGACAGACAGACAGACAGACAGACAGGGACAAAGATAGAGAGACAGCTAAATAGAGACAAAGGGACAGAGACAGAGAGACAAATAGACAGGGACACAGAGACAGATCGACAGAGACAGAGGGACAGATAGATAGAGGGACAGAGAGAGACAGAGAGACAGTGACCGAGGGACAGATAGACAGAGAGAGAGAGAGAGAGAGAGACAGAGATGGGATCCGACCTGTCAACAAATGTCCTCCGGCCCCGCCGCATGCTATCACGCTGGCCAGTGACCTGTTAACCGGGGCCACAGAGAGAGAGACGGACCAGGAAATAGAGTGGAGGAGGGGGCAGGAGAGACAGGCAGGATGTGGGTCTCACTAACACACAGCGGTGATTGGAGCTGTTGAAGCGTGGGGAACACAGCTATGTCTCCCCTGACCTCCGTGGCAGAGGCTACAGAGACAAATGGATCACCTGTACACACACACACGCGCACACGCGCACACGCGCACACGCGCACACACACACACGCACACACACACACACACACACACACACACACACACACACACACACACACACACACACACACACACACACACACACACACACATACAGTCCAGGTGCTTTTAATCTTATCACTGACTAAAAGGAGGCAGGGAGGCGCGCTTTGCCCGAAGCTTATCGTCCTCTCCTGTCGCTGCCGGCCCAGAGTGCCATGCTAGGCTGGAAATCATTAGCCACAAAGAGCTGCCTGGAAACGGGAGCTCGTCTTTGTCCAGAGCCCGGGCCTTTTAACAACCTATTGCTGACCAAGCTTTCTGGACAGAGCTCCCCTATTTTGAATTACCTTCTCCGACACTCCAATTATTTCTGGGCTTAGACCAGTAATTAATAATGCTCCCTTCTCTGCCTCCACATTCCTAATTAATTAGAAGCACCGAGTAAGCTCTGTGAAGCCCTTGGAAAGGGTCGGCCGCGTCTCCGGGGGAGCGGGTGGAGGGGGCACGTCTCCGGGGTTGTCCAGAGGCCGGGGAGACGGGGGTAGGGTGTACTGCTGCCCAGGTGGCCTCCCTCCAGACCCCCCCCCCCAGCTCACCTCAAAAAAGGCCAATATAGAACGCTGCACAGCCTGCCACACACACAGATAGACATGCGCATGCACACGCACACACACGCACGCACACACACACACACACACACACACACACACACACACACACACACACACACACACACACACACCCCTCCTACTCTACCCAGCCCAGGCCTGCTGACCCCCGGGTTAGAGGGGCTTCTCCTCTCTGCTCTGAGGCATTTTCCAGATGACTACCAGGGGCCGTGGGGCCCTCCAGCTGTTAGAGCCATTTCTCAGCCTCGCGGCCCTCCACCACGGACCATCCTCACAGCCCAGGGAGCCAGCGCTGCTGCTGCTGCTGGGCTGGAAGTGGCTCTCCATCACTAATGGACTCAGAGAAGACCCTGCAGGGAAGCACTCGTTCCTGGGGATGATACAGTAGGAGTGCCGTGCAGGGGCGTCGAGGTTGTTGGATGGGTCTGGGGGAGGGGTTGGGCTCGACTGGCTCACGCAGTCTTGAGAATAATGGTGGTGTGGATGTTTAGATAGTGTGACTAATGTTGTTTGTCTTGCCTGTCTGTCTGAGGAGACGTGGGAACAGCAACCTCTGTTCTCCTCTCCTCTGTTTTGGCGTATATATGAGTCACCGTTCATGAGCACTTTCCAGCCATCTGAATTTTGTGTGCCTGGTGAGATGCTATTTGTTTTGGAGAACATTGCGGAGGAAATTAATGTCTCAAAAGAGACCTGCAAATAAGACCCTTGGTTACTCAAGGTTGTCAGTTTCACTGAAATTAGATGTCTTTGTTGCTGGGTTGCATTGTTCTGTAATATTTGCTGAAGGCAGATGCTAGAATGGAAGTAGCCCAGACCTTCTTGGAACTTAAACGTTAATGAAGCTAAATGTTCTATCTGCGGGAACAGCCATTACGAGATTTAGAGAGTCAGATGTATTCCGGCCAGGTCTGCACATTTGATTTCCTTTTTTGTTCTGCGTCTTGTTCTATCTTGTGAATGCGTGAACGCTCATACTTGTTATCACTGATTGATCTCATCGGGAGGATTCACAGCCAGCGTCGATTATCACTATGGGTCAGCGCCTTATGCCAGGCACTTTATCCACAAAACAAGTGAACTGTGCCTTTAACTCTGCCATGCGTAATTAGGTGGGCTAGCTTGCAGAAGCTAGCCCAACTAGTGATATTCCCACTATTTCATTATTATTATTCTCCCCATTTTTTGTCTCCTTTATAACGTCTTCATACTTTGTGCTAGAAACTTTATTCAAACTTTAAAATGTTCACGATGTTTAGCTCTTTAATGGATGTATTCAGATTTTTTATATATATTTATTTATTTATTTTGAAATGTTACTTCTAAAACAATTTTTTGTCCCATTGAAACTGCTTGAAACTGCTTTTGGAATGTTCAGAAACTATTTTTAGAGTGGTGGAAGCTGTTGCTTTGAAAATATTCACATATTGTGTAAACTGCTGGCACTCCTACAGTTTTGAACGCTCACACATATTATATATCAAAATGTTCACACAACTGTGCTGATTTGTACAATGTAAGTATCTAAGCTGTGTGTCTTACAGTTTTCACTGTATGACAATTTGTTCGGCAACTGCGCTCCTCATTGAAACGCACTCTAAATTTTGAGTTGTTAATTTTGTATTTTTACCCTTTTTCTAACTTGTCGCTATACCTACAGTTTTAACAGCTCATACACCTATTATATTTTGAAATGTTCACACAATTGTGCTGATTCTTGTAAGTATCTAAGCTGTGTGACTTATAGTTTTCGCTGTGTGACGATTTGTTCAGCAACTGCACTCCCCATTGAAACGTATGGCGACACACTAGCTTTTGAGCTGCTAATTTTGCATTTTTACTCTTTTTCTAACTTGTCGCTATGCCTACAGTTTTAACAGCTCATACACATATTATATATCGAAACGTTCACATAACTGTGCTGATTCGTACAATGTAAGTATCTAAGCTGTGTGACTTACCATTTTTGAGTTATGACAATTTGTTCGGCAACTGCGCTCTTCATTGAAACATATGGTGCTGCACTAACTTTTGAGCTGCTGATTTTGCATTTCTACCCTTTTTCTAGCTTGTCGCCATGCCTACAGTGTTTAAGCTATACGGACATATTATACATAGAGATGTTCTCAGGATTCATATGGTGTCAATATATAAGCTTTTATAGTTTTCGCGATAGAGCTGTCTGAAGTGGACCATCAGAGTGTCAGTTGGGATTAGAGTGGTGGCAGCTGTTGCTTTTTTTTTTAAATTTGTGTGCATGTGCAGCCTCTCTTAAAGGTGCAGGCACCCTTTTATAACTAATGTGGTAGCACAGAACTCAGCCAAAGTGGAATAGAGACACATGATCTTCACTGGTGGGGGCCGGTGGGTATCCTGTAGAGGAGTACACCGTCCCTGACTGGCTATTACCAAAAGGGGCAGAGCCTCACCACCACGCCACTATTCACGCCACAGAACCCACTTTTCAGCCCCTGAGTGGGCTAGAGACACAGTCTTCAATGATGGATGCATGAAAATTGCCCGGAGGTCACTGTACTGTCCCTGACTAGCTGTGACCCAAGGGGGCGGAGCCTAACCAGCACGGCACTATCCACGCCACGGGCCCCACAACTCAGCCCCTGAGTGGGCTAGAGACACATGGTCTTCACCGGTGCGGGCGGGTAGGTGGCCCGGAGAGGGGTACACTATCCCCGACCAGCTCTGACCTGAGGGGGCGGAGTCTCGCCACCACGCCACGGACCCCACAATTCAGCCCCAGAGTGGGCTAGAGACCCACGGTCTTCGCTGATGGGTGCATGGAGATTGCCCGGTCCGTAGTAGTACTAGCAGTAGCTGTTACATACAACTGCAGCAGCTAGCCCACCTCATATTTTCTCCAGGAAATGTACTTTCTAGTTGGAGTTCTCATTTTATCCTCTGTTGGGAAAGGAGAGCGAATGTGAGAGCATCTTTTCCCAGACTGGAGTTGTGTGTGGCCCGGGGCTGGACTCTCCAGACCGTCTCTGACCAGACGGTAATTCATCCCCCCCCCCCCCGCCCTCCAGGACATGTCGAGCTCCCTCTCCCTTCCCTACACAAACAGCCCAAATATATCAAATCTAGTTTTCTAAAGGTTGCGGCCAGCCAGAGGGGACGGAGGAGAGGAGTGAGAGCGAGGGCTCCGTGCGCTTCCTGTCTGGGATCAGTAGAAACACGTCACATCATGGCTCCCTCTGACAGACACACAGACAGACGGGCGGACGGAGAGAGAGAGAAAAAAAAATTAATGTAGCCTTCAAGGGGGAGATGTTTGCTCCATGGTGCTTGTCCTCCATCCTGTTCTCTCCGTTCTCACAGTCTGCTGATTGATGTACTGTACGAACAGCGCTCCCTGGGCTCTGGGTCACTGAACCAGGAAGTGACACGTGTTTATCCGACCGGCGTGGAGTCAGGAGAGGAATTGAGCCCGTCTATTCAGATCTGGGGGCTTTGTTTGTGTCTCCTCTCATGACCAATATTTCCCTCTTGCTTCTCTCTCTCTCTCTCTCTCTCTCTCTCTCTCTCTCTCGCTTTCTCTTTTCCAACAATGGCCTTGTGAAAAATGAAAGCTGGCTGGATATAATGCAAAAACAGCATCCGCTCCAGTTTACCAGCGCAGCAGAAATCACAGCGTAGCTTCCCCCCCGCTTCTCCCAGATAGCTCTCTGCTGAGGAAACTGAACCGCTGCCACGGTGGCACCGGCCGGGATACTACTCTTTCAAAAGTGGTGTTAAGAAATGGCTTCTGGAGAACCAACAGTGTCAACACTGATCTGTGTGTGTGCGTGTGCGCGTGTGCGTGTGTGTCTGTGTGTGTGGGAGAGCATACGTGCCCGTCAGGTCCTTAGCTAACATTTTTATGTTTTTTATGTAATTATGTATTATTTGTTATTATGTATATAATATATTTTAATTTATTTTAATCATTGTAGTGCTAATGCCATCTGCCCCAGAGACTGCAGTATGGTTGGAAATTAGCCAATTTGGCTAAACCAGCATATTTACAGAAATGTTCCTTAATGTGCACTGTCTCTGAATTTTAAACTATTAAATAAAAAAATAAAAAAATAGATGTGGCTACAGTCAGTGATATTCCGTTTGTCTTGGTGTTCGGGGCTTGATTGAAGACTGAACAGTCAAGACAGGGCAAGCCTTGAGGAGAGAGGCGGTGGGAACTCAGTTTGTTGAGTAAAGCCTCTTTCCTCACTAAATTTAGCCTGCCCTGAGGTAATAAGATGAAATGGCGCAGAGAAGTTCAGGAAGCCTGAGCCCAGTCTTCTCCCTGTTCCCCTCAAGTCTCCTCCACTCTCCCCCCTGTCCTCCACCAGTCTCCTCCAGTCTTCCCCAGACTCCTCCACTCTCCCCCCTGTCCTCCACCAGTCTCCACCAGTCTTCCCCAGACTCCATCACTCTCCCCCAGACTCCACCAGTCTCCCCCAAACTCCACCAGTCTCCTCCAGTCTCCTCCAAACTCCACCAGTCTCCTCCAGTCTCCTCCAGACTCCACCAGACTCCATTAGACTTCCCCAGACTCCACCAGTCTCCTCCAGTCTCCCCCAAACTCCACCAGACTCCACCAGTCTCCACCAGTCTCCTCCAGTCTTCTCCAGTCTTCTCCAGTCTTCTCCAGTCTTCCCCAGTCTTCTCCAGTCTCCCTTGTCCTCCCCCAGCCTCTACCAGTCTCCCAGTCATGCAGAAAGCAGATGCTTTGTCCTCATCACACCCATGGTTAAGGTTAGAGCCGGAGCCCCAGGCGTCCGCGCTGGGAGAGGTGGAGGGGTGGGGAGGGGGAGGAGGGAGGGGGAGAGGAGGAGGGAGGGGGAGAGGAGGGAGTGGAGGGTCTGCTGGGAGAACTGTGCTGAAAGATGGACTGGGCTGCTGGATGGAGAGAGGAAGAATGTATGATGACTAAATGGGAGGAAGGCTTTTGGGGTCATGTATTTCTTTGGAGGGTTGAAGGTGGAGAGTGGTTTTGTGGGAGTTCTCACTCTCCCCCTCCACCCTCTCCCCTTTTCACACTCTTCTACACCTCTTTCTGGCTGGGGGTGGGCTGGAGCTGGGGCTCGTGTTTTGGCCTAGTCTTAGATTTAGATTTACATTCATACCATAGATTTAAGCTTGAGCTGGGGCTAGTATTGGGGCCTGGGCTGGGGCTAGTGTTGGGGCCTGGGCTGGGGCTAGTGTTGGGGCCTGGGCTGGGGCTAGTGTTGGGGCGTGGGCTGGGCTAGTGTTGGGGCGTGGGCTGGGGCTAGTGTTGGAGCCTGGGCTGGGGGTAATGTTGGGGTAAGGGCTGGTGGTAAGGTTGGGGTGTGGGCTGGGGCTAGTGTTGGGGCGTGGGCTGGGGCTAGTGTTTGGGCCTGGGCTGGGGCTAGTGTTGGGGGCTGGGGCTAGTGTTGGGGCCTGGGCTGGGGCCTGGGCTGGGGCTAGTGTTGGGGCCTGGGCTGGGGCTAGTGTTGGTGCGTGGGCTGGGGCTAGTGTTGGTGCGTGGGCTGGGGCTAGTGTTGGTGCGTGGGCTGGGGCTAGTGTTGGGGGCTGGGGCTAGTGTTGGGGCCTGGGCTGGGGCTAGTGTTGGGGCGTGGGTTGGGGCTAGTGTTGGGGCTTGGGCTGGGGCTAGTGTTGGGGCGTAGGATGGGCATGGCTCTGTGGCTGTGGCAGGGGACGGCCAGGATTTAGGTAGTATCCGCAGAGTCAGCAGCAGCGGACGTCACAGGGGCAGCGAGAGCCAAGAACAATAGGATCTGCAAGGGCTTGATGGAGAGGCTGGGGAATGCTGGGGGGGCAGGGACCCGAGGGAGGGGACAGAACTCACAGTCACTCACGACCCCCTCCCTCAAGCAGAGGTCACCGCCAGGTTTCCAACTCGCCGAGGTCGGAGCAGGAAACGCTTCAGTACGTACTACATGCGAGAGCTGAGAAAAACATATCGCATATCACATCCCATGGCCCGAAAAAAGCAGAATGGCAAATATTTACTTGACATAACTAGGCCCCAGTTGTCTCCTAGCGATAGATGCTTTTCAAGAGCGCCTTCAAAATGGGGTTGGGAAATAATGAATGTGTGCCTGTTGGCCTTCCTCACCTTCTCATCATTAATGGCTCAATGATGACACAGAATGGATGCACACCAGCTGCCTCCCCCATCTGCAGCCTGTGATGTACGATGCCATGTTTACAAACAATCACTTATCTAAAGACAATAACATCCCTGCTTCCTGAACACATCAGCAAAAAAAGTGTGGCAGCCGAGAGAGAGAGAGAGAGAGAGAGAGAGAGAGAGAGAGGAGGAGAGAGCAAGAGAGAGATGAGGAGAGAGAGAAGAGAAAGGGAGAGAGAGGAGGAGAGAGGGAGAGAGAGAAGAGAAGAGAAAGGGAGAGAGGAGAGAGAAGAGAGAAGAGAGGCAGAGAGAGAGGAGAGAGATAGAGAGAAGATAGAGAGAGAGGAGGAGAGAGGAGAGAAATAGTGAGAAGATAGAGAGAGAGGAGAGAGATAGTGAGAAGAAGATAGAGGAGAGAAAAGAAAGAGAAGAGGAGAGAGGGGGCGAGAGAGAAGAGGGGAATAAGAGAGAGAGAGAGAGATGAACAATGCCACTCTCTCCACTGTTTAATGGGGCAGGGATGATCTATGAGCTTGTAGCGTCTTATCGGGAAATCAATCTCACTTTCAGGGAAGCTCGTTGAACTACTGTAACACCGTCTTGCAACCAAGGAGGTCTGGAGAGGGACTGTATGCATGCTGTTTTTCTCAGTTTTTTCTTCTTTAGATGGTGAAGTCTCTGGGTTGTTTGTACACATGCTACTCGGGCCCTAGCTCCATTCCTCCCTCTGAGTTTTGGCTCGGTATTCCCCCCACAGCGTACACCCACACCACTCATCACCCGGAGAAACAGCAGAGAACAAGGTTGGGGTTAAAGAGACCCTGGCCTGAATCCAGGAATATATATTTAGGATTAGACCTGATTTAATTTCCAGGAAAAAGGGGACTTTTCCCAGCTAATACACAGACAATCTGAGGGGGTTGACCACCTGCAGGTTGGCACCAGTCCCCAGGGTCAAGGCTGTTTGTATTCTATTCTTAATGCTCTAATTTCCCTCTAGGTGTGCGCAGGAGTGAGGGCACATTAGCAGGCGGGTTCAATTAATTGAAAGGCAGATTTTTATGCATTCATTCATTGCATTAACAGACTAATAGGCTTGGTTGTTTGAAGTTCGCAAGTCACTCATTAGTTCCACTACGGGGTCGCAATGCATACGGAGTCGGGCTGTGGGCCAAATCATGTGAGAACGGAGGTATTTGAGTTAATGGGAAACCTCAATGCTTTGTAACGCCTCTCCCCCCACCTTTTAACCTAGATACAGAACTAGCAAGCATGTTCTGTAGAGAGTAAACACACAAACACAGTCAGATGCAGCTGTTTGCTCAGGACGGCAGGTGGATCCCGTCTCATGAAATGAAAAGCTCTCATTTCCCACATGTGCTGTTGCTTGTCTAGACAATATCCTGTGGAGCCTATTAAAATGATATCTACTTTGTTTCCAGCCTCAGTCAGCTACCTGACAGCACGTTTGGGTATATGCATGGATAACAAAATACCTATTGTCTGCCAGAGCAGAAAGACAGACGTACCACACACCCACACACACGCACACACACACACACAGTCACACACACACACACAAACACACACACACACACACACACACACAAACAGAAACACACACACACAAAGCTTGTGGGATATGGGAAGGCACGGTAACACATCTCTCCTCTGGTCAACCGGAGCGAGAAAGAGACTCCTGGTTTGGAACTCTGCATAATTTGTTTCAGATTACAATGCCATTGGCCCATACAACAGAAAGCCAAACTTGGACCCACTGTAAAGATTTCTCTCAATTTTGTACGTTGTGACTAATTACTGAAAACCTAACAATGTTACCAATCTGAATAACCTTTGCTTTAATTGCAAGCATATGGGTATTTAACCTCCAAAGCACTGTTGACTGAATGAAGTACTATATCTTTAGATTAGCCAGAGTTCACAGTGTGATTGAAATTGCCTTTGATTTGGAACATGTGATTGGTAATACTTTCCACAACCCGTGGGGAGGAGTGACATCATCAGCAATAAAGTCACCATTGGTCGTTTGGTCAGAAATAAGAGAGGTTCACCCCGAAGTGACCTGTGTGTGTGTGTTTGAATGACAGAGTAAGTGTGTGTGTGTGTGTGTGTGTGTGTGTGTGTGTGTGTGTGTGTGTGTGTGTGTGTGTGTGTGTGTGAGTTCGTCAGTGTGTCCTGTGATCAGTGTTTAATATGCAGAGAGGTCTATGTCACAGACGCTTTCCCATTTACAGCGTGTCTCATAAAGGAGTGAGGTCATCGACTTCAAGCGCCTGACAGGCAGATGTTACTAGTTTCTGCTGACAAAGTGCAATGTACCAGAGAGTCAATACAAAATGTATCAGTGAGTCAATACAGATGAGTAGAAGTAAAACTGTACAGACTATAGGTGTGCACTAACTCACATGTGGCGAGCCGCGAGCAAGATAAGAAGAAAACTAAACAGGGAATCATTTGTTCAGTGTGTTCCAGACCGCAGGCTCTCTCCCCACTTCCTGTGGAGTGATGGAGGACCCCCAAATCAAATTGTAAATGAGGAGTTCTACAAGTGGAACGGGACGCCAAAAGACGGCTGTCAAGATTGTCAGTGTCCTTGTCAAGCCGAAATGACACGTCCTACTCAGCTGCAGCCAGTGGCACAGAGGACGGCCAGCTGATGTGTTCTTCTCTTGGGGGGAAGAAGCAGCACATGTCATGTTATTTGTAGACAGAGGAACAGATTGTGTTGAATGACAGCAGGGGGACGGGGCTAGGGGAGTGTGTGTGCATGTGGCCTTCAGCTTCTTCCAGGGGTGTGTCCCATTTCTGACCGATGGTTCCTTGCCTGTGCTCTCATCGGCCCACTCCCCTTCCGAGGCCACAGGGTTCATCTGGACATAGCATAGGCATAGCTCCTTCTCCTTCCCTCTGTGTTGTTTTTTCTTACCCAATGGTTCATTTGTCATATGTACATAATATGGGTGCCATGTACAATGAAGTGCGTATGCCTGTGTGATATGAGTGAACAAGTACTGGCATGTGTGTGTATGTGTGTGTATGTGTGTGTATGTGTGTGTGTGTGTGTGGGAGAGGGGGGGGGGTAACTTCTCATTGTCTTTATGGAACTCAGAGAAAGCTTTCCCCCTCCCTCGTCCCTGGGCTGCATTATACATCGTCATCACCATCATCATCATCGTCATCATCATCATCACCTCACTTCATTACAGATTAGGATTGGGTTCCCTTCATAATTACCCTTCCACTGTTGCGGAGGTGTTTATCATTCGGCCGGCCTAATTGCTCTCCTGTGGAGTCATTCATCACAGACACGTTCTGTCAAGATGGCGCTTGATTCTACCTGGGTTTCAGAACATCACTTTCCAGCGGACAGACATGTCAATGCTAATGGCCATTCTGTTTGATCACCACTCCGGCCAATTAACTGCCCAGGAATGGCAGTGGAGAACTTCCAGACATTTAGAACTGCAATGAGGTTCCCAGTCCAGAGCCGGAATGTGTTGACAAGCCTGACGGTCTCTCTACGTGAAGCGAGTGTGAGAGGACCTTGTTCTGCCGCCCTAACTCGACGGGCATGGCTTCAACGAAGCTGACTGCTCTCTCGCCCAGCCAGTATCTTCGGCAAGAATTTGTATTTTCCTCTGCTTTTTTCTCCTCGGCCTCTTTATCCATTTGCAGAGAAGGGGTGGCCCTGAGTTAGATGATGTTAGCTCACTTTTTGGACACAGCTACAGCTTATGTAAACAGATCCGGAGCCATCAACCGTAGCTTGTTTGTTCTTGTGTTTTTTTCCCTCTCTTCTCCGGCACGACTCGGTGGCTGGCACATCCACTGGAACGGCCACGTTCATGACATGCTCACTAAAGGGTGGGTGGGAGCTCCACTGAACCCAGGCAGGCGAACAGGCAGTCAGAGAAGCCAGGCGGACAGGCAGGCAGACAGGCAGTCAGAGAAGCCAGGCAGGCGAGGCTGCGGGGGCAGACAGACAGGCAGGCAGGCAGGGTAGACACAGACAGACCGATAGGCAGGCAGGCAGGCAGGCAGGGTAGACAGACAGGCAGACAGACAGGCAGGCAGACAGACAGACAGACAGACAGACAGACAGACAGACAGACAGACAGGCAAACAGGAAGGCAGGGCAGACAGGCAGGCAGGGCAGACAGGCAGGCAGGGCAGACAGGCAAGGGGAATTCTGCAGCCTGTGCTGCTCAGACTCGGGGCCCTGGCCAAGAGCTCTCACTGATGTCATAGAGGGATTACAGCCATCAAGACTTTCTTGCTCCTGGAAACAATGTCTGTTGGGGGCTGCTGACATGTTATTTAAAAAAAATAAAATGTTTTAGGTATCCTACTTTTCCGGAATCTACAGAGCAACATTGCTCTTCGTATTTCCCACGTGAAAGTAACATTGTTTCAAAGACTCTTCATGGGCCTCTGATGATAAATCTACTGTACAAACTGGTGTTCCTAATTAACTTTCAGAGTAGTATGTTGCTGCAGTATGATTTCATCTGCTCTACATATTTACACACTTGTTATCATTTAAAGCGCAGGACTTGGGGGTGTTACAGGGCACGCATTCCTGTGGGAGCAGGTTCTACTTCATCACACTTAACATAGGGGACGGCCCACAATTCCCTGATCAGGTTGCTGTCTGCATTTAATGAGACGCATCGGGTGGTGTGACTGGGAAATCAATGACTATTGACTCAACTTGTATTCCAGCTATGGCAATGCACTGACTGTGGTGTCAGTGATCTGTTTCGATGCGACCAATTAAAGTAGTGGTTGGAGATCATCTTTAATGGATGTTTAAACCAAGGATTATCTGTTGAATGCAGTTAGATTGAAATACTGCAGCGTTCTTGTTTTCATGTGCAATGCTAATGGCCGGCACTTTTTAGGATGAAATGTTTTGATCGAGAAACAAGGGGTTTGGATCCAGGGGACTTGAGAGTGCTCAACTAAAGTTGGAAAGAAATGACTCAAAATTGAGCTATTATGATGTCCACATGGGTGTCCACACTCTGACCTCGAGCTAGAACATTAATGGGTTCTGCAGGGGTTGATCAGAAATGGAGCAGGTTCAGTGTTAATTATCCCACACCTGCCTCTCCTTCTAGTGGCGGTGCAACTGAAGATTTGGGGTTAATAAGGTTACATTACAAGATCCGGGGGGGGGGGGGGGGGGGGGCGTCTTTAATTGGCCACACGGTGACACACACATTACACACAGTGAGCGGCGACATTGCACACAACACACTCACACATGCAACTTCGGGGGTTGCCGGTGGAAAGTATTCCCTGCATTTCTCCCATCCTCCTCCAGGGGCAGCCAGGAGCAGTGCGCAGCCATTGTTCATGGCGCCTGGGGACCAAGTCCAAGTGCGCAGTCCCTGGTCAGAGACCGGACTGAAGAGCATCTGTTCTTCTGCATGTTTTTCGTATTGGTTTCATTGGGAGGAAACCCTTGCGAATGCTGGGAGAACAGGAAGATCTGATTACAAGCTAAGCCTTGATGCTCATATTCAATGTTTACACTTGTGTAATTAGTATGAACGCTGACATGAAACATGAAATCGATCGAATGTTCTTAATTAGCATACAGGCTGGTTGATATTCATGTTTGCTAGGATGGGGCATGTCACGTTTGACATTCAAGATCTCTCCAGCCTTTGTGTGCTGCTCGTGCTTGTGGATGAAAAGGCTCTTTGGTGTTGGCTGATCAAACACAGGGCTCTATTGATCCTACTGTTGTAATGCTCTGCTTTCTGTGCCCAGTCCCCTCTTAGCCCTCACATCAAGAGCTACAAATGTGCTTTGACTCTGAATAGATCACTTAACCCCATAAAACATTACAGGTAATAAACACTGGAAGATCGATGCTTAGAGTCGGGAAAACTGGCGTGTTATGAGTGTATGTACTGTAAGTGTTGATGTACTGCAAACTGGCTTGCCTGTTAAAACTTCTCCTCAAATGCTCCTCAGATGACATCTTATGGCATCCATTAAGTCTATACATTCTGTTTAGATAAGCCTTCCATAAATTGTCTGCTGTTGGAGCAGACAGACAGACCAGCGTTTGGCTCCCATCAAACAATGCGGATCATCGTCATTATGAAGCAATTTTGTCTGGCCCTGATTTTATCACTCGCAGAATCATTCCCAGAGAAGTGGAACTCATAATTCAGGGCTGGCATTTAGCGGTTGACATTCAAGAGAACATCAAAGTGACTCCACCCTGTCCTCCCTGTACAGTATATATCATATATATTTGCAGGTAGGCGACATTGAATCTCCCTCAGTTCTATTGTTGGTGGCGTACTTTCATCTTTCCCTCGGGCACAGCGTGACGTGCTGCACCTGTGAGGAGTGAGGGATTAACAAGCATAATTGCAGGCATTGTGCCTGACCGTCTACCAGGCCAGGGGGAGCAGCCCCCCCCTGACCGTCTACCAGGCCAGGGGGAGCACCCCCCCCCTGACCGTCTACATGGCCAGGGGGGGCACCCCACCCCGCTAGCGCTGCCATATCTCGCTCCCCGTCCTGAGGTGCTATGCCCGTGGGAGTGGCGGTGGTGGCTACATGATGGCGGCCGCCCTCCCATGTGCTAGTCCTATTCTAAGCCTGTTGTGTCCCCGGCTGTCAGCCCGCTGTCAGCATGGATCGGTTCCCTGACCCTAAACACTGCTGATCCGAGTTCAACCCTTCCCCCCCCACGGTTCCTTATTGACTCGCCACTCTCTCCCTTCGTCTCCTCGCCGAGCTCTCGCCGCCTCCCCGTCGGTCTGATGTCCGCCCGCTGTGGCGGCCCGGCTTACCCATAATGCACTATGAAATGGGGGGCTCGACCCCCCGCGCCTTGTTAACTTCCCGCTGATTGATAAACAGCGAGCTGCCGTGCGGTGACAAGCGCTGCTGGAATTATACACAGCGGTGCGCTGTGTGTGCGCGCTCGTCTGGTGGCGTGTGCGTGTGTGTGCGTGTCCCCTGCCAGCCACACAGTCCCCAGCAGAGAGCATGTTGCTATGCAGACTCAGTGCGTGATTTGGTTTCTGTGGACACGGATTTGCCTATTTGAAACCAACGGCCAATCGCTTCCCAGGGTTTGTGCAGTCCTCGCGTCACGTAGCCCAGTCTGTGTTTGTTTTGCGTGGAACAGGGGGCTGGAATTTGCTTATGAGAATATTGAGTTTATTCTTGACATTTTGCTGAGGCCTGTTAGGATCCGCCCAGCGTGCTTCAGCTGCATGGCAGCACAGCTACAGTACAGACGGATGAGCCTGTGTTTGTGTGCGGCGGACAGATGTTTGCGGTTCTGCCTGTCCGACACAGACGGCGAGGACTAATTAGGACTTCAGCTCGTCAGTGCGATACGTCATTTGATGGGACACGTCGGTCTGTGGCCTGTCTTTGATCCCCTGATGGTTTCCAGCTCTTTGGCTTTATAATGGGTAATAAAAGGCTGAGGCCAGGAAATATCGTATCTCACACCAGCGGGTCCAGAACCAGAACAGAACGCCCGTCACACGCCGTGAGCTCACACTCAGCACGGGTGAGGTCAGTCAGACTATCCAGTCGCCTGCCATGGGTGTTCCTCCTCTGTGGATTAACACCAGCTAGCCATCTGCTGACACACACACACACACACACACAAACAGACTTGCATTATGATACACGCACATTCTTGTACTGTACACACCTACTCACTCACACACATGCTGTAATAATCAACTCAGTGGGATCTTATTGTGTTTCTGAGCTCATCCCATTCCAGCCCCGCCCCCCAACCCGCTGTTATTCCCCCAGTCCTCCGTTCCCCTGCCTGGCTGTCCTCTCTCTGCCAAGGTCCTTCAAAGGAGAGGAGGGGTCGGGGCTAACCTTGGTGGGAGTAGGGAAGGGCGGCCAAGAGGAGCCCCTGTTACAACACTCACAGCCTTCAGTCTATTAAGTGATGCTTCCCCAGAGAGGCAAAGAGAGGGAGGAGAGAGAGAGAGAGAGAGAGAGAGAGAGAGGGAGGTGGGATAAGGGGAGGGACGGGTAGGAAGAGAGGGAGTGGAAGGGGAATATGAGAGAGAGAGAGAGAGAGAGCATTGAATAAGCACTCTAATTGTATTTGCCCACAACAGAGATGTTACTCTCATTCATCTTGCTTTGTTGACAGTAACACATGGTTCCCTCACAGAATCCTTTTAATATATCATTGAACGATTGCTCCAATCTTATATCTCACTCGCTTTCCTTTCTTTTAGAGCGATAATGAAAATCTGCCTCCCCAATCTCCAATATCATCTGAAGACCCAACACATCTGATTTCACCAAATTATATATTTCTCTGAATTACACTGATTAGGTTTTTCACCTTGAAACAGGGTATCAGTACTGAGTGTCTCTCTATGGTGCATGCAGCAGGAATGTACCTGAATAGTGAAGCTCATAGCAGCTGCAGGACCAATTCCATTTTCTCCCAGAGGGAATCACTGCCCTGTATCAGTTACAGCTGCTCAATTCAATTTAGACTGTCCTACGGCCTGGCTAGCTTTTTCAATCAAGTCTCTCTCCATTGATCGCACTATTTATCTCTCATGCTAGTCTGGCATTGGTGGAATAGCTAAGCCTTGATGATTGATGTTTTGGAGCCAGGCCTTGAGGGTCACTTCTAAACCGAATGCTTATTTTTCTCTGTTTTCCCTGCAGGGGTCTGTTTGCAAGTCACTACACAGAAACACACTACCTGGAGGATGGCAGACGGGTCACGGGGAACCACAACTCCACGGTATGGAATCAACAGAGAGCCCCGATCATCCCTGCTAGAACAAATGCATTCTCTTTGAGCTGTTTGGTTGATTTGTTCTTATCTGACGCCTAGCTGACTTAATGTTCTTTACTTTGAGACCTCGTGTTGAGCTCCTGTACCTAGACTGTAAGGCTACTGCGTGCCTCCAAATCTGTCTTCGGCACGTGCGTAGGGATAAGGAGATCCACATCGCTGGGAGAGGCTTCCCGCATACTGTCCTCACTTGCAAA
Source organism: Borostomias antarcticus (assembly GCF_949987555.1). NCBI lineage: Eukaryota > Metazoa > Chordata > Actinopteri > Stomiiformes > Stomiidae > Borostomias > Borostomias antarcticus. The sequence goes on along the minus strand of NC_140255.1, from coordinate 10,915,613 downwards.
AATATTTTCTTAGGAACGTTTCAGTCACATTACATTACAGTCATTTAGCAGATGGTTTTATCCAAAGAGACTAACAATAATTGCATTCAACGTAGGAAGAGCCAATGTACTACTACTTGCCAGACCTCACAAGTGCATCTTCTTTCTAAAACAAGTGACTACGAGCATAATCTAGTGCTGAAGGCAAAGTGCAAGAATAGCAATCTAAAATACAATAGGTGCTTAAAGTCGCACTGAAATGAAAAAAGCATTCTGTCCCATTTTGGTTCACATAATTGGTCATAGTGTTCACCTATTCAACAATGTATGGCAAACAAATTACAAAATTCTACTTTTGTTGTAATCTTATATCCTTTGCCTCTGGGTATGAAATGCGCTATACAAATAAAGCTTTGTTTGATTGATTGAAGCATGCTGTGCACCCTCACAGTGAATTTAGATATTTTATATTGGTATTTTCCAGCCTGATCAAAATGTTCAGGTCAAGACTCAGAGCTGTGTTCCTGAGGGGGGGCCCTCCCTGGCTGGGCCTGGCCAGAGAGCTGTGTTCCTGAGGGGGGGCCCTGCCTGGCTGGGCCTGGCCAGAGAGCTGTGTTCCTGAGGGGGGGGGGCCTCCCTGGCTGGACCTGGCCAGAGAGCTGTGTTCCTGAGGGGGGGCCCTCCCTGGCTGGGCCTGGCCAGAGAGCTGTGTTCCTGAGGGGGGGCCCTCCCTGGCTGGGCCTGGCCAGAGAGCTGTGTTCCTGAGGGGGGGCCCTCCCTGGCTGGACCTGGCCAGAGAGCTGTGTTCCTGAGGGGGGGGGGGGGGCTCCCTGGCTGGACCTGGCCAGAGAGCTGTGTTCCTGAGGGGGGGGGGGGCCTCCCTGGCTGGACCTGGCCAGAGAGCTGTGTTCCTGAGGGGAGACCCTCCCTGGCTGGGCCTGGCCAGAGAGCTGTGTTCCTGAGGGGGGGCCCTCCCTGGCTGGGCCTGGCCAGAGAGCTGTGTTCCTGAGGGGGGGCCCTCCCTGGCTGGGCCTGGCCAGAGAGCTGTGTTCCTGAGGGGGGGGCCCTCCCTGGCTGGGCCTGGCCAGAGAGCTGTGTTCCTGAGGGGGGGCCCTGCCTGGCTGGGCCTGGCCAGAGAGCTGTGTTCCTGAGGGGGGGGGGGCCCTCCCTGGCTGGGCCTGGCCAGAGAGCTGTGTTCCTGAGGGGAGACCCTCCCTGGCTGGGCCTGGCCAGAGAGCTGTGTTCCTGAGGGGGGGCCCTCCCTGGCTGGACCTGGCCAGAGAGCTGTGTTCCTGAGGGGAGACCCTCCCTGGCTGGGCCTGGCCAGCTCAGCACATTCCTGCCATTCCACAGCTCTCACACAATGAGGGAGTTGTACCGGAGCAGGGGAGAGCTCCACTGAGAGTACCCATCATAATAAAACAAGATTGACATGCGATCTGGGTCAGGTCGATCGGGATTGCCGTTAACCCAGTCTGATTTAGGGGCGGGTCCGGACCGGCCTATTAGCTGGGGACAAAATGGACGCCCTTTGCACCACCATCACTCCTATCAGCCGCCTGTCCATTCCTCTCTGGCGGATTTGGTCCGGGCCTTCATGGGAGTGTTTGGCTGGAACAGGCCCGTGGTCATTAGATGGATTGATCCAGTGTAGATTTATTGTCCTGTCTGTAGAGGAGGAGGCCCTGGCTGGCCGACCCGAGGATCGGGCGGGTTCAGGCGGGTGTCAGGGACTAGGCAGTATGGGGAGTGAGGAAGTCTTGAGACTGAGAAGCTGCCAGTCCTCCTCCTCTCGTGTGGCTGCTTTATGTCTCTCTGGACTGCATTGGAACTCTTTGGAGGCGTCTGTTTCCTCCCAGAGTAAGAGTGCCACTTACAGTGAGACACCATAGAGCTTGAAACCTCATTTAGGGGAATGCACTATTTGTTTGGATATTATAGGATTTTCTTTGTTAGAAAAAATGCATAGCCATGATAAACAAACAGTGGGTCCCACCTCGAACTGTGCATAACAGTGACTCAGTAATTGGTCTATCCAGAACGGTAAACGGCTTTCATCAAAGAAACATGAGGTCATAGCATTAATGCAGTGTGCTAAATCTAGCTGCTCCTTCCTTGCTACACTATATATCTATATTTCATGTACTGGTTCGTCCTCTTTTTAAACACCTGGAGATGTGTTATGAGGACAAGAACTATCGAGAACTGGGCCCACTAGAATACAGAGAGAGAGAAAGAGAGAGAGGGAGAGAGAGAGAGAGAGAGAGAATGAGAGAGAGAGAGAGAGAGAGAGAGAGAGAGAGAGAGAGAGACTGACTAGAGCTACAGTAACTGTTATAGTCATGGAAAGTGGTCTCAGCCATGACAGGACAGACACAAAAACCACAGACACCACCAGTACCTTTATGTGATGCAAGTCCAAGTTAGCAACATCTGGTCTGGTCTGAATACCAGGAAGCCATTCAGACACTGAATATGCAGAATCAGCAGTCAGTGAAGGTAAACCACCTTGAACAGGACCAGCCCTGACATCTAATTTATGACCCAAACTTCTATACTTAGTTCGGAGGGAAGTGGAAAACCCACATTTCCTTGTTTTACTGTGCGTGTGTGTGTGGGGCGGGCGGGGGGGGGGGGGGGGGGGACACCTGAGAGACGCCTCCTGCCTCCAGCCAGCCAGTTGTGCCACAGGAGCTGTTTTCATTCTGAACCAGGCACTTCCTCCCCTTCATCCGATAGCCAGTCCTCAACATGTCTGTCCCACCCACCCCAACTCCCCACTCACACCCAACACCTTCTGCACTCACCTCCAATGCCCCCAACACCCTCCACACCCCACCCACCCCCAACTCTCCACACCTCATTCACCCCAACACCCCACCCACCCCCAACACCCTCCACACCCCACTCACCCCCAACTCTCCACACCCCACTCACCCCTAACAAACACTGTTTTAACCAGCTGTAGCTCTTCATCAGTGTGGGTGGACGGTATTTATACTGGGGGAGTGAGTTTAACCAACAACTCGCTACATATTCAGGACTCATGAGAACCCAGTTTCACTTAGTTACTCTTTCCCCAATGTTTATTCATTAAAGGAGGTCATGCACAATGTATTTGGTTCCAGGCCATGTCAGCAAAACACACTTTTGATGACAATACGAGTCATCGTACTGAGGGACGTTGGAAGTATTTTCTGAGAGGAGGTGCTATAAATATGGAGGAGGATTCATTAAGTGGGGGTCTAGAGGTCCTCCCCCAGGAAATCGTTTCCTGCATTCTAGTGAATTTTGCACCAATTATGCACCAATTTGTGCTGGATTAGCGTGTTGGGTAGCTAGTTTTATGGGCAAACATTGGGTTTGCCTCAAAAGATTCAGTAGTTGTATGAGCCCATAATTCATATTTTGGGAGTAAAAAAAAAGACCTAGTGCTGAAGAAAATCAAAAGTCATAGGCCCTTTAAGGTATAAATATGTGTAGGCTACTTGAACGAGAGACCACTTTTGAATGAAGGCTGGCTATTATCTTTCCACAAGTCATATCTGATTGATAAGAGCCATCTGACCTTGACATGATGATGACAGCCACAAGAGTACAAGAGCTCACATCTGAACCTGGCCAGAATTTCAGTGTGCCGACATGCAACCAGCAGCTTTACCGGGTCGCAGTGTAAGTGTTATTGCCCCCCCCCATGCGCTTACGTCTTGGGTTTATACACGCATTGATGAATTCTTTTGGGGCTATAAGTTCACAGATGGCTGAAAGTGGGCTCTCTGGTGTCCTGTCAGAAGTATTGGTAGGGGCTGCCAAGATGCTGAATGGGAAGAAGCTCTCTCAGAATGTACAGTACATGGCCTGCAGATGATGGTGGAGGTGGAGCTGACGACCTGATGAGAGCCTGGGATCAGATCGTGACTCAGAGCATGACAGCCAAACTTTGGGTTGAGGTCTTGCTGAAACCTGTGTTGCTGATGATGTCGTACATTCGGGCTGAATGTGAGAGTGTGACTGACTTCTCCATCTGACCACTTAAATCGGAAGATGTTTCCCTACTGCTCTGCAGCTGGCCATGTCCACTTTGCCAAGTATGGCCTCTACTCAGTTCCATGGAGAGGCTTCCTCAACGTGTCCAAATCCGTTTTCTCCAGGGGTACAGTAACATGCGACGCGACACATTTGTGGCACCTGAAGCGGCCTGTGGGGAGACAGATTCATAGAGTACACCTTTGTGAGGTACGGCCACGGTGTGGGAGGGATCATTATCTTGAAGCCAGAGGCGCTGACGGTCTGGGCCCAGAGCCGCCACATCTGCTGCAATATTGAGTCAGACATGAAGGAGATGGAAGAGGAGGCGAATCCCACAAAAGTTCATCTCTGTCACAAGGAGGGGGCTAAAGCCAGGCTTACAGCAGACTCCAAGGACAGGGCTGGACTTCGTCAGAAACTGGACACCTGCCTCCATCCATTGGATCCCAACCAACATCCAGGGGAGAGCCAGTGGGAAGATAGCCTCAACTGTCCAACTGTAATCACTGATGTAAATATTGAGGAGGCAGTATTAGAAGATTTTGAGAAGACCTGGCCAGAGGGATTTTACATCACCACCTCAAACAAAGTGAAGACAATGGCAACAACAACCAAATCCATCCGAGTTGACTCCAAAATGTATGACCTAAATGCCATCTATATACAGGAAGTGTCATCGCACTGTTGACTACATTACATTAAATTACATTACATTACAGTCATTTAGCAGACGCTTTTATCCAAAGCGACTAACAATAATTGCATTTAACGTAGGAAGAGCCTATGTACTACTACTTGCCACTTGGACTACTGACCGCAATGTTCACATGAAGGATGTCCTCGCCTATGGGCTGGCAACAGTCCCAACTGCCATGTTCACTGATCATGGAATGTGAATTAAAGCCAAGTCCACATTGAAGAAGTCACTCCAGGAAGGGATGCCGGGGATATGGATGTCACTGTCATTGATGGATCATCCATCCACTGACCAGCTGATGGCACTGTAGCTGATATCATTGAAAATATTAAAGGGATTTTGTTCTCATTTACAACTTAGCCATTATGTTGTTGATTGACTAAGATCATTTTCAACTGCTTCCATGGTGCCCCTCTTTTGGGCATTCATGTCTTGCTAATGCTAGTGCAATGCAATGGTACAGGCTAGCATCCACTACCAAACTCACTTAAACACTCCACAGTGCACAACAAAGTAAAAAAAAAGAAAAAAAGAGGACAGTCTGCTGGGGGATACTGAGTGTTTTTATTATCATTTTTGAAGTCCAACTATCGTTTTAGTTATCCTTTACTTTGTGGGGACCTATTTTCTCTGTGAGTAGGTAGGTGGCACAATACTTCACACAACCTACCTAATGTAGTCCCTGTGTTTAGCCTACATTTGTAGGTAATGTGAAGTATCACCCCGCCTTCCTACTTCCACAGAGAAAATAGGTCAGTAAAGTAAATTATTCAACCTTAGTTTGAATCCCAGAAGGTTGTCCTGTCATCCATTGAAAACAACAGCTCAACCTATTATTATCTGGGGAACTGACTCAAGACAGGTTTTTTCCATCTGCGGAGCACAAACAAAAGTTAGTGGTGACGGGGGAGGACCCATGCCCCATCGACATCAGGATGGAAGAAAGCAGGAGCCAATATGATGTAGAAAACCAGAAGGAAGAAGCTGACACCATCATAGTCCAACAAGTCCTGAGGTGTGCTGGAGAAGCCCATCAAATCTCTGATTTCTGATGATGCAGACGTGGTTGTCCTACTACTTCACCATTACCATTCTTCTTCTTAAACATTCCTTTTTCCCTCAACACTACATCTCTGGGTGGGTGAATGTGGGTGTGACCCTGGATGATCAACTGTCGTTCTTGGCCCATTGTATCACATCCGTTACACGCTCTTGCAGATTCCTGCTCTACAACATCAGGAGGATTCGCCCTTTCCTCACTGATGAAACAAAGCAGGTGCTCATCCAGGCTCTTGCCATCTCCCGCCTGGACTATTGCAACTCCCTCCTTGCTGGGGCCCCGCCATTAAACCTCATGAGCTTGTCCAGAAAGCTGCCACTCACCTGGTGTTCAACCTCCCCAAGTTCTCCCACACAACTTCCCTTCTCTGTTCTCTTCACTGGCTCCCTGTAGCAGATTGCATCCAGTTTAAAACTCTGGTTCTAGCAATGAAAGGAACAGCTCCCTTCTACCCCCAGGCCATGGTTAAGCCCTACACCCCCTCCTGACCATTACATTTTGCTTCCTCAGGGTGAGTGGTTGCCCAATCACTCTGCGGTCGATCGACACGGTCACGGCTCTTTTCTGTCCTGGCCCCGCAGTGGAGGAACGAACTGCCCACTGACGTCAGGACAGCAGAGTCACTGCGCATCTTTCACCGCAGGCTCAAAACTCACCTTTTCAAGAAGTACTACCAGGATCCTCCCTCTTAAGCACCTATATTTACGAAAAGCATGCAGAACATCGGCGACAGAGGCTCTTCAGACCACCAAGACCTGGACTGAGCACTTGGACTTGGTTCCCGGGCGCCAGGAATGATGGCTGCCCACTGCTCCTGGCTACTCCTGGAGGAAGACGTCTTGGGATGGGATAAATGCAGGGAACAATTTCCATCGGTGGCCCACGAAAGTTGCATGTGTGTGCTGTGTGATGTAATAAAGACCCCCCGGGTCCTGTATTATTATAGCCCTGTCCCTGATAGCATAGAGCCAACATTTGCTGGTGGTGGATGGGAAGGACTGCAGCTAACCCCTATCAACGGATAGAACACTATCCACAAAGACTGGTGTTGCTGAACGTTAAAGGATATTGTACAATCAATTTCAGGCAGACCCTGATGTCCTTGACCTGATTTCTAAGAGCTGGTTGTATTTGTGTTTCCCCCCAGGTGAACTGCTATTACCATGGAGAGGTGGAGGGGCACGCCTACTCTGACGTCAGCCTCAGCGCCTGTGCTGGTCTCAGGTGAGTGGGCCAGCAACAGGGCCTTCTGGGTAGGTTACGGGAGGTCATTGCCCTGCCATACAGAACTTGCTGCAGTAGTTATGACATTAGCCCTGGTGAAATGCTTCTCCACGCATCAGTGAGCCAAAATGGTTAGATTAGCCTGAAGCAAGGGCATCATCTTTCTCTGCCATAGTTTCTGTACTGTTCTTTAACATCTCTGGCTGAAATATACAGTCGTTAGAAGGTATGAAAGCAGAGACAGAATGTAAGCAGAGCCTAGTGATGAATGGAGACCCTGTTGTTAATTAGGCAGGACGATATATACACAGATGAAAAACGATCAGTGTGCCACAGGGCGGTGGACCAGTCAGATGATCCAGCGCTGGAAGGGAATGGACTGCAGATGTCAGGGCAGGAGTTATGGCTAGCGTAATATCGCTGGACAACATCAGGATTCAGGAATGTTTTCAATCACCAGCCAAATGTCTGCACCCTCAGGAGTGATACGCGTTATTGTTAAGCCCTTGTTTTTCAGCCTGGTTATGTCTCTGGCATCTCGGCAACCTGTCTCTAGACAGACAGACAGACAGACAGACAGACAGACAGACAGACAGACAGACAGACAGACAGACAGACAGACAGACAGAGAGACAGATGCAGGGAGCACATTCGACTAGAGAGCTATGCCGCTTGGGCGAACAAGCCAAGACAAATTATTCTAGGTTTGAATTGGCAGCAGTCATGCTTTGGGGGTTTTTAATGTAAGTTTATGTGGTCTTGAATGTTGTGCGAGGTTGCTTAAAACTTTGAATTTGCCTAGTCCCAGTGGATGAGAATGTCACTCTAAATCAACATGGCCACTTTTAAAATGTGAGAACAATTTGCAGGGGAAATAGTGGATATTACTTATTAGGCAAAATGTCTACTTTCCTTCCCATGACTACTGTAACAACAGTGGCCCTTCAACCGCCATGGTCCTGAAGTGGTGCTGCTGCCCTTGAGTTCTAAACACTGCTTACATTCACCACAATACGCATTTGTGTCTGTTACAAATGTTCCGTACATGCTGACAATTCCTAATAATCATTTTTAAAGGTCAATGAATGTCCACATTCCTGTTCTCAGGGGCTTCATCTCGGTAGGAGACAGATCCTACGTGCTGGAACCCTCAGCTGACCCCACCAACGGAACCCACTGGATCTACAGGGCGGAACACATGGACCTGTCCCCCGGCACATGTGGCCATGGCTTCAATGTCACACCACCCGCTGCACACAGCCAGAACCACTCACTCAGCCCCTTCACAGCCTTCAGCATCAGGGTAAGGACAGGAGAATGGCACGCACAAAACTATATTCCTGCCCCTTATGCAAAGAAAACATATTCCCATATGTATTAACTGTCAATATATTACAGAATAATATATGATACATACGTAATATATTGAATTATACATAAGGAATTGCCGCTTTTCATATACAGTATTGCAGTATATTGGAAAATATAACCACTTTCCTACAGCATATATGGAAATGTATTATTTGATATATTACATTATATTTTCCAATATATCACAATATAATTTTGTTTCATAAGGGTCTACTGCCATCCTAACCTATATTTCAGCAGTATGGACTTAAGGTGTAATTTTATCTACTTGGGAAAAAAACATTTTTGTCATCACCCTGATTTAAGAGCTACATTGCTATGTAGATTGGGGTGAGTGGGGCGCCATGTTCTAAACAAGGAAACTACCCTGTTGAATTATCCCCCTTTTTGGTATCTTATCTGTCGTCACTCCATTACCGGTGCGGAGAGTGCGGAGCAAGGCTAGACAAAATGCCAAGCATCTCTGCCTTAAGTGCGAACGTTCCCTCTGAACTGCAGATCAGATTGCACACTGTTTATCATGTATCGGAGGGGGGGGCTTTTAGTGGTCGTCTCCGTCCAGATTTAAACTTCTTTCCCCACTGCCTGAGTATCCCGCAGAGTGCAGACGTAAATCTGTAGGGAGGGAGCATGCCTGTATCTACAGAGGAGGAGGGTCCTTGGGGGGATACCGGCGCTCTGCTAACAGAGAACATGGGTCCTGCTGATGTCTATCTGCCCGGCGAGGTGGGCGTAGGAGTGGAGGTGTACATCACCTGATTTATCCGGTCAGGATACAGAGACGGGGAGGGACCGCGGGTGGGAGGGCGAGATGGGGGTGAGATGGAAGGACGATCAGGGCGGGTGTTGTGATTACACTGGTTCCACATAATGTAACACATGCTTGAAATCAAACATGATTATGTCTGTGATTTATCGTACGATTACGACTGTTTTCTTGTGTCCTACTTTATCACTGAATCTGTGGAGCATGTTTTCTCATCTGTAGTTAATCTCTGGGTCTGATGCAGAGGGTTACACCCTATCAGACCCACCACCCTCCCTGCTCACATAAACCTTGTACACAAGCTGCTGACCTTGCCTCCAGTACGCTTAGAATTATTGGATTCCCATCTCATAGAGGTGTATTTCTACAGTTGATCTAACAACAAAAAGCCTTCGTGTGAGCTGTGGTGATGGGTGTAAGGAGGGGTTAGGGCATCGTCTCGGTGGAATCCTGATGTCTGTAGGATATGTGAAGTTGATTTTGTGTTGAGAGCACTGAGATGATTCAGCTCTGGCTAATACAGTACGCCCTGACAACAGCACAGTGCCACATGGCCCGCCGCCTGGGAGAGAAGAAGGGTTGGAGGAAGGGAGAGAGTGAGAGAGAGAGAGAGGGATGGAGGGGGAGAAAGAGAGTTTAGAGAGAGGATGGGGTTGCGCAGGGAGGGAGAGAAGAGTCATTCTGATGATTTATGATGCTTTGAAAAATATGGTTTTATTCTTCTGGGTAAGGGATTTATTTAGTTTGACTCTCATTGGCTTTTTTATCTGATGACATTGCCCCCTTCATTCAATTAAGATTGGGAGACTGTGCCCCCGCTATCTAGGAGATGTCAGGGCTGAATGAAATTGGCTCAGAAGCAGAAAGAGGTAGCAGATAGTGGAGAGAGAATGGTCAACCTTGTAGATAAAGCCATCTATGCAACACAGGATAAGACACAGTGATTGTCAATAAAGGGAAGGTGTCATGTGGGCCAGAGAGACAGTCCGCCCCTCTATGACCTGCAGGATGACGGTGATTGTCAACAAGAACGGGGCTGTATTGAAAGAGGAGCAAATGTGGTTTAAGAGGGTAGATTTGCAGTATGAGTGTGTGTGTGTGTGGGTCTGCGTACAGTTCTTGCGCGTTGTTTCTGTGTGCCTGTGTGTGTCTGTGCTTGTGTGAGTGTGCCTGCATGTGTGTGCTTGCGTTTGTGTGCTTGTGTGTGCGCACGCGTCTTTATGTACAGTTACTGTGTGTGTACAGTATGTGGGTGTGTGTGCGCACATATGGGTGCAGAAAGCCAGCGATAACAGTTGCATGCGAGTACACACACACCTCGGCTCTCCGGGGGCTGTGGGGAGTGTGGCTGCTATCGCGGCCGGCTGGGACCAGGTCTGCCGGAGGGGCTGAAGATAGGCTGGAATGTGGGCGGGGCACGGTGCCACCAGCGATGGCGGTCGGCTGCGTGGATGGAGAGGAGGAATACCGAGAGATGGCGGTCGGAGCGGAGAGAGGGAACCAGACGGAGAGAATCGCGACACTCCCAACGTGGAGCCTCGGGATCCGAAAGGTCATCCCGGATGGATCTACCGGTGACCGTCCAAGCACCCGTTGCAAAACTCCCAGCTCTTGACCGGCTCGTTGTGTAGATAGATCCCATTAACATTTCACTTTAGGTTGAATCCACACCGTACCATTAATTCAGCTTCCTAACTACCTCAGAGAGGAGGAACTCCCTTTCGTCCTCAGCGATGGAACATTAGTGTGTGTGTGTGTGTGTGTGTGTGTGTGTGTGTGTGCTTCCTCCGGTGGCCCCTGTTATACTTGGTAATCACGGGCAGCGTGCAGCATGGCAGAGTTGCCTGGCCTGGCTTATCTGTGGAGCAGCCTGATAAGAGACAGGAAGCAAGAGTCCAGGCACCATGGCTGGCCATGATAAAGAGACTCAGGTTGAGAGGAACCCAATGGCGGGCAGCACACCCAGCTAGCAGGATCAGACTGGTGTTTGTGTGCGTTTGTGTGGCGTGTGTGTGTGTGTTTCTGTGTGTGTGTGTGTGTGAGTAGATCCTGACATGCTGTGATTGTGCTGCCTGAAGATGAGCCTTTGCCCACTCCCAACAGGAAGGAGGCATCTGCTGCGTGGCTGGAGTCCATGTTCCTCCAGGGCTCTGGCCGTGTCTCAAATCAATGTCATCTCCATACTCGCGCTAACCCCATCTCCCGCCGTCTAAGTACGCTGTTAAAGGCATTGTGAAGCAGTCAAATAAATCAGTGTCTGGCATAGGCTCAGGGGATGTCTCAAACATCTAATGCTCTTTGGCTGTAGGAGACAAAGAAAAGGCCCATGTGTTTTGCAGTCCAACGTTCTTGCCAAGGGTGTTGGTAGGGATGTCCAAAAGCTCTGATTTATGTGTGAATAAGACCAGGAAGTGTTATCATGGGTCCGTGTGACCTTGGCTAATCTCAGCGAGTCAGATGGGAAGCCTTGTTGATTGTTTGGCAACGGCTCGGTGTTTTCGCCCCTCTTGTGCGGGCTCTGTTGTCCGGGTGTGAAGCCCTATCGAGTGCGTCGCCTGCTATATTTAGGTTGCCCTTTTCTTTTTAGAGAGCAACAGTTAAGTGTGTCCTCTTGGTGTCCTTTCCTCTCTCTTTCCATCTCTCTCTCACTCTCTCCCCCCCCCACACTCGTTCCTTCCTCTCTCTCTCACCCTCTCTCCCTCTTTCCTCCTGTCCTTCCCCCTGCAGCACAGGCGACATGCCCAGAGTACCACCAAGTACGTGGAGCTGATCATCGTGGCTGACAACCGAGAGGTAAGGAGGGGTAACCGGGTGGCTCGGCCTCTACCCTCGACCTCACATCCCGCAGGAGCGGGGGAGGGGTCAGAGTTCACCCCCTGTCGTCCCTGGAGACGTATGTCAGCCAGCCAGCCCGCCAGCCCCAGCCCCCTGTCTTGTGTGTGACGTGTGAATTTCTTCACCTCGGTTCAGTTCACTGTAGGGCTGCATGGACATCCCTGCTGTGTACCCTGAGGTATTTGACTCACAGATGAGATCTATCCCAATCCAATATTCTGCATAATAATTACAGATCAACGTGTAAAAGAGAGGTTAGTGGAAAGGACTAGGGCTATGTGATTACCCCTGTCTAATATGCAGGAGACACATTTTAGGCCTGAAATAATACAAAGTCAGCTCTTAAAACTATTTTAGTGATTGCAGTGCACTTTAACAATGACTTTGGGAGCAAATGAGTTACTGATATATGATAAGATGTGTTTGGCAGTGAATGGAGGAAGTGTGAAACCATGCAAATGGCTCAGTCCAAAGTCCGATTGGTACAGTCCATTAGTATAAAAGCACACTTACCTTTTATGACTAAACCTTGTTCTGATTTGCTCAGTTCCAGAAACAGGGCAAAGATGTGGAGAAGGTCAAACAGCGCCTAGCTGAGATCGCCAACTACGTAGACAAGGTAACGACCAGATAAATACCCCCCCCCCGCAAACACACACAACGTTCCCCTGAAATGTAATTTATCACCTGGGCGCTTCATTCAGCCTGGTCACAATGAAATGACCTGAGAGTAACGCCGATAGAATTGGAAGTTTGATTGATTCTAGAACTCAGTTTATGAGAAGGTACAGCACAGTGACGGGCACGTTTAGACTTGTTCGATGGTGTACAAGAGAGACTGAGACCAGTCATAGACACCCTCTCTCTCCCCCCTCTCTCTCTCTCTCTCTCTCTCTCTCTCAGTTCTACCGGGCCCTGAACATCCGCGTGGCACTGGTGGGCCTGGAGGTGTGGAGTGACTCGGACAAGTGCCCCATCACCCAGGACCCCTTCACCACACTGCATGAGTTCCTGGACTGGAGGAAGCTCAAGCTGCTGCCCCAGAGACCCCACGACAACGCCCAGCTGGTCAGGTACGGAGTACTGGATGAAACAGACCTCACTCCCTCCACGTTCTAGTCTGCTCTCAAGAGAACTTTTGATTTGGATGATACCTTTTTTAAGATAAGAGTCCAATCCAATTCTAAGGAATGTTCTAGCCTTGCTCTGCATAATTATGTTAAAGCACATGTACTCAAATACAAATCCTAAAGGTCCACCATTTCCCCCCCAATAAGACAAAGGTCTGTTTATTAAGAAAACAATTATAAGGTAAATCACCATCACCATCACCATTTCATCCCATTGATCTTTCTAGTTCTTAGCTCTGAATTCTGAGGAAAGTTCGCTTCAAAATGACTATAATTTGTTAGTGGTGTTTCAAATTGTCACTTTTCACAAGAGCTACCATTTCTTGGCATATTAAGCACATCGGTTTGGTGCTTGTTGGAGGGAGGATGAAGGCATATTTTTTGATCCACTCATCTTTGAATTGCCCATTTGCACTGTTGACTTTTTGGCCACCTTTGAACATGCCATTTTATCTACATTAGATTGATACACGTTTGAAATAACTGAGGCTAAAACTAGCTAGCCAACTGCAGACAAAACTGCACTGTCAACTCTCCATCTGCGCTGTCAACTCTGACAGTGCTGCCAGATCGGATTGACAATTTCCTAACTGCCTAATGTGATCAACGGTTGCCCACATGGGCGGAAAAGCTCCAAATCTGGCGACACTGCCAATGCCAACCCACCAAAGCAGAGGACATTCGGAGTGTATAACTATAATTTGCTCAGAGTCCGGAGGCAGTTGTGGTTCGGTCCGCATCCGGACCGGAGTC
>NC_140255.1:10801769-10896769 GCF_949987555.1 Borostomias antarcticus | reverse complement strand
TCAGGTAGTAGGATACACTTGGTATGGATAAAAATGACAAACGGTCCACCGTGCCACTATCTGGGCAGGGAGACAGGGGTGTCTTGGGTAGAAATAATGCTTGTCCAGTCCATCCCCGGTTCTGAGAGAGCCTGAGACTGTAGTGTTTATGCAGGACTCATCCTTGTGTGTTTGGCTTGGACCGGATCCATGAACAGTGAGGTAACACTATTCCCGATTATATGCTCGTAAAACAACAAAGCAGCAAGCTGTCAAGGAGAGCTGAAAGATCTTCGAGGGCATCCTCCTGAAACAGAGCCCTCCAGAAGGCCACCAGAAGATGAAGGCAGTAAGAGAAAGAAAGAGAGAGACAGAATGAGAACAATAAAGTGAAGGGAAGTGAGGAAAAATTGCATTTTCACTTCAGTCAGGGCAGCAATCGCAAGCAAAGCTATTCTCTTACATACATGCAACTTTAATGGCTGGGAATTCTCTCAGCAGCTTGACATAAATACTTAACTAGCTTTGAACACCTTCTATTATGCAGTGCAAGCCATTGAGAGAGCGTCTCACCTTGGCTTTGCAAATTCCAGATCAGTTCACTGCGGTAGAGAGAGACTTCTCATGTCGGCCAAGCTTGGCTGCCTGCTCCCAAGGCACACACGAGAATGTGTTGTTTGCCAAACCTGGACCTGAGATAAAGGCTCTCCTGAATTCTTCCCTTCTGCAGGGAATGTGAGCGGCATTCCCTTGTTTTCTATCTAATAAAAGGTAAGGTGAGACTGTCTGTTTTAAAATGGACCCCCCCCCCCCCTTCCCCTTCATCGCTCCAGAACGCCACTCCATTTATCCTGGATTAGGGAAACAATTACCATCAAGCAAGGATGTTTCGGAACTTAGGTTCCCATAGTTAAATTCGGGTGGGCTTGGAGCATGCACCCGGCCCGGGGCGGTCCACGGGCATCCTGGCCCAGTGCCCCTCCCGCTCCTCCTGCTCTCTATAGGCCATGTGGCGCACGCAACCGCCCGCTCTGCCGGAATTCGCTCTGCCGGGACCGTGAGCTGCATTCATCAGCCCGCAGCTACAATTATTTGTTTATTGCTCCTGCTGCTCTGTTTTTCCAGGCGGCTGACCAACTGTCTCTTTGAAAGCGCAGTGTGATTATGCAGAATGCCTCTTCTCAAGGCCAGGGCTCATCGCGGTGGAGACACGCATAGCTGGGTGCTTGGCTGACATCTCGGAGTAGATGGTGACACATCACCTCAAGCTCAACCTGGACAAGACTGCGCTGCTGCTCCTCCCGGGGAAGGGCTGCCCACACCGGGACCTGGCCATCACCATTGAAGATACAGTGGTGATGGCGACCCGGACTGCAAGGAACCTGGGTGTGACCCTGGATGACCAACTATCGTTCTCTGCACATATCACATCCGTCACACGCTCCAGCAGATTTCTGCTGTACAATATCAGAAGGATTCGCCCTTTCCTCACTGATGAAACAGTGCAGGTGCTCACCCAGGCCCTTTTCATCTCCCGCCTGGACTACTGCAACTCCCTCCTTGCTGGGGCCCCGGCATCAGCCATTAAACCCCTGGAACCTGTCCAGAAAGCTGCTTCTCGCCTGGTGTTCAACCACCCCAAATTCTCAGAAACAACGTCCCTTCTCTGTTCCCGACACTGACTCCCTGTATCCGCTCACATCCAGTTTAAAACTCTGGCACTAGCCTACAGGGCAATGAAAGGAACAAACCCCTCCCAACCGCTACACTCTGCTACCTCGGGGCAACTGGTTGCCCCATCACTCCGAGGCCCTTGCGGTCGATTGACACGGTCACGGCTATTCTCTGTCCTGACCCTGCAGTGGTGGAACGAACTGCCCACTGATGAGTCGCTGACCATCTTTTGTCGCAGGCTCAAAACTCATCTCTTCAAGAAGTATTACCACAATCCTCTCTCTTAAACACCTATTGTATTTTAGATTGCTATTATTGCACTTTGCCTTCTGCACTAGATTATGCTCTTAGTCACTTGTTTTAGAAAGGAGATGCACTTATGAGTTCTGGCAAGTAGTAGTACATTGTTTTTTCCTATGTTAAATGCAGTTATTGTAAATCACTTTGGATGAAAGCTTCAGATAAATGACTAATGTAATGTCATATTTATTTTTGATATTTATCCCATTTTCACCCAATTTGGTAGCCAATCACACCCCGATTTATTGTCCAATTGTCACCTGTCGCTGCTGTGGAGGGTCAGTCACACAACCCCATGGACTCTCTCGAGCTCGTGACCGTGACATCAGACAGGGGGTCGCTGTAGAGTGGCGGACCTTTGCGCCAAAATTAAACTAACCACCCACTCAGGAGTGGCGGCCCAATACGCCACTCTCCTGTGGGATCCGGCCGTATTCGGATCTCGCGAGACCGGGGCACAAAGTGAACCTCGGGTGGTCTCTGCTGGGCGTCTGCACCGGAGACCGATGCTTAGACCGCTACACCACCCCACCGCAGACCCGGAACGACCCGGAACGACCCGGAACACCAGGCGTTTTGATTGATCTTGATTGGCGTTTTCACCTCTCAGAGTTATTTCTCTCTCAGTATCATTGATATCCACAGAAAGAAAGATAACCATGGTAAATGGACTGCACTTTATAGCGCTTTTATCCAAAGCGCTTTACAATGAAGGCCTCTCATTCACCCATTCACATTGGACGACCCGCTGTACCTCATGAGCTACAGCCGCCTCCAAACATTTGAATGGGCTGGCACTGCCGGGACTGGAGGGCGAGAGAAGGAGGGAGGGTGGGGTGGAGATAATGAGATCCAGCTCATCGTTACCACACAGGCGGGCAGGGGGCAGGGGGCAGTAAAACCACCAGCTGTCCCGGTGCCAAGCAGACAGCTGCACATCTGCATAGGGAGCAGAACACTTCCTGCTGCCATAGGTCACGGCCAATTGTAGTACTCTCCCCGGTCCACCCCCCCCCCACCCCCACGACCCACCCCAGCCCTCCTCTAAATGAGAACAGGCTGGTGCCTCTCATCCTCAGATATTATATACAGTATAGTCTTCACTCCCTGGAGAACAGGAATAACACACACACACAAACACACACACACACACACAGACACACACACACACACACACACGCACACACACACATATGCACACAAATCCTTTACCCTCTGTTTTGGTCTCTGTCTGACTTTGTTCTGTCAGCAGAGCTCAGCATCAGGTCCTCTCTCTCTGTCTAACGATGTAATGGGACCTGAACGAGCTGATGAGAGCCCAACAGGAGCCATGGAATGCTCGGCTCAGCTCCACTCACAGACAGCCATTCATACATCCTCCATGTCATAAAATCACCAGCGGATATGTCATATAGGATATGAATCAGCGGCGGGCTGGAGCTCCATTGCCAGGGAAATGTGACCGGCGCTCCCTGGTACCTTGAAGGCACACCCTAGCCCACTTTATTTAATTGGCTCCACAGGGAAATCAATGGGAAGGGGCTCTTTAATATCTGTTCGTCAGACTGCCAGGCACCAAAGGCCACAACACAGCAGATCATATCACTTAATGTGATCATCCCGAAGCCAGTCGTTCCTCTGCCGCAGTGATTGAGGAAGTTCCCGCTAAGTTAATTCGGCGGATGGCCTATGGTCGCCTCCTACAACTGTAGTTCACTTTCTTCGTCGAGTTTGTGTAACGCTGTGTTGCGAAATGCCCTTCACAGTGTTCAATTTCATTCACAATCACACATGTAAAATGGAGAGGTTTGATGCTGCCGAACTTCGTTTCATCCAATACACAGATGGAGAGAGAAAAGATACGATTGCAAGTCGCAATTTGTGCAATATCAGAACGCTCTCCAAAGTGTCTTGGCTTCTTCTGAACTTTTAACTGGGCTGAGACGTCTTTACTAACTGAGGCCGTGTGACAGACACAGGCTGTAATGGACAAAACCCCCCTGTGCTCTCCCATGATCTGAAGAATATGGACAGTTGCTATTTAAAAAGCAGAGGATACCCGCCTGGCCCACCTTCAGTGTTGAAGAGATGACAGCATCTCCCAGATAGGGCTTAAACAAACTAGCTCCCTAACTATGGCAGTCCATCGGCAGTGTGCACTAGAGTGTCGTGGTCGACCCATTCCAGTCTAGTGTGAGATGGACCTGTCCTATCCATGCCAGGCTGATTGGAGCCTGCTGGTCCATCTGTGCCAGGCTGATTTGACAGTGTTGGTCCTATAGTGTAGTGTTGGTGGGCTCCGTGGATTGGCATGGTGGAGAGTGGTCACAGTTTTTCTCTAGGGCTGGGCCAGGGCCTTATCTCTGTAGGCTTATGTGAGTGTTGGAGGGGACAGGGTTGGTTCAGACATCGCCGGTAATAGATCTGGGACTCTAACCATCTTGTGACCTCCTGCAGGCTCCTTCCCAGCCCTGGTGCCGGGGCTGAGCGGTTGCCATCGCTGGGTCCGCTGACAGCCTTCCGTTGACTGCAATACTGTGCTGTCTGCACCCTGCCAAGTCTGGAAGACAGAGGAAAAAGAACAGAACATGACAGGAGAAAAGGAGAGGATAGGAGAGAATTCAGAACATTAAAAAACAATGTATGGTGTGTTTGAGGCTTCACTTGCAGAGTCGGTGGTCGCCCTCCGGGTGGGATGCAGAGCAGGAAGGGACCTCAGCCAGGGGTCAGGAGGTCAGGCTTGGCCTCCGTTTGAGGTGGCAGCCCAGACTCCCTCAGGAAGCGCAGTTGTCTGGAGAGTTTTCCGCTCGCGGTGAGCCACAGACCTGCTTGCCACTGCCACTGGCACTGACACGGTCTTAGTCACCCCCCGGAGGGGGGGCATAGCTGGTTGGTGCTGTTCATTTTGTGTCTCTTCCCATTTTCATTGTTCGTTATTCTCCCATTCACACACAGAGAAGACCAATTGTTCCTACAAACCTCTGCATACAGCTGGACCGAGGGTTGTACTCTACATGTGTTTTGATGCAAATAAAAAAAAAAAAGGCGGGGGGTGCGCTTGCTAGTGCATGACATCGTCTGGTAACTGTAGAAGAGGTTGAGTTCATGGAAAGCAAATGTCTAAAACAGAGGAGGCTGTGAGCGCCAAGCTGAGAGGGGGGCAGGGAGAAAATCAACAACAGCCGTTGCTAAGGAAGTTAGACAGCTGTTCATCACTGCAGGACTGCTCTCAAAGTACTCCACAGAGCAAGGGATGAGGAGGAGGAGGATGTCAAATTGTGGCTGGGGCATTCCTCTCCTGCCGTCACCCTATTACCATTTCACTCCATCATACGGAACCGTTCTGATCTTCTACTCCATCATACGGAACCGTTCTGATCTTCTACTCCGTCATACGTAACAGTTCTGATCTTCTACTCCATCATACGGAACCGTTCTGATCTTCTACTCCATCATATGGAACCGCTCTGATCTTCTACTCCATCATACTGAACTGTTCTGATCTTCTACTCCATCGTACGGAACCGTTCTGATCTTCTACACCAACATACTGAACTGCTCTGATCTTCTACTCCATCATACGGAACCGTTCTAATCTTCTACTCCATCGTACTGAACCGTTCTGATCTTCTACTCCATCATACGGAACCGTTCTGATCTTCTACTCCATCATACGGAACCGTTCTGATCTTCTACTCCATCATACAGAACCGTTCTGATCTTCTACTCCGTCATACTGAACTGTTCTGATCTTCTACTCCGTCATACTGAACTGTTCTGATCTTCTACTCCATCGTACGGAACCGTTCTAATCTTCTACTCCATCATATGGAACCGTACTGATCTTCTACTCCATCATACTGAACCGTTCTAATCTTGTCCTCCATCATACTGAACTGTTCTGATCTTCTACTCGATCGCACTGAACCGTTCTGATCTTCAAACCATCAGATGGAACCGTTCTGATCTACCACGATATGGAAGCGTTCTGATCTTGTCTCAGAGCAGTCCCCAACCTTCAACCTTTTTGCAACATGGAACAGTTCTATATTGACAACAGTACTTGATTGGATCGTGCACCTCGTTTGTGTTTATATCAAAATAAATTCAGCATAATATTTAATGGTATCTGTTCTGTCATTCTTTCATTTTGTCGTTTCATTGTTGCAGCCTGGCCCTCCTATCATACCGAACTGTAAGGGAGGGGGGAGGGGGGAGGCAGGGAGGCGGATGGATTGGTATGGACATTCAGCTGGGTGTCATCAGCTTAACAATGATAGTTAAGTCCATGATGATCTGGCCAAAGTGAGGAGGTAGATGGTGAAGATAAGTGGACCGAGGACTGAACCCTGAGGGACACCTTGTGTTACTGGGGCTGAGGCAGATCTATATATTTTGCTACTTATGCACTTTGGCTTTAGCACTAGATTATGATCTTAGTCACTTGTTTAGAAAGGATTCTGGCGAGTAGTAGCACACTAACTACCTACATTAAATGTAATTATTGTAAATTGCTGTTATACTGCTATTGTAAAAAGCTGCTAAATGACTGTAACGTAATGTACTGTAATCTGGAGCCACCAAGGGATACTGTGTGTACTGCCGCCTGTCAGATAGGTAGGACATAAACCAAGCCAGGGGGATTCCAGTGATGCCAAGGGACTTTTCCAACTTGTTGAGGAGGACAGAGCGAGAGATGGTGTCGAAGGCAACAGAGAGATCCAGGAGGATGAGGACGTTGATACTCCCAGGACCATTTGCCATGAGTAGGTCATTAACAACCTTTAATGGAGCTTCCATTTTACATCCTACCGAGCCGTTCTGGTCCTCCGTCATTTAGGATTGTTCGGATCTTCTACTCCATTATTCAGAACTGTTCTGATCTTCTCTCATACAGAACTATTCTGATCTTCCACTTCCACTCACAGCATCTGGATCTAGTCGCTCTGCGATATGCCCCCACCTCACCCTGTCTAATCTCCTGGACAATAATATTGTTTTTTGAATGCAGAGGGTTGTGGCACAGTGGGGGTCTGCAACGTACACACAATCGCACACAGCAGAAATCAAAGGCAACCTGAGAATGAGATCATTTCAAAACATACCACAATGGTTCATATTAAACATGCATATTTTTAGACATATCAGATGTGGAAACCTGAATAGAAAAAGGAGCTCTCTCACAAGGGCTGTTGAAGTGTGTTGGAGTTGTGTTGGAGTTGTGTGTCATCTTTGGGTAAATGAAAAGCGTCTTGGGTATCAGACCATCTGCTGAACAAAGCTCTCAGGGGGGGTAGATTGATTGGTACGTGATGTTTCACCGCTCATGTCTTGGAGTAATAAAAGGCTTTTTCCATCTCGGTCTAATGTCTGGAAAGATATGAAAGACTCCCCACACCTCCAGATGCATGTGTCCTTCACATAAACACCCCAACGACCTGCATGTGATTTTCATGACTGGCTGGTGGCCACAGCCAACAGCCGTGTCTTTGGGTCGAACGTGTCAGTCATACGCGCACGCTTATTTCCCTTTGCATTCCTGAAATGTATGGATAGAAGTATGCATGGGTGATCAAAGTCATGCTGTGGTGGAGACGTATGGACCATGATTATCCAGGCTGCCTTCCTGGGTCTCCTGCGTTAGTGGCCTGTGAGGCTCACTGTCAAGCCTTCAGACATGTTCTAGATAATTCCGCTCAAAACATTTTGGAACATAAATTACGTAGCTGCGTATGGGTGTTTGTGTGTGTGTGGGTGTGTGAGTATGCGTTTGAAGAAGACTTGAAGAAGAGGAGTTTGCTTCTCTTGTCTGTTTGTTTCACTGAATTTGAAAAAGCTCTGAAGCACATATGATGTGAGGAAGGCATTAACATTTGTGGTTGAAAGATGAAGATGTATGTGGGTGGGTGGGTGGGGGTCCTGAATGAGAAAAACAGGCGTGCTGTTGGGCTTTAAAGCTCACACCTCCGTAGAACACTACTAACTGAGGGATGGGGTGACAGAAATGGCCACATTAGCCCATGGACTGCGGAGAGATGATACTGAGCTATGCTGCAGGTCCAGATGGGTGAGGGGTGGAGGGCAGGGGCTGTGCTGTGGGTACACAGAACTGGGCCAGCATGCCTCCCTGGTCAGGTCCAGAAAGCTGCCATCAGCCCTCGGGAGGCCATTTTGAATGTGTTGGCATGCAAGACAAATTTCACACGTGCCCACATGCTTGCCACTGCACACACACACACACACACACACACACACACACACACACACACACACACACACACACACACACACATTTATGTAAACCTGTACAACCAGTAAGCCTCCAGCAAAAGGCTCTGTGTTCTCAGGGCTTATCGTCACACTCTGCAGTCCACAGCCAGACAGACCTCTGCAGGCGCACACACACACACACACACACATACACACACACAAACAAACAAACACACACAAAGACACAAAGTCATCACACGCACATTCACTCACACTGTCATCTAGTGCACTCAATTGTCAGAGCAAAGCTCAATAAAGCAACATGAGGTCTGGAACAAAGCATTTGGCAGACGTTGCTGTGGGCTGTGGTGTTTCCCTGTGGAGCGGACCACCCTCTCTGTCCAAGAACAATATTAGAAACACACCACCCCCTTCTCCATTTCCCCCAAATTTATGGGGCTTGCAACTCTGGCGAGGGAAGAGCTTGTTGATTCAAATTTTTACAGCCTTTTTTTTGCCTCATAAATATCTCTTATCAGGACTCTCTCCTTGGAGACGAAGTGTCATGGCTGCCTTGTACTGTTCACACTGATACATAACTCATCTGGAGAGCTTGTTCAGCTCCAGTGGTTAATTGATTTTGTGATTAGGAGTAATTAGTGCTGATTCCATCTGACGGATAGCTCTTATCTGTCTCTTTCATTCCTCCCCCTCTCTCTATTTTTCACTCTCTTGCTATTTCTGTCTGTTTCCCCGACTCTCTCTATCACTCCCACTATCTCTCTCTTTCTCACACCACCCACATCTCTCTCTTTCTATCTGTATTTCCTCTCTCCTCCACATCTCTCTCTCATTCTCTCTCCCACGTCTCTTTCTCTCTTCCTCTCTCTCTCTATCCAACCTCCTCTCCCCTACCTTTCTAACTGCTCCCTCTCATATCTCTCTGCCCTTCTCTCTCTCTCTCTCTCTCTCTCTCTCTGCCCCTCCCTCCATCCTCCAGGTACCCGTTCCCCACGGTGTTCAGTACGTGCAGTAAGAAGGACCTGGCTGCCAGTCTGGAGAAAGGTGTGGGCATGTGTCTGTTCAACATGCCCGAGGTCAAGGTGCTGTACGGGGGTCAGAAGTGTGGTAACGGCTACGTGGAGGAAGGAGAAGAGTGCGACTGCGGAGAGCTGGAGGTAGGGACGCCGTCGCCTCAGAGCTCACGTGTGAGACGTCAAGTTAAGACACCTTGATACGTTTTCAGACGTTCGGTTTTTTCAGACTAGCGGCTACAGCTGCAGCCCTCGAACCTTCGCAACCGCCCATCCCATAAACAACAATATCCATGTGACTCATAGATCATCTGTGGTGTCTGTTGTCCAACTTTCTGACAAATGAAATAAACAAAAACTTAAACTGTGCAAGGTTTTCTGTAACATTGCCAGCATAAATACAGCACAAACTGACAGCCATCAGAAGTAAATAGCTCCACTATCTAGGCTGCAGGTACAGAGACAGCGCCTCAAGTCAGACGGGGGAGATATGAGTGTGAATTTATTCAGTGCCCCCAGAGGTGTTTGTTGAGAACGGATGATTACACATTCCTGTGAGCAAAAATCTATGAGGCTTTACAGCCTTGCCTGTGCATTATTCAAATGAGTCTGCATTGGTGTGCACATATGTAAAGATGCCACAGCCCATAGCCTATATTTAACACTCACTCTGTGGTGAGAAGTCAGCGGCAATAACGAGCCAGCTGACCAACAGCAAGGGTGAATTGACAGAAACAAGATTTTGAACCATGAGTGCCACATTTGTCACGGGAGAATGAATGCCCTGTAGGATATAATAATGCTCAGAGGAAAAACAAAGTCTTGTTTTGTTTATCTGTGTGCATCAGAAGAAACAATGTCCTGTTTTGTTTATGTGTGTGTGTGTGTGTCTGTTGACGTGTGTGTGTGTGTGTGTGTGTGTGTGTGTGTACGTGCGTGCGTGCGTGTGTGTGGCCACACACCTTTTATGCTCAGTAACTCTGTTGTCCCAGCAGTGTAGATGTTTGGTCCCTGGCCCAGGCCGGTCTGAACGTGTCCCTGTCCATCCTAACAAACAGGTCATATGAGCGCTTGCAGGCGCAGCCAACACTAATAAAGCTGTCCTCACCACAGAGCCAAGCTGGGCCGGATCAGTGCTCAGACAGGCAATACATCGGATGACCGTAACACGACTGGGGCCTCATTAAAGATCCTGGGTCCTTCTTCCCTCAATTACGTGCCCTCCTTTTTAGCGTGACTTCCCTGCTCCCTGCAGTGGCAGGAGCATGGGAACGGCTCTTTAAAGGCGTTCAGGCCTTGGTGGAAGGCCGTGGTGTTGGCGCTCTCCCCTGCTGGCTCCGCCCGCTAGCACGGAGGCCGCTGTA
This sequence comes from Borostomias antarcticus, assembly GCF_949987555.1. Taxonomy (NCBI): domain Eukaryota; kingdom Metazoa; phylum Chordata; class Actinopteri; order Stomiiformes; family Stomiidae; genus Borostomias; species Borostomias antarcticus. The sequence goes on along the minus strand of NC_140255.1, from coordinate 10,886,208 downwards.
GCCTGCGCTTTCATTCAGTCTACCTATCATATCATACACTCAAACACACACACACACACACACACAAACACACACACACACACGCACACACACACACCCTCCCCCTTTCCTCTGAGCTGTACTGGGGCTTGACCCAACCCCTCTAACATCCATCTCCATCAGCTGGCAGAGAGCCGCTGGTTAGTACAGTGCTCTGATAAAGCTAACGTGAAGCAGATGGCCTTCCACGCTGGGGGGGGCGGGGGGGGCGGGGGGGATAGGTTACATCGTCAGGGGCCAGTGGTCTCCTCGCTGTGCGTCCCCCCTGGCGCTGAATTCCGGGGGGTCTCTGCGGAGTTGGAGGGCCGCTCGCTCTATCATTGGAGGGGCCTTCGTTGGAGAAACCGCTCTAGGAAGCGGTTCTTCCTGACCTCTGCCAGGGAGAGGAGGAGAAGGAGGAGGAGGAGGAGGAGGAGGAGGAGGGTGTAACACAGCCTGCCCAAGGGGGTCCCTGTGATAACATTAGGGGGCCTGTGTACATGCTCTGAGTGTGTAACCTGATCGCCCTCTTGTGAGGATGACTCTAACTTTGGTCCTGAACTCTTCTGCAGGAGTGCATGAACCCATGCTGCAACGCCACAACCTGCACTCTGAAGGGGGAGGCGGTCTGCGCCCACGGACAATGCTGCCACAACTGCCAGGTAGGAAGGGGCCGTCGGAGCCACGCCACGATCCGCTTCTGACATGCTCCATGTCGGTGGTCAATTGTTCTCTGTAGTCTGAGAATGTCCTTGGGTTTGTTGTTTGTTTTGACTCCACTTCGCAGCAGAATGTACTCCTCTGTGTATGAGGCGTTTCTCAGGCGTTATTGCCCTCTCCTTGTCCCGTCTGTCGCTCTGTTCGTCCGTCCATCCTCCCCTCCGTCCGACCTTCTGCCTGTCTGCAGCTGAAGCCAGCGGGCACCCCATGTCGGGACTCCAGTAACTCATGTGACCTGCCCGAGTACTGCACCGGCGCCAACCCCCACTGCCCGGACAATGTCTACCTGCACGACGGGCACGCCTGCAATAATGTGGATGGCTACTGCTACAACGGCATCTGCCAGACCCACGAGCAGCAGTGCATCACTCTGTGGGGCCAGGGTGAGTGGCGGCAGACAGAGAGCCCCCTGGTGGTCTGGAGGACTAGCTGTTACAATACCCAGTAGCAGTTGCACACTGGCTGTCTTGTGATGAGATGTCGCTTCTTGTGTCTTAGGAGCCAAGCCCGCCCCGGGGATCTGCTTTCAGAGAGTCAACTCTGCAGGTGATCCCTACGGCAACTGTGGGAAGGACTCCAAGGGCTCCTTTGCCAAATGTGAAGTACGGTAAGACACAGAGCTTCAGGACCTGTCTACTCCATCATTAACAAGAACTTGAAGAGAACAAGTGAGAAAAAGCCCAAACAGAAACCCTTTTCTCTGATGAGTCACATGGATGAACAGGAAAACACAAGCTAAATGGAGAAGGATTGAAACCTTTCAAAGAGAAACATGGTTAACAAACGTGGTTTATTGGTCATACGTTATAGACACACCAACATGTGTGCAATGGCCACTGGCACTTTGAACACACACACACACACACACACACACCAACGACCACTCTCCAGCTGGGAGCAGACAGTGCAGAGTGCTTGAGCCGTAACCGGGGACCAATCCAAGAACTGGATATCCAGAACAGAATTCAATCTATCTGAAAGAAATTGCCATGCACACATACTTTAAACCAAGTACCATAGCAGAAGTATTCAAATCATGGACAGGAAAATGACTTATTAAGTATTATTATCAAATCATGATGGACAGAGGAGTGGACTCATTTCAAAACAAATATGGCATCCCAAACACAATTCCAACTATTTTCAAATTCAAAGTTATAAAACTTGGCTTCAATAGTAAAGGACCTCCATTGGAAAAGTATTGGTAACAATTACAATAATAAACAAGCTAATAATAATAATAATAAATATAGCTGCAAGTGGCAATGATCGGGGTCCAAGTACTTTGCGAAGAGAAAAATAGACCCATTGCTAAAAGGTTTTGACGGGATGAATTATGAATTGAATGAAATTCTGTTTACTTAAGTTTAATATATAGCCTACTTTTTGTATTTATTTTGCACATACTGGATATTTGTCACAGGATATTGAGAAATTGAGCTTGAAAATGAACATAGTAGCACAGGATATAGCATGTCAACTTTTAAAGCACAATCACAACAGATGGGCAGAAACAGGAGGGTCCATCTACCCAAGGGGCCGTAACAACCTGGGGATTTGAACCGTTGACCTCTGTATCTCCAGAGTATGCAAATTACCACTGCGCCACCGGTAACACAGGCTTTTCACATAGCACAACTTGTGGCAATGATATTGCATGTGCAAAACTTTTAAAGTACAAGCGTTCACAACAGATGCTACCACTGCATTGTTTCTACTAAACACATATTAGTTAGCTACAATAGCTTCTTCTACTTCTGAGGTAAACTAACATTAGCTAGCTGCCTAGCTAACGTTAGCTAGCCTAGCTCATTTACTTCTTTCTTTCTTTCTTTCTTTTGTATTTCTTATTTCGGTGACTTTGTATTTCTTATATTTATTTCTTATATAAAATGTATTATTACTTTTTAACCTTCTGTATTAACATGTAATTAGTTATTTTTGTCATTATTATTATTATTATTGTTGTTGTTGTTACCACCGATATTCGTTATATTTATATTCTTTAAATATATATACAGTGAAGCCAGAAAGTCTGCAAACCCCTTCACTTTTCCCCCATTTTGATGCGTTACAGCCTTATTCCAAAATGGATATAAAAAAAAAAAATCTTAACATTCTACACACAATACCCCATAATGACAAAGTGAAAAAAGTTCTTTATGCATGCATTTATCCATGTAATGAATTAGACATGCACAAATTGTTAGTAAGTGAGTTAATAGATGCTTTATAAACACTTTATAATACTGTGATTCACAATGAATTCAAGTAGTTATAAAGCATTTACTAGGCCGTTGGTAAAGTATTATGTGGGAGTTGATCTAAAGTGTAAACTATCTATGCTTTACACAGCATTTACTAATGAGATATTAAGGCTGGCAATGCAATTGCGATCGATTTCAACTAGTCTGCAGTGATTTTAGTTTTTTTTATTGCACAGGGGTGGTTTTGAACCCTGGTCTACTGCAGTGCAAACACCTGTCTAAACCATTAGGCCACCGAAAACAGTGATGCAACTCAACTTTCTTTAGTGCCTTTATACAATCCAACTGGTTGTACAATATCGGAAGCAGGCTTGAATTTTGGATTCAGACCATTGGCACATGTTACTTATATCAGACATTTTAATCAGTAGCCCAGTGCATCATTCTGATATCTTAATATAACATATTAAAATCCATGAAACCAATGTCTGTATACTAGGGAGCTTCCTAGGTGCATGTGGGGAAAAAAGTAAGAAAAAAGAAGTCTGAGGCCTACACTAGCGCCTACAAACCTACACTAAAGCCTACAAAAACGTGTATTTAATCCTTATAATAAATGCAATTTCAAAGATAATGAGTTGGATTGATAGCCTTGCTTTGCCAGACCAATTCGCACATGCAAATGTGTGACTGCGCTCATCTCCGCAGGTGCTAAAACCTATTATTCCCTTCTATATATTCAGTGCATGTGTAGGGTAATGGTATTGTACAGTGTCTACCATGCAAGGTGTTTGATTTTTTAAAACTTTTAATTTTATTTTGACCGTTAGGGGTCCTTTCAGGTGGACTATCAGATAGATATCAACGTCATCCCGAAGGGACATTTGTTAACACACAAACAAATAACGCTTTATAAATGATAAATGTTTTATAGTGTGCACTTATTATAAAGTGTTACCCACAGGTGGAATCCAATTAAGTTGTAGAAACATCTCAAGCAGTATCAGTGGAAACAAAATGAACCTCAGCTCATTTGGGTGTCATATCAAAGGGTGTGCACACTTGTGTACATATGATATTTTACATTTAGATTTTTAATAAATTAGCACAAATGTATAAAAACCTGTTTTCACTTTGTCATTGTTGCCTATTTTGTGTTGAATTTTGAGACCAAAAATTAACTCAATCTAACATAGAATAAGTCTGTAACATAATAAAACGTGGAGAAGGTGAAAGCGGCTTGACTGTATGTTACAAAGGAGGCTAGAGTAGAGTAGTCATCGACTTGTGAAACTCATTCCTCTAATATAAATACCGTCCAGTTGCGTTTAGCTAGCTTTCTGATGGCATAGTGTAATAGAGCGGTGTCTCACAAATGGGCTCAGAAAAGCATTGCTTTGAATCCTACCTTGGGCAGTCCCTTAGCATGGGTCAAACGAACGAGTGACACAGAAAACAATGCGGAACGAAATGCAGGCCACAATGGGGGGTCCAATGGTGCCGTGACCCGGATGTCCAGTGGTGTGGAGTGAGTTGAGGGGGGTGAGTGTAACGAGAAGGCTAGAGTTGAGTAGTCATCGAGTAGTGAAACTCACTCCCCTAGTATAAAAACCATCTGGCTACATCATTGAAATAGTTTGCTTTTTGGTGGTGTAGCAAGATAGAGTGTTGTCTCGCAAACGGGCAAGCTCAGAAAAACACTGCTTCAAATCCCACATGGGCAATCCCTTAACATGGACACGCAGAGTGAAATGAAGTCTGTCACACACATATATATACATTATATGGAGGGGGGGGGGTACCCAGAAAATGAAAATGTTTAGAGGGGGTAAATGTGCAATATGAGAGGACCTATAATTGCCATATATTTCTGTTAATGCCCTCCCTAAATAGAAATAGCCTATTGAAAAAAGATAAGATGTGACCTCATCAAAATGTCTATCAAAAGTAGTTTTAATTGGACTGGAATGCTTTTGTTCTTTATAAAGATTCTCTTTAGTTATCCTTGGCAGAGGCTTTAAGCCCTCTAGCCGTTTCCTCTTGTAAGTATAATTGCTGTAATGAAAGTGAACTTGAGTCTGGACAGGGGGGATTGAGTCCCTTTCATAAAGAAACAAAATGTGCATAGTCACTCTCAGTCTAATACAGACATGGCAGCAGCTCTGTCTAATTGGATTGAAAGAGAACTGACAAGAAGAAACTTCAGTTATAAAGTAGTTAAGATCAGTTAATATGACACTTATGCAACTGCACAGCAACATTGAAATATCCATAGTAGTGATATAGGTGAAGTCTTTTAAATACCAAAGAGTTGTTCTATTAACCGGCTGTTGTTGTGTTGTTGTGTTGTTCTATTAACCGGCTGTTGTTGTGTTGTGTTGCTGTATTTTACAGAGATGCTATGTGTGGCAAAATTCAGTGTCAAGGAGGAGCCAATCGGCCAGTAATTGGCACCAATGCTGTTTCCATAGAAACTAACATCCCTCTCCAGGAAGGGGGGCGGATCCTGTGCCGGGGGACACACGTCTACCTGGGGGACGACATGCCGGACCCCGGCCTGGTACTGACAGGCACCAAGTGTGGAGATGGCATGGTGAGTCTGTGTCCAATGTGTTGAGCCTATATTGGGGCCAGGACTGCTCAGTTACAGCCCGCATGGGGAATCCCCTGTTGTACGGGCCAAACTTTGGGCAGCATCAGTGGAAAATGACCGCGGTGCAGCATGACATCAGGCTATGACTTAGATGTGGGTGGGCGTGCGTGTCAGGTTCCTCTCTCAGGCCATGTTCCTCTCTCAAGCCAGGTTCCTTTCTCAGACCAGGTTCCTTTCTCAGACCAGGTTCCTCTCTCAGGTTCCTCTCTCAGGTCAGGTTCCTCTCTCAGACCAGGTTCCTCTCTCAGGTCAGGTTCCTCTCTCAGGTCAGGTTCCTCTCTCAGGCCAGGTTCCTCTCTCAGGCCAGGTTTCTCTCTCAGGCCAGGTTTCTCTCTCAGGTTCCTCTTTCAGACCAGGTTCCTCTCTCAGGCCAGGTTTCTCTCTTAGGTTCCTCTCTCAGACCAGGTTCCTCTCTCAGGCCAGGTTTCTCTCTCAGGTTCCTCTCTCAGATCAGGTTCCTCTCTCAGGTCAGGTTCCTCTCCCAGGTTCCTCTCTCAGACCACGTTCCTCTCTCAGGCCAGGTTCCTCTCTCAGGCCAGGTTCCTCTCTCAGGTTCCTCTCTCAGACCAGGTTCCTCTCTCAGGCCAGGTTCCTCTCCCAGGTTCCTCTCTCAGGTTCCTCTCTCAGGCCAGGTTCCTCTCTCAGGTCAGGTTCCTCTCTCAGGCCAGGTTCCTCTCTCAGGTTCCTCTCTCAGGTTCCTCTCTCAGGTCAGGTTCCTCTCTCAGGCCAGGTTCCTCTCCCAGGTTCCTCTCTCAGGTTCCTCTCTCAGGTCAGGTTCCTCTCTCAGACCAGGTTCCTCTCTCAGGCCAGGTTCCTCTCTCAGGCCAGGTTCCTCTCTCAGGCCAGGTTCCTCTCTCAGGTTCCTCTCTCAGGTTCCTCTCTCAGGTCAGGTTCCTCTCTCAGGCCAGGTTCCTCTCTCAGGTTCCTCTCTCAGGTTCCTCTCTCAGGTCAGGTTCCTCTCTCAGACCAGGTTCCTCTCTCAGGCCAGGTTCCTCTCTCAGGCCAGGTTCCTCTCCCAGGTTCCTCTCTCAGGTTCCTCTCTCAGGTCAGGTTCCTCTCTCAGACCAGGTTCCTCTCTCAGGCCAGGTTCCTCTCTCAGGCCAGGTTCCTCTCTAGTCATGCCAGTAAGAGAGCTGGACACATTCCACAGGCTTGCACTGAGATTAACACTAGTCAGGTTGGTTTGAGTTGTACTTATAAGTAAGCCCACCATCAATAAGTACCCCTCATCCATCCAGTTAGTTTAACTTTAAAGTTGAATTTGAATCTTTTCTGCCAGCCTCGTCCCTCAGGGAGGCGCTGTGCTGTCATCTGTCAAGGGTTTTGGCGTTGCCCCTCCTGCCCACTGTTGCCTTGCCCGCCAGTTTTATTTGGGTGGGACCCCTTCAAGGCGTCGTCAGAAACCACAAAGCTTGTAAACCGATTTCATTGTGATGATGGAACAAACCCTGTTGACATTGTTAGACTTTCTGCAAACGCTTCAAGTGGTCGGCTGTTTCCTCATTAACAGATGTTGACCAGCATGCCTGTTGTCCTCTGCTATGTTCTACACGTGTTACTGGATCCTAGATTTGTTTGAAATGCCATTTAAAAAGCTCACTGTTAATCCCTCGTGTCGGTGTCTGTGATAGATGTGTCTGAACCGGCAGTGCCAGAATGTCAGCGTGTTTGGCGTGCACGAGTGCTCGGGGAAGTGTGGCGGTCGAGGGGTGAGTAAAACTGTCCCATTTCTGTCGAACCCTTCAGGCGGCCTACGCCATTCCTCCATTTTCCGACCCCCCCATAGAATCATACCACAATCCTCAAACAGCAGCCCTGCTCATGTATCTTGCTCAATATTATACCTCACGCCCACACACACACACACACACACACACACACACACACACACACACACACACACACACACACACACACACACACACACACACTCTCCACATCCAGCTATGGGGTCGTAATCTGGTCAGAATGTGTGATGTATGGTAGCTAACCATTACAATGCCTCGCAATCAATCTTACAGCCTGCTGAAAGGCTCAATCAATTATATGTAATGGCTTCATTTATGTTGAGCTTTAAGTGCCATTCATCATGGTTTGACTGCGAGGCGGTTGTCCTTGTGCTGAAATGTGAAGACAGGCTTTATTTGGCCAAACCCAGTCTGTTACGCTGTTTGACTTTGAGTCTGTGATATGAATAGATTGGATTTCTTTTCAGCGTCACTTTTCTAGAACGCTTCTTATCAAAGTTGTAGGGGTGGCCCCTTTTTGATGTGACAGCTTCAGCCTGGGTGCAATGATACACTGTGGTCGGTGATCCAGCAGCTAATTCTCCCCCACCCTATGAAATCAAGGGTATTAATTTATCGTATTAATACGTTAGTGTGTGTGGTGTGCTTGCTGTATATGTATATGCTATATGTAAATGCTGTATGCATTTGTGCGCTCCCATGTCCGTCACACATGTACCAGAGCCGACCACCGGAGGTCACTCAGAATTCATTCATCCCATTGCCAAGCACATTCTGCTTTGTACATAAAAAACTATACTGTCTCAATAAAAGTATAGTCTGTTCTACTCAGTAGGCTGTCCACTTTATAAATCCACAGAGTTCAGAGCTTGAGGTGTTTAGTAGCTCTTTTGGCGCTTGTTCTCTGACCCTGTAGAATGCATTGAGCAGATCTCCTACAGCACAGTAACAGCAGAGGCATTGTTTCAAGAATGTACTCCTGAATGGAAACAAACATTTTAAATGAACAGTAGATTATCGTACCATCTTATTGCAGGGCCTGTTTCCAGGACAGATCAGGCATCCCTCCAGATCTGATCGTGATGCTGCTTTCCAGAGAGGCCCACAGCTGGAAGCATAGGGAGTCCTTTTGGAACATACCACTCTGGTCTCATATAGGGATTTAATGGAAAAAGAGTGATTGACTGAGAGAGCGAGAAGAGAGAGAGAGATGGGAAAAAATCTGTTCTGGTTTCACATGACTAGACAGCCTTGCCATGTGGAAACAGGCAGCAGTCAGTGACATAGCGTGCTCTGACTCAGTGCGCTGCACCATGCAGCAAATGGAGGGGCCCCAGACATCTATACGTGTGTTATGGCGTCACTCGTGTCTGGGCCCTATCTCATAAACATGATTAAGACACTTTTGTCATCTGTTAACTACAAAGTCTAATTGACACAGTGTCATTTTTACAGCCACAGACTCCTCTGCTTTAGTTTTATTAGCCAAATGCTAATTCCATACAGTACATTTCCCATTACTGCACTCTTTGAAACTTAGAAAGGGAGGGATAACAGATATAAGACTTTCTTGAATAGGCGTCTCTCCAACATGGCTCTCTTGTGTATTCTGCAGGTGTGCAACAACCATAAAAACTGCCATTGTGAGGCCCACTGGGCCCCGCCCTTCTGTGACAAGGCGGGCTTGGGAGGAAGCTTGGACAGTGGGCCAATGAGACTAGCAGGTAACTCACCCACAGTGACCTACAGTAAGAGGCACAGGAGTGATATGACCGAGGTTAATAAAGTGGCTTCAAACACTCTTCTTGGATACTCCAATCAGTATTTACTGCTGATCACAAAATATAATACATATGCCAGTATTTTATATTCAAAGCAGAGTATTGTTCTGAAGTATCATCATCTATGTTATATTAAAGTGTACATGACAGTACCCACCTTGTTGTGTTTTTTGTGTGTGTGTGTGTGTGCGTGTGTGCGTGTGCATGCGTGTTTGAGTGCGTGTGTCTGTGTGTGTGCGTGCGTGCATGCTTATGTGTGTGTGTGTGTGCGCGTCTGTGTGCGTGCCTGCGTGCGTGTATGCGTGCAAACGTGTGTGTGTGTGTGTGTGTGTGTGTGAGCAGATCATGGGAGCCTGATGGTGGGGATGCTGGTGGCTCTCCTCACCCTGCTGGGAGCGGCTCTGGTTCTCTGTATCAAGAGGAAGACCCTGCTGGGCTTGCTGGTGACCAACAAGAAGAGCACCATCGAGAAGCTCCGGTATGCTCACATCAGTCACATTACATTACATTACATTACATTACATTACATTACAGCCATTACATTACATTACATTACATTACATACATTACATTACAGCCATTTAGTAGACACTTTTATGCAAAGCGACTTACAATAATTGCATTTAAAGGACAGGTTCGGAATTTTACATTATAAGCCATGTTATAAGGTTATTTACGATCATATACAACAACTAGAAAGGAGCCTAACCAGTACGCCACTATCCACGCCACAGACCCCATAACTCAGCCCCTGAGTGGGCTAGAGACACACGGTCTTCACCGGTGGAGTCAGGTAGGTGGCCCGGAGAGGGGTACACTGTCCCCAACTGGCTCTGACCTGAGGGGGCGGAGTCTCACCCCCATGCCACTATCCACGCCACAGAACCCATTTTTCAGCCCCTGAGTGGGCTAGAGACACACAGCCTTCAATGGTGGATGCATGGAAATTGCCTGGAGGTCACTGTACTGTCCCCGACTAGCTGTGACCCAAGGGGGCGGAGCCTAACCAGCACGCCACTATCCACGCCACGGGCCCCACAACTCAGCCCCTGAGTGGGCTAGAGACACACGGTCTTCACCGGTGGAGTCAGGTAGGTGGCCCGGAGAGGGGTACACTGTCCCTGACCAGCTCTGAACTGAGGGGGCGGAGTCTCGCCACCACGCCACTGTCCACGCCACAGACCCCACAATTCAGCCCCTGAGTGGGCTAGAGACGCACAGTCTTCGCTGGTGGGTGCATGGAGATTGCCCGGTCCGTAGTAGTTCTAGCAGTAGCTGTTACATACAGCTGCAGCAGCTAGCCCACCTCACATTTTCTCCAGGAAATGTACTTTATAGTTATTATTATTATGGCAAAGCAAGAGTTGACTCCATGCATAAGAATAGGAAACTAGAAGGGTTAATATAATGTATCTATGGTGTGAGGTGTGTGTCACTTGTAGCACTCAAGAGTTGGAAAAATGACTATATGACTAGGTATAGTCTATGATTATACCACGGTTATCACAAATATGAAGTATAATGTATTTAATTAATTAAATCAACTTGTATGGGGCACCACCCTGTTCTTTACAGGGAAATAGATAACCTTCATCAATAGTCTAATTTATCAATCTCAGTCTGAAGGAGGTCTTGACTCAATCAAGTGACCTAAAGATCATGTGATGACACTGCGACGTGAATCAAAGCTTAATAATATTTATTGAAGTTATACTAATCAATTATCAAAATAACATGAAAACACAAATATATGGAAAACAAATATGCCAATAAGAAAACACAGCAGAAATTAAATGAATAATGTCATAGATTATCACAGCCTATCATAAATTCTCTAAGCTTAAACAACACTTGCATCAACACCACAACAAAGGAGAACAGTTGTAATTGCGACCTTACGTGGTGTGTTGGCACGCTGGCTCAGAAGCTGCTATCGGCATGGAGAATTGAAGAGGCACGTGACTGATGGTCACTCGGTTTAATGCAGGGTGTAGCACGCCTGCGCTTCCATTGAACAGTGTTGGTAGACTGTTGGTGAACATTGATATTCGCGGAGATTCAGAGTTCAGAGGTCAACTTCAGAGCTGTTCAGCGTAGACTGCAGCAAACTGAATTGGTTCGGAGTTTAAAAGTTTCAAATGTCTCAAAGCTTCTGCTCTTGCCAGAAGTGGGATCAGTGGAACGACTTAGTGGAACTTCTTAAGACCCTGGAACTTCTTAAGACCATGGAACTTCTTAAGACCCTGCGCGTTGACTCACATAGTTCTTAGATAGGAGGTAGCTGCTCAGCAATTCCACAGATAGAGATTGATTTTCATCAATCAGGCACAAGCTTGGATCTTTGGTTACATGTTACAAGAAGAACACAAGGAAGAAACAAAAGAGAACAATCTGTCCCCTCTCCCTCACTTCTAAAGGACAGGAAACGGAGGTGTGTCCTGTTTGCAGGGACAGTGATGATTGGTCACTCACACAGGGTGAGGGGTGTGAGTGACCTCTGACCCCTCACTCACTTGGGATCATAACAGGAAACCAGGGATCCTCTTATGGGTCTGAAATCACCAAATATCCCTGTTATGGTTTCAACATTTCAACATTTCCCGAACATGCATAATCAACTGATTCATGATTTTAGCTTCAGATTTTAGCTTCAACATTGCAAGGTTGACTTTGCAGCGTAGAATCAGTTATTTACCAACACAGTAGGCAAACACTTGGTTACAAATACAATGCATCAATGCCCATAGGGCTTATTCTCAGGGTGGTTGCATTGCATAGTTGGGAGAAAGTAATTAAATTAAATAAAGAATGCCAATCCTCTTTGTTTCAATGTGTGAGCCTGCTGGGAGAGAGCCTGCAGGAATGTTGGTACAGGACACGTTTTATTGCTCGGGGGAACGGAGAAGAACCATTGTGAGGAAGAGTTAATGGTTCCCCAAAATTAAATTTCAAGGGACCAGAACAGGCTGTTTCTGGCTTGAGCCTGGAGGCCTGCAGATCTTTATCAGGCGTGGTTTGAGATCACCAACATTCCTGTGTCAGTCCCACAGTATGGTCTGTATAATATTTGTCATGTCCATAATCTGCTACACACTGTTTTCTAACTATCGTTGCACCACAGGTCGGTGGGCTCAAACAGACCGTCCAGTCCGACCCAGGCCCGGCCCCAGCCCCAGCCCCAGCCCCGGCCTCCTCAGTCCCAGTCCGTCTACAGAGCCTCCCCCCCTATCCACGCCCCAGTCCAGCCTCACAGCTCCAGCATCTTCAAGGTTCGTATCCTTCCCTTCCTCGGCCTATTGTGCTCTCCCTCTGTCTCCCTACCCCCACCCCCCTTACCTCCTAAAATGCTATAACCAGATCCATTCTTCTCTGGTGTGACATGTTGTTTTCACAGCTAATTCAAATCCAATTAAATAATTGGCCTCGATGTGTGTGTGGGGGAGGAGCAGATGCTGGCGTCTATAGAGAAACCTGCTCCGGTCACGCCACAACGATGGCATCTTGAGTCAGAAGAGCCATGTTTGCGTAGCGACTGTCGCAGCCTGAGAATGTTGATGATGAATCTGTGGTTACTGGGAAGCCATTCCAGAAATGATAGTAGATGACAGAAGCGTTTGATTGAATTCCTAACCTTGCAGTATTATATAGACAGGGTTTTCACTGACAACACAACTGACACACACACACACACACACACACACACACACACACACACACACACACACACACACACACACACACTTACAGGCAAGCTGTTGTACATTACAAAGGTTTGGTGTTTTTAGTTACCAGGCCTACAGCATCTGTTTTTGATTGGACTGCTGGTAAGAGGAGAAAGGGTGTAAGCCTGTTTGATGTAAGCACAGTGCAGGTGAGGCCATTTTCCAGTTGTCAGGAGCAGTGTGTGGGTATGTGTGTGTGTCCATGCACGCACCCGTGTGTGTGTGTGTGTGCGTGTGCGAACAGAGTACATCTGGCCAGGGGTGAATAACAGACAGGCAGACAAACAGAGAGACAGACAGACTCACATATTTGCCTTATTCTGCGGTGTCTGCACTGTCTGAGTGTGTGCGTGTGTGTGTGTGTGTGTGTGTGATGGTGAGTGTGTGTGTGTGTGTGTGAGAGAGAGAGAGAGAGAGAGAGAGAGAGAGAGAGAGAGAGAGTGTGTGTGTGTGATGGTGTGTGTGTGTGAGAGTGAGTGAGTGAGTGAGTGAGTGAGTGAGTGAGTGAGTGAGTGAGTGAGTGAGTGAGTGAGTGAGTGAGTGAGTGAGTGAGTGAGTGAGTGAGTGAGTGAGTGTGTGTGTGTGTGTGTGTGTGTGTGTTTGCACCTGTGTGTGCCTGTGTGTGTCCGTGTGTGGTCTATTGCCCCGTCCACCTAGACTGCCCTGTCGACTTGTGTCACTTCGCTTGTCTCTCACTTTGATACGTTAACTGAGGGTAACATGACCCGGGGAATGGTGAATGGACTTGGGGAGCGCTTGATTTATGCACCCCTTGACGGCTCCAGGAAGCACAGCGGAGAGGGGTGGAGGTTAACACGACTGCTGCTGATGGGAAGCAGACGGGAGGGTTCTGATCTGTTTCCTGTGTGTCTCGTTGTCTCCCATCTCTCTGCAGCCTCTTCACCTGGGTGCCCCCGAGGCCCTGCTGCCCCTGGGCCCCTACCCCTCCCACAGCCTGCATAGGCTGCCCCAGGGCCCCCCTGTCCACCTGTCCCCTGGCCCTAATCCTGCTCCCGGCCAGCCCAGACCCCCGGCCCTGCCGCCGCACCGCGCCCTGCCCCACCACGCCCAGGCCCCACCCAGGGGGGTGTCGTTCCGTGGCTCCTGCAGGACCGTCAAGGTGAGTGACCCTGTTCCACGCCTTCATCTTCTGTACCGCCATGGAAACATTTACTTGATACCGTTACCTTCACCCGTTTCTCCGCTGTGCGCAAAGGCTATAAGAGCGCTTTTACTGGTGTCTAGTATATGACCAGTTAACATCTGAAGCAGGCCTCTTGTTCATAGCAACCCTCCATGTTCCGCCAAGGTCTCTCTTCATGGGACTAGTGTGTGCTATAAAAGTAAATGTGTGTTGACAGTTACACACAGTCCAATAAAAAGGTAAGTTTGACCCTGGGACCGGCTCTGTCCAAGTGAGGCTCTGTCCAAGCGAGCTTTCTATCCCACGCTATAACCGCATAAATAATGAAAATGGCCCCAAAGCACTGCCTTGTGGGGAGGAATATTACAGAGATGAAAGTGCAATTGCAGGGTGTATCTTGCAAATCCAGTCCGGTATCCTAGAGTAGTACACGTAGTCAATTGTGCTCTTCAGAGCACAACAGAATTATGGGTGTTGAGAATGGGAGTTGAGAGGAGGCGAGAGACTGGGCTTTTAGGTAGATGGAGTAGACCCCACTAACTCTGGGACTCTCCAAGACTTTGACCTGGACTTAATCCTGTTTGTGTTTATCACAGGAACAGCAAGCAGACAGAGAGAGATAGATAGAGAGAGAGAGAGAGAGAGAGAGAGAGAGAGAGAGAGAGACAGCCAGAGAAAGAGACAGCGAGAGAGAGAGAGAGAACAAGAAAGATTACAGCAACAGACAGAGACAAGAGAGAAAGGAAGAGAGAGAACCAAGGAAGAGGGAGAAAACGAGAGAGAGAGTGGGGGTGGATAGAGAGAGAGAGAGAGAGAGAGCTTTGCTGTGTGCCCTGCCTGAGGTCGTGGGTGAGAGGCCTGACTGAGTCGTTCTCCAGCTCCAGCAGCACGCTCCGCTCCGTCACGTTGGCTGACTGAGCTGTCCTCCGGCTCCAGCCGCACGCCCTGACTCTCCGACCTGGCCGCGATGGCGCCGGCTCTGCCGCCGTGATCTGACACCGTGGCCGAGTTCAGGTCAATACAGCTGCACGGACATCCACCTAATTAGAGTGTGTTCAAGTGCTAATGAGATTTTGCTCTTGTCACGATTAACAGGGGTCACAGATAAAGCCTCGCAAAGTATTTTCAAACACCGCGCTTTCTAAGAGCTAATCCAAATAATGAGAGTCAGGGGGCAGGGCTCGAGGGCCACGGCAGAAACAGACCTGTGGTAAAATCAGTTATGCATTTATTTATTTTTTTAAAAGAGGCCTTTTTGTTGCTTTGACATGCATTGGGAAATTGAATTCTGGGAAACGCACATGCATTTAAACACCAAGACACACACCTTCAGAGCATATAAAGTGTGAGGAGCCAGCCTCCCCCCCAAGCGGTGTCACGTAGAAGTGAGGCCTGTGGAAGTGGTCATGGTCATGTCATGGACCAGGCGGCTACTGCACCCAGAGGAAAGCTCCTGGCTAGGGGGTACGGAAACCGTGACCATGAGGACCTTCACCTGAATGACTGGAATGCTGCGTCTCTCTCTATGAGGGAAGCCAGGCTCGCCTGTTGACGAGTTACAGGTGTGATGGTTCTGACTGAAAACTGAAACCATGGTTCCTAGATATTATTTGGTAAAAAATCAAAGTGTAATTCCCATTTTATATCCATTTGTCATGGACACCGGCAGACATGCACTTTCTATCTGCCTGACTCCAATTTAACTTGCATGTGATATGGTACTGTACGCTTTGGATGAAACTCAATCTGCCTTGTATGACGATAGTGGCTGTGGGAATGTTGTGCATTAGTGTAGTTCTTCGAGGGAACTGATCTTTGTGGCTGAGTTTCTCTTCTCGTGTCTCCTGGCGTAGTGTAAGCAAAGGGGAGATATAGCCCCAGGACATATCGTGATGGATGGCGAAGGTCCTGAGGTTCTAGCAGCTTGGCTCCTCTCCTCTGAGATGCTGGAGCTCCCCTCCCGTCCGCAGGAGGAAGTGAGCGGAGAGGTAGCGGCATCTGTCATGACCTCAGCCCTCCGCAGCAGATTAGGAACACATGACTGCGCCTCATCACATGCCTGCTGCGGACGGCCGCCATGGCAACCGAGGGATGGGAGTACAACAAGCAGAGCGAGAAGCCGTCCCTGGGCGACCGGCGGCCTGACACTGCCCCCTGGTGGTGTCTTTCGGTCACTGTTGATCCTTGCAGATTTCTGCTCCGACAAAATCAGAGTCAGTTTATTGCCATGTAGTTTTTCAACATACTTGGAATTAGCTTTCGGACGTAGTGCATAACAGTGAGACAAAATTGGACAGGGTGCAGGGACAAGACAGGACAGTGCAAAGACAGGACAGTGAAAAGGGTGAGTACAAAATGCTAGTGATTAAAAAAGAAAAAGAAAAAAGGGATAAGCAAAGAGAGAAGAACAATATACCACAGTAGTGCAGTCAGTGTATGTAGTGAGTATGCAGAGTGTAATGTTTGAGTGTGTGTATGTATGTGCGGCATGATGTGTGAGTGCGGTGCGTCCTACAAATACATACGATCAGATCATGTGCAAAGTTGATGAAGTGCAATTTTTCCATCAGCTTTGATATTTATTGAAAAGTGGCATACTTACAAATAACTACGGTATAATATCCTGTGTCTTTGTTTACAGAGTGGTAATAGTGAGTCCAACTGCAGCAAAGCTAAGTTAGCGTCTGTCTTCCACCTCCAGGAGTTGGAGAAGCCCAGTCCTCCCCAGAAGCCCCTGCCTGCTGACCCCCAGGGAAGGGGTGGTCGTCTGGTCCGCAGCCCCTCAGCCGTCCGTGGCCCCGTCCCCGTCCCTCTCGCTGTCCCCCTCCCTGGCCTCCCTGGTGTCCTTAGGCCTCTGCGCCCCGTCCCGAACCCTGGCAGGTGGGTCCAAACTCTGATCATTATAACACTGGGTCAGCACTTACAGTTACAGTGATGATGTAACGCTTACGTTCTCTCCATGCTGACCATGAGTATAATCATGTGTTTTCCTTCCCCCAAGGCCTGCTCCCAACCCCAGGCAGCCCCCCACGCTACCAAAGCCTCGCATGACCGTCAACATCAAACACAGCAGCTGAGGGCTGCACTGAAGGGACGTCGTTTGGATAAAAAGACACTTCATTTGCACTATGAAACTCTTAAAAACCTTAAGACGTGGTGTCTCTGAGTTTTGAATAAAGGGGCCTGTCGGACTCCCATTGGTGCTCTGCCTCAGAATGGTGCTATGAGTCTGAGCTCAGGTACATGTAAAGTATTTATGTTCTGTATTTATTACCACACAGCGCACTGTGCCAGACACTTTTACTTAACGGTAGCATTTGGGATTTTACTGTTTTTTTGTTTTGTTTGTTTTTTGAGTTTAGTTCTGCCGTTTGTGATTTTAAACATTGGCAGATACTGTACTAACCTTTTGAATAGACAGTGAAAGAAAAGGCAGGGGGGAAAGCATATAGATCTGTGAAATTGTAAAGTACAGTGCACATGTTCTGTAATATTAACTGGATCTACAATGAAGGGAACCATGGAAATAACAGAATATTATAACTTAACAAGGAGAAGGTTTACAGCACATATAAAACATCAAAGGTAAATCATTCTGCAGTTCAGTGCAACCAATGTTACGTTGAGTGCTGTTTGAGAGAACACATGTATTTTTCTCCAACACTAACACTCGGGTTGTTAGGCATTTGAAACAACACTTCTACTTAATTTAGGGCTCGTAGCGCTGATGGATGGAGACAGTTTTTGTAAAAAGGCCATGGTCTTTGGAGCGAGTCCAAACCTCTCTCTCCAGCCAGATTGGCAGTGAGCCGGACCCTGGGGGAGGGCAGGCTCAGACAAGGCCTGCCATGGAAACCAGACCCTGGTCCAGCCGTGTGATTGTAAACATATGATTACACTGCTGCAGAGCTGTGTAATCTCTGAGGAACGGCCTAACCTAACCCAACCTACAAAGTCTTATTCGTGTCTCTCCTCAGTCAACCCAGAGCAGAAGAATAGTGAAACGTTATTGAATGTTAGCGCTTTGTCACCGTTCATCTCCTATAAAGAGGGCCCAGGTGGATCTGGACATGAATCTGGGGTGATACATTGTAAGATCAATGAAGTCTTTCTTTCTAAGGACACACTGCTCTGAAACGTCGCTCTGCTAAAGGTCACCTGTACTTTAAATATGTCCTCGGCGCCTGTATGGGCCGGAGGTCCCCTAATTAGAGGAACTCTAACAATATGTGGTTATTGAACCATAAGGTTACTTCCTCTCAAAAAGGGTGAAACAATTCTCTGGCCAAGGAAGAGAGTTGTGGTTCATGGAACGCCAGCAACCTTCCAGAACTTGACTCCTTGGCTGATGTTAGGGTTATGTGCACACACATAATTTTCTTTTTTTTGTATTTTGCTCTTTTTCTTTTGGCTATTACACATTATTCTAAAGTTATCCATCCACATGATCTGCTATCTATCTATATGAAACACAGAATAGGATTTAGTGCTGTTTTTATTTACATTCTCATTACATTCTCATCATGTATAAATAATTATTCAGTGCAGAATTTACTTTAAGCACATAGACCTTGTTCACAAATATTGAGGCCAAAACCAGATATTTTCTGTAACTTTAGACTTTTCTCTATTGAAGGGCAGAAATTCAGTGTTGAATAATCTGATGCTTTTGATACCATCCTATTCATGATGCACTAGTAAAGCTTACTTTGTTCATGTTGCTATTTGAAAGCCATGTTTCCATGTATTAGTAGATACTAGTTATACCAGTATTGTTGTCCCTGTGCAAGTAATTGTATTTTAATGTTCCTTGCTGACTGTGTTACCGGTGAACACATTTTTGTTTTTTGTATGATAACTATTTGATACATCCAATGTAAGAAATACACTTTATTGTCAGTGTCTATACTGTAAAAGAAATTTTGAACACAAACAGTAGTAAAATTGTTTATCAAACACTGAAGTGATTTTGTTCTGTATTACTTTAATTATTCATACCAACATTACATTAGTCATTTAGCAGATGCTTTTATCCAAAGTGACTTACAGTAAGTGCCACTAAGTGCATTCAACATACAGTAGGTACAGTAGTGCATCTTCTTTCTAATCAAGCATCTAACAGCATAAGCAGTGCTAAAGTAAAAGTGCAAAAATTAATAAATACAATTACATTAGTAAGTGCTAAGAGGAAGGGCCAGGTTAGTAGTTCTTGAAGGAGGTGAATTTTCAGCCTGCAGTGAAAGATGGGCAGTGACTCTGCTGTCCTGATGTCAGTGGGCAGTTCATTCCACCACTGCGTGGCCAGGACAGAAAAGAGCTGTGACTGGGTCGATCAGCTGCAGGGGCTTTGGAGCAACAGGGCAACCAGTCGCCTTGAGGCAGCAGCACGAATTGGTTGGATGTGGGTGTAGGGTCCACCATGACCTGGAGGTAGGAAGGAGCTGTTCCCTTCACTGCCTTGTGGGCTAGCACCAGTCTTAAACTGGATGTGAGCTGCTACAGGGAGCCAGTGTAGAGAACAGACAAGGGAAGTAGCAACCTTTCCCCAGGAGGAACAGCAACTCAGTCTTGTCCAGGTTGGACTTCAGGTCACCATCCACTCTGAGATGTCAGCCAAGAACGCAGTTACAGTATGCGTGCCTCTGCTTGTGTATCAGGGGGGGGAAATTACAAGACCAGCTGGGTGTCATCGGTATAACAATGGTAGGAGAAGCCATGCGAGAGCATAACAGAACCCAGAGATGTTGTGTAGAGGGAAAAAAGAAGGGGACGCACAACTAAACCATGTGGAACCCCCGTATTTAGCTGGCATGATTCCAACACGGACCCTCTCCATGTCACCTGGTAGGAGTGACCCGTCAGGTAAATGCAAACAGGGAGAGAGCAGAGCCTGAGATGCCTGCCCGGTCAAGGGTGGAGAGGAGTATCTGATGGTCCACCGTGTCAAAACACTGCTGACAGGTCCAGGAGTATCAGGATTGAGGAGAGTTTGCTCTTGCGGCATGAAGCAACTCTGTCACTGCAAGGAGGGCCGTCTCTGTCTAGTGACCCACCTTGAACCCGTACTGGTGGGGTTCCAAGAGGTTGTTCTGGTGAGGACAGTTGATTAAAGACAAGCATGTTAGGGTGGCTGTAGCTCAGCTGGTAGAGCGGGTCATTTAATGATCGAAGGGTCAGTGGTTCGAATCCCAGCTCCAACTGTCCACATGTCGAAGTGTCCTTGAGCAAGACACCTAACCCCAAATTGCTCCCAATGAGCAGGTTAGCACCTTGCATGGCAGCTACCGCCATTGGTGTGTGAATGTGTGTGTGAATGGGTGAGAGAGGCCATTGTAAAGTGCTTTGAGTGCCGCTAAGTTGGAAAAGCGCTATATAAGTGCAGTCCATTTACCATGTTCATGTGTTTTGAATAGAAAGGCTGGAAGGGAAACTGGTCTGTAGTTTTTGACGTCAAAGGGGTCAACATATTCTCC
Organism: Borostomias antarcticus; assembly: GCF_949987555.1. Lineage (NCBI taxonomy): Eukaryota > Metazoa > Chordata > Actinopteri > Stomiiformes > Stomiidae > Borostomias > Borostomias antarcticus. The sequence goes on along the minus strand of NC_140255.1, from coordinate 10,865,742 downwards.
ATTCACTTTTAATTACTTGTCCTTCGCTCCAACAAATGGATGATGCTCTGTAAGAGACACATGTTGTAGTGAGAAACCTGCTACATTTTCCAAGCCAAATCTGGAAGTGATGTAAAACGGTGGAAGTGTGTAAAACGTTACCTTTCTTTCAAAGGCTTTAGCCATTTCTGTGGCACCCGATCCAAACTGCAAATTTGGAAAAAGAAATAGGAAAACATTAACATAGGTAATTTATCACATGGTATCAGTTAACTTATTGTAGGCCTACTATAAGAATTTAACATAGGCCTAATGCGATTGTTCACTTCATGCTGCACTAATCTTTGTGCTTTACCTGATTTTTTACGTGGTGATCTGCTCCATGTTCTAGAAGCAGCTTGACTAGGTCTTCATGGTTATTCAGCACCGCGATCTGAAAGGCCGATAGATGTTTCTGAATTCTCGCTCTGGTGACAACTGACGCCAAGGCACGTAATGTATGTTCAATCAATCAATCAATCAAAGCTTTATTTGTATAGCGCATTTCATACCCAGAGGCAACACAATGCGCTTTACAGAGAACAAGGGAGGTGGGCATACGACCCACCCCTACATATTCCAGAGGGAAGCAAAAAAACAGTAATAACCCAGGGGCCAGATAAGTGAGCTGTAAAAATTCTTCCCTGACCCCTCTCAACAAGGCGATCGAGCAAGCTCCTGGAGTATGTTTGTCTACCAGATAAGAACATTTTTAAAGCAATACATTACATTAAATTACATTTCAGAGTAAGAGAGGCTAAAAAAGCATCATAGGAGAGACATGGCAAATACTGGTGTGTGTTTGCTATGGCCCAGCTCTAAAGCCGGAAGTGGGCTGGTGTATGTCTGTGTGTACGTGTGTGTGTGTGTGTGTGTGTGTGTGTGTGTGTTAACTAAATGCTACGACATCCACAGCAGACACAGGGGTATCTATCGGACTCAGGGAGGTCTGCTGGTGACAGTGGGGCATCCACTGGACGTTCTTCTGGTCATAGCGGGTCGTAGCCTACCATGAGAGGCGTCTTCCCGTCCCTGTCCCTGACGTTGACGTCAGCCCCGGCCCCCAGGAGAAGGGAGGCCGCCGCCGCGTCCCCGCTGACGGCCGCCACTCTCATCAGGGGCGTCCAGCCGGACACACCGTCCCTCACGTCCACCTGAGGAAAGGGCGGGGGACGCCATAGAGGCGTGCACTACCGTCAGACAGGCTGTAGGCTGGGGTCTGGGCCTGGGGTAAGCTAAAACTGACTCTCAACTGAACTCAGTCAGCTGTTCCGCATGCTCAATGTGATTCTGTGAACTTTAGCGTTGAACAGAGCTTATTATGAGAAGTCACCTCACAGTCGTCCTCTATCATGTGCTGCATGACGGCTAGATGAGCGCCATCTGCTGCCCAATGGAGGGAAGTGCAGCCGGCTCTGTCCCGAGACGTCCACAGGGCCCCACAGGCCCTCAGGTACTTCACTATGTCCAGGTGACCACAGAAACAGGCCAGCATCAGGCTGCCACACACAACCACAAATACATTAGCCTATATATATATATATATATATTAGGCCTGCCCCCAACTAAAGATTTTCCTGCTCGATTAGAAGTCCTCATTTAAAGCGACTAGACGACTAGTCGTTCCTTTATTATTATGATGATGATGATTATTATACATATAACCTTACCATACACACGGAGCAAGCGGCAGCAGCCGCCTCAGCAAAGCGCTAGATTAATTTTCAATGTGTCGGCATTCGGCAACACAGATAGGAGACTGAACAACATTTTATTACTCATTGCAAGTATAGGCTATGGGATTTTGATTGGTTATTGATGTGTTCGTTGTGGATGGATTTTGAAGGTTTCTTTGTGAACGGATTGCGCAACTCATCCCAAGCAGATTTTGAGTTTTTCTGCGATTAAGCGACTAATGAAAACTTTCTCGACTAGGACTCTTCTCGTCGACTAACGTTAAGTCGACTATTGGGGGGCAGCCCTAATATATATATATATATATATATATAGACACTATGTCTAAATAATAGTATACATACAGTTTTCCTATAAATATATGTATATGATAGATAATAGTATAGCAATGGAAAGATGATGTGTTCATACCTGTCTTTTCCACTACTGTTCTTGATATTCACATCTGCTCCATGTTGGACCAGTGTCTGAACCAAGCTGAGAACAGAGCAGCGCTACTAATCAACCCATAGCACAGGGTTGCAAACCAAACTATAAATATACATGAGCAGAGAAGAGCAAATCCACGCAGTATGTACCTGTAGAATCCCCTCATCACAGCCACCATCAGGGGTGTGAAGCCCAGTTTATCTGGAACATTGACATCTACAGTCCTTAAAAGAAGATCAAATAGCATTCAGCCATTCATTTCTGCTATTTGACACATATAGCATTGGCTGGGAAGAGAAGAGGGCGCGCGGGTCCACAAGCTCACTTAGACTGTAGGACTCTGGTCAGCTCCTCCTGGTCGTTCATGAGGACAGCTTGGTGCAAATTCTTTCCATTGATTGGTTCCCCTGAAAAGAGGAACAACAGACACCTTTCTAGAATATCACTCTGTTCCTAATAACCCTAATGCATGCTACCTGCTGTTGTTACCATACATACTTGCGGTAGAAACGGATAGAACTTGACTGTAAAAGGGTTCTTCTGAAGGCGGACTGATCTTCAGTCTGAACCTATAAGAGGTGCTCGCCTCGCGTCCTTCAAGGGTGAACTCTGTACCGTACCCACTAGCAAAGACAAGACATCCATCCTCTGTCAAATATCATTCATAATCCTAAATGTTCTCGTTGCTATAATACCACACTCAACACAGCAGAATCAACAGTATGGTGTTCTGTGCTCATGTGTCACTCACACATAGACGGTAACAAACGTGTGTTTCCTGGGGTCTTTCTCCTCCAGGGTGAACTGGGTCCACGCCTCTGGGGGTCCGAGGCGCTCTTCTGTCTCTACTCCAGCCCAGCTCAGCTCAATACTGTGGTGGGTCACCTTCCCAACCAGCAGGCTCTCACGCAGGCCACCACTGAGAGGGACTACGGGGACCATAACATTCTTCATGTAAACTGTGTTAGAATACAGTCAAGAGTGCTGTTTTCCAATCTAGTAATACTGGAATAGAATATACTCTTATTTGATGACATGAATGTGCCTAAAGAGTGCAGGAGGGTGTGGAAGTCCACACCAGTACATCAGGCTTGTCTTGTACAGGTGAGAGCCTACAGTACCACACAAAGCACTGCTTTGCCAACATTATAAAACATAGTGAGCTATGAATCATATTGACACGTGAAACACCTGCCTGAACATTTTGTTCTGGATCTAGAGCACTGATCAGTGACACCTATGTGACATACAACACGCTAGTGAATGACAAGCTGGTATCGTGCTTATTGTGATGGCCAAACAAGATACATTACCGTAGGCTACATTATCTCCTCGCATTACATTATGGCTCTAAGGCTCAGTTCAATGACAAACGGATCCAGTAGGCCTACACTTTCACCCAAGATGGTTTGATGCTAACAAAGGCATTGTTAAGTTAAGTTAGGTAAACTGGATAGGCCACTCACAGCGCCATGTTATTTGAGACCAGACTTCTCCATCAATGACCTCTATAAATAGACAGATTATGAAACTATTGACAATGTTGCTAACTAATGCTAAAATAATGATAGGCGTATTCATTCGCATAATAATAATAATAATAATAATAATAATAATAATGATAATAATCATCATCATCATCATCATCATCATCATCATAGCAACATCAATTCATTTGATTTATAAAGCGCTTTTTCATTGTGAAAACAATCTCAAAGTGCTGAATAATTTCTAAAGTGCAATATAGAATTGAGATGAATGATTGGCTGTAGTGCAAGGCTATATTCCAATCCAAAGGGTAACAATATCAAAACAATATAATGAAACTCGTCATGTGCTGAGAAGTACGAAGTACGAATTTACCTTGGCTCTCCATCTGCACAACGCTTCATTCCATTTAGAGCTATGCCTACAATAATTGACTTACTCCTCGTAGAAGGTTAGGCTACTGCAAAGTCGATGCACCCAGCAATGTACACTGAAAGTGAGTTGATTGTTGCTATAGGAACATAATGGACATACAATGCACTTTCTCTTGAAACATTCAACCTTTGGACACAGGTGGGCAGTGTGGACATGCTTATCGAAGCGTATACAGTAGCCTAAATCCTCTATATACAAACACTTTCCCACTATCTCCCTCTGCACGTTAATTAGATTAATAGAGGATTACTTTGACCACGTGACAGTATTTACTCGTGTTCATTCGTGATGTATGCAAATGAACGAGCACACGTGTTTGACCACGCCAGTTACCAACACGCACATTGAGCTGGTGCGCACTGCGCTCCACTGGCAGCCAAACTTGAAAACAGACAAACTTGAATGATCTAAAACAATTGCCACACACAGTAGGAAGTATACGTGGACTTCTAGAATGTGTGTTTCGGGAGTGGACGTTTGATTGGGGTTGCTGTTCATGCATTTTGGATATTGCGCTGTCTTTTTTGGGGATCACCAATATTGTCGTTTTGATGAGACTAGCGTTGCGCTCCCTCGGGATTCTCAATCATAGCCATGACGGATAGATGTGTCATGTCGGAGGAAAACCGTGAAGCTACTGACTGCTCAGAGGAAGCATTTTGTTTTGGAGATGATCTTGAGTTGAATCCATTTGATGGGTTGCCTTTCTCCTCGCGCTACTACAAATTACTGAAGGAGAGGAAGACTCTATCGGTCTGGAAAGCCAGAAGTGAATTTATGGATACATTGGTCAACAGTCAACTTGTTATTGTATCTGGTACAACAAAGACGGGTAAAAGTACTCAGGTGGGTTTTAAAGGGTACACTCATGGGGGCACGTGTAATGCTATTGGTTCATTGTAAGGATCATTGAATGTACATATTCTGTATAATCAATACATGGATGAGAAGTCAGTCTAGATCTTGTTAACTTCCCAGAGCAAGTCAGTGGTAGGCCTAAGGGCGCTCTTTCGAGATACTCCTAAATATAGTCCCTGCACCTGATATCCCCACTAGTCACACTGAGGCAGTGGAACTTTGACAGAATGATCCACTGTGCAGAATCAGTTCCTTTGTTTACCCTCTTTTAGATTTTTTTTAGGCTGAGATTGGTACCAAATGCCAGTGCTCAATTGCCTGCCACCACTACATCATTATGCGCCAGTTTTTGTGCACATTCTCAACCCTACAGCAGTTGTCTATTGAGTCTGTAGACAGATTGGAGGGCTGAATAGCCTCCCTTCATTTTATGTCAATATTCACAACACATGGTAAGCCTATTTGAAATATGCAGTGTCAAAGACGGCGGTTCATAACTTATTTTGCATCTTTAATTAGGTGCAATTAGGTAAACCCTAATTTGTTCACTTCTGCCATTCATTCACAAAGGGTTGGATTTAGTCCTGACAAATTCAAAAAGCACAATGTGTAATTATGTTGAGTCTGGCGTGAATGTGACATTGTGACCACAGAGAGGGGAGAGTGGAGCTATGAATGAGCCGCCCAGGTCAGCAGATGCTGTTGTTGCCTGCCATGCAGGGCCAAGCTTCAGACGGCCTGACAGCCGGGCAGCCGGTCAGCACAATTAAGGCTCCAGCTGTCGGCTGAGTAGCAATGGCTGTTACAGTGGACCTCCCGCTGCTAAGCCTGGGTTCACTGGAGCTGGCAGCGGCACATGCTGCCAAAGCAATTCAGCGTTATGGATAATAATACCACAATGCTGAATCACTCTAATGCCGAGTGGTGTGTTTACACCCTACAATTGAACCATCCAAGTCCCTTTTATGGATTCCCATAGTGGTCTGACACTGTTGGAATTCTTTTAAATGTTTTCTAATACCATACTTTGGGAAATAGGATTGTTGAGCTTATTCATTTGGCATGCTTCACTATAATGCACATGTCTAGTAGCAGGACTCAGGAGGCTGTTTAAATGGTGCTGTGCGTTGTTGCAGATCCCTCATTGGTGTGCCGAGTTCTGCCTGTCTGCCCGGTACCGACACGGCATGGTGGTGTGTACCCAGACCCACCGGCAGCTGGCCGTCGGCCTGGCTCTCCGTGTGGCGGATGAGATGGACGTCAACATCGGCCACGAAGTGGGCTACACCATCCCCCTGGAGACCTGCTGCTCCTCCGACACTGTGCTCAGGTCTGCTTCTTTCTCACGGATGTAGAAGAAGCATTACATGTGTGACTAGCTGCAGAGGCTGGTACATAGATGCTAATGAAGATGGGAGGTGATTTTGCTGGCTTAGCACAGCCATACATGAGAGGTTCTCTTCTATCACCCTTTAAGCTGGTCGACACAGAACAGATCTCTATCTCTGCCCTCCTACACTCGACTCCAATCACATATACTCTAGCACCAGTACCAATATCACATATACTCTAGCACCAGTACCAATATCACATATACTCTAGCACCAGTACCAATATCACATATACTCTAGCACCAGTACCAATATCACATATACTCTAGAACCAGTACCAATATCACATATACTCTAGCACCAGTACCAATATCAATCAATCAATATATATATATATAAATCAATCACATATACTCTAGCACCAGTACCAATATCAATCATTATATATATATCAATCACATATACTCTAGCACCAGTACCAATATCAATCATTATATATATATCAATCACATGTACTCTAGCACCAGTACCAATATCAATCATTATATATATATCAATCACATATACTCTAGCACCAGTACCAATATCAATCATTATATATATATCAATCACATATACTCTAGCACCAGTACCAATATCACATATACTCTAGCACCAGTACCAATATCAATCAATATATATATATCAATCACATATACTCTAGCACCAGTACCAATATCCAGAGTTGTAAACCATGTAGTTATATACATTATATGGCTTCCCTACACTTTTACTATACTATGGTACTTTTCAGTTGATCTATTGTTTTTAATGGGAGTGGTTACTGTATGAAACTGTTTGTAATGCTGCCATTCTTGGCCAGGTCGCTCTTGAAAAAGAGATTTTAATCTCAATGGGTTAAATAAACCTGTTTAAATAAAGTTTAATGAAAATATTCATTTTTTTGCATATCAACCAAGACCACTGCAGCCAAGAATCCACCTCACCCACCATTTCCACCATTAATCCTAATCTGGTTTTAACCTCATCCAGGTACTGTACGGACGACATGCTGCTGAGGGAGATGATGTCCGACCCCTTCCTGGAGCGCTACGGCGCCATCGTGGTCGACCAGGCCCACGAGAGGACAGTCAGCACCGACATCCTGCTGGGCCTGCTCAAGGACATCATCCGGCACCGGCCCGAGCTGCGCGTGGCGGTCCTCACCACGGCTCCCGCGGAGAACTCGCTGCTCGCCCACTATGGCAGCGTCCCCGTCGTCGCCTTGGAGGGCCAGGACGCCGCTGAGGTGGTCTACAGCAACAGCAGTCACACCGACCACTTCTACTCCGCGCTGCGGCTGGTGCTGGAGATCCATCGCACCAAGGAGGAGGGGGACGTAGCGGTCTTCTTGGCCTCCACTCAGGTGGGGAGGGGGCGTCCACATGCACACACCTTGGCCTCTTGGTTATAGGCTGCATCAAAAATGAAGGTTCTTGGTTGGTCTTTGGAAAATACTATTGTCTCTCTCGTCTCGTGTAGCCAGACCTATCTCCACACTTCGCTTACGCTGTACTAGCGCTGGAGAAAGGTCTGGCTGGACTCATTACCATTCGGGGATAGGGGGAAAACCGATTTCTTTAAACGAATCACATTTAACTGTTTAACTGTTAATTGTATTTTTTTTATGCGTTTTAAGGTGGCCTTGGGTGTCGTGAAAGGCGTCCTCAAATAAAATGTATTGTTCATCATTATTTACAATCATCTTCGGCAGAGCGGTTGCTAAGTGGTTGGTGTTTTACATAGTCTGGGAGAATCTTCCATCACCACTGATTGGACGGCCACATGAATTGGCTCCACTGATTGGGCAGTAATAAATGAATGACAAAGCTTATCCCCAAAACCTCCATCCGTTGAGTCAGACTATTGTCTCTCTGAACCGGAGAGATTGTGTGCATACTGGTCGTCATTGCAGAATATAGACGGTAAAGCTATTTAACATTTGTTTTAAATGCTTTTATTTGCTTTGGTAACCCTGCCTGCGTTTGCTTGCACTATTGTGATGACAGCGACCGTGTGTGTTTTGAAAGGCCTCTTGTCTGTCTGTCTGTGCGTGACAATGAGCCCGCAGCTCTCAGGCTCGTCAATAGAGCTGCACACTCAGCCATTTCATTGAGTTTTTTAACGGATGTGTATCACAAACATTCATAAATAGAAAGTGGAACAATAAATCATCATATGGATACGCGTCATGTGCTTTGTGGTGCAAGAAATATAATACATGTAATTTTTATAGATCTGAAAAAATCGATTTGTCCTCGGACAGGGGTGTGGAAGGGTAGGAGGGTGGGAAAGCATAACTAGGGCGCAGTCCTACCCCCCTAACCCCCTGTTTACCCTGTGACAGGATATCCACTGTGCCCGCAGTATCCTCCAGAAAGAAGGCACCAGGCTGGGAGCTGACCTGGGCCGGCTGGTGCCAGTGGCCCTGTGCCCGGGGCAGGGGCAGGGCAGGGCACCCCCCAGCCTGGGCGAGGAGCAGGGTGGTGCCAGGAGCAGGCGGGTCTTCCTGTCCGCCCCCCAGGGGGAGGACATGTTCTGGGCTGTGGACTCTGTCAACTTTGTCATCGACACGGGAGTAGAGAAACGACTTGTATGTTTGACGCTGGCTTGGGATTTTGTCATTTCATATTGGTGGACATTTCATGGTTTCTTCGTCAAAGTAATGTGATTGCAATCCTGGTAGTATTAATATTTGACTTTGTCTATAACAGGTATACAGTCCAAGAATAAGGGCTAATTCTGAAGTACTACGACCCATCAGTAGGTGGCAGGCAGACATCCGCAAGCAGCTCGCTACATCAACAGGTGAGATGATGCCTGTTGGTCAGAAGCCAGTTTTTGATTCACCTGATAAGTACTCATTGAATGCAGTCTAATGATTTAAATTATTTTCCACTCCACCACCACCTTTTTCAGAAAGCCTTCATGTTGTCATTTCTTCCCCACAACCGTGCCTCCTCCTCTCCATGTTTCCAGGGAAGTGCTTCTGCCTGTACCCCGAGGAGAGCCTGCTGCCCAGCGAGACCCCGCCCCAGATCCTGGAGTCCAACATCACCTCCACCGTACTCTTCCTCAAAAGGATGGAGATAGCCGGCCTGGCGCGCTGTCACTTCATCAGCAGGCCAGGTCAGACCCCTCTCCCCCCCCCCCCCTCCTGGTGGTAACTGAACCACGAAGCCTGGTTCCTGTAGGCGAGGTGTGGTATGAGGGGGTTCTGGGCGGCGTAGAGCGGAGGGCACAGACGGGGGGGGGAGGGGAGGGGGGGGGGGGGGCCTGTGCTGCGCTGCGCTGTTTGGGCCCGGTCAGCCGTGCCTGAGAGGAGCTGACAGCGCTCGGCCACGAGCCTTTGTCCAGGGCGTCCGCCGCTGCCGACCTGCCCGCGGAGGCCAGCTCATTAGTGATCACACAACGTGTCTTGTTAGGCGAACGCCGGGCGCAGGAGGAAGTGCCCGAATGGTGGCGTCCGATTGGACTGTTAACACATCTCTGCTGCATTCCCGTCTGAACCTGGAGCTCAAGCTCTCCTCGGGAATGTTACAGCACTCGTGCAGCTTTGTGCACATTTCTATGTACAAATAACATGAAAAGTAACGCCCACATCTTGTATTACTCACGCTGCATGAATAATCATTGCATTTACAGGAGCACTTTATCCTACTTGTGTCTACTTTTCCCGTTCAGATCCAGAGGGCTTGATGCAGGCTTTGGAGGAGCTTGACTACCTCGCAGCTCTGGATGACGACGGGAACTTGTCTGAGATCGGAATCATCATGTCCGAGTTCCCTCTGGACGCCCAGGTGGCCAAGGCCCTGCTGGCCTCCTGCGAGTTCGACTGCGTGAGCGAGGTAGTGACCATCGCGGCTATGCTATCAGGTAGGCACGTAAATAGATTCTTAAAATCCTATTTCAGTTCGTTCCATGTCCAAGAACGGGTCTGAATGAATGAGCGAATCTGCCAGGCAGTAGTAGCGTGACTGTTTCTTACATTCACCATATGGCGGTCCAGCGTGTTGCCTTTCCCAGACACTCGCACAGATGGCCTTGGCTTGGCGAGTGTGGCTTGCTGTAGCCATGAAGTTAATCCATGTTGATTCTGTCTGCTTTAGCGCCAAGCTGCTTCCTGGAGGCACCTGTTGGCAGGGCCCACGAGGTAGCGCAGTGCCACAGGAAGTTCCAGCACCCTGAGGGGGATCACTTCACCCTCATCAACATCTACAACGCGTTCAAGCAGAGCCAGAGGGATCCGTGTAAGCCTTGCCGACTCGGCTCGTTTGTTACCATCAGAGCACCGATACGCAATGTATAATGTTGTCTCCTTCGTTTATCTTCATATACACGGCATGCTGTATGTTCACTCCCTTCTCGTGAGGCCACCGTTGTCTGTCATCTCCCCCAGACTTCAGTGTTGAGAAGTGGTGCCACGACTATTTCCTGAGCCACGCGTCCCTCCGGACGGCGGAGGCCATCAGGTCGGAGCTGACGGACATCCTACGGAGGATCGAGCTGCCCGTCTCCGAGTCCTCCTTCGGCACCAAGACCAACACCCACAACATCAAGAGGGCACTGCTGGCAGGATTCTTCATGCAGGTATGTGGCTTCTAGTAGCATTCATCAATAATATTAAAGGAGTAGTAAAGGGAAAATGCATGTTTAGCCCTGTTTTAAGGTTACTTATGATCATATACAATGGTTCAGATCAAAACGTTGACAAAACTAGCACTTTTGAGACTGATAATTGCTCTACCACTGTTTTGGTCATACAATGGATGTGGGTGGGCACCGTGAAAAATCATTCAAAAACATGTTTGCCGGAAAGTATGAATCCTGTACGGTTTTATTGATCATTTTATGAAATCCATTGACTTGTATTGACGCGACCGTTGTGTAGATCAATCCACAGAGGGGATTCAGGAAGCGGAACTACTTACGGTAGCTATTGTTACTGTTTATGTTGCTAGACTACCTAGTTTGCGGAAGTTTACACACGTATGTGCTGCGACTAAATAGTTCTATGCTAAATATTTAAAAAAGCCTTTCCAGATGAACTAGAATCTTACTTTACGGCGAATTATATGTCACTACGCCAACTAACATGCGGCGAGTTTCTTGTCTTTGAAATTGAGTTTAACATGTTTTTTTAATGATTTTTCACTGTGCCCACCCACATCCATTGTATGACCAAAACGGTGGTAGAGCAATTATGACTTTCTCAAAACTGCTAGTTTTGTCAACTTTTTGATCTGAACCATTGTATATGGGGCGGCGGTATAGCTCAGTTGGTAAAGCGGGTCGTTCAGTGATCGTAGGGTCGGTGGTTCGAATCCCGGCTCATCCTGACTACCTGTCGAAGTGTCCTTGGGCAAGACACTGAACCAAATTGCTCCCAATGAGCAGGCAAGAGCATTTTCAGACTTCAAAGTGACACTGACCATTACCTCAACTAACTATTGCCCTCTCTCCAGATTGCTAGAGATGTGGATGGGGCAGGGAATTACTTCATGCTGACCCACAGACACATGGCCCAGGTGCACCCCTGCTCCAGCTATGGGACCAAGGCCCACAAGCTGGGCCTGCCCGAGTGGGTGCTGTTCCACGAGTACACCCTCTCAGAGAACAACTGCATTAGAACCGTCTCTGAAATCAGCCCTGAAGTGTGAGTCTGTGTAAACCCATTCTAGTAGTCTCAGTTCTACCACTGCCAACGCTGTCTGGGAGTTGAGTTAATGGCATATTCATTCCATGAAAACAAGGGACTAAAGATTTTTTATAATACATATTTTAATTTGAATGATGGCTAATCCTGTATTGTAAATCTACAGATTTACTTGGCAGCTGTGTGGGTATGTTTAGAAACAAATGTATTATAAATATGAATGTGTTGCTTTGTTGGAACTGACAACCCTATAGTAGTATCCTGTTCCCCTTCTAGGTTCATTCAGTTGGCCCCGCAGTACTTCTTCTACAATCTGCCCCCTAGTGAGAGCAAAGACATACTGCAGCACGTCTGGGACCACGCTGGGTCCGGCAACGGAGAAGACAAGACGCAAAACCAACACCCGAAAACCAACACCACTGAAGTTAATAAGGACAACACATTCGGCCAGTCTTGTGTTGTTCAGTGAGCTTCTCTAGGTTGGAGCATAATGATATGATTGATGTACAATCACTTAACAGATTTCTCGGTCAAGCAGTGACTGCCTTAGTGTCATTTCAGTGCTGCACTGACAATGTTATGTTTGATACAAAAAGAAGAAATACTTTTATTTGACTTGGTCTTTGTATCACACAAGAACAGGCAATAGCCGTTTAAATCTTTAATTTTGTCAACCTTGTGTAATATATACAAATTCCACTGTGCAGAAATGTACTATTTAATGTTTGTAAAGAAATGTTTATACAGTAATTGATGCTGATATTCCCGTAAATACAATTTTGCAATAAGTAAATTGCCTGAAGAATTTCCTTTATCAAAGTTCTACAAACTGCCGAGTGGGGCATGAACTATAAAAAGGGATCATTACACATGTACACCCAGTAGCAGTTTTTAAAAACTATTTCCATTCATATAGGGTCCCTTCCAATGATTGTATTGTAATAATCCAGTAGCAGTCTGAGTGTTAATAGAGTTTATTTCACACAGTGAGGTACTCTTTGAGCTTGTCCATGATCACGGGCATCCTGTCCACTGGAATCAGCATCACCGTGCGATAGGGCTTCATGGGAACGTCATCAAAGGACCACCTCCCACTGAGGCACGAGTCTGTTTCCTCCTGGACCGAGTAGTGGAACTTCATGGTCGCTTGCTGAGGACAGTGAGGAAACGGAGTGTGTGTGAGCAGCCGTGCTGATGTGTACACTACTGCAGTGTTCTAAATAACCTTCTCAAATCAAAGCATGCTATCAAGTTATCTGCTTTTCAGAGTTTTTGAAACAAAAGGCCTTGAAAGCTACACCGGGGTTACTAAAGAAAAGCACGTGTCTATAGGGCGGAGTTGGATCAGATATCACATTCTAGCTGTGATGTCCCGCGCCGCCATGTCAGATTGCTGCCATTGCAGGCCGCTCCCGAACGGCTGTTCCTACCTCGTAGAAGAATTCTTCCTCGGCGTTGACGAACATCATCTCGTCCTTCGGGGGTGCTCCTCTGGCTGGGACACTCTTGCTGGCCTCCTTGCAGGTCTTGCTGATCATCAGAGAGTAGTGACACCTCCCGCTAGGCTTGTTGGTCCGCTGCGCCTCCGCAATCTCCTCTCTGGAACACGAGACAACATTCCGTCATGGACGTTCAGTATGGTTGAGATTATCCGATTGTACATGATAGAAGAAAAAAAAACACTTGTATCCTATCATGTCCATGATCTTAGGACACCTTTGAATTGCTCTCTATAAAAATGTTTAAAAAAAAAATCCTCCTGCGATTTTCAATTGGGTTTATGACGCTGTCCATCTGGTGTGAGATTACCTCCGGTACAGCCGAGTCTAGTGGTTACACAATTACATTGCAGTATTAATATGCCCTGCTTACATACAGTCATAGAGGATGTATTAGTCGTAGTTGAACATGGCTGACACTCAAAACGAAGCAAACTCTGCCGACATCTGAATACTTAAAAACGAAACATGACTACATAAAACTAGATGAACACCGAATCAAGTCTGCAGCATCCCCTTTTCAATGCATACATCATAGAATAGTCAGCAACATAGCACAGTCAGGGTTACAACTTACCAGCTGAGCCAATATCACCAATACAACCCAATCCCTATTTATTCACAATTAGCATCATCATCACACATAGCAGGGCTCATCTGCAGTGTCACTCCCAGAATGCACTGGTGGCAATGGGCACGGAACCCAATGGAAGATCCCTGGGATGGGGGCATACCCCGAGAGGCTGCCTGGGCTGGCTGGGTGTGACTGTGGGGTTAGGGCAGAGGACTCACTGGAGCTGTTTGTGCAGGGGCAAGGCGATCTGTGGGGGCACGTTGATGAAGCGCTCGCTCAACAGCAGCCCCACGGGCTTACTGGTGTCCTTCAGGATCTTCTCCAGCTGCTCTGTCACACTGTGGGGGCAACTCTTCTCACACTGGGCCAGGACTAGGTCCTTCACCTCCTCCACACACTGGATCTCCTGCACGCGCACACACGCGCACACGCACACACACAAAACCAGACAGTCAAGAGAATAAAGGGAACAAAATGTGTCATCTCATCAAAATTATGTTTCAAGTGAGCCTTAAGCCCAATTCATGCTTCGTCGAGTGACATTTTTAAAACCGTCGCTCGACACTTTTGACGTCATGGACGACACTATTTCATTTTTCATTAGTGTCGCCGAGGGCTGTCATGCACCAACTGATTTTTGTAATGTCGCTGACTCCGTCACATATTGTTTCTCAAGTGTGATTACTTGAGCTCAACCATTTGTGCACTCTCCTGTTAATAATGTCTGTCTTATGAAGTATCTAGCAAATGTTTACTGTTCTGTATATGTTCTTAGCCAATTGACAAACATTTTCCAGGAGCTTGCTCGTTGAGAAGTCAGAGAATAATTTTTACAGCTCACTTTTCTGGCCGCTGGGAGAAACTGTTTTTTTTTTTTTGCTTCCCTCTGGAATATGTAGGGGTGGGACCTATGCCTCCCCCCCCCCCTCCCCCATTGCTCTCTGTAAAGCGCATTGTGTTGCCTCTGTGTATGAAATGTGCTATATAAATAAAGTTTGATTTGATTTGATTGGATAGCTAGATAGAAGGCTTGTGCGTTGCCATGGATATGCTTGTTCTGCAGCCTTGTTTTAGTTCTGTCTGTCATTTGACGTTTGGCTGTCATGGAAGGAGTAGAGGAACGTCTCTCCCAGCTTGTGAGGTGATATCCCCATCTGTACAAGTCATCCCTGCCCCTTCACAGAGATGCCCAAGTACTGCAGAAAAGAATGAAAACAAACCAGAATGAAAAATGCTCTCTGAATAACCTCTTTCCCTCAGAAAGCCTTCTCTCAGAATGACAACATGCAACAAAATGACAAGCGCGCGGCTGATTGTTGCCAGAGACGACGCAAAGTGTTGCCCGAAGCATAAATGCTACGTCGAGCGACACTTTTCAAGAAGCATAAATTAGGCTTTAGTCTGTTCTCATTGAACGTGTCTATTTTGAGTTAGTTAAGTGTCTGTACCTTTCTCTCTGTAAGATTCAACATACTGATGAAACCAAACACTTCATCTGGATCCCCCTCGTTGTCACTGTCTTCCGGTACCTCTGCTTGCTGGAAACAAAAGGTACAGACATGTGTTGTTGATGGAACTTCTGTTCAGTCCAATCTCACTGTTTAAAGTGGCCATGACCTGTGATATAACCCGCATGCACACTGTAATACTGCTTGGTGCCATACAACCATGGATGTATTAATAGAACATGCATGCCACTCACCCTGATAACACTTCCGATGTGATTCTGTTGGATGAGGATATCTGTCATCTCTGACGTGTTCACATGAGCCTTCAGAAACAGCTGCGTTGAAACAAAACATAACCGAGGTTTCACTCAGTAGATAATAGCTAGCTAATTATTTTAACACGCCAAAGTGTAGCCTGGAGCCTAAATCTAACATAACCTTACCTGTTGTAGAAGTCTTTTAATCCCGTTGTAATCGTTGTCTGTAATGGTATGAGCCTCAAAGTCCACAATGACCTCCTGGTTGACACACAAAACAAGAACTGGTAAGGTACACAAACGTTGTGTATTCTAGTGAGCCAGATAGATCTTTGTTCAATAGCTATGTTAAGCTTAAAGTTTTTGTAATTTGCTTCAAGATAACGTCAGCTACTAGACATGCTAGCTATACGTTAGCATGCTACCCAGCGTTAGCTAGGCCAAGAATACAGAGGCAAACATTTTATCCAGTTACTTCATTGATCTCCTCGTCCGAAGCTTCACTGTCCTCCTCTCCTGATCCATCATCGTCCTCCAAGCCCTCGTCCGAGCTGTTCTCCTCACTTTCCTCGGGATTTTCACCCAGTCCTACTGCTCGTCTTTTAGCTGAAGAGGCCATGCTGCATGCAAACATCCACACCACGCTTACGGGGGCGGGGCCAGGGTTAAAGTTGACTGGACGCTGCGAAACTTAACCGATGTTGCCGCCATCTTGGCTCAAATACCGCACCCGCGTACAGAGTAATGGCTGCCTTCTGAGCCACAATGTCCTCCTGTTTCCCAAACATGTTTTA
This sequence comes from Borostomias antarcticus, assembly GCF_949987555.1. Lineage (NCBI taxonomy): Eukaryota > Metazoa > Chordata > Actinopteri > Stomiiformes > Stomiidae > Borostomias > Borostomias antarcticus. The sequence continues at coordinate 10,849,221 of NC_140255.1, read as the reverse complement.
GCAGGGGAAGGAACAAACCAATTCCAATTAGATAAAGGGTACAAAACGGTATTAAAACGGATAACTTGTATTTTAACAATTATACGTCAAATAGTATATATTTTAAGACAATGATGCTACTAAGTGATTTTAGTTTAATTTTGAAAGTAGGGTATGTCATGATCCAAGAGGTCCTAGAAAAATATATAGATAGATATAGATATTTGTAGCCTAGCTAAATAACTCCCCGCCGATTGCAACGTTGGTTTTAGCCATGCAGCTAGCTCGTGGAAGCCGAGGTACTGTAGCGAATTACTTGTTTGTTAACAATATTTCCCACTAGGATCAAATTATTATTGGCTGTAAATTGTGAGCTCAGTAGTTTAACATGAAAACTGTTTCCATAGCATCGTTTATTCAGCTACAAAATGAAGCTAAGTTGTCTGTTGACAGATGACAGCTCCATTGCAAACAATAGCTGTGCATACTGCAGCACCGCGTATATTTACTGACTCAAAAGGATATAAGGCAGAGAATAACAAAAGGCAGTAGGCTCAATTGTTACAGTGCTTTGGCTTAACCCCCCACATTATAACCCTACACTGCCTACATGTTATCCAATCAGACCTCAGGCACTGAGCTCTACCTGGCTACACTTGATTTTGTTTCTCTATGGGTTGTTACTGTTTGTGATGTTAATTAGATATCCAGATATGATGACTCATCACTGTTATCAGTAGGTAACATATGTCAGCCATTGGGTGTAGCTTACAGAGCTAGCTGTGCCTCATTCACGCCTCAAACGAATGAAAGGCCACCTTACTGTAGCCTATGGCAGTTCTCCTTAGCCAACTGAATGGGTCCTCTGCATTTACACACGTTATCCTGACTGCCTTTTGACAGAAACACCCATCCATCTGTCCATATTGCAGAGCTGTCTAGACTTGTTGTTGTTTAGACTTCTGTCAAGATGCACGTGCTGCTTTTGAAAGAATCAAGAGAGGGAGACTCTAGACCGGATCCATACATCCAGGTATAGGTATATCTTTTTCTTTCTTTTTTTAAATGTCAAGCTCAAAAGTTGTCACACATTTACCCTCAGAACAAAAGAATACTTCATAAAGAACACATAAAGCAGGTGCGTAGGAAAGGGGTAAAAAGTTGCAAAAAATATCCCGCACACTGTCTAACTTGCGATTCAGGTTTATGTTGTAACGTTTCGGTAGGCTACTAGACCTTAATCAGACAAATAAAAAAAATGTCTGAGAAAGGTGTAGGAAACGTTACGATATTAAACCTGAATTGCAAGTTAGACAGTGTGTGGGATATTTTTTTTGTGCAACTTTTGACATATTTCCCTTCTAAAAGTGTTCAAGTAGATGAGGACTCGCACACCTCAAAATGTTTCAAAGAAAACTCCTTGGATAGACACGTATACATTCATTAAATGTTTAATTTTAAATGCTCATGGTGAAATACAAGTGCTCAAAAAGAAAAAGTGCTGACAAACGTTTTGGTCATGCGAGCATCATCAAGTGTCAAATCAAGTCAAAAAAGTGTAGCATTCAGGTGTCACACAGCAATCTGACATGGCCTCTTCATATTTACAGGAGTTGGCATCACATGGACATAAAGCAACCTTAATTCCAGCATTGTCTTTCAAGTTTGTATCTTTGAACACCTTGTCAGATAAGGTAAATACAATTTATGTTTAACGTGCATACATAACACATACTTTTTGTGTTAACAGTTTGTGTAGTTACTGTATGAGTCACATTTATAATTTCATCTGTCCATTTTATTTTCAGTTATTTCAGCCAGACAATTATGGTGGGCTCATTTTCACCAGTCCAAGGGCGGTGGAGGCTGTCAAAATGTGTCTCCAGGCAGAGGAAAGAAGGGAAGGTAGGTTGACTTGTCTTGTACCACGTCACCTTATATTTACATTGGAAAAGTAAATGATTACGGTATTGCCTTTCACGTTTATATTACTAATTTGCTTCTCATGTTTATACTGTACTTTGGGGCCTATCTGGGAGCATTGTATGAGGCAACTGTTTTCTTAGTTATAGTCCCTTTGTGGATCCAGTAGATGTCAGCAGAGGCCTGGTCAGACATGACCCAATCTCTGATAATTGCCCCCCACCCAATGAAATTGAGTACATTTTGCTTTGTACATAAAAAACGATGGTGCCTCAGTAAAAGTATGGTCTATTCTACTCAAGAGCTTAAGTCTATATTTTTTTTTTTTAATCCACAGAGTTCAGGGCTTGAGGTGTTTAGAAGCTCCTTTGGTGCTTGTTCTTAAGATTATCATAGGTTAGTTTCAGGGCTAGGTGCATTGTGGGTACAATTATCATTAGTTATAGTCGTTATATTCATAGATCAGATGATTCTTATTTAGGTAGCTTGATCATGTTGGATAGACCAGAGAGAGTTTGGCATGGTCATATTATGTTTTCCAACTGTGAATAAGTTAGTCATGTGAGGTGGGGAGTCTGGTCAGACGGGTTTAGTCATAGACAGCTCCCTACGTCTGTGATGGAAGATTGGGCATGTGCTCAGAGGCTCGCTGACATTGTTACACGAGACAACCAGGAAATGCAATCAGATCTTTAATGTGGGAGATTTCTGGCAAGGCAGGTGGGAGAGGAAGCGGCTATCTGTGCAGGCCGACTAGGCGTGGCAGGGTAGGGTAGCAGGGAGACAGGGTAGTCTAGGCAGGGAGGCAGGCAGATCAGGGCAGGGTAGTCTAGGCAAGGTAATCTACTCAGGGAGGTCAGGGCAGGGTAGTCTAGGCAGGGAGGCAGGCAGATCAGGGCAGGGTAGTCTAGGCAAGGTAGTCTAGGCAGGGTACAGGGTTCTACAGTAGCTGAAGTGGAGGGTGTGACTCACTGAGTCTGTGGGCAATCTGCACTCGATAGAGACTGGAAGCACCGAGTACGAACGAAACACATACAGGCTCTGAAAGGGCTCAACATGTACAACCACCAGTTCAAATATTGTTCATCTAGCCCCCCCAGAACCAGAGATACGGGTATCGATCCGGCCACCATAGAAAATTAATGGAGAAATATATCCCAGTGGAATTTATCCCAATATTATAAGTCCCAATTTAATGGCGGTCAGTGGGTGGTTATTCTCCATGCTTATAATAACACTAAATCTAGCTGTACTCAAATTGTTTTTGTGTGGTAACATTCAGTAGGTATGTCCAGATGTATTCATTGGTGCCCCCCACTTGACATTTGGTCAATACCAACCGACTGCTAGATCCGCGAAGAAACTGGCCCAATATACTGTACATTTGCAACCTACAAAATCATACATCTAATGCCATTTTATCTATATTATGGCCATTTGAGACAAAATTGACTCCAAACTGCTTGAAACCAGGCTATATGGAGTCTGTATGCTGAGACAAATCCGATGATGTCCACCTCAACATTTGGTTGATTTTACTGACCTTTAGATTGACGAGAAGACGACCAATGGGCATTTGCAACCTAAACACAGGTTGCAAGTGGGATACACAACTGAATGGGAGTCAATGGGGTGGTTATGCTGGGGTGCCAATAATGAGACGACATCAACTCAAAACAGCTCCTGTTTGGGCTTGCTGGATTCTGTGGGCCGAAAAGAATTCAAACATTGCCCTCTTGACGTTTGCTGTCCCTGAATGTTAGATTGCTGAATAGAGTGGGATATGCTCCCAACTGAATGGGAGTGAATAGGCTTCTTTTTTTTTTTGCTGTTTCCTGGATTTCCAGAATTGAAAGAAAGTGCTCAGGGGCCCTTCTACTTTCCACACGGAGTTTAGAGCTCCAGGAATTCAATACTCTGCACATAAAAATAACAGCGCTTAAAACATTATATTCATATTCATGAAGAAAATATCACGTTTTCACTCCTTCATTACCAGAAAGGAACATGCATCATGGGTGGGGGACGACATGTTTACTGTTTACATCTGGCTTGTTGACCTCTGATATGGGATCTTTTTCAGAGTGGTACAGTTCCATAAAAGACAAATGGAATGCAAAGTCCATCTACGTTGTCGGGAAGGCAACTGCAACTTTGGGTATGTCTTTGATAACCAAAATTCTGCAATTTGCTAGCATGCTGAGTAAATACATTCTCTCTAGTTTCTCCTCTATATCAGTCACAATACCCTGCTAACTGAAGCAGCGAGGCACCTGGATGTCACAGAAATGTGTCAACGATGCGATCGCCAGCCTGTATTCACCTGGAAATGAGTTTTCCACAAGTGACAGTTTACTGTGATAGCCCTTCTTGCAACTAGTCTTTTGTCTTGAGACAATAGGCAGGTGCAGCGCTCTCTTGTCATCGGCAGCTGACTAATCCTTCCACATCTGTGTAGTGAATGGAAATAAGACGGTTAGTCTGATGAAGAGCTTTGCTCGAAACGTCACACGTTTGATTCAGGTACAATAAATGCCTTAAACATGGAGCCCAGCAGTGTGCGAGTCCGCTCTTTTTCGATATCTCTTGGTTTGGCTCGGCACCTGCCCTTTTTGGTTTATGGATGTGCATGTGTCACTCTGTATGAAAATAAGAGGGTTACATGGTCAGCACAGATTGTTTTCACAATGAAAAGTGCTTTATAAATAAAATGAATTATTATTATTCATTATTAGATATAATGTTATTAGATATAATGTTACACACATTGTAGTGTTATTATCTGCATAGCTCTGGGTTGCATAATAACAACCAAGGTTAACTCAGGCAAATCATATATTGAATTGTACTACAAAATGAAGTGCTTTATCATCTTTTTTTCAGTGCAAAATCTGGGTCTGGTTCCCCTGGGAGAAGACACGGGGACTGCAGATGTTCTTTCGCGACTCATCCTTGAAAGTAAGTCTCTATAATGTACCGTTTCATATACAGTAATATATAATGTTCTGTAGTAGATTGGATAGATGAAATCAGCTATCTAATGTTTATCTTACTCTTGTTTCATGTAGGGGAGGATACCAGCATATCACCACTCTTCTTCCCTTGTGGATCAATCAAAAGGGAAGTGTTGCCCACGGCTTTGAGGAAAAACGGTCAGTAACCATATTGTTATTGACCACTATGTAATTGTCCCATCTTATGTTGCAAGTTGTTATTTTGGGTCTAAGTACTTTTTAGAGTATCAAATATTGTTAGTGACATTTTATTTCATTGTTCATAGGAGTGCCTCTTGAGACACTGACAGTCTATCAAACAACAAAGTGTGCAGATCTGGAGAAGAATTTGAAAAACTATTACACAGAACAGGTTAGCTGAGCCCCCGCAAAATGCTTCCTTTACAAATGCTATCCTATAGCCTGTCAGGATATAGATGTAGTAATACCCATGTTATATGTTTTTTTATGTGGACACGTAGGGTGTCCCGGCCAGCATTGCTTTCTTCAGTCCATCTGGAGTCAGGTTTTGCCTTGATGTGGTTCGAAGACTGTCAGGTGAACAGCTAAATCAGATCAAGGTACATCATCCTCAGAAATACTCAAATACAGAATACCAACTATGATGTCCCTGTTCTGTTTTTCCAGTCCATCGTTTTAACCTGCAGTGTGATGCTACAATGCTGAGTTGCACTGTTTTCTTATCCAGTTTGCAGCTATTGGGCCTACTACAGCAGACACCATGACAGCAGAAGGACTATCAGTCAGCTGTTCTGCAGAGAAGCCAACAGCTGAACACTTAGCCGCTGGGATAGCAAAGTCTCTAAAGTAACTGACCACCAGCCTGAAAACCTTGAAACCATCATCAATCGTCCTCAGTAATCAATCAATTAATCATCAATCCCTTTCTGCATTCATATTCTGATCTTTTTCAGAAGAAAATTCTCATTTGATGATTTTGTTTATGATTGAATGATTTATGTATGTTCCTATTGTCCAATGTTTTTTCATCTTATTATCTTGCACTAAGGCTTCTATCTGTGGGGCCTATATTTATTTGTTACGCTGGTAGCCTAGGCTACTGTATGTTTTGCACTGTTTATTTTAATGCTTTAAACTGTTGTGAACACTGAATGTTTAAGATTGAAGTTATGTCCATGTTACTCTTTAAAATATATTTCGAAAATAAAAGGAGCAATGGAGTCCATGATACAGCTGTTTGGTTGACGGATCTTTATGACTTTGACTGATGTGTGAAATGGTCAGGGGGTGCGGCGCGCGTCACCGTCACAGCAGGTGCGTCTCTGAGGACAGATGTCGCGTGGCTGTACGGATGAAAGAGAAGCCATTCTTCTCACTTATAAAACGATCTGCATCCATTCATAACCAGTAAACCGTGAAAGACACGTCTCGTGTACTTCACTTTGGATGTCAACACTTGCAGACTTTTAACCCAAGTTTACTTTTTGCACCATAGTGACTATTTTCGAGTGAAGTGCGGGCCTATTAACGTGTTTCAGAGAAAGGTAGGCCTAACTCTTTGGGGCGTGGTGTATTAAGGGGGTATTTGAAGGCACAGAGGCTCGTAACTTCACCACTTGCTCCAGTAGTAGCCCATCTCTATCTAAGCTCCTATCACGATGCTGACTTTTATCCAGCTGATAACCTACTTAATTTTGACGAGCATTAACTCCATTGATGCAGAGAAACTCTTCCACAGTCGGGATCATTCAGATGTTGAGATTCCTGCTTCTCACCAAGCTGAACTCATAACTGATACGGACACTGCAGAGGTAAAATACACATTTTAATTAATTAATTAATTGATTAATTAGTTACACAGGCTATATTAGCCTATGTGGACGTTTTGTGTAAAATTAAATGAAATTGATACAAGTTCAATTCTCATTCTCGCATAGACGGGGCCTTATGTCATTCCATGCCGTTTCTTTAGCTGTTTCTCTCCAGGTATGGCTTCATAAAGCCAGTGAATTGGGAGGAGATCCAGTTTCAACCAAGTGATATTTCTGTCAGTGAAGACTTTGTTGGCGATTATGACCTTCAATCCATCGTCCAGGAAGGAGGCTCTGTGTCCCATCCTGGGAGTGATGAGGATGCGGACAGAGCCACAGAGGGACAGGAGTTTGCCGCGGCCCTCAGGGACTTCCAGAGGGTGTCAGGTCTGCCTGTTACAGGGGTGTTTGATGATGCCACCAAGGCTGCCATGAACAAGCCTAGATGTGGAGTCCCAGACCAGGAGAAAGAACCAGATGACCCCCCTGGGCCCAACCCCACTAGCTCAGCAATTTGGAACAGCACATTAATACCAGATATACTTGAGAATGCTCTCAGCAACACTTCTGATGAGACCATCAGTAACCAAACACAAAATGACATCAGTGGCACTGTCAATGGCACTGATTACTTCGGGGGAGACAACAAATTCAGTGACATATTTAACGACACTGCCAACATGTTCAGTGACGATTCCAATGCCACTGGAGATATCTTCACAGATCAGTTATACACCGTTGATCACAATGGTAATAACACTGTTAAAAACAGTGAAAACGCCACAGATAGTCGCACGGTTAATGACACCGTCGGCACCACATCGCACCAACAGCTGAGTCCCACGCTCACGCGTAGAAAACGTCATCTGGCCACACTCCTGTCCAAGCGCAGGCAGAAGAGAGAGGTTGGCAAGTGGGGATACATGGCCTTCTCCAAGACCGTGCTGAGGTGGAGGCTCATAGGAGAAGGCTACAGCAGTCAGCTGTCCATCGACGACCAGAGGCACATCTTCAGACTGGCCTTCAGGATGTGGAGCGAGGTGTCTCCTCTGGAGTTTGTGGAGGACGCACGCTCTCCCCTGGACGACATTGATATCAGGCTCGGCTTCGGAACAGGTCTTAACCTAGTACATTTTCACATACAAGGAATTTAATTTGGTGGAGGGTGCACAGGTTACTTGCATGTATAAAAAAGAAGCAACAAAATAAGTTAAACATAATTAAAAAAATATATACACAATAGAAGTGCAATACCAAGGCTAGTATAAGGCTATACGTGTTTATACATAAATTCTAGACTCTGTTAGTTTATATGTACATGAATTAAAAGGTTAATGTGTTAAATACAAATGGGAAATGACCAGATATCTGTAGTCCAGTGATGAGTAAAGTGAACATTCAGCGCAGCTAGCAGGCAGACTGTTCATTCTTGTGATACATGTCAACTAGATACTATGGATGATGACCTCAGTAAACATTTTGTGTAATTACTGTCTCCCCATGATTACTATACAGGGAGACACTTAGGATGCAACCAGAAGTTTGACGGCACTGGCCGAGAGTTTGCCCATGCCTGGTTCCTGGGAGACATCCATTTTGATGATGATGAGCATTTCACGGCGCCCAACACCGGTAGTGGGATCAGCCTCCTCAAAGTGAGTGAAGTATTACAGCATAGTTAGCTAAATCTGACTAGGTTTTACTAAGACACAGTAAAAGGGTTTCTCCATAATTGTGCCATATAATGTCATTGTCAGTAGTAGGGGCACTAGGAGAAGTGACAGTTAAGCCTGAATGCCCCCCCCCCCCCTTTGTCTTCCTCAGGTGGCAGTGCATGAGATAGGCCATGTCCTGGGTCTGTCTCACATCTACAGGACGGGCTCCATCATGCAGCCCAGCTACCTCCCCCAGGAGGCGAGCTTCGAGATCGACTGGATGGACAGGAAGGCCATACAGCACCTTTACGGTAGTTAGGCTAATTGAAAGGCGTGATTACACAGCACCACCCAGTGGCCGAGTTTAGTTCAGCAATCTATGCTCGTCATTGCAGTACATTGCAGTAAGCTACAGAATATCCTCTTTTCATGTGTGTTTTTTTTTCATCAGGTGACTGCAGTGGCCGTTTCAACACAGTGTTTGACTGGATCAGGAAGGAGAGAACGTCATACGGCGAAGTGGTCATCCGCTTCAACACCTACTTCACGAGGGACAGTTGGTACTGGCTATATGAGAACCGGAACAACCGCACGCGCTACGGGGACCCTGTGGCTCTACAGGTGGGCTGGCACGGCATACCCACGGGTGGCGTGGACGCATACGTACACGTGTGGTCCAGGAAAACCGACGCCGTCTACTTCTTTAAAGGTATCAACAGCCCCCCCCCCCTCCCCCCGCCATTGTCAGGTCCCCAAAAAAAACTGCATTAGGTTAGCACATTCAGCTAGTATGAAATGGTAAGCTACTGTATACTGATGTCATGTGACTGACCCATGCCGGATGGATTCTCCCGCTGTGGACAGGCACTCAGTTCTGGAGGTATGACAGTGACAATGACCAGGCGTTCACGGAGGACCCCGAGGGACACCGCTACCCCAGACCCATCTCAGCAGGCTTCCCTGGGGTGCCCAGTCCCATCGACACAGCCCTCTATGACAGGAGGGACTCGCACATCTACTTCTTCAAGGGCACTCATGTAAGAACAACACCTTCCTCACCACTGTCGAACAATGAAACCAGTGCCTTTTATATCAATACAAACTGTATTAATGAGGAAGTTGCAACAACTTGTTAAAGGTGCAGTATGCAGTTTGGCTCAGAAACACTTTTTGTTATAAAAACGACTGTTATATTTTTTTGTAATTCTCATAAAATCGTGACAGCAATCAATAAATAAAGTGCTCTGACACTAAAATTAAATAAATACCTAATCTGTGGAGGTCATAGGACTGTGTGTCCAATCATTTTGAGTTGCCAACTTGAAATGATTGGATGGCTTACCTACCTGTCAACCTACTTACCTGCCAGTTACCTGCTACATGTTTCATTTGTTTTCCCCAAGTTTGGAGGAGTGGCTTTGGAGGGAGAGCTCTGAAAGTAGGGGCGGGGATTTTGTCGGTTACATTTTTCAAAATCTTTCAAAAAACTTTCCTAACTCTAACAGGAAATCACAAACCTTATACTGCACCTTTAAGAGGCTCAACAGCACACATCAGCATATTGCAATAGCCTCAGAGTTTTGCTCTTGTAAATTGATTATTTGCCAGCTTGCTACTAGAGAATCAATTGTATGCCAGATAGACTCAATTTAATATTTAGCTGTTCTTTAGAATAAACAAATCTGTTCCAACAGGTGTACGCATTTGACGTGAAAGCTTACCGCCTGGCACGTGGCTTTCCCAGAAAGATCACAGATGTGTTCCCGCCGGTAGTCACTGGTGACCATCCAGATGGTCACATAGATGCAGCTTACTTCTCCTACACGCACAACGCCATCTTCCTGATCAAAGGCACACACTTTTGGAGGGTGGTGGGCAGCAGAGACCGCTGGCGCCGACCCTCGCTACCACACAACGGCCTGCTGCCCGCCAAGGAAGTGGGCCAGCACTGGTTTGACATCTGCAACGTTCACCCCACAGCTCTCAGACTGTCCCGCTGAGCACAGAACTTAATCGTTTACACATCTTTAGTAAACTCAGTGTACATGCTGTTGTAAAACTGAATGTTCATTTTCTGCGCCAAAATGTTTTTTGGGGTGGTGCAATTTACCCCCTGGGATTTGAGTTTGAGTTTATTTAATTCACAATCGCAGTTTACACTGAAAAAGATTACAAAAGTAGTTAATCTAAAATGATACACATATTAAAAGACAAAATAAATAAATAAATAAATAAAATACAATAAAAACTGACATTACACATTATCACAAAAAAAGACCATCCAGACATAAAACGCAAAAACATGTCACAGTATACACACAGAGATCTATACACACAGACTCACAATCAATCAATAATCAATAAAGTACTACTACTACCACTACTACTATTTATGAAAACACATTGACCAAAACAATTATGATCTGACCATACACCATACCATTTTACACACAGTTATAGCTAACACAGCTGGGTTGCTGCTGTCCTCCCACAATAAGAAGAGCAATATTGAGAACTATCACACAATGTTTTCATCTTTCAAGCCACAAATGTTCCTGACCACTGGCTCAGACTGTATTAAAGAGTGCATTAGTGATATTGCTTGATTATGGCTGTAGTGAATGTTGTTAATTGTATGTGCCATTAATGTCCAAATATGAAAATATTAGTAATACTGAAAATACTGATTAATATTTTTGACCAAAACAGTTATTTGTTGGCTGAGGACAACCTTTCCGTAATTAGATTATTTTGAAGATAGCATCTTCTGTATCTACTAATAAAAGGTTTGTGTTGTCATGATTCATAATTCATCTCGGTTTTGGATGACGAAACGATGACATGGCTCCAGGAGGTGTGCTTGGATATATAGCCCGGGTTCGGGGTGGTAAAAGGATAGCCCCTCGGCCCCGAGCCTGGGGAGCAGAGGACAACACAACACCTAACCCGCATGAAGAAGAAGAAGTACGCCATATCAATTTCAATATCTTTTTTGCACCATCTTCACAAGGGAATTATATTCATAATATTACTCTCACTCTTCGATCCTCACTCAATTCACTATTCTCTTCCTTTCTTAGCTTTTCTTATTATTCCATATCAATTTCAACTATTCATATTAAATTGTATGGTTATTTAGTATGATCAAAGCTATCTCAGATAAACATTCAAACCACACACTTTCTTTAGGAGATGAGGCCTACCATATCTAGTTCTATTACATTATATTCATAAGCATTAAATGACAACATTACAAGAATACAAATACCATGTAGCCTATCTTCTGGAATATGCAATTGGGTGGCCATATGTCTCTATGGCAACAGAGCAAATTCAGAATCTGCTGTCTATGCATTGGTTACCCAAACAAACAAAATGACAGCAAATACACCACATCTGTAAACAATTTCATAAATTATGTATTTTGGTTAGTTTCCTCACTCAGATTCAGGATGATGGCGACACCACCACAAGCACTGGCTCTATGTTTTCTCCACAATTCAAGCAGCGGTTTACATAAAGGTAGCCTGCCCTATGATTTTCACAAACACAGAACAGCTGGGATGGTTAGCTACATCTTGATCACCTGAGACACATTCACAAATAAAACCCACTACAATGTTTTTTTTTCTTCTTCTTTTTGACTTTTCTCTGTCACAAAACAGGAAAGAGAGAATCCTTATTCAGCCCACGATAACTGATGCTTTACTAAGCAGTACTGAGGTGTTTGATGCAGTAAGTCTTTAAAACAATATTAATTTCCTTTAAAATCCATGCTATTCATCTCCCTAAAATCAATAGACAGAGAAGCCTAGGGCATGGTATATTCATTGTCTCTCCATTCAGGGTTTAGGGTTTTAGAGGTTGCCATGAGATAAGAAACAGAACTACACCCACTTCTACCTTTGGCCTCAGAGCAAAGGAGGCAATGTGGGGGAGGGGTCTATGACCCGGTATCCTATCAGATGGACTACCTAGGCAGCCAGGACCAAAAGAGCTCAGCTGGTCTGATGCAGAATCCCCGCTTTCACAGAAACCACCTGGAGAGGTCAACCATCACCTCTGATGCTGCTTCTTAATTGAGGAGGAATGTATTGTGGTTTGGCACCCATTACACTTGTAGTGATAGAACACCCCTCACTGTCCTATCACCAACTGGCTCTACTCCCACTATGTTAGGTGAAGAGTTCTGTCACTAAAACCTGGAGGTGTTGGAAGAAATATGGTCGATCCAGACAGTAATATCTATGCTACTACCCTTCTTTTACTATCTGCAATGTTGATATGACTTAGAAAGGTACACTAAATTGCATCCAACCGAAAATAAATAAATGCAGATCGAAGAGAGACCCAACGAGGGATGAATCCTATTTGGTAATGCTGTTTCATTTTAGCCCAACAATTGAACATGCTGCGAAGAAACAGACATTGATTCAGTAATCAATACTTTATTTGAGCACTCTCCTATTAATTCACCTCATCTTAAAAGATTAGGCTCCTGGTGGGCTCCAGATAACTGCCATTGTACTCCAGGCGCTCCATAGGCCTTTATTAATAAATTGAAGCAGAAATCAATTACAAGCAGAGCTACAAAATTACATGGTAAGTGGAGCCTGAGAGAAGGATGTTGGGAGAAAATTGCGATGCGTTTGCTACTGCAGAAGCCCCCTCTCTGTCCAGACATTTCCAGCATACTAATCAATTCTCTTATTAATCTTCCTTTGTTGAAAATGTGCTTGTTTTCCTTAGTCAATACTCAGAAGAGCTTTGTAATTTTCATGGTATGTCATGGGACATGAATGAACAAGTAGAAGGAGAAATTATTTTTTGCTTCAAAGGTCACCCTACTTAAAATCAGTTAATGCCCACTCACGGATTTGGTCCTATGGTGTGGGATTAGTGGAATATTAAGTAGCATTACTATAGCCCTGGATATGACTGGAGATGAACTCACTTAGATTTACTTGGAATTGTTTTGCAGTCGTTTATTCTGTTGCATATCATAGTAGGTGTGGTAGACGCCTCTTTGGGACTTATCTGTCAGCAGAAATGATTCATTAACTTTCATCAGACACTAATCAAAACTTTGGACAGTATATCCCAAGTCCTGGACTCTGTGACCGAGAATGAGTGCCTCATTGTAGATACCCTGAGGATGTCCATGAATGGATCACAAATGTGCACTCTTGCACAAACACGCCATCATCACAGAGGCTGGGGCTCCAATAACATGGGCCCCTCACGTGAATAAGGTTAGGAGGAATCAGACCAGCCCCACTGAAGGAGCCACTGCCATGGCAGAGAGGGCACCTCCTTACTGGGGTAGGCCAACCAGCAAGCCCCCTGGGAGCGCCCTCAGAGGGAGAGAAAAGAACGGTAACACATTAGTATAACAAAAACCCAAGCCTGTGGAGACTGCAAATAACTTGAGGTGCAGTTGTCTCATCTCGACAGCAGTGGGGGAATGGAACGTTTGGAATAAATCACGAGTGCTATTATCTTATCCCGGAGGGGCGTTTGGTGTGTGTGCAGTGCCCGTGGGGTTCCTGTTCAACAGATGTGTACATGCTGAAGACAGTGCATTGCATTTGAATGTGCTGTAGATTCTCATCAGTCACCTGGAGCATCTTGAGATTAAACATGTAGGCTTACAGCACCGATCAGGCTCGCTCTTTAAAACATTCACCAGGGAAACGGCAAGGCCTGTATTTTTGCTCCAGATTCATGCTGGCTTGCTATTCCTTTTGTATGGACATACTTCCCATGCTTTCTGTATAGACATTTCCACCATGAATAAGTAAGTACTGTAAGATTTATCCTGATAATAAGAATGGTTATCCAGGACATGTGGAGCAGGTTGAATGTCTTTTTTGTCTTAGATAGATAGATAGATAGATAGATAGATAGATAGATAGATAGATAGATAGATAGATAGATAGATAGATAGATAGATAGATAGATAGATAGATAGATAGATAGATAGATAGATAGACAGGGAAGAACATACATACATACATACATACATACATACATACATACATACATACATACATACATACATACATACATACCATACATACATACATACATACATACATACTACGTGTCTTTTACAGATGTGCCCTGTTTACAAACAACATATACAGTAGCAGCGCATAGAACAGTGACAGCGTGCAGACCGCACTGACAATGTACAAACGTACAAGCAACGTATACAGTAATACAGTAACAGAAAACGAAAAGTAGTGACACCGTATAGGGGTACGGATTAGAATAATAATTATAATTATTCATTATAATTATTATTAAAAATCATTATATTATTATTATTAATAATAATAATAATAATAATGACAGGACCTCAAGGGGTCTTTAATGTAAGTGATACAGACGTGAGCGGCAACACAACACACAACACACACATGCAACTTCAGGGGTCGCGGAATTTGCCCTTGGCATTTTCCCATCCAAGCTGTCCTTCTCCAGGGGAAGCCAGTAGCAGTGGGCAGCCTCGTCAGTGGCGCCCGGGGACCAAGTCCAAGTGCTCAGTCCAGGTCCTGGTCAGACAGGACTGAAGAGTATCTGTTCTTCTGCATGTTTTTTGTATTGGGTTCTTGGGAGGAAAACCCTTACGAACACTGGGAAAACATGCAAACTCTGCACAGAAAGCATGGTTGCCATGGGAAGAATGGTTAGCTTTTGTTAGATATTAAATTGGTGAACTGCTGTATAAGATACCATTACAGGCTTGCACTGAAAATGTTCTCTCATCATTTCTTTCAACCAAGATCCCTTGCAACAAGAGGACAGGAGTGAGCTGGGGATCTTTGCAGCATGAAATAGAAAAATACCCAGAAATGGGAACAATCACATTACTTCAATGGTATTGATCAGTTGCCATGGAGAGGACTCATGAGGATGCGATGCCTTCCCGCCTCCCACGCCTGATCTCATTGGTGTACCTTGATATTCCACCGTATTCTAGTCCCTCCCCACGAGACACTGGTGAGTGTCCTTCATGCCCCCGTCCCCACTTTGAGATTCTATTCCATTTATGATGCCCTTGTCTTGTCAACCTGGAGGTCTAATGCAGTTATGGTGTTTCCAAGTGGATAGATCTTGGTTCATGTTTCACCCTCTTTGACCTCAGTTGTGATGTCTTGTCTTGAATTGGTTGAAGTGGGTGTATTGGGGATATTGGTTTGTAATGCAGAACCAGGTATAGTCTGTGACATTGAGAGTGCAGAAATATGAACTCGTTACACCCATCCTTCATTCACTGCCCTGGCCTCCAGTCTCTTCTAGGATTGAATACAAAATCTCCCCACTAACTCAGTGCATCCACGGCAATGTCGCCACACACACACCCCACCCTAAAGGAACTGCTTACCCCTCAAACCTCCTCACGAAACAAACCTTCTCTCTGAAAACCTTCTCCTTCCCTCCAAGACTAAGCTCTGCACTGTGGGGGGTCGAGCTTTCCACTGGGCCGCTCGCCGTCTGTGGAGTCCTCTCCCTGACCCCCTGAGAGTACCACAGACTGCTGATGCCTTTAAAAAGGACTCACTTTATTTATCTGTTTTCATGCTTTTTTAATGCTTCTCTGTTTTTATTCTCATGTTTTGGTCTCGCTCTTTGAGTTTGAGATTTGTTTAGAATGTAAAGTGCATTACAAATAAAGATGTATTATTATCGTCAAACACATGCTGTAAGTGCCAGTGTGTTCATATCATAAAACCGTGTGTGTAGCTGCTGATTCTGTCATGTAAACAGCATTTGATGTTGCTACATTGTCATTTAGCAAGGACCTTCTACTTGTATTGACTTTGAGCTTTGTATTTGAGGAGTTTACATGCATAAAGTTCTGATATTTTTACTGCAAGTCGATGTAGACTCAAGATGATGATGAATAGTGAATTGTTCCCCATGCAGAGAGAATCTGAGAGGCCGTGAGTGAATCTGTCTCCATCTATTTAAGACCAGTTCTGATGAGACAGTGATACACCCAGGAGCCAGCAGAGGGCAACTACAACACATAGATGGATTTGTGTGTGAAACTGAAAATCTGTCCTTCACAGTGATATGGTATAATCAATTTATCCAGCGTGTATAGACAAATGTATTCAAATGGCAACATTGTTATTGCTGTTAGAAGAAAATAGTGCATCTGAAGCTCGCTAGGGGCAAGGCCCTGGCCTACTATCTTCTTTTGTCTTATTCTGACATTTAATTAGAAACATACACAACAATATACATTGCAGTACAACAATTGATAAAAAAAAATAAGAATTTAAGAAAATAATAATATATAGGATAATTACAGTTAGAATAATTACAATGCAATAAAATCCATGAAACAAAACAAGTGCACTCCTTCCAATGTAGTTGCATCAATCACACTTATGACCATAGGGAACTGTTCTAACTTGAAAGAACTTGGGAGTTAATTCTAAGTCTGGAGATGTGGGGCGTGTAAAGAACAATCCCTATTGGATGTAACTACCTGCGCCCAATTAGTGTGATGACTACATGAAAATCTTTTAAAAAGAGTCCTTGTTAATCAATTCAAGATCTATGTGGCATGATAGAGCATATGATATAAGACCTTTCTATGCTCCAACCAGCTTACAAGCCGCAGGTAATATGGTGTCCATCTAACAGCGAAGACTCTCAGTCACTGATCCCATCTCAGCACAGTCATTCTAACTACTGTATGTGCAGGTCTCTGGCTGATAGCCTCGGCCTATAGCACAGTCAGAGGGAAATCAGCAGTGAAGTATTCTCCCCTCATAAGTGTCAAATGTGATGCTGTCATGGTGAGGAGAGCCTGTCAGGTGCTTTGATGACATATTAACATAAGTGTTTGTGGGAGGGTATTTACCCAGGTACACTTACAAAATGCTGTTTTTCTCCATGTCTCAGTGGAGGTTTTTGAAGGCTGAGCCAATCACAGATTCGACTGCCATACTAAAGAGTGTCTGGATCAACATTTTGCCCACGGTAATCAGTGTGGAATTCATTCGTCTCCTGAAAAATGGATTTGGAGCCGAAAGTTGTTTTGCGAATTAACTCTCCGTGGCATCATCAACTAGGCTTGTTTATAGTGATTCAAAAAGAGCTCTCTCTCTCTCTCCCTTGCCTCTCTTCATACCCCCAGATAAAGAAGTTAGGATTAAAGAAAAAACACTGACTGTCGCTGCTGACGGTCGCTGAATTTCACATTCAAATCAATATTTCAGAAGGTTTATCATCAAATACTTTCAAGCAAAGTGCTTCTTCTTCTTGAGGATCTTTAGTGTTGGAGAGGTAAATAGGATTTGGAGTTCACACATCTAGGCTTTTATGTAGCAGTGGGAGGAAGAAAGTGTGTGATAAAGAACATGTGAACCTGCCGGAGAAGCAGTCCTTCTGGGAGTACGCACTGGCTGCACATCATAGAACTCAGCACTCTCCCAAAGAACACCTGAAAACAGAATGTCTCTGCTTAATGGAAATCTTAATTGATTTTCTGCTCAGAGAAGTTAAATGTATCGAAGAGGCCTCATTCAAAATAAGGCAGACAAAAGCTCCCAGTGTAATTAAGTATTGTGTAGAAGACTCATGCATAATACAGTGTAGTTATCGACCAATCACCTAATAAGCAAATGTGTTGAACCTGGACTCAGAATTAATAGTCTAGTATTTATGTTTATTGGGCAAAATGACATGCTCCAGCCAATAGATATACAGACTTTACTATTTATTCTGAGTGACGGTGCTCTGCTTCTTCAACTATCTCCGGGCACCCTTTACTACTCTCAAATCCAGGAGTCGTGCGCACTTTTACGTTTCACCTAATCTTCCTACCATACCACGCTCTATAGAGTTGCCCCAATTTGTAGCATTGCAGTGTCTCCATATGTGCCAGTGGGAGAGGAGGATGGGGCTGACAGGGTTCGTCTGGCCCTCCGCAGGCTGAACCATGACCTCTGGCTCTGGAGGTCTCGCAGACAAAACCGCCCTCCACTGGTGATGTCAGTGTGAGTGACAGCTGTAGGTCAGGGGGAGGGAGTCGTCTGTCCCACGCATGACCACACAGAAATGACAGCCACCCGGCCGCCATTTTGACCCTGGGAAAGTGACAGGAAATGTGTGAGAGTTGGGCAGCTTTTGTCACAAAGAGGAGGGAGATTACGCAGAAAAACAGTGGACAGGGGACTGAAAATGTGTCAGAGAAATGCTTGGAAATGATAAGGCTATGTTCAACATGTCTCGTCTGCCTTCTTCATAACATATGTTAAGGCCTTAGGTAACATAGAAACACAATGGTCAATGGTCTGATTCTGGTTACGAAGGGAGATATTGTCTTCTTCAAATTACAGTGTATAGACCTTTTGACATGCACTGCATGTTCTGGCATCACAGGTAGAAAGGCACTTCTGGTTAAGTGCCTGATGCAGGGGAGGAATGATCACACCACCACTTTTCTCTGCATACTCGCCCTATGGCGGGGTGACTAGATGGGATTTGTGAACTATATTTGTTTTTTTCTCTGGAGTTAATAAACAGAAGGATTGAAAACGAAGATGGCTGCATTTTGTCCTTTTGAGCAGAAAACACACCTTCTTCTGAAAGTACTTGTAGATTCAGGAATTCATCAAGTGGCAGGGCTTTTGGTGTCGTCTTTTCTCTATCCATCCCTCCCTCTCTCATCCCCATTATACTCTGCTCAACTGCCCACCCCCCCCACCCCCACCCTACGTGCGTCTCTCTTTCACCCTTTCCTCTCCTGCCCCTCCTCCTCCATCTCTCCCATACCAGTCTCTACATCTCTTCCTCCCCCTCTCCCTCTCTCTATCACAGTAGCAGATGGGGTGAACTCAGGGGAAAGTTGGGTGGGTTTAAACCGTCTAAGGGGGGGAGGGGTGTTATAAGTGGCGGGCCGAACGCCAGTCTGCCTGTCCGGGCTTTCAGCAGACAACAGAAGCAAGGCTGGCTCTCTGAAAGCCTTGCATATTCTTTAAACACATTCGTGTGTCTGAAAATTCCACTTAGCATCTGATCACTAAAAGGACTACATTTTCCGTGTTACTTTGTGAACTAGCACTGTCTACATGCCAGTTTGGTTATTATAATGGACACGTATCCTAGGAGATTTTTCCCAGCAACCCCCAATGCATTGCCTTCTTTTGTTGTTTGATATATATATGAAAAGACAGTGGAGCTATCATGCATACAAATGCTATATTTAAAATTCCTAGGTGTGACAAATGATGGAATTAACTCTGCAGTCTGCAAACAATGTACAACACTTGCATTCTGATCATCTATGTTTTCTTAACAAAGCAGTGTGATAAAGATGAATCACAGGGTGTGTAATCCCCTGGGTGAAAGCATAGTAGCAAGTAGTGTATGCCTCAGTCATGCATAAAAGCCTGGTGTGTGTGTGTGTGTGTGTGTGTGTGTGTGTGTGTGTGTGTGTGTGTGTGTGTGTGTGTGTGTGTGTGTGTGTGTGTGTGTGTGTGTTAGAGAGAGAGCGTGTGTGCATGCGCGTGTGAGTGTGTGCTGTTCTTTCTTGGTCTTGTGAGGTGGTTCACCTCTCAATGAACTGTCTATCACCCTCAACAAGGCCCCCAGTCTACAGACAGCAGGCTACATCCTCACACGCTCACAATGCACAAAAGCTTTCAGTCCGAAGTACTATGTGTGTACCCCATGTACGTACAGTATAGCATTCAACAGACAATCTGACTTATAAGCAGTCCAGTGTATACAACATTTCTGTATCTGCAATGAAATAATTTAATTTAAAATTAATGTTGAGAATTCTCTTAGGATCACCTCATCGCCAGCTGTATGGTGACATCACTGGACTCCCTAATGATAGATCTCTATCACATACTGTTGCATGAAGAAACTTTGAGTGAGGAAGTTCTTTTGTCAACGGATTTGAAAACAGACCTCAGGGGTTCCTCCTCTGTAAACCGTCCCCATTATTCATGAATGTCAGCCAAGGAATGATATTTCATTTGTCAGCATCAAAGAAGAGATTGCATTATTTTACAGACTGCTCCGTAATCGGTTCTGGCTTTAAAAAAAAAAAAATATTTCAAATGAAACAGCTAGTGAATGTGTGAAAACCTTGGGCCATGAATGATCATCCAAATCATCATCGCACGCTCTTCACCTTGAAGGATGTGCTGTTTACTCCAACCTTTGCTTCAGGAAGGGGGCTGCACTGTATTCGCCGCCCAACGGAGAATTATGGTTTTGAAGGAACTTCAACATTCTTGCATTACATTTGAGTTGACTGGGTTGGAATGTAGCCGGGGGCCGCAGCTAGCTAGAGTTTGACGGTTTGGCGTTCTCCCATGTAGGTCACTCCTTGATACAGTGCATTTACAGTGAAGTACCTGCCACAAGTCTCTTTTCAGAAAACAGAGGGACCTGGCTTCCACTCCGGCGGATTCACCCGGAACCTTCCTCCCCTTCCATGACATGTTTGATTTGATCTAAATGAGAACTCAGCAAAAGTGGAGCAGTTTCTGAAGCCTCAGTGAGAAATCTGTCTGACATTGCTACCCCGTACTCCTGCCAGTCTATTTGTCTCCAGATTAATGTTCCCTCTGTCACATTTCCTTTGTTGAGGTAGAAGAGATTCAAGCCAAACTGCACGGCGAAATCCTACATGTCAAGAGCATTATAGGCAGAACTGTATAACCTATATTTGAATTTAAAGGCTTTCTGCCAGCCAAAGCTTGCCATTTGGTGCCATCATCTGTGTGTTTGTGTGTGTAGGTGTGTGTGCGTGTGTATGTGTGTGTGTGTGTGTGTGTGTGTGTGTGTGTGTGTGTGTGTGTGTGTGTGTGAGTGTGTGTGTGCGTGCGTGCGTGCGTGCGTGTGGGCGGGAATTTGTATGTGGACGTGGGTGTGAGTGCAAGTACAGAATTAGGAGGCCCATTTCCCTTTTCTTTTCTGCGGGCTTTGCTCAGGGGCATGACACATTTCTGAGGGGCTTTGGAACCCCCGGCCTGATAATTCCTTCAATTATTCAATGGCTGGCTGGCAGATGAAGTGAGGCCTTGAATAAAGCAAATCTGTGGGCACATAAGCTCTGACAATACAAACACGCCATTACCACTCATTTCATCTGTTTGTCCTTGACGGTACACCGCTGCGTTGTGGCGAAATGAAGACGATGGCGCCGCAGCGCTACAAGCAGGGGTTGATAATTACGCAGGTTTCCCTGGGCGGAGCACACGGGCAAACTGCTTGCATCTTCAGTCTGAACAGCAGATGGGGGAGGGGAAGGGGGGGGGCAGCATTCTGAATCCCAGCCAAATGCTTGTAGGAGTGAGCTTATTGCTGCTTGTCAGGTCAGTGACGTGGGCCTCTCCCTCGTTGCCTCTCTCTCTCTCTCTCTCTCTCTCTCTCTCTCTCTCTCTCTCTCTTTCTCTCTCTCTCTGTGAATTAAGCAAATGCAATTTGAGAGCTGCTACTGTGACACTGAAGGGACCGTGTGCATCACATTTCATGCCTCTTTGCTCGCCGAGCTCTGCAGCGCTCCTCAGAGCACCGGCCCCTGGAGGGTAGAGTGCTGCCCCTGTAGAGGACCACTCTAGTGTTAATGCAGTCAGGTGTGAGGGGCCTGAGGCGCGAGTAGCTGTGCCTGCTGCGCCCCGCCCTGGTGAAGTTTCAGGTCTTGTTTCTGTTCGTGCTCCGCCAGAGAAGCAAAGCCGATCGGGGTGAGTGGACGGCCAGCCTGCTACAACAGAGGGGCCAGGTGTTTGCTTTTTTTCCTCGTCCTAAGTGCACCTGCTTTTACCCATCTGCACCTGCCGTCTGTAACCAGACAGGAGGGCCGCCGCGCTGGCTTGCTCCTCCCATCTGAGATAGCAAACAGTCCTGATGGCGCAACGGTCTAGCGCCTTCAACGACATGGGGTACGCACAAACCTCTTATCTCCTCAGAAAGAGACCATAAATCCTACTGGGTAAAGAGAGAGGCAGACGTAGAAGATAGCCTACCTGACATCCTTCTTTGTTGCCGTGTGTGTAACTAAGCGGAGAGGAGCACCGCTGCTCGGCCTTCAAATCTCACCTCTTTACACGCATGAAAGGGTGTTAAAGAAAAACTGTCCTACAGTTATTTGGTTGGTAGTATGTATATAAGTCTCCCACCTTCCCACCCACAATGCTCCCTTGTTGAATGATTTTAATCTCCGCGGCAACAGACTCCCGATGAATTTGGTTCACAGGAAGGTCAAGGACAATCGCGGGGCCCCACCCTCCTCCCGTGATGAAGAAAATAAACGCTGACTATAAATCTGAACTGGGATTCACTCTTCTAAGTAGAAAGTCAGATCTGTTCTCTTTGTTTTAGTGCAAGAAAGCTCCAATGAGGTATTTGTGTGGAACTTAAATTAGGTTCTGTATTCACATGAGAACGTAGCAGCCATGTTTGATATGCAACAAAGCTTCAATCATTTTGTTCCAAGCACATTTTCCTTTTTTTATATAATTTTATTTTTTATTGTTTGTCACACAGATTTCTTTTAGTGATTTAAGGGTTTAAACTTCTTGGAGGGAAACATCTGTTGTTTAAGATTGTTTAATCCTCAGCTGCCAGCCCCTCTTGTATTTCCCAATATTCTTTTAAAAATGTTAATAATTTTTTTTGAAATCATAACAAATCAGCAGTACGTACTATCACTTTGAAACCACCACCAAAATGTACTGTAGGCCTAAGTGAGCAACTTGCATATGCCTTGAGCTGGCAAGAATTATGTTAAGTCCATCACTCATTTTTTGGTCAATTGACACCCCAATTGCTACACTACATCTTCAGACTGTCCTCCACAAACTATCTTCAGAGATTTTTTAAATATCAAAAATTGAGTCCACAGCACATCAAAATGTTTTACTGTAAACAGTACTGTATGCAGCTATGCAGCTACTGCAAATCTCGCTCAATAAATCTCCAATGTTCATGAAAAAAAAGACAAACATTTCATGACATGGTAGATGTAGTATGAAAATGTTTACAATTTTAGGACACAGGAAACAGGAAAAAATACCCTACCCACAATCCTATAGTGCAACAGCAATGTCTCCACCAATCAGAGACGTTGTTGGCAACCCCGCCCCAATAGTAGACCCTATGACTACAACTGGCTAAATTGACTCTGATTGAGAGTAACACTTGTGCCACTGATTGTTTGATTGGTTGCCACCTGTCTTGTTAGTCTGTGTATATATAGTCTACATGTAGGTCCCTTTTCTTTGTCTGGTCATTATTTGTTGTCGCTATGTGTTGTCCCTGGTGTTGGCCTATGCCAACTTGTAAGTCTGTAAGCTTTTTTGTTCTCCACTTGTTGAGTGTATATCTTGGTTTTATTGTTTAATCTTTGGTTTTGGTTTTTGCCCCTCGCGGTGCCTTTATTTTAACAAGCATTTTGTGGAAACTGCCGTAAATAAGGTCCAAGTTGTCAAAAATGAGCATTCTCCTTTAAGTTTTAAAGAGGCCCTCATGTCAATGTCTCCTTCCTCTTCCTCCTCAAAATGGCCGGCCCCGACCGAGTGCTGCACAGCAGCTGTAATTTTAATTTGAAATGGTATCATTTATTTGACACCAACCAGCCAAAATACTAGGCTACTGCTGGCTGAATTGCCCATGGACAAAGAGGCTCGGAAAAACAGACCCGCTGAATGCAAATGCTCGGCCTATGAATATTAACAAGCCAATATTCTTGAAATAAATTATACAGCACCTTTCTTTTAAGGATACAATTGAAGATGAAGCCTTGTGACACTCTCTGTTTCCGTGTCTCACTTTGCTCCTGCCTGCCTCTTTGAAGTGTGAGGCAGAAAATACTGTGCACCTGTGGGAAGAGAGTGTGTGTGAGTGTGTGTGGGGGTTGACAGCAGATTGTGAGCTGTCGGCGAAGCACTTGAGTGTCCATCTTGCACCGCTTCCACTGTTGCCAATATACCACTTTGCCGGTCTCTGCTGTTCCAGATAAAGAAATGCTAAACAAATTTCTCTTTGTGAAACCTATAGTGACCATGGCATAGCAATGAGGTCTGGCCTGGCAGAGCGTGCATCCAACAGCCAGGCCTAATGACAGTGTTCTCCAGAGGGACAATAAGAAGACAGCATTCATACGGACACAGAGGTCCCTGGCGGTCTGTGCTTGCCCCTCCTTTCCCACAGTCTAGAGGCTTCGTGATATTAGCATCCCATAATAAACAGAGCCTTCCAGTCACTCCGCTCAATTATCCTTGAATATATTCATTGCGTATCTAAAATGCAGCCCAGGGCATCACTAGTATCACCTATTATATGTTGGCCATATCCCCTCGCTGGAGAGCGTTGGATAGTGTACTCCTGTGCCCTGCAGTCCCATCCCATACATAAGAAATCCTCTCAACTTGGAGGGTCTTGCCTCCAGGTTCACACATGCCAGGTTTGCTGGCCTAAACAATGGTCTTGCAACATGGATCAGCTGGACCTCTACTGCCAGGCTGTAAGATAGCAGGTGTTCAAAAGAATGCTTTTCACAGAGACTCATAGTCTCCCACTATAGTCCTAGAGCAGCGCAGGTTTCTCTAAGGATGCTGCTTCATTATGCAAGGAGGTGCCTGAATACAGTGGGGGAGGGAGTTAGGATGGGCTAGGGTTGGTTAGAATGGGCTAGGGTTGGTTAGGTTGGGATAGGGTGGGTTAGGATGGGGTAATGGGTGGGGTAGAATGGGCTTGTTTATGGGTAGGAAGGGCTAGGGTGGGGGTTGGGATGGGCTCGGGTAGGTTAGGATGTACTAGTTTAGGGAGAGGATGGGCTAGGGTGAGTTAGGAAGGGATATGGGGGTTAGGATGGGCTAGGGTGGGTTAGGATGGGTAGAGTGGGTTGGGATGGGCTAGTTTAGAGAGAGGATGGGCTAGGGTGGGTTAGGATGGGTAGAGTGGGTTGGGATGGGCTAGTTTAGGGATAGGATGGGCTGGGGTGGGTTAGGATGGGTAGAGTGGGTTGGGATGGGCTAGTTTAGGGATAGGATGGGCTGGGGTGGGTTAGGATGGGTAGAGTGGGTTGGGATGGGCTAGTTTAGGGATAGGATGGGCTAGGGTGGGTTAGGAATGAATATGGGGGTTAGGATGGGCTACGGTGGGTTAGGATGGCCTAGGGTGGATTAGGATGGGCTAGGGTTGGTTAGAATGGGCTAGGGTGGGTTAGGAAGGGATGGGGTGGGTTAGGTTGGACTATGATGAGTTAGGATGGGCTAGTTTTAAGGTTAAGGTGGGTTAGGAGGGGCTAGTTTAGCGTTAGGCTGGGTTAGGATGGACTAGTTTAGGGTTAGGGTGGGCTAGGGATAGGATGGGTAAGGGTGGGTTAGGCTGGGCTAGTTAGGGTTATGGTGGGCTAGGATGGTCTAGTTAGGGTTAGGGTGGGTTAGGCTGGGCTAGTTTAGGGTTAGGTGGAGAAAGGTGCTCAGATGAAGGCAATCCCAGTGCTCTTTGATACCTGGTCATGGCACATGTCTTGGCCAGATTAGAATCTCCTTCAGAACATCATGTGCATCATTACGGTTCACAAAATGGTCAGATCACAAGGCTACCTTGGTAATGAGGACAGGGCGAGGGCGCACAGATAAATTATTCTGCAGAGAGGAGTGGATATAAACCCGACATGTATTTACCTCACAGGGATGAAACCAGGCCACATCTCATTTTCTTGAGCGCGACCTCTTGCAGAGGCTATGTCCAATTAAACAAACAAGATGAATGTTGAATTCTCCTCTTGGTGTAAAATGCAAAGAGCCTTGCCCGCACCGCATAAAAATCCAGAGAAGACCCGAAGGGATTTGATCATTTGAAATTCTCATTTTTTTCCCGCTCATGTATGTAATATCCCCTTTGTCAAATATGTATGTAATGGGACCAGGGGAAGAGCTAACATGGGAAGCCCCTAGAGGGTGCATACTAGTACTGGATGTGTTCAGATCTTAGCAGTTGGAGCTATGTTATAAACAAGAGACTTTGAGGCCTACTAAATTAGTGTTTGGATCAGATGCACCTTTATTCCAGACAGCTCCTTAACAATGGAAGTTGAAGATTTAAAGACAGTCTGTAATAGAATGATCAACAGTAAAAGCATATAGCCTCAGATAAAGGTCTACTGGCGGTCTGGATGAATAAAAAAACACAGAGAAACACTATTTTACATGCATGCACCTCAACTACTCAATACGACCTTTTAGCATCTTGTGTGCTTTTACAAAGATACAAATAGACAAATGCAATCCCACAGAAAAAGATATCCCAAATTAGTGGAGTACAAATAAACATGCAGCCATTTCATCTTGGGAGAGGGGGCTGTGAACAGAGGTGATGTGATGAATCCCCATTTGAGTGCCTTCTAGTGAAATGAGAAAGCCTCAATCTGATCAGAGGTTGGCCAGCCTTTGTGCCTTCCTTTAGTCAATGACCAAATTCTGCTTTATGGCTGTTATATACAGCAGGCCTGCTGCTCTGGCAAATGGCAGCATCCCTGATTTACTTTTTATTGCTGAATCTTGCTCCGGTAATGAAGTTGGGAATGTTATGTTTCTCTCATTACCTTTTCATTAAAGATATGACTCGAAAATGGGGTTGCCATGGTGATGGCACCGTGAAGTCTTGGAGCTGTATGTAGAACGACATTGTTTTTTGTTTTTTTTTAACCTTCTTTTATGAAGCCAAACAATGAGCTGATACAAAGAGAGCATTCTTCTGTTCTTTTTGTTATTGCTAAGAGGCTTCATTAGCTAGCTCCCAAATCATAACTGACACTACTCTGGCAAGAATGAATGAATGAGTATTCAGTGACACTGAGCAGCCATTCACCCACAAGAGTGCCTGTCTGTCTAAAAAGGCACTGAGGCAACAGTCTCTGTGAGAGGCTAATGATCAGAAAGGCACATACAGTTGGGGATGTCAACACCATCACCTAGTGACATTAAAGTTTGCCTGCCAGAAAATTACTTCTATTCTGCGCCTGAAACCATAGAAAAACCGTGGAAGTAGGGACGATGCAGTACAGCCTTCATGACCAAACCTCACACACTGACAGAGCCTTTGAGTCTGTGGCCCCTAGGTTGTGGAATGGTCTTCCTCAGGACTTGAGAGCTGCGGCCTCTGTGGACATTTTAAAGAAGCACCTAAATACGTTTCTGTTTAGACAGGCATTTATCTAATTAATTTGTCTATGTTTATGACAGTTGTTCTCTTTCCTGTGTTCAGTTTTGTCAATTATTTGCATGTATTTTAACCTGTGTGAAGCACTTTGTGAGTCCTCTCTGTGAGAAGTGCAATATAAATAAAAGTTACTTACTTACTCCCCATCTAACAGCATGTCACGGTTGGGCACTTGACCTAGCCATACTCCATCTGTGATCTATCCAACACAATCAAACTACCTAAATAAGAGTCATCTGATGTTGTGAAATATAACCACTATAACTAACGATAATTGGGTACCCACAATGCACCAAACCTTGTAAATAATCTATGAGAATCCTAACATTTAGAACAAGCACCAAAAGAGCAACTAAACACCCCTGTGGATTTTTTGATAGGCTCCTGAGTAGAACATAGACTATACTTTAACTGAGACACTAAGCATATTGTTTATAATTATACAGAGCAAAATGTACTTGAGAATGGGAGAAATAAATTGGGGCGAGACGACTACCCTGCAGTGGTGGGCTCGGGTACATGTGTGCCGGATGCACGTATGTACTGAACATTTGCACACATGTACAGGCACATGCGTACGCACTAACGTACAGGGGTCAATCTACGTTGACCATCATCGTTGCCGGGTGGGGGACAACAAGTGCAGGGGTGGGTCTCATCGGTGGGAGACCATGACCAAGGGGCTGAGGACCATATTTTGCCATTGATAGACTGCTGTATATTCAGAGAATTGACAGCATGTCTTCTCATCCGACCCTCGCCATATTCACTTGATCCCTTCATATGTGTCAAGAGACAGGCCTTAAAGTGGCACTGAAATGAAAAAAGCATTCTGTCCCATTTTGGTTCACATAATTGGTCAAAGTGTTCACCTATTCAACGATGTATGCCAAAAAAATTACAAAATTCTACTTTTGTTGTAATCTTATATCAAAGTATATAATTTCTTACTTCCTGGAAACGGTAGGTCACGTGCAATGACGTCAACAAGTACCTTAGATTTTAGGCCAATAATCTCACGACATCCAGCTGTCAATCTAACGCTATCCTTCTATCGAATCTCTCTAAAGTTCTTAAAACCCGTCCACTTGTCAATGTTCCAATCAAATTCATCTAAACATATGTCCCACCCTCATAGCTTGTTTGCATCGGAAATACGTCAAACTACGGAAGTTAGATGATCTCAAACGTCCGTTTCAGTGTGACTTTAATATTAAGCTAGAGGACATTTTAGTGCCTTCTGGCTGTTGGAAAGGTACAGAGGGATGTGAGAAACTGTTTCACAGCTTCCTCTCCTTATTCATCAGCAACGTTTTCCAAACCATTAGCTCTGTCATTGCTTCCTGTACTTTTCATGAAAGAAGCCTCATTCTCAGTCCTGTGATTAGTTCAAGTAGAGGGCTGCCCATCAATTCTGGTCCAATGGGTGTTAGTTAACCCTCAGCCAGGTCTTACAGTAATTGCTTCTCTCCATTGGTAAACAGCCGAGAGAGAGAGAATTCCTGTGTGAGTGTATGATTGCATGACTTGTGAGTGCAGTTCTTTTATATGTATAGTATCTATGCTGTTATCACGAAGTAACAAATGTGTTTTTGCACTCTAATAACAAGGTGTTTAATTGAATCTGTTACCTGCTGGCATCAATTACTGTCATACGGAGTGTTGCTACAGATAAAAACCCAGATGCATAAAGGAAGTGAAATAATGAGGTGTTTTCAGACAGACGAGTAGAAAGAAATCATCCTCATAGGATTAACAGGAGTGTTGAAGTAGGCTACTCGCGAGACCGGTCTTTCGTCTCAAGACGATATTTTGAATTGAATTTTTATTCGGTCTCGGACAAAGAGGACTCGGGTATTTTATTTTAAGACCGGTCAAGACCACAGTATCACTCAATTGCCTGTGCATTGTCTAATTTATTTGTTAGCATCTTAACTGTGATTGGATGTAAAACTTCAAATGCAACCAAACTTGTCATTCATTTCTAGGCTACTGTTTGCATGTTTTATTCTAAGAGTGTCATGTAGTGTGGGACTGGCACTGGTCTGGTCCTGGTTTTGACTTGGACTCGCCCCACCTTGGTCTTGGTCTTGACTCGGTCTCAACCCCCCAAAGTCTTGGTCTTGTCTTGGTCTCAAAACCCACTGGTCTTGGTCATGACTTGGTCTCAGTTTAAGTGCTTTTTTCTGCAACACTACAGTAATTGGCAGTGAAACAAGTGAACCTGTCGTCCCCCACCCATGATACATGTCGTCAGCATGTCCAGTTGTTGACTGTGTACATGGGAGTGGGGTTTTCTAGATTAGATGCTGGCTGGTTAGATCATCTATAGAACCAGTGTTTTATTTGAAAGTAAGTCGTGAATTAAAATATAAGTGATAAAAATAGTTAATATATTGTAAAAAGAACACCACAATTGGAACTTTATGTAGGATAAAAAAAATACGTAAAGAAACATCAAAAAAGGGAAATAAAAGATGCAATAAAATGGTATGATAATGTACTATTAATTTAAAGTCAAAGTCAATTATTTTGATCATACAGCTTGTGACAGACAAACACATGTGTAATGGGCAGCAACACAGAACACACACATGCTGAAGTGGTCGCAGATGAAATTTGTTCTCTGGATTTCTCCCATCCAAGCTGTCCTCCTCCAGTGGGCAGCCTCGTCAGTGGCTCCCGGGATCAAGTCCAAGTGTTCAGTCCAGGTCCTGGGACCAGACTGAAGAGCATCTGTTCTTCTGCATTTTCCATATTGGATTCTTTATGGGGGAAACCCTTGCGAACACGAGGAGAACATGCAAACTCTGCACAGAAAGGCCCGGGAGACCTTGCTGTGAGGCGACAGTGCTAAGTACTGCGCCACTGTGCCGTACGTGAGCAATTTTGTGGTTCAGTGTCTTGCTCAAGGACACTTTGGTATGCTGCCGGGAGCTGGGATCGAACCGGGAAACTTCCAATCCCCAGTCAGACTCTCTTCCGCCCAAGCTAAAATGTGTCCACGACATGGTTTGTTTCCATTCAGGAGTATGTTCTTGAACCACAGTCTATGCCTCCCTCTGCTGTCCATACAGTTTTACTGCCACCATAGTGGATCTGCTCAATGCATTCAGGATCTGAGAACAAGCAGTAAAATAACTACGAAACACTTTAATCTCTGAACTGTGTGGATTTAGAAAGTAGACAGGCTCTTGAGTAGAATAGACTGAGACAACAAGCATAGTTGTTTTATATACAAGTCACAATGTACTTGGCAAAGGGGAAAAGGAATTGTGGTGACCGCCCCCTGGTGGTGGGCTCTGGTACACTCAATTCAACTCAAGCTTTGTTTATGAAGCACATTTAAAAACAAACTGTGGTTGACCAAAGCATATTATTATAGCATAGTATAGGCATTAAAAACCAAAATACAACATAATAAATAGTAAAGAACAAGAAAATAAAAGAAAATATCGGAGTGTTAGCTCGTCATGACATGAAGACCACTGAGAGAAGGTGAGTTTTCAGCAGAGACTTAAAGACATCCAAAGTCTGTCCAGTTCTAATATGCAACGATAGGCTATTCCACAGCTTGGGGCCAGCTACCTCAAAAGCTCGGTCCCCTCTGAGGTACACATGTGACGAACGCACACACACACGCATGCATGCACCAGCGTACAGCGCATACACCGAACACACTAACATACAGGGGTCAAAGATCAATCCCATCCTCCATTTCATTGGGTGGGGGACAACAAACTAAGGTAGGGGTCAATCTAACAGCCCACCCTACCCCGCAATGTCATCGAGTTTTGGACAATGATAGCCTGGGTAAACAAAGGAATAGCATGTACACACAGATCAGCACGGACTAGGCTTTTAAAAACAATAAATTATGGCTTACAAAACAAGCATGTTGCTCACAACGTGATATAAATTTAATTTGCATTCAATACTGAGTTGCATACACCCATCTTTGAGTTGAAAGAGACACACGTTGTGCATAACATTACTGCAACATCTATTGAAAGTGAATGCTTCTTAATTGCTCCCTCGCTGCATCTGTTATCTTCAAGTCAATTATTATAATTCTCCCTAATAATAATGTTTACAGGTGGATTGCCTTAGCAATTGCAGATTTGCAATACACACACACACACACACACACACACCTACATCTACACTTACACACACACGCACACACACACGCACACACACACACACACACACTTCCATATCAAAGCTCCGCCACGCAAAAGCCACCAAACAAAATCCTATCCAACATATATCCAGTAGACATGCTGCCCTTTTACCATTCTGCCTTACCCCTCAGTTCCAACATGGATGCTCATTTATATGATACCCACAGACTCTGCTAACACCAAGGGGATATCAAATTGGTAAAATAGAGAGGTAGGCAGATGCATCATCATTTAGAGAAATTAGAAATATTAGCCGTAATCAAAAATGATGTATATGCTTTCAGATTATCACTGAATGAAATATAACATAATATACATGTTTCAGCGGTGCAGCATGTGTCAATTTCAAACACCTTGTGAGAAAATACTATTTGCAGTTGAACTATGGGATGTTTACTGGTGGATTACATTTGGCAATTCGTGGCACAAACAATTATTTCCAATGAGTCAATATTTGCTTTGAGAGCGTACCCTTTCTCGGGCGTCAACATTTGCCAATGAGGGAGGCTCATATATTTTATCAACATGTTTCTTTACTTTACTTCTTATAAATATTGTTCAAATGATCCTGAAATAATGTTATGGGGGTTCATAAAGGCAGCCAAGCAAAACTCCAATACTTTCTTGGCACTCTACTCCCTATCATTATTTGAACGGTTTTGGAAGGGTCTTTAATTTGCATCGTAATGCCGTGCCCTTGTTCAATTTAATTTACAATGCAGATGCTTCAGCGATAAGTGTGACGAAGGTTCCTTCCCCAGGGACCCAAAGGAGAAAAAAATAAACTAAATTATTCCACTTTTCTATCTCCCTCATATGAATTGGGTCTGATAAAACATTCATATGAAACAAAATGCCATTCAGGTTGAGCAAGTATATTATTAAAGTACCCAATGTTTAGACATAAAAGAATAATTTCAAACACAGCCCGAAGATAAGAATTCCCGTTGTCGCCATGCAGCATCGCAGGCATATTGAGGCTCACTGACCGAGCAGCCTTTTGTTTTGATGCATTGTTTATCTGGTTCTCTACATGTCTCTACGTGTTTACTTAGCAGTCATTTATGTACTCACATGCAACATTAGAACAGCGACACAAACAGCAGCGTGGGACAATTAAGAGCAGGCGGGGAGGTTCTAGCAGCACCCGCAGAGAGAGGGAGAGACAACAGATTGTATTCGGGCTCAGTATACTTTTTAGGCCTGGTGTTTTGTTTTTTTCTCGTTCCAGGGAGGGGTGTAAAGTAGGTTGCAACGCTGAGGGTGTGCCCAGCCCCCAAGGCTATGACAAAAGGAAATGGGCCACCCTCTCCTCCTTCTCCCTTCTCTCTCTCTCTCTCTCTCTCTCTCTCTTTCTCTTTCAGTCTCTGATTCTCCTTCATTATGTCTTCAATTATCCAATGTGGAGGAGGAACTCATTGTTTTTTTTAAAGTCAGTGCACATTAAGTCTCTGCTTTTGATTGCAACTCACAATGCAAGACAACAGATACAGTAGGGTTCATATTCTCCCACCATCAGACATAACTCCGAAAAGCATCTGGATGGCTGACAACCACCTCAGTGATTTTACACATAGCAGTCTTTAGAATGAATGGCAAGCTAGCTTCATTCAACATGCTTATGATACACCATTGGTTTGTGTGATTGGGCGAGGATAATTAACAGAGTGCTGATTTTGCTGTTAGAAGCATCGGTGTGATTGACAGCAGTGCTCACACAGCTCCACGTAAGCCGTGACCCGGCTGTGTAGCACGCGGCCCCCTGCTGGGTCTGTATCTGATTTTATTATCAGCGCCTGGTTGACTGGCTCAGCCATTCCGTGTACCATGGACACCTTTACCCCTGGGTTCCTAGGCTTAATTACTGAAGCCTATAATGCCAGAGATATTGGCTAATAAGCATGAAGTGTTACAAAGTGTGCTGCTTATTTTGGCTGATTCAATACCTCTTCCAGACTGATGATTCAGATTTGAGAGTCTTAAGGGCGCCTTCACACCCGCCTTGTTTAGTCTGACGGAACCTAACCCTGGAGCATTTACACATTACATTACATTACAGCCATTTAGCACTTTTATCCAAAGCAATGTACAATAATTTGATTTATCATAAGTAGTCAAGTGTACCACAACTCAACAGAACTCATATTTTAAGTGCCTCTAAACAAGTGTCTAAGAGCTTAACCTATGTTAAAGTAAACGTACATGAAAAGCTTAATGCATATAGCAGCGAGCAGCAATACGGGGGCCAAGCAGTGAGCACAGTGCATAACAACTAGCCTCGTGAGACCACCCTGATCTCCAAGTTCAGTTTCTCTCTGCAGATCAGTCTGGACTTCCAGCCATCTCAAATGATTTCTCTCGGATTACTTTTTGATTGGGCCAATCAGGGACTGTGTTCTGACTGCTGTTCTGCCCCGAGTAAAACGTAGCCCCTGATTGGTTCCCATAGATGATGTATTAAAATGAAATACAGGTCGCTGGCAAAACACCTGAAGCAACGAGCAGTAACGGTAATGTTGGTAGAATTAACACAGCCATAAGTGCAGTTATTGCAGAAATAGACTCAATAATAACAATTAAACCAGAGTATACACTAGTGCAGTTTGTTGAAGGAAAATAAATGTTCGCTGTTCGGTAATGCTTTAGAATAACCCTTGTTAATGAACCATTTATAAAGCATCTGTTCATAGTCTGTTCAACATTTACAAATCATTAATACAACATTTATAAACATAAGGAAGCTATTCGTAAATGAGTAGTTATGTATTTATAAACAAATAATTTTCTAATTGTTTATAAGATCATTTATAAGGTATCTGACAATGGTCTGTTCACATTTAATAAATAATTTATAAATGACTAATCAACCCGTTTTAAATGATTTACTAATGATTTGTACAAGGTATGTGATAATGGTCTGATCACCGTTTATAGGTCATTATGATTTATTGTGATGCACGAACAGACCAAGGCAAAAAGGTGCCCTTCTAAAAATCAGAATCAGATTTTTTACTATTTCAAGCCAAGTTTCCTGTGGCTTTAATGGTTTAATACCCACAGTTTTACAAGCCGTCCTCTCTAGTGCTGATATGCACTCCAAATCAACACCAACATGAACATAATTTGATGGTGCTCCATAATGTAGGCTCCGTATCCAGGTAGAAATTGCGCAAGCTGGTTGTCGACCCCCACACTGACGTCATCTGCTCTTCCTAATAGAGTGAGAAATAGAGTGTGTGTCAGACATGTGATCTCTTGTTTTCTGACTGGAGTAAACGTTAGTCAGGGATCAGATCACCAGTAAATCCCTGTGTCTTCTCATCTGTGTCTTCTCATGCTCTAGATACTTCCAAGCACCCTCACTGTCCAGTCCCCCCATGTGGAAGGCAATCTGGTCTTAATAGCACAACTCATCTTTGACATGCGATGCCATGTGCCTAAAGCCAAGAAGAGTGTTTTGATCTCTGTGACCCCCCAACCCCCCCCCCCCTGAATGGGCTTCTCGTAGCCTAGGGGGTGGGTGGGTCTCGTAGCCTAGAAGGGTGTTGTGGAAAGACCGAGTTCTGCTCATACTCCACCCATGTAAATCACAGGATTTACTGGAATAATTACTTTGTTCATCTAAACAATGTTCATCTTCTCATAGTTTCTCAAAAGAGGAAATAATAATTTTGATAAACAATGCAAAATGTGGTCAAGCGAGCCATCACTGATATTAGCGGTATTATTAGGGTTTGCCCACTGCTCTGCACTGGCGAGATAGGGGCCAGACCTCTTCAAAACGACATGTGTGGGTTTGGAGAGGGGAGCAACTCAAGACGATGTCTGGTGATCACACAGCTACAGGAGCCCTCCTACACACGCTTTGTCACTCAGAACTGGCACCGCAGACATTGACACCCACTGGAGGCTTCTCTCTGTTTCCTGGGGGAAAAAAATATGGCGGCCTCTAATACTGTAACAGCCGTGTCCACCCCGGTCACACACACACTCACCCTCTCAGATAACTGCAGCCCATACAATTTAATCCCATTTGGTGGGCAATTTAAATTCATCCAATTTCACAGATTAGGAGTCGTGGTCTCCTTGCAGAAATGAGCTCCTTGTGTGTCTTCTCTCCCAGTTTGAGTGAGGCCATCTCACAAAGAGCTTAGGAATTCACAGTAGTTAACTCAGAAAATTGGTACAGTATGAAGTTTTATACATAGCGTCGTAAAGTTACATTATTTTGCCTGTTCACATTATAAATATAACCTTTTTTTTTTTTTTTTTAAACAAAGTTTGCTTGCAGAACATCAAACAGACCAACCTTATATACCAAGTAGGGTATTTTCAAGGGTTTAAGCAATGCTAATTTACTGAAGGGCACTGTTCCAGCCTGTATAGTTTCCATAACAACCATACAACACCATGAATATGGAGATATTCTCCATAATTAGATCAAACTCATAAACAGGCTAGGCTGAGGTTTTGCAATAATATGGGCTTACTGTGATATTGTTTTAACCGGAGGGTTAAAGGTTTCTAGATGGGTCTTTTAATCAGACTGAATCTGGTGTAATGTAGCAATTAATGAGCATATGGAATTGCTGGATGAAGCGCTAAACTTGATCTGTCAAGCAGGATACGACTGTACTTTAACATTGTACTTGATAACATGATGGCAGTATAGCAGCTGTAGGGTTCTTCATGTCTTAGGATTTACTTGGGAAATGAGCAAACAGTAAGTGCTCAATAAAATCATTTGCACCATCTTAGACATCCTAATGTCAGAACTTCCCCTCCTTGGGATGACAAGGTGGTTTAACTAGGTGACACTTTCTCTGTAATTCTTCCAAGAGAAAATAGAAGAGAGATGTGCTGGTAGGAGGACAAAGAATAAAAAACAACCTCAACCTCTGACAACACGGATCAGTCTTTTTTATTAAAATGAACACAGAGGGTTTTAATTTACTGACTGCATTAGCCAGGTCCTCTCCAACCAAGCTCAATGTTGTCTCTTTGGCAGTAGTAAAGTTATTAATGGTGCAATAACAGGAGGCAAGCCTGGGCACAGAATATTTTATTCACTTTCACATTGTGTAATGATTTTCCACAGAGGGGAAAGCTGGCTGTGATATTTCACTGCGGTTTTTAAAACGGAGAGGAGAGGGGGGTGAAAACACTGCCCTTTAGGTTAATTGACTCATATCTGTCACGGCTCACTTTTACTATGTCAGGATGAGAAGGATGGAAAAAACACATGAAGTGTTATCCAGATTAACACTACAGATGTTACTGCATGAAGCCATCCAACAAACAGATGTACAGTACAACAAGACAGGTTGTTCTTCAAGAATCTTGTTATAAATACCATGACAGCAGACAATTCGAGAAACAGTCTGGGGAAATTAAGTAAAGAAATGTTCCATGTCTCATTGAAAAACCAGCACATGGAAATCACCACCATTGGAATGGTGGAGGTGAAAATATTAATAATGTGGAAGTGACCTCACAATGACGCATTACACATTCACACTTTAATCTGAGAGTTTGTCAACCGCTATAAGAGGAGCCACAGAGGAGGCCGGAGTTCAGGATGAAGTTTTAATATGGGGACAAATTAGTTACTGGGCAGATCTAGGATGACCTGGTGTCTAGGATATTTCATTGGTGGATGACCCATTGATTATATTTATCTTTATAAAGCTGGTTTTAATAATAATCGAAATGATTGTCCATGCTCCTTGGTCCCCCCGATGATTTCCATACTTTAAATAAAGTAACGGAATATTTGTCTAATAAGGTCAAATTATAAAATCCATTCTATTGGTGTGAATCATCTTTATCCAAATTAAGCATTCAAAACTGTTCTATGCCCACTTATCCTACTGTATCATACCGATGTGACCACAGGTAAACATCATTCAGACTTCATTCTGAAGTCACCGGTTATGAAACGATAAATATGGCATGCAGCCCTAAGTGGTGGCATCATCGCTCCAACCACAGTCCTTCATATTGATTCCATGCATGAGCCTGCCAAGCTATCACAAAACAAATTGCACCGACTTGAATTTGACAATCCATTTTTGAGGGCTGCTTCATTGATTTGTGGATAGCGTGTTTGGCTCCAACACCGGGAGAGGAGAGGCCATACGGCAGGCTGACAGCGCAGCGCAGCCTAATTGCCTTATTGTATCCTGGTGGCAGCTGTATGGCATTGTGTCTTAAAGTACAGTCAGTAACTATTGTTCTGCTCCTGTGTGCTCCTGAGCTTTTGCTTGCCTCTAACTGTAGCCTGGTTGGAATAGCACTGAGCTCATACTTTTTCTGGGGGTACGGAGGCGTCAGCAGAATACCTCCTGCAGAGTGAGGCTTGACACTGCGGTGACAGCACAGCAATATCCCCCCCTGTTTCAGAACACATTACTGGCAACATGACACATTGTGCTCCCAAATCCCCCTCTGCTCTGAGGGATGACTTCCTTGTTTCTGGATGTCCCACAGCATTTCCCATTACCTGCCTGACAGTAGGGTAAAAATTGAAAGCAGCACACCTGGGGAAATGGCACTGTAAAGCTGGGTGAAATAAAAGTGAATGGTTCAGGGAAGACAGTCCTTGAATAGACTGACTTCAGATAAAGATGAAGTTTCTCTGTGAGACATTACTGAGTAGTCTCTCTGCGAGACATTACTGAGTTCACTTGTGGGTTATATCAGTCCAGTGGTCCTGAGTGCATCTCACTGTCTTTGTTTTTGCAACATGTTGTCACATCAGTAGTTTACAGACTGGTAACTTACTGAGTGGTAATTTACAGACTGCTAGTTTAAAGACTGATAGTTTACAGAATGGTAGTTTACAGACTGTACTTTGCAGACTGATAGTTTGCAGACAGGTAGTTTACTGTATAGACTGTAGTTCCCAGACTGATAGTTTACAGATAGTTCATAGACTGTAGTTTACAGACTGCTAATTTACAGACTGATAGTTTATAGATTGTAGTTTCCAGACTGATAGTTTACAGACTGATAGCTTATAGACTGTAGTTTCCAGACTGATAGTTTACAGATAGTTCATAGACTGTAGTTTACAGACTGATAGTTTACAGATAGTTCATAGACTGTAGTTTACAGACTGATAGTTTACAGATAGTTCATAGACTGTAGTTTACAGACTGATAGTTTACAGATAGTTCATAGACTGTAGTTTCCAGACTGATAGTTTCCAGACTGATAGTTTCCAGACTGATAATTTATAGACTGTAGTTTACAAATGGGTAGTTTACAGACTGGTTGTTTACTGAAGGGTAGTTTGCTACTGTAGTTTACAGTCTGGTAGCTTAATATTGCTAGTTTAAAGA
This sequence comes from Borostomias antarcticus, assembly GCF_949987555.1. NCBI lineage: Eukaryota > Metazoa > Chordata > Actinopteri > Stomiiformes > Stomiidae > Borostomias > Borostomias antarcticus. The sequence continues at coordinate 10,810,142 of NC_140255.1, read as the reverse complement.
CTAATAGTTTACAGACTTGTAGTTTACAGACTGACAGTTTACAGACTGATAGCTTACAGCCATTTCTACCACACCACACCCCACACTGAGCGTTCAGCCCCACGCCCCTCTCCTCTCCTGGCACACGGGGGAATTCCTTTTTGAAAAGGGCAAAAACTACTACATCCTCCACTCCGTTCCTCCTTATGTGGAATAAAGCTGCAATTCATATCTGGAAGAGGAGCTGTCATGGCTCACACACCAGGAGGAGCAGGAAAACTAACAGGAGCAGATTTATCAAGCAGACAGTCACAGCCACAGCGCCAAGCTGAGGAGCACTGCCTGTTAATCAAAGTTGAACAGCTAAACTCATTTCATGCCAAGGAGGGAGAAAAATAAACGTGCTTCGGAATACCTAATCAGTCCAAGGAAGAGGGGGATGAGTGATGCAATGTGCAGCCAGGCAATCCATACTGTACACACACAAACACACTCACACACACACACGGCCTTGTGCATCAATAGAGTGCTGTACTATATGCTGTAGCTTTGTGCATGAAAGGGTAAATATAGTTAATTATCTCATCCATGTAGCACCTTCAGTGGAACAGTTGTAATGATACAGGATATGTTATGATGCAGGCCAAAGAACTAATGCTGGGTAATTAGACAGTCAAATCTGAGAATATGTCACATGGTTTAGAAACTGCATTTCACATCTGTACTTATGTATTATGCATGTACCTCTTATCCTTTATTATAATTGGGTATATTATTTGTTGTAAAGTCTCATGGATTGCAATGGGGCTTCTGATCTCGTCCAGGCCATTAGCGCTTCTTAGAACGAAACAGAGCACAAATTAACAACAAGGCTCTCTTCAGCTCATTCTGGAATTTCTAACAGTTCCTAATTGAATGAACGGATTCCTATGTTGTTCTGGGAACAGTCATGGGGAGAGTTCTGTTCAATCCACCCCTCTGTGCTCCCTGACTCACTCAGTGGCCTGACTGCATTTGATACAAGACAATGACATCAATGAATTCAAGAAGGTTTTTTCTTTTTGATAGACAAGAAAGTGAGCCATTTGCATGCAGGTGACATGTTCAAACAGGGAAAGGGTGTTGAGATGACAGTTTTCTAATGCACTGACCTAATTATGCACTCCGTTTTCTGAATATGGCCTCTCTCTCATATCCAGGATAAATCTTGACTGATCAACAGGGAGTCACAGTGGGTTGACAACACATCTACCATGTAGAGTAACATGTATTACTATGGTATCCATGTAGAGTCAAAAATGCAAAACGTTTCACTTTATCAGTTTTTTCACATTTGAATACAATGTAAATAAATTGGATATTGTTTGCATCCAGCCTTAATATGTACTCTGCATAATGCTATGCATGGCAGCCTACTCTACATGGTAGTCCAGTGTGCGAGATTTTTCTCATCACATTGGATTACCAAGTAGAGTAGTCTGCCATGCATAGCATCATGCAGTGTATGTATTAAGGCTTGTCCTAGCGCACCTACTTGACTGGCAGACCTCAATGTGTGAGGCTTCAGGGCTCCATGTCAGAGAAAGTGGTCAGCAACACCGGAGTGCCCTGTCCTGGCTCCTTTCCTGTTCACGCTCCACACATCGGACTTGAGACGTGCCATCTGCAGAACTTCTGGAATGCCTCGGCTGTGGTTGGATGGTTAAGAGGAGGACAGGAGGTGTAATAGAGAGGCCTAGTAGAGGGTTTTGTTGAGTGGTACAGCTCAACGTAGGGAAGACTGGGGAGACGGCGCTGGACTTCAGGAGGAAGAAAGCTTCGCTGACCCTGCGGGCCTTCATGGACCATGTCTCTCACCCAATACATGACACTGGTCAGGCAGAGTGCTTCCAGAGGTCCTTCCTGTAAGCCGCTATCAGGCTGTTCAATGATCATAACCTGACTGGCTGGACACTATGGACCTGAGCCAGCTTGGATGTTGCTAAGACTCTTTTGATATGACATACATAGTTACTTTTCATTTATTTATCAACATGGACATGCTCACTTGACTGATACTTCACTTGATTAATACAGTACTTTAGCATATACTGTAGGCTTTTTTGTACAGTCTAGGCATCGTAAGTTATCGATATATACAGTATACTTGAAGGTTATATACAGTTGTTTATTTTAATTTTATTGCACTGTTGTGTATTTGGATGTTTGTATATCTTATACATCTTTTTTGTATATTTTGTGTACATATTGTAAATGTGTATTTAGTCATGTGCCTTTTTAGTTGTCCTTGCAGCCTAACATGACAATTTCATGCCTATCTATCTATCTATAGTTAGAATGTAGAGTATATCATGTATTTTTATAGTTAGAGTGTAGAGTATGTCATGTATTTTTATAGTTATAGTGTAGAGTATGTCATGTATTCATATAGTTAGAGTGTAGAGTATGTCATGTATTCATATAGTTAGAGTGTAGAGTATGTCATGTATTCATATAGTTAGAGTGTAAAGTATGTCATGTATTCATATAGTTAGAGTGTAGAGTATGTCATGTATTCATATAGTTAGAGTGTAGAGTATGTCATACCGTATATTAATATAAAGTGTAGAGTATACAGAGAACAGCCTATCATTGAAGAAGTGCAGTATAACCTTCAAGAGTCAAGTGAAGAGATCTCTTTCCATCGATCAAGTTTCTTGAGCGTCTAACTGAGCTTCTCCACCTTTGCAGAGGGCTTCCTGGACATATCTGGTATCCTAGAAACCACCACATCCTGTCTTTTGACCACAACACACGACCACAAACGAACAGGGAACAACTATTGCGATCTGACCGGCCTGACATAACTCAGGATGTAACAGCTGAAACTGATCCCAGACCAGAAGTAAACCATGTTTACGGGGGAGATATTTCACTTACCCCATAGATAGTGTATGTACATTAACACAAGAACATGCAGAACCACGGCTCCATTGATCCTGGCCATTGTGTGATTACCGTAGGAGCTGTTGTAAGCTACTAGTCAGTACTCCTGTTAGATTGATTGTGAGTGCACTCACTGTGAAGGTGACAAAGCAGCCAAGGCCTTCCAGGCCATTAGACATGCTGGAATTTAAGTGCTTGGTGGATTTGTCAGAACAGTGTTTTCAGCCGGCATGCAGTATGTTACCCTCCAACAGGCAAGTCTCAGACATGAGAGTTCCATGAGTGAACAGGCTGTCCTGCTCCATGCCATTTGTGCTCTGTGGAGTATGATTTAATGTATGATGCCTCTACTGTACAGTAGTAGCCCTACAGTATCACATCAGACCAGAGGTGTCACACCACACTGAAACAGAACGATATAGTCCTTCAGTGGATATGAAACTGGTAACAAATCAACCTGTTCTCACCCGGCAGACATCAGAATTCGACGTTTGGACGCAATGGACAAACGTTGAATTCTGAGGTCTGCTGGGTGAGACCAGGCTGTAACAAATATAACATAACAAATAACCAGGCCAGGTCCAGCCTGGCTTAGGCAAGAGTGTCTGCCTGCGGGCCTACCTTCTCAAGACAGTGTGTTGCTACACCACTCTCAGGACACACCATCGCCACGCCCACACCACTCTCAGAACACACCACCGCCACGCCCACCGCCACACACAGGACAGTGTAGGAGCGAACTGCTCCGAAAGATGGCGGTAGGTTGCGCAACGACTTGGATCCAAGCCGCCGTTGAAAGAAGAAGTAGTAAGAAGAAGACAACGACGACGATTTATATGTAATACCATAGAATCAAGGCTAAGAAAATGTAATTTTTCCTAATACAATCACTGTTTATCTGATTTGTTTGTCATAAATCCGATATTATTTTGTTTTACATGTATAGAAAGATAAGATAATATTGTTTGCGAAAACAGTAAATCAATTTGACTCCTCATTCTAAAGAGCCATCATTCGAACAAAAAAAAAAAAAAGCCATCCTCACCAGGACACGAACCCGGGTTGTCACACTGACAGTCCAAATCCTTAACCATTCCACCACTGGAATGTTAGTTTTCCTTCGTATATCCCCCCAGTTATTCGTATCGGCTCTACAATGTTATGGGTTGTAGGTTGGCCCATTCTACACCTCTCCACCGAGTTTCGTGAAAATCGCTCCTGTAGTTTTTGCCTGAGAGTGGTGTGGGCGTGGCCTCATTGTCCTGAGTGTGGTGTGGGCGTGGCAATGGTGTGTCCTGATAGTGGTGTAGCAACACTGTGTCTTGAGAAGGTAGACCTGCAGGCAGATGCCTCTCGGATTAGGTGCGAGGCTGACTTGTTTCTGTTCAGGACTGGTAGGACGGAAGCTAGTCATGCCACTGAAATAGCTGTGAATTGAAATGACATGAAATAATGTCTGATAAATTAAGATGGGTCTTGTCACCTGGACACATCAGTTCCAATGCTAATCCAGCACAATGAGATAGCCAGTTAACTCATGGGCTCACAACAACTAGCAGCACCTTCCATAACATTAATGGTAGCAGTCAGTGGCTAAAGCAGTTACACTGATGATAACATAAAGTCCTCCCCACCAAAAACCCCAGTCTCCTGGGTGGGAGTCCAATGCTCTCACCACTACTCTACTTGTGCAGTGGAGATTGGCGGGTGGGTTTTGGTGTCCTTCCAGTCCCTAGTGTGGGTTGGGGTTAGAATATGGGTTGGGGTTGGGACAGGATCTCTGATCTATAAGGCAAGGAGTAAAGGTTGCAGTGAAAGGATGAACATGTGGAAGTTTGGGGTATAGTCCCATAAAGTCATCCACACCGGGTCTTCAACGATCAATCTGAAATGCATAAAGCTGCAAAGCAGGACTCACCATTTCATTAGGTTTTGCTAGCCATTAGCCATCTCCGACTCCCTGGGCCTTGAGTTAGCTAGAATTTTTCTTGTGGTAGCAACATAGAACTGCAGGTCAACCACGGAAGGGACAGCGAGGGACAATGCGACATTCGCTCTTCTTGGTGCAACGGCTTACGCCTCGCACAAAAATGTCATAGTGCTGAAAAACTCTCCAAGCTGAGTTATCAAAGTTCTTTAATACAAAATACAAAAATTATACAGTCATACATTTGGCCTAATCATCACAAACATCATGACATAAAGTCAACCAGATGTTGTTGTTTTTTCACACAAGCTGTTTAGCTTCACTTTGTCAGCCTGTGACCTTGTTATCTGGCCCTAGACTTCCTCTGATTCTCTCTCTCTCACACACACATCCACCCAGCCACAAGCACTTACAGACACGCACGCACGCACGCACACACACAGACACACACACACACACACACACATGGAGGCAGGCACAAGAGCAGAAACATGTGAGTAATTCTTTTTTTGTGTGACTCCAGAGGCAGACCAGGCTCTCTCCCTCTCTCTCTCTCTACTGCCTCCAGACTAGACTGTGGATTTTAGCCAGGGTTCCCACTAGCCAAGACTAACTCAGGGTCAAAGTTCACAGTAGTATTCAGATTAAAGCTGGTCGTGGTCCAGACCCTATTTGCCACCTCCCAGCATGCACCTGGGAAACCCAAACAAGATGGAGGCAGACAATAGGCATTGAGGAGAACTGTAAGGTCTCCATGATGAATGGCTTCATGATCTCCCACTGTCCTGTCTTGTCCCTGAACCCGGTCCAATGTTGTCTCCATTTTATGCACCATGCCTGAAAGCAAATTCCTAGTACATTGAAAAACTACAATGGCTATAAAATGGGGGGAGGGGGGGGGGGGGGGGGGGGGTCTCAACCAATCACACTATTTGTATTTAGGTGCCATAGCAACAATTTTGTCTATTGTGCCTTGTGGCCTTTTGTGTGAGCTATCACAATACAGTAGATTGTAGAATAATATCAGGTTTCCCACTAGGCATGCAACCTTCTTATCTTGTGTTAAGATGTCAAATGATCAATATATATCAAAATGAGCTGGGAGGTGATGAGCTATATTCAAAAGCATCCGCATGCTTAATTTGCAGTCCATCAACTGCACTTATGATGAACAAATCTCTCCATCTCATGTGACAGTTTGATGGTTTGCAACAAAGCAAGAATTCTTCCATTAATGATGTGGTTGGGCTGTGGAGAACAACACTGAGGCAGCATAAGTTGAAACAATAACACTGAATTCAAATGAGTGAATGCGTCTTATCAAACACAGTGGAATCAAAGACACTTCCATGTTTATTATGACTATGGAGTGCTGTAATGGAAATTATCCTTGCAATATTGGCACAAGACCCCATTTGTTGCTCAGAAAGTGTTGGGGTTGGTTTTATATTCATTTTTTGACATTTTGTTGTTCATGTAGAGAGCAAAGAAATATCCCATTAACAGCCTTTTTCCTATCTCCATACATAAATCACAGACATGGAAATGAAACTGCTCTGACAAAGACAGAGATGGAGAGATGAATATAAATGCAGAAACATAACACACACACACACACACATGCACCTCCCTCTCTCCTTCAGATACAGGTACAACAGGGTGATTTATGAACAGATAATTAGAAATGTGCAGTGGATGTGGAGAAATCTGTGTCCAGTGCATTCATGCATCATTATGAACAACTTTTTATTGCTCATGGTGGTACAGTCTTACTTTAGTGTCAACCTGTGTAGCTTGATGAGCCACACGAGATCAACAAAGGGTGATTTGATTTGTATAGACCTCTATCCCTCTTCCTCTCCATGGCTCTGCTTCAGCTGTCTGTCCTTCCATGCCCGACATGGAGTAAACGCACCCACGTTACAGTCAAACACTTGTCAGATGCTCGACAACATTCTTTCATCGATTGCTGTCCCCCTCTGCCCACTCCCTGAGAAATAACACGACACACTAAACTAACCGGATTTACCCAACGCTCTGACACAAGTGTCTACAGTTGAAATCCCAGCTCATGAATCCACACACCTCCCTGTGGACCAGCTGACATTTACTCAAGTTGACATATCACATCCTGGTCCTCTAACACTGCACATCTCTCTCTCTCTCTGTGTGTGTGTGTGTGTGTGTGTGTGTGTGTGTGTGTGTGTGTGTGTGTGTGTGTGTGTGTGTGTGTGTGTGTGTGTGTGTTGTGTGTAGGGATACGCATCGAAAACCGGTTCTTGTTGAGAACCGGTTCCCAGTGAATCGATTCTTTGGAATCGTTAGCCAAAACCCTTAAAGGAGTAGTAAAGGGAAAATGCATGTTTAGCCCTGTTTTAAGGTTACTTATGATCATATACAATGGTTCAGATCAAAACGTTGACAAAACTAGCATTTTCGAGAAAGTTGTTAATTGCTCTACCACCGTTCGGGTCATATACAATGGATGTGGATGGGCATCTTGAAAAATCATTAAAAAACATGTTAAACTTTCGATTTCAAAGACTTGGACTTGATTTGGACTGATTGTATTTATTGCCAGTTGCCGCTGCTAGTTTTATGTTTGTCAGCTCAGCTCATATACCCTTTTTAAATCGAAGGAGCATTGTAAATTCTACTAATAACATGTTAGACTGTTATTGGATTTAAAATTCAACAGAATAATTCATGTTTTATTTATCTTTTTCTATAGAAAAAATAATGTTGATGTTTATTTCAGTTTTATTTTTAGTTCAAGGTGAATACACCTAAAAAACAGCACTGTAGCCTAATTGGAATGTTCAAAGTTTATATAAAAGAAAATTAATGTTAATTAACCTGTTTGTACTCTTTTGCACAATGAGAATCGATAAGAGAATCGATAAGGAATCGGATCGATAAGCAGATTCGAAAATTGAATCGGAATTGCTAAAATCTTATTAATATCCATCCTGAGTTGTGTGTGTGTGTGTGTCTCTCTCTCTCTCTTTCTCTGTGTGTGTGTGTGTCTCTCTCTCTCTCTTTCTCTGTGTGTGTGTATGTGTCTCTCTGCCTGTTTCTGTGTCTCTCTCATACTCTCTCTTTCTGATAATAAAGTAGATGAGAGCACTTCATGTAGACGTGCCTAAAACATCAGTAAATTTATCACACCATTTGGAGAGTGTTATATTTTAGGCAACATTCATTCTCAGTATTCAAAGAATGTGTTGGTTTCCAAACACGACCTTCCCAGCTCCAACATGATGAGCCAGATTCAGTGTAACTATAGGATACCGCAGCTGTATGGACACACCAGAGACTGATCCTCTAGGGGTTTACACAAATGGCTGATTTAAAAATGGGACTCTCTTAGTGTTTGATGAGGGAAAAAAAACATTGTTCAACAATACAGACCGTCTTGGTTATAAACAATACACTTATTTGAGACAAGTAGCTGCTTGTACCCAATTTAGACGTATTTGCCACCTTCCCTTAATTATAGCCTAAATCCCACCCACGATGTGAAGATATACTTTAATGAAGAT